>NW_027256881.1:217366304-217991054 GCF_029215685.1 Pituophis catenifer annectens | reverse complement strand
AAAGAGCTACACGTTGAACCTCACACACACATAGACAATGGTAATGGTTTTTAAATAAATACAAGCAGTCCTTGATTTGCAACCATTCATTTAGTGACTGTTCAAAGTTAACAATGGTAATGAAAAAAGTGACTCGTGACCAGTTTTCACACTTGCAGCATCTCTATTGTAACATGATCAAAATTTGGATGCTTGGCAACTGGTATGTATTTATGACGGTCACAGTGTCCTGGGATCATGTGATCACCTTTTGTGACTTTCTGACAAGCAAATCAATGGGAAAGCCAAATTCACTTAACAACCATGTTACTAACTTAACAACTGCAATGATTCACTTAACAACTGTGGCAAGAAAGGCCATAAAATGGGGCAAAACTCACTTAACAATTGATTTGCTTAGCAATGGTAATTTTGGGCTCAATTGTGGTCACAAGTCGAGGGCTACCTGTATTTTACTCTGTGCCCAGATTCTAGCTTAGTGTAATCTGTTGTCAAACACTGTGGAAATCAGGAGATTCAGGCAGTTCAAATCAGTATAAAAATGTATTGCAACATTAAGCTCTGTAAACTTAATCTGAACTGTAAAGAATCTGAATTACTAACTGTCAAGGGAAATTAGTGGGAGATAAGAAAGACATTCAAAGTGAGCTGGACTTAGATCTATTGTTGGTGCACGGGAGTGTCTGTTGACATGTTTGACCCCTCCCTCAGGCTCAGCCTGGTCATCTTTTACATCTTATATCTCTTACATTGTGTACAACGATTCTGTGGCATCTAACCATACCAGGCATAGAACTGCAGTAAATTTAATATTGTTCTTGTTTTGTCAACTGGAGAGAACTATCTCCCCCTACTTCTTTGGACTTCTGGCCGAGCACAGATAGCATATGTTCACCTGGCAGGAATCAACCTTTTTTGTCAAAGAAGTTCACAGAAACGATGAAAATTGCCTACTGGGCAATTTTAAGAGAGTTCTAGTCCACAAAACTCAAATCATATTAAATATTCTATTGTTTGTATGAAAAGTGTTGTGATGTGGACTAATCATTTGAGGATGAAGAAGAGCTGAGAAAGCACTGAATGCTGATGAGGGCAAGAGAATAAGCAAGGAAGACCTGGCATTTCTAGCAGGAAATCCGTAGCCTCATTCAGTATCTTTATCAGGACTTTCCCAAACACCTTCTAGTGTCTAGTCCATGAGAGCAAGGTAACTAATGAACTGAGAGTCAAAGGATGGTAATACACAGAAAACATGATACTGCTGTGAAAGCGATGCAGGCATCAGTGTTGTGCCCAAGTAGCCTGAAGTGAACCAAATCAATGCAGCTGGTTGAAAGGCTTGAAGACTGAGATATCAAAATTGAAAATTGAAAGTGATCTGGTCCTGGAAGCACCAATTTCAAACTGTGTTTTGATAGCAAGCTGCCAGATCAAGCTGCCCTGATTGATGCCAAACAGAACCGGGCAAATTTTTCTACATACCTTCTAATGATGTGTGATGAACTGTGTACTTCTGGTCCCAAGGAGCTAATTTAATGAAGACCGAAAAAGAAATGTGGTGTAAGTGGAATTTAGAAACCTTAAGGTTCTGGTATCAAGATGTCTTTCCCCAGCTTTTTGCTGTGAATAAGAAATTTCACAGGTTCTTTGCTTAAATTAAATCTGATTGCAAGTCACAGTTGGTATGTGACTCAGATCTTGAAAGGTGAAAGTCTGGGCCACCAGTCTCCTAAGAAACAATTCACTGCTCTTGGCTTTTGAAAATTGAAAGCCTCCTATTAAAAAATCTATTTTATAAAGTCAGTTGGTCAGCTACTTGTAAAGATGAAACATTCTGAAGAAGGCTGCTCAATTAAATGATATCACAGTTGTAAGTGTCAATCTAAAGCAGTTTCTCAAACCAGCCTGGGAATTATTCTGGTAAAAAAGCACAGCTTGAAGAATTGACTTCTTCTGATCAAAAAGATGTCCTGGAGACAATGCCACAGTTTTAGGTCACTCAAAGGGCTCTGTTACCGGTGAGCCTTTCATTATTTTCATAACCTTAGAATGTGTGAAAAGTTTCCTCACATCAGTTGTGATATTATCTAATACTTTTTTCTGCTTTGCACATGGTGGCAAAGGGGCTTTTCATATTTGAAAAAGCTTAAAATCTTTTCAGATGATGGTTTGAACAGCATCCATCTATTCCTTACACCCTTCAAACGGCAACTGTCATTTAAACAACCTTGAGAATTTTAAACTGAAACTTTCTTATGAAATGGTTTTCTAAGCTATTAAAATGCAAATAATTAAAATAGGTTTGATGATTATCCACTGCTTAGAACTTCTGAAGTGAAGGCGCTTTATTCAAGGTAATAGAAAAGGCAGTATCTAAGCTAATTATCTGACAAACCCAGTTTGCATCCAAGTCCTAATTCACAATGCTGCCATACTTTTTATGTGAATGTAAAAGCAGAAGATGAAAAAGTTTACGTACACATATTGAGGCTATTTTTAAAAACCACATTCTGATGGGGAGCGAGGGCCCTTTTCTAAAATAATATATGGAGCCAGACTTTATGAAGGCATGCTTTTTACTACAACTTTAGAACTAGAAATGCACATTGTTACCCTCCTGCTAATTTCAATGAATGTCTCATATCAGACATTTATTTATTTATTTATTTATTTATTTATTTATTTATTTATTTATTTATTTATTTCTTTCTTTCTTTCTTTCTTTCTTTCTTTCTTTCTTTCTTTCTTTCTTTCTTTCAAATTTATATACCGCCCTTCTCCCGGAGGACTCAGGGCGGTGTACAGCCACAAATAAGAAACATAAAATACAAACATTAAAAACAATTAAAAGAATATATATCTATTTGGTCCCATAATTTAAAAAGTGACAAACCAATTAAAAAACATTTTTTAAAATTTTTTTAAACCAGCCCGGCTTGCTGGAAAAAGAAAGTTTTAAGGGCGCGGCGGAAGGCACCGAGGTCTTGGATTCTCCTTATCTCAGGGGGCAGCTGATTCCAAAGGGTAGGTGCCCCCACAGAGAAGGCCCTCCCCCTGGGGGTCACCAGCCTACATTGTTTGGCTGATGGCACCCCGAGGAGGTCCTCTCTGTGGGAGCGCACAGGTCGATGGGAGGTCATCGGTAGCAACAGGCAGTCTCGAAGATAACTAGGTCCTGTGCCATGGAGCGCTTTAAAGGTGGTAACCAAAACCTTGAAGCGCACCCGGAAGACCACTGGGAGCCAGTGCAGCTCACGCAGGAGAGATGTTATGTGGGAGCGCCATGCAGCTCCCGTAACTACCCGCGCGGCCGCATTCTGGACCAGTTGGAGCTTCCGGGTGCTCTTCAAGGGGAGTCCCATGTAGAGAGCATTACAGTAGTCCAGGCGAGAGGTGACGAGGGCGTGAGTGACTGTGCACAAGGAATCACGATCAAGAAAGGGCCGCAACTGGCAGATCAGGCGAACCTGACAAAAGGTCCCCCTGGCTACAGCCGTCAGATGTTCCTCCAAGGACAGCTGTGTATCCAGGAGGACTCCCAGATTACGAGCCCTCTCTGCGGGGGCCAAAGACTCGCCCCCAATAATCAGTGATGGAGTCAACTGACTATATCGGGATGCCAGGAACCACAGCCATTCAGTCTTGGAAGGGTTGAGCTTGAGCCTGTTCCTCCCCATCCAGACCCGCACAGCCTCCAGGCACTGGGACATCACTTCAAGGGCATCGTTGGGGTGGCCTGGAGTGGAGATGTACAGCTGGGTGTCATCAGCGTACTGGTGGTACTTCACCCCAAAGCCATGGATGATCTCACCCAGCGGCTTCACATAAATATTGAACAGAAAGCCTTTATCAATGCCGAAGAGATGTGAGAATGGTTCCAAAAATAAGTTGAGATCTCTGAGGACAGTGACAGAAGTTACGATGGTCCAACCACACGCTGGATTTCAAGGCTAATAACCACTAGGAAAAAAATAATGGATGGCTTCAGGCAGTGGTGAAATTCAAATATTTTACTACCAGGTCTGTGGGTGTGGCTTGGTGGGCATGGTGTGGCTTGGTGGGCGTGGCAGAGGAAGGATACTGCAAAATTCCCATTCCCACCCCACCCCGTTCTGGGGCCAGCCAGAGGTGGTATTTGCCGGTTCTCCGAACTGCTCAAAATTTCCGCTACCGGTTCTCCAGAACCTGTCAGAACCTGCTGGATTTCACCCCTGGGTTCAGGATGGTTTTACATTAATATGTTCTATTCAAGGACAAAAACATGCACTGTTCAGGTTGAGAGCAGAAAAAGGCAGTTGAATATGCCTGCAATGGCATGGTGGAGACATTTTTTCCAACTTACTGAATTCCACTAGGGATATAAAAATCTGTCGGGTTTCTTTTACCCTGGAATACTGCAATTCACTGAAGTATCACAACATAGATAACACAAGCAGAGGAATCAGCTGCCATCTGTTCTTCTCAGCTAGAAAAGTTTGTTTTCAAATACTGTATTCAAGCTAGACACAATTGTGTTAAACGCACAATAAGGGTAAATTGTATTTAAACAAAAACGTATAATAGGAAAGAGAGGAGAAGAAGGGATAGAGCATAGATGGGGTGTGGAAAAATGTGTGTCTGCATGAGTAGCATAAATTGTCTGTATGGTGGGAGGAGGTGGAGGGGGGGGGGAAATAATAGAAAAGAATTTGTCCAGTCTCCAAATATCCTCTTTTTAGAGAAAATGGTTGAGAACGTGATTGAACTGCAGAGAATTCTGGAGGAAATGGATTATCTATACCAGGGGTGTCAAACTCGATTTCATTGAGGGCTGCATCAGGGTTGTGTTTGACCTTGGGGGGCCAAGGTGGGCATGGCCAGCTTGATGTCACTCATGTCGGGGGCACCTGTGGTGGCCCGAGAGCTCTGCTCTATTGTTTATTTCTATTGTTTATTTCTTTTCATGCTGTAAGTCAGAAGAGTCTTATAAAGTCAAGTAGTGTCTGAACATATAAACAATGTATTAATATTAATATTAAAATATTAATATGACTATACACCTTTCTCTCAAATTCTACAATACACATATATAGCTAGCCAAAGCTAGGTAGAAAGCTGACTGAGCAATCATCCTTTGTGCGGACAACAAGATCAATATGTCATACAGGAGAGGTTCCATTGTTGACTATAGGGGGTGAAGTTTTACCCCCTATAGACAGGGCATGCAACTTGCATGTCCTTCTGGACTCACGGTTGAGTTTAGAAGACCATATAATGACTGTGACCAGGGGGGCATACACCCAGATCCGTCTGGTGCACCAGTTGCACCCCTACTTGGACCGAGATGCCCTATGCACAGTTATTCATGCACTAGTCACCTCCCGTATTGACTACTGTAACACTCTCTACATGGGGCTGCCCTTGAGGACCACTCGGAGGCTTCAGCTGGTACAAAATGCAGCCGCGTGGGTTGTGATGGGAGAATCCTGATACTCCCATGTAACACCTCTCCTGCGCGACTTGCATTGGTTGCCGGTTGCCCTCCAGGTGAGATTCAAGGTGCTGGTGATGACCTATAAAGCCCTACATGGCTTAGGCCCAGGATATTTGGTGGACCACTGCAGCCAGCAACAACTTCCCATCGCCCGGTTCACGCCCATAGGGAGGGCCTGCTCAGGGTGCCGTCGGCTAGACAATGTCAGCCGGCGGCCCCCAGGGGTAGAGCCTTCTCTGTGGGCACACCCACCCTCTGGAATCAACTCCCCTTGGGGCTCCGGCTGGCCCCTGACCTTTGCACTTTCCGCCACGAATTAAAAACTTGGTTATTCAAGTCCCCCGGCCTGGACTGATGGGGTTTTATATGGGTTTTTAACTTTTATCTGGTTTAATTAGGTATTTTAACTTTGTACTGTGGTTATTGTGGATTTTATTGTTGTGAGCCGCCCTGAGTCTGTTGGAGATAGGGCAGCATATAAAATAAAATAAAATAAATAAATAAATAAATAAATAAATAAATAAATAAATAAATAAATAAATCTTGTATTCTTAACTTTACTGCTCTGAATTTCTCTGCTTTTGAAAGCAAGTATCCACTTATTAAAATATGTCAGTAGGAAGAAGCCCTGAGAAGGGTGGGAGAGAATCCACTCTCCTATGAGAGTGCTGCTGTTAATTCCACAGATCTTCTTTTAAGCCAAGACTGCAACTACTTATGATGCTGGTGCTGTCCAACTTTTTTTTCTGGGTCCAAAATCAATCTTTTGGGGGGGGGAATATGTTTGTGTATGTGGGTAGATTGTGTTGACTGAGGCAGAAAGGCAGAAAGTTAATCCTTTCATCATCTCTCCTGCTGGAACTGCTCTATCACTGATGCAGAAAGGAAACACCCTAGATCATGGGTGTCAAACTCAAGGCCCGCAGACCGGACCTGGCCCATAGGATGTTCAGATCTGGTCCACGGGGCCACCCTGGAAACATCAAAGGTCCGGCCCACAGTGCCTCTGCCATCAAAAACAGAACTTGGGAGGGCCGCATGCATCCCCCCCCCAAGCTCCGTTTTCGCAGGCAGAGGGTTGCAGGAGGCTGTCACAGCAAAAATGGAGCTCACAAGCCCGTTTTCACTGGCAGAATGCTCTGGCCACAGGCGCCCCCAACCCAAGTGACATCCACCCTGGCCACGCCCACCTCGACCCCCGAGGTCAAACACAACCCTGATGCAGCCCTCAATGAAATCGAGTGTGACATCCCTGCCTGAGATTGTCACCTCTCCTTTCCATACTGTCTAGGATCAATTGATTTCAACACTAGCCAAAAAAATCCTATATGACCTTCCCACATTTGTGCTTTGAAGATTCACTCCACGTGCCAGCTATGATATGAAACATTGACCCTGAGAGGCTGACTTATTTTTTTATTTTTAAAGGAGAAGACTCTACTGTTGCTTTTTTGGAAGCCAACCAATTCCCAGTCCAAGTAGAACTGTGCTGCAGTTCCCCAAATATGAATGAAGCTGTCTGGGGTTGCGGGGGTTTTGAAATTTCCTTATTGCCTCACTCCTCTTTCTTTAGATTCAGGTGCATCCCACTAACTTGGCTGAAGCTTGCTCTGCTGACAATACATTCAACAGTGTTATCCATATCCCAGCCATTACATCGAGTGAGAAAAATGTCGGAACGTGCTGCAATTCTCAGGAGCATTGTGATAACATCCAGCTCCACCTTGAATCCTCTTCCAAAGAACACTCACATGACATGACTTAAAAGGAATTTTGCATATATTTTTCCTCCAGTCTGTTAAGGAACCCATTAATTTAAAAGTGTGTCTCAAAGCCCTGGGCGAGTCTCACAGGGCTCTCCCACTCCTATCCCCCACCGCCCAAAAAAAATTGTGTTTTTTTTTTTTTTTTTGGAAAACCCCTTGAGATTGGATGTGCTGACAACTCAAAGGGACGTTTCTCTGTTTGCTTTAGAGTTTGACAATGATTATGTGCAAATGGATGTTTCTTTTAAGTGGCAATGTAGAAACATGCATATGCTTGCAGGATGAAGCATAGCTTAAATATATTTCATTTAGATGATGAGTGAGGGAGTTTCGGCATTTAACAGAACTGCAGTACTAATTTAACACCAAAGACCATTCAGACTAACCTCCGTGTCACCGAACACAAACAGAATGAATAAAAGACAATATTTGTAAATCAGGGTTGAATTGTGGGGTCCCTGGTGTGCCCTCTATGCTTGGCTGTTCTCTTGCAGAAAGTCTCATTACCCAATTAGGTAACATCATCAGTGCTAACACAGAGACAACCGTGTCACAGAGGGCATCACAAATATAATTGTTGCTAAGCAGATATACAGTAGAAAGCAGCAAACTATTCGCAGGTCCACTGCATATGCCTTATAGCAGAGGTCTTCAAACTTGGCAGCTTTAAGCATAGCTCCAGCCAGCTATGCTATGCTGGCTGGAGAATTCTGGGAGTTGAAGCCCACAAGTCTTAAAGCTGCCAAGTTTAAATATCATGTGTGAAGCAGACCAAGAATTCACATTGAAATCACTAAATAAGATTTTAGATTCCACCTTTGTCTTCCACTATCAAAATCATTACTGACCTATATAGAGACATTCTCCCAGAAAAAAAACCCAGCCCAGATTTGCCAGCAAAAGACAGCCAATAGCAAAGATTATCCATATCTTTCTTTATGAATAAAAAGGTACATTTTATTTCTTTATTGCAGGTTGATACAATGTCATTGAACAAAACATGGGGGGTTTTTTGTCTCTTGAAATTCTGATTTTGGAGCATCATCATTAGCACGATTCACAGCTGAATTGCTCGAGAGGGCATTAATATCTACTTAAATGTAGGTCAGCAAACATCTCTTGCAATTTGTCCACACGGTGGGATGGATCACAGTCATGAACCGGGAGTGAGCCACTTTTCAAATGGGAGATGCTATCTAGGAACTTTGCACAATACATAAAAACAAACGTTTTTGAAATAACAAACTAAACAATTAACTAATTTACCGAGATGTTGTGAAATCTCAACGTCTTAGCATGGGTTTAGCAATCTTAGTATGGCATACCGGCATACCATGAGATCTCATAAGATTAAGTGATCTTCTGATATTTCATCTATCGACAACTTTAATTTATTTTTTAATTTGCTTTGGGGAATAGTAGTTAAGGATTCAGAGGCACCATGGGTAGCGCATTGCTGAGTTTAGGATTAGACTCCTTAAAATCAATGGGACTTAAGATGTCAATGTGTTCAATTTACTAATGCTAAGTAAATTTTGAAAAAAATGGACCATCAACACACACAGGCGTACACACAGACAAATCTAGAAGCACAGAAATATTTTTATGCTCACCATGAGTCTGCTATCCAGAGAGAATCTCTTCCCAAATTCCTTTTTTACTAGTTGCTGCTTTTTATCCATAATGTTCTTTGTTGGAAATGCCATGTATTTGCAATTTTCACTGGGAAGAAAATAAAAATACATTTATTTTATAGAAAAAATAAACTTGTCAAAATAATATTAAACCTTTCTGTGTCTGTGTATCTATCTCCCTACCTGAAGTAAGTCTACATATTTCACTCTTCTTAGAATGTGTGTGTTTGCATACCAGTGGTGGGTTTCAAATTTTTTTACTATCGGTTCTGTGGGTGTGGCTTGGTGGAAGTGGCATATCTTGGTGGGTGTGGCTTGGTGAGCGTGGCAGGGGAAGGATACGGTAAAATCTCCATTCCTACCCCACTCCAGGGGAAGGATACTATAAAATCACCATTCCCTCCCCAATCCAGGGAAAGGTTACTGCAAAATCCCCATTTCCTCCTGATCAGCTGGGACTTAGGAGGCAGAGAATAGATGGGGGTGGGGGCAGTCAGAATTTTTACTACCAGTTCTCCAAACTATCCAAAATTTCTGCTACCGGTTCTCCAGAACTGGTCAGAACCTTCTGAAACCCACCTCTGATACATGCACACACTGGTCAGAGCTGGAAGTACTACAGATCTCTCTAGCCCGTATACCATAGTGTACACAACAAATAACATCCAAACTTAAGGATGTGCAGATCAACAATTACTGACGGTTCTCAGTCCTAAGTGGTTACTTGTCTGGTAGTGATTAGGCAAAATGAAATTCCTTTCCTTCTCTACTGGAGAAGGAACATCTCAGAACATCCAGAAGCAGTTGGCATCTTCTGAAGGCCACCTGCTCGAGCTTATTTGCTTAAGAGGTCCACCATCACGAATAGTGTCACTGCAGAAAATCAAAACCATGGACAAATGCACGTGAACTTTAATGAGCAGATGCTTTAATTAGTAATTCATTAGGTTTCAGTGAACAACGACAAGGACTTCAGGCAAGTTAGTGGTCATTGAGTTATTGAATAAAATTCCTCATACAAGTCAAGTCAGGCATTGGAGGCTTCTAACATTGTTTCATACTATCTTTAATGATCGTACTATTGAACGTGGCTTTGAACCTGAGGTTCCTTGCTTATGGAAGCTACTCTAGGATTTTCTTGATTCCCTTTTCTGATATTACAGACAGCATATACAGTGAGTTACAATTCATCTTGTGGAAAAAAGTTCACTAATGGTTTCTTACTTTTCGTAAATCTAGTTATAACAGTGAATATATCGTTTGTTTGCATTTATTTGTTTGTTTGCAATGCTTATGATGATATACCTCAATCCTAGAGAACTCTAAGTATACAGCAATACATAAAATTAAAAAAACATATAAGCATAAAATCCCAAACTTAAAGGTAGAGATGAATGCCCCACTCAGGGCATCTAGGAGTCAAGACTTGCTGGAAAAATATAAACTTACAGAATATTAGCAACATTGGATAATGTGCACCTTTGAGAGAAAGGGTGCTGCTATGAGGTGAATCTCATCTAGCTTAGTGTTTTTCAACCTCAGCAACTTTAAGATGTGTGGACTGGAGAATGCTGGCTGGAGAATTCTGGGAGTTGTTGAAGCCTACACACCTTAAAGTTGCTGTGGTTGAAAGACACTAATCCAGGGGTGAAATCCAGCAGGTTCTGACAGGTTCTGAAGAACCGGTAGCAGAAATTTTGAGTAGTTCGGAGAACCAGCAAATACCACCTCTGGCTGGTCCCAGAGTGGGGTTGGAATGGAGATTTTGCAATATCCTTCCCCCAGGAGTGGGGAGGGAATGGGGATTTTGCAGTATCCTTCCCCTGCCATGCCCACCAAGCTACGCCCACCACGCCACACCACGCCCACCAAGCCACTCACCACCCACCAAGCCACACACCACTTGGTAGTAGTGTGGTACTACCAGACTTGGTAGTAAAAAAAAATTGAATTTCACCACTGCACTAATCTAATTAATTTTGTAAATCTTGTTAGGGGTAAATCTCAACAGGATTTCTTTAGACAATCAGACTATATTCAACCCTGACTAGCCATTCTGTGATATATTACATGTGCAAGAAAAAGTCCCCATTATGGAATTATAAAATGCAGTGTCATATGCTGCAGGGATACATGGAAGAATTTTTATATTAAAGATGCAGAATCTAAAGTACTGTAAAATATACTAGAGGGAGCACTTATCAAAGGCAGCAGTAGAAAACTAGATTCTCTTTTCCCTTGATCCCCTCCAGTTCTTCTTTTTCAGCAACTGATGGGTATGGCTCAAATTGTATAAATATTAGGTTGAAAGGTTTGCTTTGAATATATATATACATATATATAAAATATAGAGCAGAGTCTTCCTTCCCCAAAGGCAGTCAGCTGCTAGCAGGGAGGGGTTTACCCTCCTCCCTTTGAAGAGATACTCATAGTTGCAGATGACTTGCTACCATCTGCTAAGAAATGAACAAAAATGTAATTAAAAAAAAATGCTCATGAACAACATTCACAGTCCATAATTCTCCTACACTTTGTGTCATCAACGCATTTTGATTGCCTTGTCTGCATTTGGTTATTTCAAAAGAAGAGGCAGAGAGGAAGAAAATAAGAACAGTAACTTTAGGGAGTATTTTTGGTGGCAGGAGATGTGGATAAATTCTATAATTCCTCTTCAGGAAAAAATTGTAAATCTGGTTGATCAATGGCCATATAGCCACTAATTAAATATTAATTTAGTCTCCATGAAAAAATAATATTAATAATATTGAATGCATTTCATTCAGTAGAAACTCAATAGAGGATATTTTTTAGTTTATATATCACATGCAAACAAAATATAAATGGTTTGCTTGGTTGACTAGATTTGCAGATTGCATTCAGTCACAGTGTGGTTTATTTGGTATTGATAGTGTGTTTTGTATGGCTTATTCAATAAGCTAGAGTTAATCAAACCATGGATGAACACAGAATAATCCCAAGGTATTCTCTCACTTTGCTACTCCTTTAGTGCTTTCCATGCTCTATGGCAATGGCAGTAGAGATTTTTACTTAGTTCACTATGAGCTATTTTGCTGCTCTTATTGCGTCATCAGTTAACCGCCCAACCGCCCTGTTTAGGGTGACCCGCTCCCTGCTCCACCAGGAAGCGTGGGAGGACCCCTTGGAGGGTAGAGCCGAGGATTTTGTTCAGTATCTGCATGACAAAAATCACTCAGATCCGGGAAGATTTGGACTCTGACTGGGTAGTCTCAGGGGGAGGGACTGGGGCAGGTCTTGAGAATGTTATCTGGGATGAGTTTGATCCTGTGACCCCTGAGGATGTGGACAGGATTCTGGGTAGACTGAACGCGACCACTTGTTTATTGGACCCATGCCCCTCCTGGTTAGTGCTGGCTTCCCGGGAGGTGACGCGAGGCTGGCTCCAGGGGATTATAAATGCTTCGTTGGGTGAGGGTGACTTCCCCGCCGCCTTGAAAGAGGTGGTGGTGAGGCCTCTCCTCAGGAAGCCTTCCCTGGACCCAGCAGTGTTGGCTAATTATCGTCCAGTCTTCAACCTTCGTTTTGTGGCGAAGGTTGTTGAGAGTGTGGTTGCGCGACAGCTCCCCTAGTACCTGGATGAAACGACGTATCTGGATCCGTTCCAGTCAGGCTTCAGGCCTGGGTACAGCACGGAAACGGCATTGGTCGCGTTGGTTGATGATCTCTGGAGGGCTCGGGACAGGGGCTGCTGCTCTGTCCTGGTCCTATTAGATCTCTCAGCAGCTTTTGATACTATCGACCATGGTATCATGCTACACCGGCTGGAAGAGTTAGGGGTGGGGGGCACTGTTCTATGGTGGTTCTCCTCCTTTCTCTCTGACCGGTTGCAGTCTGTGTTGGCAGGGGGGCAGAGGTCGTCCCTGAGGCCCCTCGTATATGGGGTGCCACATGGGTCGGTCCTCTCGCCCCTTCTGTTCAACATTTATGTAAAGCCGCTGGGCGAGATCATCCGTGGTTTCGGGGTGAAGTTCCATCAGTATGCTGATGACACCCAGCTGTACATCTCCACCCCGGACCACCCCAACGATGCCCTTGAAGTGATGTCCCGGTGTCTGGAGGCTGTGCGGATCTGGATGGGGAGGAACAGGCTCAGGCTCAACCCATCCAAGACCGAGTGGCTGTGGTTTCTGATGTCCCAATATAGTCAGTTGATGCCATCGCTGACTATTGGGGGCGAATCACTGGCCCCCACGGAGAGGGCTCGCAACTCGGGTGTCCTCCTGGATTCACGGCTGTCTTTAGAAGAGCACTTGACGGCCGTGACCAGGAGGATTTTTCATCAGGTTTGCCTGATCCGCCAGTTGCGTCCCTTTCTGGATCGGGACTCCCTACACACAGTCACTCATGCCCTCGTCACCTCCCGCCTGGACTATTGTAATGCTCTCTACATGGGGCTGCCCTTGAGGAGCACGCAGAGGCTCCAACTGGCGCAGAGTGCGGCCGTGCGGGTGGTTATGGGAGCAACATGGCGCTCCCGTGTAACACCTCTCCTGCGCGAGCTGCACTGGCTCCCGGTGGTCTTCCGTGTGCGCTTCAAGGTTTTGGTTACCACCTTTAAAGCACTCCATGGCATAAGACCTGGTTATTTACGGGACCGCCTACTACCACAAATAGCCTCCCACCGGCCGGTACGCTCTCATAGAGAGGGTCTCCTCCGGGTGCCATCAGCCAAGCAGTGTTGATTGGCGGCCCCCAGGGGAAGGGCCTTCTCTGTGGGGGCACCCACTATCTGGAACGAGCTCCCCCCGGAGATACGGAGGATCCCGGATCTGCGCACCTTCCGCCGTGCTCTTAAGACCCTCTTATTCCAGCAAGCCGGCCTGGCCTAATTTTTCTCCCCTTTCTTTTAAATTTTAAATTTTAAATTGAAATTTTAATTTGTTTTAAATTTATTGGGATTTTAATTGTCGTGGGCCAATATTATTTAATTTGGTTTTAAATTGTTTTTAACTTTTGTATTTCTGTATTTTATCTTGTGCCTGTTCACCGCCCTGAGTCCTTCGGGAGTAGGGCGGTATACAAATTTAATAAAACTATTAAACTAAACTATTAAACTATTTGCAACTACAACCTAAATAGAAATATTCAAGGGTATTGGGTTATATCATTCTTTTCTTCAAATGGTAGAATCATGAAGCAATACAGCTGGTATTTTCAGGCCATAATTTATATGATTGTGTATGTCCTGAAAACATTTAGAAGATTAAGGTTTGCTTTAAGGCAGGGATGGGCATGCTGGCTCAGGAATTCTAGGAGTTGAAGTCAACGGGTTGTAAAGCAATAGCAATAGCACTTAGACTTATATATCGCTTCATAGTGCTTTACAGCCCTCTTAAAGTGGTTTACAATGTCAGCATATTGCCCCCCAAAATTTACTGACCTTTGAAGGATAGAAAGCTGAATCAACCTTGAGCTGGTCAGGATTGAACTGCTGGCAATTCTGCAGGCAGAATTAGCCTGCAATATTGCATTCTAATCACTGTGCCACCATATTTGCCCATCCCTGGTTTAAGGTGAAGGTAAAACCTTCAAATTGATCTTGACTTTGTTAATTTCACATCCTCTTCCCCATTTAGTTTTCTCAGGGACTATATAGAAGTAGCTTTCCTCTGCATTTACCCTAAGGTTTTTCAGCTTTGTAGTGACACCTAAAGACCTCAGTTTTTCAGGTGAGTTCCCATCCAAGGAGTAACCAGGTCCAGCCTGGTTAATTTTTCAAGATGAGCAATGTTCATTTAAATGATGCCACCAGCTAGACTCAACTTGCTTTATTAGTAATGGTGATGCAGGATGTTAGATAGCTCATACTTCTGCCAATTGTAATATTAGCCTGTAACCTAAAGAACAGCACTTTAGATTCAGACCACACAAGCAATGGGTATAAGCTACTTCTACAAGGTTGCTGTTCAATGACCGAAATCAAATATGAAAAAAGTTGATGATGAACAAATGTCTTTATTAATAAAGTGCTACACATATCACTGTTAATTTCCCAGAATCTCATTCTTAACTCCCCTTACCTCCCTACCATATATTTCAAGACTATTCTTGATTTTAGTTATAAATAGGTAGAAGAATAGTCTTGAAATATATGGTAGGGAGGTAAGGGGAGTTAAGAATGAGATTCTGGGAAATTAACAAAGTCACCCAGCTTTAAAAGCCAAATACATAAGGCTTTACATTTCATAAAGTGAAAAGGCCACCATTAATTTTATTTTGTGTCTATTGTACAAAATAGCAGTGAAGCATTCTGAGATGTTGCTAAAAGGTAATTTTCTGAATTGATTAAAGGTAATATAATTTTATTGATGAAACTATCCTATTCTGAATTTATAATAACAAAAGTAGGAAACCTCAAGCTATATTCCAAGGACTTGTATGGCTTCATTGATTCAGAGTTGCTCCACAAAAAGTTGGATATATAATAAAAATGTGTATATAGAAGACAACTTGGCCCATTGTCAGATCTTGTTTCAGGTATATAATATGCTCATTTATAGTTTTCCTTCACTGAGAATCACAAGAGTTTTCTCTATAACAGATATGTCAATATTTTTATAAATGCTCAGTAATCACTGCTAAGAAGTTCCCAATCACACTCAGTATACAGCTTTATCCTATACATTGCCACACCATCCTTATCTAATTATTGATGTTGAACATAGTTTCAGTTCTCCTGAAGTTTGCATAACATTGATGAATGCTATCAACGTCATAAGGAAAATCTATGTGATAACCAAACTTTACTATGGGTTGAATTCTAATTAACAGTTTGCTGGACAACATAATAACATATCATTCAATTACAATCATAGATCTGTACAATTAAGGTTCACTGCAGAAGATGAAAAAGAAGTTGGAATTGTGTTTTGATCAGATGATAAATAATTTGTGTTGATTCTTGATGGAAACATACCCTTGGAATGTTTTTTATACCAAAGGAATGAGGTTTATTTTTCTAAAAAGCTAGAATTGAAAGGAGACGTATGGCAAGCTATAATATTCCTCTGCATGTATTCAAAAGTGAATCCCACTGATTCAAAATATATAGTTGCAAATTTAGGTCAGCCGAAGACTCAATGAAATTTATCTCTGGACTCTGCAGATGGCTGAAATTTAATATCCAGACTGAAAATGATCCACGTTATTTATTCATTTCTACACAAGACTGAATGTTGCCCACTCCAGGGACTCCCAAGGATTTTTGAATATTCAAGTGACACCAGCTTGTATAATAACAGAAAAAAGAGTTCAATGGTTTTGATCAGTATAGTTCTGGGAAATTTCATGTCAGAATGGTTGAGGAACATTAGACTATGAAAGCAGCTTTGTCAGATCAGGCCTAGGGGTGTTTACAGAGCATTCCATCTTATAGCAGTCAATAAATTGCATCTAGAAAGCCCACAAGGCACACGGTGGCTCAGTGGCTAAGATGCTGAGCTTGTTGATAAAAAATCGGCAGTTCAGTGGTTCAAATCCCTAGTACCACGTAACGGGATGAGTTCCCGTTACTTGTCCCAGCTTCTGCCAATCTAACAGTTCGAAAGCATGTAAAAAAAATGCAAGTAGAAAAATAGGGACCACCTTTGGTGGGAAGGTAATAACGTTCTGTGCGCCTTTGGCGTTTAGTCATGTCAGCCACATGACCATGGAGATGTCTTCAAACAGTGCTGGCTCTTCGGCTTTGAAACAGAAATGAGCACTGCCCCCTAGAGTCGGGAATGACTAGCACATATGTGCGAGGGGAACTTTTACCTTTGCCTTTTTAGAAAGCCTTCAAACAAGAAATCAAGGTAGCCATCTTTCTCCATTTTTGCCTCCATGTATCTAGTTTGTATAACATAACTAATATGCCTTCCTCTTCCTCTTTTCTATTTCCAATTCCCTATTTTATCTACAACAACTTGTGAGGTGAGTTGAGCTGAAAGACACTAACTGATCCTAGGGCACACAATTTGATTTCATAGCTAAGGCAGGACTAGAACTCCCTGTCTCCCGCTCTCTAGCCTGACGCCTTAACCACTACACCAAACTAGACCAAGTTTAAACCATCCCTAACTGTGCTGGATTAATATTATGTTTCTTACTTATTCTCACAGTCTCCAAGGAGAGTAACAACAGGTATACTGTGTTTCCCTGAAAATAAGACCAGGTCTTATATTAATTTTTGCTCCAAAAGATACATCAGGGCTTATTTTCTGGTTAGGTCTTATTTTGGGGAAAATACAGTACTAAATACACCCACCTGATTGACAATCTTCACTGGGGTTTATTTTGTGAGTAGGGCTTATATTACGAGCATCCTGAAAAATTATGTTAGGACTTATTTTCCGGTTGGGTCTTATTTTCGGAGAAACAGGGTATAATTAATTAGCTCTTTTTCATCCATTACACGGAGTGGGTGGGAGGAACTGGGATCAGAAATGGGAATTATGACAGCAACTCTCATGCCGATATAAGTCCTTGGCAGCTCAAGGATGAGTGGAGAGCATTTCAGCTCAGTAGTGTGGACAAGTTCTTGGATGCTGTTAATGGCAGAGGTCCAGTTTGGGAGATAGGAAATGCAGAAGAGAAAATGCTTGAAGGAATGTCTTTCAAATATCTTCTGCTTTCCAACATCTATCACATATCATCGATGCTTTATCTGTCTAATAAGAGGCCACATCTGGCTAGGTAACAAATAGATGGACGTTGTCTGTTTCCTACTATAAAATGGAACTCCTGTATTACTTTTTCCTTGGTTCACACTTGATTTGCAGTCTATGCAAATAGTTTTACAAGTACTAAGTCCCTCTCTTCTACATCAGAAACAATAATGTCTTAAGTGCAGAGGGGAGAAAGCTAAGTAGGCAATTATATGTGCATTTTATAGCCATTGTCCTTGCAAATACATAAACTATGCTAACACTTAGCAAATACAATGAGAAGGAAATTGTGAATCCGATAATAATCGCTGTAAACAAATTGAAGTGCCATGTTCATTATCCATGTAGCCTTCCACGCCAGGAACAGTGTTGCCAGGTGAAAGTGCGGAAACCAAATCATGCAGAAAACCGTTTCATCAGAACATAAAGACAATTATAACATCTGTTAATCTTTTGTGCCAGATGTAATCAGGTTCTATGGAGAAGTCACCCCTTAAAGATGATTCCTTTAGCATCTGTTCAAAGGACAAACAATTGTGGGTGGGTAATAAATGACCCTTTACAAGCAAGCAGTAAAATGTGCATAGCGTGAAGTATAAACAGATCACTTTCAGAAAAAGCCCGTGTTTTAGCTTAACTCTTTACAGAAAAGTCCTGGAGTACCAACAGAATCACTATGTATATGATTAACATTTGTTAAAAGAACATGAATCATAAAAGCTAATACTTTCTTTGTCCTTGTTTACTGTCGATATAGGCTTCTAGTCTAAAAAGTTCAGCTAATAATGTTATCACTTTTTTCCAAATATGTCTATCTGTACAGGTAGTCCTCAACTTATGATCACAATTAAGCCCAAAATTTCTGTTGCCAAGTGAGACTGTTGTTAAGTGAATTTTGCCCAATTTTCTAACCTTTCTTGCCACAATTGTTAAGTGAATCACTGCAGTTGTTAAGTTAGTAACACGGTTGTTAAATGAACAACCTGGCTTCCCCATTGACTTTGCTTATCAGAAGATCACAAAAGTGATCACATTACTCTGGGACACTGCAACCGTTATAAATATGGACCAGTTACCAAGCATCTGAATTTTGATCCCATGATCATGGGGATGCTGCAACAATTATTAGTGTGAAAACCAGTCATAAATCACTTTTTTTAGTGCCATTTAGTGTGACTGGTTTTAAGTCGAGAAGCTATCTGTCAACCCCGAAGCTGACTTGCCCGAAGACATCTTGGAGCTTCAGTGCTGCCACACTGGAGTGAGGGATAGGGAAGCAGGCAGGGATGGGTTCTACTTACCTTTACTACCAGTTCGCAACAGGAGTGTGCGCATTTCTGCGCATGCGCAGATCATCAATTATGACATCCAGGTGGGTGGACAGAGCCTCCCGCCACTTTTACTACTGATTCTAAAGAACCGGACAGAACCGGGAGCAACCCATCAGTGGAAGGGGGGGATTAGAGATAGCTGGGGGGGGGTGTAGCCAAAATAAAATACTTTCTCTTGGGAACCAAGGACGTTCTCACACCTGGCTGGAGGAAGGAGGAGTGCTGTCACCAGACCAGCAGACGCTGCCTTGATTGGGTCATGTGACTGATTGTTTGGGATTGAGGGAAAAACTTTGACTTTTAATTAGGTGAAAACAAAGGGGCCCCTCAGAGTTAGTTTTCATCAGATATGTGCCAATATGATATTTCCAATAAAGCTATTCTTTGAGGAATTCACCTGCTTCAGAGTTTTTGCTTGCAATGGATCTATTACTTGGAACCCTGACACTACCTGTATAATCCTTTACTGATTGACCGAGGAAGCAATTATTCACAGAAAGATTACACCTGGGAATTCCTTTGCTGTTTTTTATTTTTATTTTGGTTTTTAAAAATCCCTGAGATTACAAATTTTATTCTAATTCAGTTCAGTCAGAAATGAAAACATTTCCACATTAATTACAAATAATACTAGTTTCCATTTAAAAAAAAAATCAAAGCCATCAAATACCCTATATAAATCCTGTCCTTTAAAATGTGTATAAAGGTAAATATTTATTTAAATTACCTATTGCCATATTATTCAGCTTAACATGGCCCTCTGCTGGCAATACTTACCTCCAAATTGTACCAGCAAAAGTGTGTTTTGAAAGGACTTAATGTGAGCAAACTCATTTAAAAGAATGAGTTGTTCTTAAAAAAAGAAAAAGAAAAACAGCATTGTGATGAATATGGAAAGTTGCCTAATTACCTACTCTGTGAAACAAATGTTGAATGGCCAAATTGCAATCTACAATACAACTGATTTCAGAGCTATCTCACAATTTAGAGATCCTGTCTTTGAAAAGACGCACTTGTTTTTCATCCTTGTGGTGCCATGGGCATGGGGTGGGTGGCAGTGGGTCTACTAAAAACAGTTCAACTATCTTATAGAATAACAGAATTGCTCTTCTACTCCAACTCCAGAGACCATATACCATTTCAGACAGACAGTTGTCCAATCTCTTCTTGAAAACCTCCAGTGATGGAGCACCCACAACTTCTGAAGGGAAGCCATTCCATTGGTTAATTGTTCTCACTGTCGGTCAGGAAATTTCTCCCTAGTTCTAGGTTGGTTCTCTCTTTGAATAGTTTCTATCCATTGCTTCTTGTCCTGCCTTCAAATGCTTTGGCGCTCTTCTTTGTGGCAGTCCCTCAGATATTGCAACACTGCTATCATGTCACCCCTACTCCTTCCTTTCATTAAACATTATACCTAATTCTTGCTCTTATGTACATTAGGACATCAAACCCCCAAAAAACAAATACTTTCATTTAAAAAGAGCCACTAGTTGTCTATCTGTAGCATTTTCAATGTGCAACTTTTAAATACACATAAGGATTTTCCGTGGCACGGAAACCCTTTTGATTCTCTTTAGAATCAAAGGAGCTCTTGAAGACCATCTAGTAGATCTCCAAACATCTCCAGCAGATCTCCAACCATCTTCAGCCTCTGCTTATGGAGGACTGGAGGAAACTACTGTCCATCAGGGAACAGCATCCCCTATCAAAATGTCTTAAATCTCTCCAGGCTCCTCCCAAACAAGGTAACACTGTATTCTGGAGACTGAATTTAGGGATCGGAAGTGAAGGATTTAAATGAGCCAGTCACAACTCCTTCTTCTCCCTTTCTTTTAGGGTCCCTTCAAAATACTAAAAATGGAGCAAAATTGGCCCGAGGAAGGAAAGAAGGAAACAGTGATTTCTGGCTTTGGGAAGAAGGTGGAAATGAGAGTGGAAGAGCTACAGAAGCCTTCCACTCCAAATTGAAACAAAAAAAAAAGTGCCACCAAATTTTTGCCCTTTGACTGAATGGCTTTTTAATGGCTTAGCCTCAAAATGCCAAATGGGTGTTATGGCTTGGCCCGTCTCTGAGCTATGTTACTCTTAAGGAAGGACCAGGAGTGCTTTCATATCATAGCTTCAAGTACCAAATTAAGCAAACTTTTCCCTTTCTGAATATAATGATTAAGATTAAATCATGTTCTGTAAATTAAGTTCCAGTAAATCCTATTAAATCACAATTATGACATTCAAACCAGCTCCACAAGAAGAAAAATATGATACAATAGTAGCATAGCTGTAGCCAACACAACAGTCATGCAAAGCACATGAAAGCTGCCCATGAATATCTGACTGTGTGAAATGAATTTTTGCATACACAAACACCCTTTCTTTAAAATATACAAAACCAAAATCTCACTCAGAGCAGCCCGTCCTAATAGTGCCTTATTCTCCATCTGTGATTATTATTTTTTTTCCCCTTTGAAAGATGGGTAGATTATCGGCCCGTGTTCCCGTTTTGCATTTTCAAAGGAAAAGAAAAAAAAAAGGCAGAGGAAGAGGCAAGAAAAAGGAGGAGGAGGGAGAACTGTTGAATTTAACAATTGAGATAAGGCTGGAGCCTTATAATCAATTAGCACTGTCAAAGAAAATAATTTGCGACACAAATTTCCAGCTGCACAAATCTATTATGCATTCAGGCCATCCAGTCCTCATCTGAGTCTGAGAAAACAAACTGGATCTTTCAGTGGCAAGCCTATCAAAACACGGGGCTCAACAGAAACATTGCTTCTATAAATGTCCATCTTTCCACAGCATAATATTTACCGGCTGTTTTATTAACCAGGCTGCCTTGGCATTGAATTTGCATTGTTCACAGTGCAATAGGCAATTCCCACCACAGCGTTCAGCACCGTCTGTCACACTACATGTCTTACTGGAGTTTGATTCCTTAGTGCCAGTCAAAAGTAATCAGCATGGCAAGAGGTTTCAAAGAATGGACATATGCCTCAGTTTCTTCATCATTGGGGTAACTATCAGAAAATAACCCCCCAAAAAATTGGCTGCTGAAAGTGTTTGTTTTTATTTATTTATTTATTTGCATGTAAAATTTATACAGCTGCTTCAAAGTGACTCTGGCTGGCTTACAACAAAATATTAAACAATAAATTTAATATTTATTGTTTAATATATATTTATTTAAAAACTCGTTATTAAAAAGTTTTAGAAGCCGTAAGGCATAAAGGAGATGTTAAGAGGAACAATGGAGCCATCTCACAATCTCATTGGTCCCTTGGGATCCCCCAAATCTAATGACATAGACAGGTTTTATGGGACTTCTGGAAAATAAGGAGGGACAGTGCTAACCTCACTTCACAGGAGAGGCACCAAGGTAGAAAAGACTCACCTTGTTGTGGCCTGCCAGCAGATCTGGCAGCGAATTCGGACAGTGAGGGGATTGGGGAGGAACATGGGCCAGTCCTGGAGTCTGGGGAAGGCTCTGATGAGGGCTCTGCGTTGGAGGCAGAGAGGGGGCCAGGGCCAGATGCCTTTGGAGTCAAGCATCAGTGAGGCAGATGAACAGCTGGAGTCTATTCCCAGTGTGCGCATGCGCAAGTTGCCAGACAAAGGGAATAGCTAAAGAACAAGGGTCGACTTGAGAGTCCACAGGTGGACGATGAATGACCCCTCCCAGAGGGAATAAAAAAGGAGCGAAAGGGGAGTGGAGTTTGCAGGAGACAATTAGTTCATTACTGCATTCTTGCCAGGTATTGCAGAGTCTGAAAGATATCGGCCTGGCCACTCTCCAAGCCTGATAAAGGTCGGTAATTGTGAACTATCTTGAAAGATTGTGGGAGAGAAAGACTTTGCTGGAGAGGAATTCACTGTAAATTAAATAAAAGGGGTTTATTGGGTCAAGAACTTGGCTTTGTGCTGCTGGGGAAGTCTAGGTCAGAACACACCTCCTGGGACCTGCCAAGCATAGTTCCCTAACATTTGGACATGCAGGATGTGAGACCTAATGGATTTAATGGGATGGGCAGATGTAATTGAAGAGAGATGGCCACTCAGGTAATTCAGCCCAATGCCAGGAAAGGCTTTAAAGACAACAGCTTGAATTGGACCCGGAAGCAAGCTTAGCAACCAATGCAACTCACAGAGCAAAAATATAACATGTGCTGTTCTGGAAGTAACTGCCTAGACTACTGCATTTTGCACCAGCTGAAGCTTCCTGATACTCTTCATGGGCAGTCCTCTGTACAGCACATTACAGTAATCCAATCAAGTGGTGGCTGGGACATGATTGACTGTGGGCAGAACTCCCCAGATCTGGAAATGGGCACAAGTGGACACAGCACAAAGCTGGAGTGTTGTGAAGACCTCCAGATTTTGCATGGAAACTGTCTGGGTCATCTAGCATCAACAATAACACAGTCCTAGAACCAGCAAATCCCAACATAAAACCATTCAGTCTTGCCAGTTCAGCTGAAGCCTGTTGTTTCCCACTCGGATCCTCACAGGAACAAGATGTTCATGGCTTAATTCAGAGATACATATATGTAGTTAGTATGCTGATGATACCTCACCCCCATTGTGACTCGCCCAGCTGCCTCTTCCAGTTGTTGAATAGGAGCAAAGAGAGCACCAAACCCTGTGGTATACCATATTTACCTCATTTCTAGTTGACTTTGAATTCAGAGATTCTGTCTTAGATGTGATACCAATTTTATCACACTCTGTTGGTTTTAATTTATATAGTGGACCATTCTGCTTTAAACCCAGTAATTTTCAAACAGCTATGGTGGTGCAGAGGTTAAAATGCAGCAAACTCTGCCCACAGTCTGAAGTTCAATCTTGACAGGACTCCAGGTTGACTCAGCCTTCCATCCTTCTGAGGTCAGTAAAATGAGGACCCAGATTGTTGAGAACAATATGCTGACATTGTAAACCACTTAGAGAGGGCTGTAAAGCACTATGAAGCAGTATATAAGTCTTAAGTGGTATTCCTATTGCTATTATGGGCTGAATATGGCTTTGTTCATTTCAAAATGCACATAAGCAGAAGAGCAGGTGAATGTTTAACTATTGCCAGGAGAATGAAGATCATCCACTAATTGATATGTTAGCCAAGTAGACATTTGGCAATAGAAAGTAAATTAAAGCTGAGGTTTCCCCCTTATTCACATTGATAAGAAAATAATCTCAATCAATAGTCAAATAAATTGAAGCCTTATTAACATTGCCATACTATGCTATCAGTTGAATTAAGCTTTAATGCGGTCGCGCGGGTACTTATGGGGGTGACATGGCGCTCCCACGTGACACCTCTCCTGCGCAAGCTGCATTGGCTTCCAGTGGTCTTCCGGGTGCGCTTCAAGGTATTGGTTCTCATCTTCAAAGCGCTCCATGGCTTAGGGCCCGGTTATTTACGAGACCACCTTCTGCCTCCGATAACCTCCCACCGGCCAATACGCTCCCACAGAGAGGGCCTCCTCAGGGTGCCATCTGTCAGGCAATATCGGCTGGTGACCCCCCGGGGAAGAGCCTTCTCTGTGGGGGCACCCGCCCTCTGGAATGAGCTACCCCCAGGGATACGACTGATCCTGGACTTCCGTACCTTCCGCCGGGCCCTGAAGACTTTTTTATTTCAGCAAGCCGGGCTGGGTTAAAAATCTTTTAATTGGGGAATTTTATGGGTAAGGGGTTTTAAATTGGGGAAGCCAAAGATAAATTTAATTTCGTTTTAAAGTATTTTAATATTTGTATTGTGTGTTTTTAATTTTGGCTGTTCACCGCCCCGAGTCCTTCGGGAGAGGGGGCGGTATAAAAATTTAAAAAAGAAAGAAAGAAAGAAAGAAAGAAAGAAAGAAAGAAAGAAAGAAAGAAAGAAAGAAAGAAAGAAAGAAAGAAAGAAAGAAAGAAGGGAATGAGGTATAAGTTCTACAAATCCAATAACTTAAGTGTCTTTTGATCTGAATCTATATCTCTCTTGACAAGGTAAAACTTATACAGTTGCAATTTTTTTCCCTCTGGCCTTTCAAGAATTTTTCTTTGTCATTCTCCGAACAGGCCCTTTACCCTCCTCCTTAGCTGTGTCAGTTTCCAACCAGGTATCTGTCTCGCATCCTTAAATCATAATTCCTTTTTCCATTTCACTCAGAGAATAAGAACCAGCAAGATTTCTTTCTCCCTTTTCTTACAGTCTGGTTCACATATTACACTGTCTGGTTTATATATTACATTGATCTATGGTTTGCTTAACCGTTGAGTAAGTCACAAATGACTTATTTGTGGCTTCACTAAGCCACAAACCATGCTTTACAAACTTACTTCATACACTGAAGTAAGCCACAAACAAGGAACTCCCATTATAGCTTAATTCTAGCTCCCTGGGTCTGTGTTTGTTACAGGCTAAGGCACTTGTATGCAAATATTGTGGGCCACTTCAAAGGAGGTTTGGATGTTGGTGTTCTTATAACCTCAGGACTATTGTTGGAGAGCTGATTAATTTCTAGCTCAAGTGTAGTGCAGTTGAAAGATAGGGTATTTTTGTTTTGTTTTATTTTGTTATTTTGTTGTTTTGTTTTGGGAAACTGTGGGTTCCTTTCAGCGTTGGAAAAGACTCTTTTAACATCTCTCCTTCCAGTTCTGGAACTCCAGGCCTTTTCAAAAGAATGTATATTTGAGGGCTGTGTAGTTCTCTCTTATAGCCAACAAAAGAAACAGGGATCACACTGAGATGTAGTGTGTCAATATCCTGCTTTATTTCATCACTGGAAGAGGAGACCAAAATGCTAAGCTCTTGAGGTTTTATTTCCTCTCCTTTTCATGTGGAGGTGGAGGTAAAGGTTGGGAATTGTGTTGTTGTAGATTCTGCTGGAGCTCAATGCAGCAATGGTCTTTATTCTCTCTTCTCAGAATTGTTTTGACCTAGGCTTCCTGAGTCAGTAAAACACACGAGTAGTCCCAAAAACCTCTTTAATTCAAATGGCTGTGAATTTTGTTCATTCACAGATGAGTCCAAAATATTTGTAAAGAGTCCTTCGGGATAAGGTTGATAATCACCCACCTTTATCTCCCTTGACACGCTACCAGAGACCTAATTGGGAAAGCCACACGGAGTCCAGAATCAAACAGAGCTTCAGACTTTAAACTGAACAGAATTAACGATGTTGCTTCCTGCAAAGACCCATGTGCCTTTGCTCCTCTTTTAAGTCTTATGGGAGGGGCCAATCATCTCCAAGCCCTACTCCTGAGTCATCCCTTTTGTTTTAACTGCTCTTGCCTTCTGGCAGCTCTGAGCAACAGGGGGAGCCTGCACTGGGAACAGGCTCCCCCTGTTCCTCTACTTCGCTGAAGTCCGACTCTGGAGGCTCCAGAGGCAGCACGTATCTCCCAGATGGCCCTTTCTCTGCCTCCGATGCAGAGCCCTCATCTGAGCCTTCCCCAGACTCCAGGACTTGCCCATATTCCTCCCCAACCTCCTCACTGTCCGACTCTGCTGCCAGCTCTGCAGGCCACTGGGGGACCACAACAAGAATATTTAAATCAGCAAAAGTGAAGACTATCGAAGATTGCCTTCAGACTGCTTCCGAAGATTTAAGAAATTCAAATAGTAACCACACAGAAGTGCATAATTTTACCTCTCTGTTTGATTTATTCAATTTAGACATCACCCAGCTTCAACTGACTTTGGCCAGTGTACAATAAAATTAACAACATAAAAACAAAATACAATAAGAGAATAAATCACAAAAAAATGGCAACCTCACCAACACACAATCCAGCAGTGGCCCCAAGGAACCTGACCCAAGGGTTGGAAAAATATCTAGGTTTTTAAGACTTTCCAGAATGTCAGCAGGGTAGGCTTTTATGCTATCAGGGGAAATCTCATTACAGAGACCAGATGCTGGGACAGAGAAAGATGCTTCTAGGGTCTTGTAGATAATACTCTTTAACTGAAAGGACCCCAAGCTTGTCAACTCTATTGGATTGAGTCAATCCATGGAAGATAGGTGCCTCAAGTAATTAGGATCTAATTACTTGTAGGGCTATATAGGTCATAACTAGCACTTTGAATCACAACCAGAATCATAACAGGAACCAGTGCAGATTGCAAAACAGGGAGTCATATGAGCATACCGATGCACGCCCAGCACTGCCCAACCTGCTGCATTCTGGACCAGTTGAAGCTACTTAGTGGTCTTCAAGGTTAGCCCTTATGCACAGCACATTGCAATAACTGAGTGATAAGGTGACAAAGGCATAAATGACTGTCTAAAGGGACTGCCAATCTAGGAAAGGTGGACCAGATGAAGTCACACAAAGGCCTTCTTGGCCACAGTTGCTCCTGCTCATCGAGGAGGTGTGAGTCAGGAGTACCAGCATTTGTCCAACATTCTTTGATGGAGAAGTATGTATAACACACACGCGTGCGCGCACACACACACACACACACACACACACACACACACATCCAAGGTCAGGTATGGAATAATCCCAAATCTAAATGGCTACAACAGCCCCAGCCACTCGGTCTTGATGTGATTGAGTCAAAGATGGTTCCTCTTCATTCAAACCTACATAGCCTCAAGGTCAAGGTCAAAAGTTATACGCTTTTAAAATCTGAAATAAGGAAAAAAATCTAACATTCTTGGCAGCTTACAAGGAAGAGATGAACAAGTGGCTAGAAAAACAGCCATAGATTTTTTTTTTAAGTGCAACTATATGCAAAAGACTACCCCCTTAATTGGTAGTTAATTATGATTAAGGACATCTTAATTATACATTAATAATTGCATTAGTATATTTGTTTAAACATACTGCTTGTTGTGATCTAAAACCCACCGCAGCAATATCCACAGGGCTTGTAAACACCTTGTTTTTAATCCTTTACATCCTAAAAAAAATGAGTTGGGCAATGTTTTTTGCAGCCAAGAGCTACATTTCCATTCATTAACTCTTCTTCCCAAGGGAAATATATGGATTTAAACTGGGTATGTTAAGCCTCACATAGATCTAATGGAAATATTTGGTGTGGTGGGTTTTTGTTTTGGTTTGTTTTTAAGCTAAAATCAGATCAAACTAGTGAAAAATGGTGGGTTTGATGCTGAATTCCAGTGGTGTCATCTGAGAAAGCTTTGTGGGAAAGTACAAATGGGAATGGGCTTCAGATTATCTAGCTTTGCCTTCAATCTTACAATCTTTCAATCTTACAAAGCCCCTAATTTTTGTCCTTACTTGGTTTGGCTCTGTTTCCAATGAAATGAAAGAAACAGATAGAAATATTATTAAATAAATAAGGTGATGAGAACATTCTGAATAAATGTACAGGCATAGAATTTGTGGGTTGGGGAACAAACAAAAAAATGTAAGCAATGATCAAGGTGGAAATAAAATAAGAAGGAATGTGAAAATAATTCAATTCATCCCATTACAAAAGACTTGGATGATGTGGGTTGAATAAACCTATTCTATATTGAAGATGTGAGGACTTGCTTTTCATGTGTACTTGTACTTTACCTACCCCTTCAGATCTATGGAGTCAGTGTCCTTAGAGTGAAAAGTGAATCATGGAAAGGAAAACATACAAACAGTTTGTTCCAAAAGATTCATCAGAATTCTGAAACTAAAAAGGTCAAGCAAAGCTAAAAGTATGAAAACCTTATGAAGAGAGAGTACAGAAAAACAGTGAGGGAACACAAGAAAATATCTTGATCATCTTCTCTGCCTCTATGAGGTGGTGGGAGCAATGGTTCAGAACAACATCTTCTTGCAATAGGAAGAAGAAATGAGAAAGCATTGTATAATATATTATTCCACAAAATATCTATGGGGATTTTGATGATTAAAAATACAATCCTATGGATGATCGTTCAGAAGTATACCCATTTGGGATAAAGCGGGCTTATCTCCAGGGAAGTGCATAGGGGATTGTATCCAAAAGCTCAAATTCTAGACAGATTTACAAGGGATTAAGTCCCATTAAATCCTATTATGTTCTCTTCCATGTCAACATGAGTAAGTAAGATTGCCCAGAGGGTGAGAAGGGACAGCATGGCAAATTCACATCATCTCTTTTTCTGCTTGTTCTTTAGTAAATATTTCATGCAGCTTTATTTGTAATTTTGGATTAATGTACACCAAGCTTTCTGAAAATTTATGTTGCAGTAGCATGCAGCAATTGTGATTTGAAGTTGCTCCTTCTACTACTAAAGATTAAATTGAACATTCCTCAGTCATGTTTCATCCTATGCACTATTTGTAACATCATCCAAACTTTCATGTCCAGCTCAGTGGTGGGATTCAAATAATTTAACAACCGGTTCTCTGCCCCAATGATTTCTTCCAACAACCAGTTCACCAAACTTTCAGAAAGTTAACAACCAGTTCTCCCGAAGTAGTGCAAACTGGCTGAATCCTACCACTGGTCCAGCTGTTAATAAAAGACTTTTCGCAACATAGTTTCACACATTTTTTGATGCCCTGAAATTTTTCAAAACTTGTGTGCAGATCTGTGTTTTATCTAAGTCTAAATCTATCAAAATAAGTAATCTAATTCTGAAGCACTTATTTAATATAATTTGAGCAATAACCCCAAAATATAAATAGTCCATTAATATTTTCGATATTTAGCTAGTGACAAAATATTCATTATAGCATTAGCCTTAAAATTGTAGACAGATGAATCAATTACCCCCAAAAGAGGTATAGCTTAACATATCCATAAAATTTGAAATCAAAATCAAACTTATGCTCAGCTCTGATATTCCTGTTTTATGAGAAAATGCATAAAACATATTAAACCATCTAATTATAATTCTAACAGTTGCCAGTTTGCTAATTAACAATAACCCCCAGCTGCAAGAGTGAAGCATAGTAAATAGAGTAACAAGAAAAGAATAAGAAATTTGCAAATAATAATAACAATAACAATAACAACAACAACAACAAACCCCTTACTTGCTGTTGCTCCATTAAAACTTGCTCCAGTACTAGAGAAATGGAAAAACCTGTGGAGGTCTCAGGCAATCCAGAATCCTCTTGAGTGAATGCTGTGTTTATTTACCAAGCCTTAAAAATTTCTGGTGTGGAGTACTGAATGAGCTCTCAAGTTCATCCTGAGCACAGTTGAAAAGTCCTACTGTAACTGCAGACATAAAGTTTGCTGCCAGTTAGTTTTTCTGCGGCTCCGTACTTGTAAATACAAGCTCTGTGGACAAAGTCCCAAATGACATCACAAGCAGCTGCTTATTGTTGAGTCTTTATTAACTGGCTGTCAAAAAAAAAAAGAAAGAAGGAACTGCGAGGGGTGGGGAGGAACCACTGTCTCCCCTGAAGTGCAAGCTGGGAGCGTAGTAAGAATTTTGCTTATACATATGTAAATACTTGTGATTATCTCAGCTATGCTTTCCTTAGGAGCATGAAGCCAAGTTTCCGTAGGAATCCTATCCTTGCCAGACCCCAAAGGAAAGGAATAAAAAAGACATGCAGCCAAATAAATAGATGCTTAGTAAATTAAACGCTGCACTTTTTTTTTTAGACCCTGCATGCTTTAAGCATGACTGTGTCTATAAATATTATATAGAAGCATTATGGACTTAGTGCAGATTTAAAATTTATTTACTAAATCAAAATTTGATAGAGTATGCTGGATCTTCCAGTAAAAAGGGAGGGTAAACATTAGGGCCGCGCACAGGGTATATTGCAAAGATTTCGGTTCTGTCATTATACAAATATTTGTAAATAGTTTGTCGGATTAATAGTTTCTCTCTAAACAGCATTGTCCAGGAGGTATTTTGTAGCCCAGTAAACTGTAGCAAATATGTAAAAGAAGAGAAGAAATGTGGGTCTGTAATCCTTTGTTCACAATGTAAATTGGAGTGGCATTACTACTAGGTCTTTTTTTTTTCTTACCCCAGAGTAAAAAGGGAGGAGAATCCTTTGGAAATGACAAAGGCAGCTATTCAGCTTGTGGTAGCTGATAAAACAAAAGAAAATATTGACCTTTCACTCCTCCTGGGTCTTCAGACTGGCTGGCTGTTTTTGTGTAAAACAAGGACAACATCTTCTAGTCTTCAAAAACTTGGTGTCTGCAGTCATGCTCCACATTCTTGTCCCTAGGAATGTCTCCTCAAAGAAAGGCCTTAAGCTAAAGTCACACTAAATCTGCGCTTATTTCCCAGAAGCTGGCCTTTTCAAGTGAAGTCTTAGATCACTGGAAGAGGAACATGACAGAAGTGCTACTGTGTACACTAATATCTTTTCTGTGCTGAGAATGTAAACATGGAGAAACTTCAGAGTAGGGAAAACTGCAAATGGGTTTATGAAGAAAAAAAAATGAAGAACTACAGATTCAGCAAGCAAAATGATAAAGAGAGCTTAAATATGAATTTAGATATTGATGTTTCTGGAGAACTGGTTTCTGGAGAATTTTGAACTGGTTTCAAAATTCTGACTTGGGGTTCTCTTGAGTTTGGGGTTTCTTTCTCAAATCCCAAGACTCCAACAGTTTAATTCTGAGCTACATATATTTTCTACTATTGAAATCCTAGTTTCCATATATCTCCAAATTATACTTTCTAAGTTCAAGCTATGCTTTAAGAAACAAGACATTTTGCTTTGCAGTAGATACCCAAGAGAACAAACACAAGAGAATTTCAACCTCTAAGTCAGGGGTGTCCAGTCTTGACAACTTTAAGATCTGTGGACTTCAAGTCCCAGAATTCCCCAGCCAGGGGAATGTTGGCAGTTGAAGTTCGCAAGTTTTAAGCCTTCATGTTCAGTCAAATATAATTTGTTGCAGCAACCCTGATACATCTGTAATCTTTGGATTGTGTACTGTAAAAGTGTACCAGGTGGAGGGTAGCCTAGATGCATATAATGATTTAGTATGCCTGATCATACTATCCATTGTAGTCCCATTCTCCCATACATTATTTATTTATTTATTTATTTATTTATTTATTTATTTATTTATTTATTTATTTAATATATCAAATCTAGAAAATGGTCATCTCACTCACTGACTAACAGTAACACCTGTAGTAACAGTTTTCTTTACTGTTACTTATTTGTAAACAGAATGGGATGGCATTTGCAAGGAAATTATTTTTATCAGGACATCAAATTCCTCAGAAATCAGTGGAAGAGTTTTCAAGTGATCCTTGAACATAAAATTTGATTTTAAAAACCATTGGTCATTTTAAGAAACAAGGTAATATGTTCACATTGATGGCAGATCCCACCAAAGTTACCTAAGTTTGGTTTCAGGGAAACATGAAAGAAAATTCAAGAAGAATCTTTGTGGAGGTGTTTGGATTAAGAAACTGATTGTGCTTCATGGAGCAAATAGAAAAATTAAACAACATTCTTCTCACGCAAAATGCATTCTGGGTGTATTCAAAAGAGTCCCTTCAATTTGGCCTTCTTCCATTTTCCCCCCCTTAGTAAAGGAAAATGCGTTGACATGTGGAAACAGCCAGGAGCAGCTACCAAAGCAGCTGCACTACTTGGAAAAAAGACATGGCCACTTTAATCATCCAAAGAGACATGTGTCCTTACATGTTCCTATGCATTGAGAACCACCATGTCTGAAGAATATGTACAGCCTTGTAAGTAATCTTCTACATATATGTTAAAGATCTTTTCCAAATATATAAAGTATTTGTAGTAAAGCAATGAAGTGTACATAATTTTAAAATTCTTTTTACAACCCTGTAATCCTTTTTTATCAAGATGGAGTCAGGGCAACTGAACGTAGCTGAGTGTTTACTGGCCGGATACCCTTCCTAATGCCTATGCAGTGTTCTCAGCAGATATTTTCTCTTTGCACCCTGAGAAATATCCATCACTGCCTAGGATTGAACTCTCGACCTCCTGAGTGGGAGGCAAGTATCTTCACCTCTAGGTCATGTCGCTCAATAAACTATATCTAAAGGACATATAAATGTCCTTTTATAATTCATTAGGTTTGCTCAATGTGTGGCTAAGGATCTATGTCTTGGTTCTTGGTAATGTGCAATGAAACATTTTCAAAATCAAATCTGCCATGAAAGTGATAAGTAATCCTAAAGGTATAAATAGTCTTCCAATTATCCCACTACTTTAGCTCTCAGTCCAGTCATCAGAGTCATGAACTCCGCTGAACTGAAACATTATTGCTCTGTGCACATTCAGGCTCCTTTGCTTGTAAAATAAAGTAAAATAAGAGGTTTGATTCTTCTAATAAAAACTCATCTCTAATCAGTCAATTGACTACAAGTGTAAGGAGTAGATTTTCAACCAGATTTGAAGGAAATGTAAGAACATCTTCACAAAAATGTATTACCATGAACTTTTCTTCTGGTTTTATCCTGGTGCAGAATTTCTCTTTACTCATCTAGTATCTCACTGCAAGTTGGTTTCCAAAGAACAATATTTACTATGCTGAAAAAGGAGAAAAGGTATCTATGATAAGATGAACCAACAAAAGAGAAACAAGACAAAGTACATGTCTATAGCATAGATTTGTCTAGCAAATCTATTTGAAATAGCCAAAATAAATAAAATTTGTATCACATGTTTAACTTACAAATCCTAAGGATTAGGACCTAGGCAATAGTAAAAACCCAGAGGAGTATGGTCACTGTGAAATATTCCTCTCTGATAGATTACTCTTATTTATTTACTAAGCTATGATTGCAAATTGTGCCCCAACCAATAGCATCGTAAGAGATGTGTGTATCTCTGGGGGAAAAAAGAATTTCAAACAAAACAGTTTAGAATTCTGTTTAAAAATGTTAAGGCTCATCATGGCATTCTGGTGAGTCACCACAACCAGAACTACCTCTTCCCCTTCTACACAATGAATTAATCAAACATTTAACTTGAGAAAACTTTCCACTGCATGAGACACGTATCATTTAGCAGGCATCACAATCTATGGGGAAAAAAGCCTTTAGACAATCATTTAAATTAGGGCTGTCTGCTCTCATAATTGTGAGGAGAGGACCTTAGGACTGCTAAGAGATGGAACAGATTTTGTGCAAGAAAGTTTGAGTTTTGCCTTTTAACAATGATGTGTGTTTGGGGGCTTCCTCTGCAGTTTTGAATACTTCTCATCACAAAATATCTGTGGAGTCTGTTTTCAACAGTCCTAGTCAGAAGGGCCTCTCATGATCACAAAAAGACTTGAGGTGTGTGTGTGTGTGTGTGTGTGTGTGTGTGTGTGTGTGTGTGACATTATAAAATCTTGTACATTATTAGAAGATATTTTCACTGTATTGTTTGTATTGCATGGATCATTCTCTTTGGCTTGTTTTACATTCTGAGGAAATATAGGGATGTTCATCATTATTCCCAGAAGCCAATGGATCAATAAACCATATACTGGCAGGCTGTTCCATCTCCTCTGAGAGAAAAAGACACAACCATAACATCTGTCACCCCATTTCCTCCTCTTCTGTAGAAGCTTTGGGCATAGCCTCTAACAACAGAGGTTGTTAGAGGCTATGCCCAAAGCTTCCTGGTCAGTTGGCATCAGCTGCTGCTACAAAAACAACAAAAAAACCCATATTTTTCTTGTAAAGAGAATGGCAGCAACTGAAAAAAGGGATGAGTTGCTGTCAAGCAGCAGAAGATAGGGTGGCTATATCTGTCCTCCTCATTAAGTGAATATGTGAAGATGTCCGCACTTCAGCCTTTGTCTCCTGCCAGTTTGTAAAAGAAGAATGAAGTTGGTTGATATATTTTAGGTTCTTTCTTTGAGCTCTTATATTTTGAAATCCAAAGACTGAACTTACCTATTTTGCATGGATGACTGGATAATACAGAATCATGACCAATGACTCTAAAAAACACAAGCTAAAGCATACAGTATGAGGCTGAAATTGTGCTGTTTTGTGTACCTTTAAGAAGAGGTCTCCAACCTTGGCAACTTTAAGCCTGGCGGACTTTAACTACCAGAATTACTCAGCCACCAAAGCTGGCTGGGGAATTCTGGGGGTTGAAGTTCTCCAGGCTTAAAGTTGCCAAGATTGGAGAGCCCTGCTTTAAGGTAATAAATCAAAACTCAGAAGCCAGTTTGGTGTGGTGGTGACCTAGAGCTAGGACTGGGGCTGATGTAGAAACTAGGAGATGGCAAGTTCTAGTCCCATTTTAAGCATGAAAGCTGGCTGGCTGATTAAGGGCCAGTCACTCTCTCTCAACCCAGCCCATCTCGCAGGATTGTTGTTGTGGGGACAAATAGGAAGAAGGAGGAGCATTAGGTATGTTTGCCACCTTGAATTACTTATAAAATAATAAGGATGGGATATAAATCCAGTACATAAATATATAAAAACAAATCAACATAATGCAGTAGAATGACTGCAACATTCATGGGGTGATTTTGGGTTACTGATGGTCTTTCATCCTAGTCTATTTTACAGAGTTGTTGCTGCAGGCATAAAATGAGAGAGACGGAGGGAGGGAGAGAGACAGAGACAGAGACAGAGACAGAGACAGAGACAGAGACAGAGACAGAGACAGAGAGAGACTTGTTCTCTGATAAATTTCCTTAAACTCTTAAAGAAAAGATGAGGTTTAAAAAATGCAATAAATACAAACATGAATAACCCTGCAATATAGAGAAGAAATACTGTAGAAACCACTCTAGAGAAAGTATCCTTCACAAATGCCATTAATGTCAACCAAGTATGTTGGATACATAACAGCCAAAATAGCTCCATCTCACTCTATAGTTCTGTGAACTGATACCGCAAAAGGTTGCGAACTGCCTTACATGTACTGTATAGCTTCCACTTCATGTAAATTTCCATCAAATAAGTTATTTTCCCTTGTAAACAAGTAGCGGCCTGTCACGGAGCATATGAAACTAGTTTGCATTTACATCCATTTTCATTCAGCAAAAGCTTGTGCTGGAAAAGCAATTCCCAAGCATCTGCCATTGTTTTCATCTGCATATGGTTATTTAGACAATTGCTTAATTCAATGCAAGGGAAAGGACCATTTTTTTGATCATTAGATGAACAAGTATTGCTGAGTAACACACAAAGTATCCAAAGAGTACCAAGCTAGGACTGGGGGAGAGTTAAGCGTATAGATGTGTCATGTGTGTGATTGTGGGCGAAATATCATAGAAGTAAACAGCACACTTTTTTGCAAAGGTTGATCAGGTACAAACATGGAAATCAGTGTGAAGACAAGTCCTTAGCTAAGTCCTAAGCACTCATCAGTAAGATTGGTAGCAAAAAGATGGGTAGTATCAGTGTATTTCTAGGAATCCTGCTGCCTAAAAAGACTAGGAAATTATATATTTTTGGGAGATCTGAATGGCTCACTCCTTGAAGAATAGCAGAATAAAAGAGTTGGAAGGGGCTTGGAGATCTTCTAGTACAACCCCCTGCTCAAGCAGAAACCCTATACCATTTCAGACAAATGGTTGTCCAACACTGTCTCCAGTGCTGGAGCACCCACAACTTCTGGAGGCAACTCATTCTATGAATTAATTGTTGTAACTGACAGGAAATTTCTCCTTAGTTCTAAGTTAGATCTGTCCTTGATTAGTTTCCATCCATTGTTTCTTGTGCTGCCTTCAGGTATTTTGCAGAATAGATTGACCCCCTCTTCTTTGTTACCCCCTTAGATATTGGAATACTACTATCATGTCGGTGCCTTCCGCCGTGCCCTTAAAACTTTCTTTTTTCAGCAAGCCGGACTGGCCTAACGCTTTTAAAATGTTTTAATTGGTTTGTTCTGTTTTTAATTATGGGGCCAAATTTATATATATCTTTTTAATTGTATTTTAATATTTGTAGTCTATGTTTTTACGTGGCTGTACACGTAGGGAGAAGGGCGGTATACAAATTCAAAAATAAATAAATAAATAAATAAATAAATAAATAAATAAATAAATAAATAAATGTCACTCCTAGTCCCAATTTCTGCAACCATTCTTCATATGTTTTCTCCTCCAGTCCTCTAATCATCTTTGCTGCTCTTCTCTTTACTCTATGTAGAATCTCAATATCCTTTTTATATCATCGTGACCAAAACTGGATGCAATATTCTAAGTGTCGGCTTACCAAAGCATTATAAAATGGTACTAACACTTCATATGGTCTTGATTTTATCCCTCAATTAATGCAGCCTAGGGCTGCATTGGCTTTCTTTGGCAGCTGTAGCATACTGCTGGTTCATATTTGAGTGATTGTCCACTAGGACTTCAAGATCCCTCTCACAGTTACTTACTATTGAGCCAGGTACCACCTATTCTATTCCTGTGCATTTGTTCTTTCTTGTAGAACCTTAATTTTCCCACCATTGGATTTCATTTTGTTAGATAGCGCCCAAGGTTCAAGTCTGTCAAGATCCTTCTGTATCTTGAGCCTATCTTCTGGAGTATTGGCTACTTCTGCCAGTTTGATGTCATCTGCAAATTTGAAGATGTTTAGGTAGCTAATAAAGACCTAGCTATTTCCTTAGGTTCTGGAGACAGGGTGACAGTTAAGCCTCAGGATGATTTTGTTTTGTTTTGTTTATATATTTTAAATGTTTTTATATTTATCTTCAGGCCACACACAATTTCTATTTTTTATTATTATTTTTCTTACATTTTAATTGTAAGCTTTCCAAGGTTGGGAGTTGAGGTTATCCGAATTGTATGTATATATACATAAATAAAGGCTTCAATAAATCAGAACATTTATTCTTGTTGCTAAATCTCCCTGCCATCCTAAGTTTTCCTACATATTTATGCTCCTACTGTAAATCCTCATATCGGCCAAGTGGGAAGCAGATGCTAGGTAAGGCTTTCTAAACCAGGAGAACCGTTGGAGGCTTTGACTGTCTTAATTACAGTTTTATCCATATATCTCCACTATATCTCTCATAAAATATGAGTGGATGTTGGACAGAGAGTAAGAAATATTCAGAGTTAGCTGACTGCCCTTAGGTTATTTTAAGTGTAATGTGTATAGCATAAATTTAGCTGATATACCACAGATATAGCACAGTCCCAAATGTATTGGTTTACAAGTGAATATCTACAAAACTTTAACACTTGGCAGGGCTAATGCTGGGTATCCAATCCAATTTATTCATATGCCATAGTACAAACTTTTCTAATGCTGCTTCTTACCAAATGAGTTAGTCAACAGGTTTTTACAACTTATTATTTTGAAGACAATAGTCTCAGTACAACTGCAAGTAACCAGGTTGAACAAGGGCTATCTTAATATAAGTCCTAGGTACAAAGCACCATCCTAATGAGAAACAATCTTCTATGTGGTAAAATATACTGCTCAAAAAAATAAAGGGAACACAAACATCCGAGATCTGAATGAATGAAATAGCCTTATTAAATACTTTGTTCTTTACATACAGTAGTTTATAAACTGCTCAAACAACTAAAGGGAACACAAAACTACTGTATGTAACGAACAAGGTATTTAATAAGGCTATTTCATTCATTCAGATCTCGGATGTCTTCTGCTTGTGTTCCCTTTATTTTTTTGAGTAGTGTATATAGCTGGATTGCATTGCCCTGCAGCCAAAATGTCTTCAATTAAATGTTGCTCAACACACAAAAATGTGTACCATTCAAGCAATGTTCATGCTGGTCCAGTGTCCATTACAGATCTTTTTCTTAGGTACTTCCAACATTATCCTCACTCCCAAAGTAATGAGTAGTGGGCAGCACTCAAAGATTAGAGAGGACTTCTGGCTGAATTGATGAATCCAGTATAACCTCTAATGCAGTGGTCCCCAACCCCCGGTCCGCGGACCGGTGCCGGGCCGTGGAGTACCTGGCACCGGGCCGTGCAGCGGCCGGGGGACATGAACGCTGCAGCGCAAAGGCTCCTGGGCCGTGCGCAATGGGCCGTGCGCAAAAGCTCCTGGGCCGTGCCCCCACCCCTGCGCGCGCTCAGCGGGCCGCGGCGATAAAAAGGTTGGGGACCACTGCTCTAATGTATCTCAGTGAGATACAATGTAGACCAGTTTAAAGATCTCGCCATCAAAACTGACATCAGCTAGAGCCTCAAACAAGTCAAAGAAGTAGTGCAAGATTGGAAGTTGAGGAGAGACCTGGCCCACAGAATCTCCAAGAGTCAGACATGATTGAATGGGTATCATCATCATCATCATCATCATCATCATCATCATCATCATCATCATCTTACTCAGATACAGTCCTGGTTGATATTATTTGAAAATTCCACTGAGTTTCACTGATGTGAAAATAAAAGAGAAGGAGAAGGAAAACCTCCCTTGAGTCAGGCTCATTTCCTGGTGACCATGTTTATGCAGGTTATTGGAAGCATGACAGGAATAATTCTGGGATTTATCAAAACTTTCTAGTCTAAACAAAACTCCTGGAATTCTCAGATGGTGCCCAGTTCTGTCCTAAACAGGACTGATTCCAGCTTACCTTTCAAAATCCACAGGCTATATCACCTGTTATGGTGAAGTGAAAATAGATAGTAAACTGATGCTGCCAGGGAGGAGATGCCAGCTATATGTAGAGGTCATAAGCAGAGGGAACTAATCTCATAAATAATCTGACTCTTGATAACTCTTGGGTGACAGTTGTAAGATATGAAAACCAATGAAAGCTGAAAACACGGATATTCTACTTGGGATGTACTTGTGGCTTCCATCTAGCAGAATAACAGAGCTGGAAGAGACCTTGGAGGTCTTCTAGTCTCTGTTCAAGCAGGAGCCCCTATACCCTTTCAAGCAAATGGTTGTCCAGTCTCTTTTTAAAAGCTTCCAGTGATGGAGCACCCACAACTTCTGAAAACAAGCCCTTCCATTGGTTTATTGTTCCCATTGTCAGAAAATTTCTTCTTAGTTCTAGGCTGCTTCTCTTCTTGGTCAGTTTCCACCCATTGCTTTTTGTCTTGTCTTCTGGTGCTTTTGGGAGGGGGGGGTTGCACTCATGTCAGAAGCACCGAGGCGCTTCTGGGTTGAAAGGATTAGCTGGTGACATCACCATTGCCCTGGGGACGCTCAGTTGGGGGCTCCTGTCAGGTCCCCATCAGGAGCTGAAATGAAGGATGAGAGATCAATCCTGCCCCACCGCAACACTCAGGTTTCGAACATGGGCTTGCTAACTTCCTGCCCAGTGTTCCAACCACTTGAGCCATCACGCTCCTGGAAAATAGGTTGACTCCTCTTCTTTGTACATCAGCAAGCCAGCTCACGATGGGTAAATTGCTGCATTTTTGTGACCCATGATATGATATATATAATGTGGCACTTGAAAGGAAAAAAGCTTTTCTCCAAAAACACTTTAAGTGTCCCCTTTGTCCATCACAAATACACTTCACTCCTATCAAACATTGAGAGCAATCAGGATAGCTTATAGAAAATAAGGAATATACTTTATCCTGACAAATTAATGCTTGATATCCTTCTGACTATATAAAATACATGGGGATAATATGAATTAGACTGGGAGCTATCTGACATATCCTAGAGAAATAATTTTATAATGACAAAGAGAAAAAGAGAGATTGTGCCTCTGTTCTGTCTAAACTGATCCAATGGGAGCTCTGTTAAAAAAATAAAGTTCATGAAATTATCATTTTCTGCCTTTGCCATCTTTGGGAAGGAAGATTAATTTCCCAAATTGCATTTTTTTTTAAATTAAAAGAAGGGCAACCAAAAATAGAATCAGTCAGTTCTGTTTAGGAAGAAGGAAGTTTGTTTCTGCTCTGTTTCAGTGTTGTTGAATGTTTGTTAAATAATAGCTACAAAATATTGAAATGGGACAAAAGGATGAGAAAAAGATGGGTAAATCCCTTTCCAGTAAAAAGTATGCTTCTCAGTCCACTGTAAAGATAAGGTAATTTTAGATTTTAGCATGAGAAAACCTGTCTTCTAACAATAATTAATTATAATTCACTAACTACTCACTCCTTAATTCAAAATTGAATTGATATGCATTAGTAACCCTGTAACCTATCGGAAAATGTATGTTAGTTGAGATTTTGGTATTAGTGTAGTCATCATGATAGAAATGTTTGTTCGAATTACTTCAGTAACTTTTTCACTTCCAATGATTTTTGGCAAAGTCACTTACTGTCTTCCTATACCAAGGCATATTAAAGGTTGTGGCTTGATAGTGTGTAAATCAAAAAAGGTTGAGTTTTGTAATACTCAAGATTTACCCAAGAAATCCTCCTTGGTTCAATGATATTCATTTTATTGTGTGTTTAAGCTCCCAGTCTAGGTTGAGCCAGTTTGTTGCAGAAATTGTTTATGCTATTTTCTTTCACTTTCTAGTCTCACTCCATATCCTGAAAACCAGTGGTGGATTGCCCCCGGTTCGCACCGGTTCTATAGAACCGCAGAAGAGCGCACGCATGGCCCCGTTGCGAACCGGGAGTAAAGGTAAGTAGAACCCACCCCTGCTGAAAACACATAATAGGCACTAATGGCTGAATTTAAGAATTACTTTTCTCCAACTACTAGTTCCGAATATTTTATCAAATAAGGAAAATTAATTTGTGTCTCTATGAAATAGAAAAGTTTGAATACATGTAGTGTGGTGTTAAGAAATATCATCTTCATTGTTTTTTTATTTGTATATTTACATTGTATCATTCCTTTTTTACCAATGGGTGCTGAAAGATAGATGCAAGCTGCAGGGTTATTGTCTAGATGTTTTCTCTGCTGCAGACCTTGAACATTTTCCCCTGAATTCTTAAAAAAAAATGATCTTTTTTTGGATTTTTGACACAACTGAAGTGGACTGCATAGTTTACCAGTTATCTGAGCTTAGAAAGGCAACCTCATACCATGTAATAAACTCCCCAGCAAGATTAGAAGCATCAAAAGAAAGCTGAAATTCAAAGCAAGAAACACAGGGCTTATTATATTAGTTGCAATAAAGTTTTCCAGATTGGCAACATTCTTAACTATTTTTATCTCTTTTGCAGTAAACAGAGTTTAGAAGTTAAAGCTGGATGGAATAGTTTATCACCTGGTTTTGCAAAAGTCACGCTTTGAATGTCGGGAAGAAGAGAAATGATTGTCATAGTAGGGCTAAAAAAAATCCAGATGATCATCAGATTGTGGACATTAGGGTATTCTACTTTTTTGTGTGTTGGGGGAATTAAAGGGTAAAAGTCCCAAATACGCTTTTTCAGGAGGTAACTGGACTTTCTGGTTTTTCTTTGAAGACATTTTGCTTCTCATCCAAGAAGCTTCTTAAGAAGAGCTGAAGAAGCTTCTTGGATGAGAAGCGAAACATCTTCAAAGAAAAACCAGAAAGTCCAGTTGCCTCTTGAAAAAGCACCTTTGGGACAACCATGACCTGGATGACTGAGAATCTCTGTAGGCATTTAGAGGATAAAAGGATCACCTTAAACTTCACAGAACCTTATACACCCCCACTCCTATGGAGTCTGGCCCTGCCACTTGTTGAAGAAAACCTTTGTTGGGCCTTCTCCCTCTCCCCAAGCTTGATGCAGCCCTAAAAAGCTGCGTACCTGTGCAGTACAGCATCTCATCCCTTCATAATTCCTTTCCTTGTGGATTGCAGTAGACAGAACCAACATATGCAAGTAAACTATCGAGCTTTTCCCTTTCAGGGTGGGCAATCTTAAGCAGAATAAAGAAAAGGCAGAGAAAGTGATTTATTTACCTATTTATTTATTTAACACATGTCTATCTCTCCTCAGTTCAAATGATTCTTGGAAGCTTACCTAGAATTTAAATGGGAGAACAATAAAAGCAACCATCAGCCAAACCTCACTATCAATAAAATGAAGAATGGCAGTGCAACCTAAATTTAGGAGAAAGCCCCTCTGAAGCAATTCTGTTTTCAACAATTTACAGAAAATCATCAAGGAGGGGGCTAGCCTGATTTCTGTGGGAGTCCCCAAACGAAGAAATTGCTTGCTGTGCATACACTCATCTTGTTCCAATTGATTCACTGAATAGGGTTTTTGTCTGCTTGTTTGTTTTTATCTTGGATTACATTCAGTGTTGTGCAATTCTCCCCTTAAACTTATCTTGATTCTTCTGTCATCACTGCTCATTGCAACAAAACATGTAATTTTCCACATCCTATGGATTCTGATTTTCAGAATAACCTAAATTCCATGACCTAGATGACTCCCTCTCTCCTGACAGGAGAGAGCCTAATCTCTTCTGGTGTAATTAATATGTTCTTCAATTTGATTATATACAGATGTACCACCTACTTGAAATCACTGCAGAGATTTCATCATCTGCTTATTGAAGATCTGGAAATATGCCTGGGAGAAAATAGCAACCCAATAGCTGGCTAGGTTCAATCTGCTGGTACTGTAGCTGCAACTAACCATTGCAATATTGAATTTTCTCCCTTCTGCTCAGACTGAAAATTATTGAAGAAGTAAAAGGGACAACAACAATGGACCATAGAACCCTAAGATCCTCTTTTAGTGCCAGATCATTCATTAATAAAGCATCTACTATCCAAGATTTAATCCTGAATAAACGTACTGACCATATAGAACTGTAGTGACACAGTAGTTAGAATGCAATATTGCAGGCTAATTCTGCCAACTGTCAGCAGTTCAATCCTGACCAGATCAAGGTTGATTTAGCCTTCTATCCTTCCGAGGTCAGTAAACTGAAGACCCAGATTGTTGAGGGCAATATGATGACTCTGTAAACCACTTAGAAAGGGCTGTAAAACACTATGAAGCAGTATATAAGTCTAAGTGTTATTATTATTGCTATATATGTATTACTGAAAAAATAATTCATCCCAACTATTTCCACTCGGTTACTTTCTGATGTGACAGGCTCAATATGCCCAATTGCAGGAATTCCATCCCATTTATCAGACGCTTCATCCAATAGTCTGCCAATTGGATGTCCTTGCTGATATGTCTGATTGAGTAGGAGAAGGTAGAGATACGGCTGATGTACCCTTTACCCCAGTAAGTATCTGGGATGACCTATACAGATAGTCCTTAATTTATGACCACAATTGAGCCCAAAATTTCTGTTGCTAAGTGAAACATTTGTTAAGTGAATTTATCCCCTTTTACAATCTTTCTTGCCACAGTTGTAACCTTCATAAATATGAACCAGTTGCCAAGCATCCAAATTAGGATTGTATGACCAGAGGGATGCTGCAACAGTTGTTAAGTGTGAAAAATGATCATAAGCCACTTTTTTCAGAGCCATTGTAACTTCAAATGGTCACTATGTGAACTGTTGTAAGTCAAGGACTACCTATAGTGTGGAAGTGGTCTGTCCTAGACCTCTTGTCTTAGATAGCAATAGCAATAGCAATAGCACTTAGACTTATATACCACTTTACAGTGCTTTTCATCCCTCTCTAAGCGGTTTACAGAGTCAGCATATTGCCCCTAACAATCTGGGTCTTCATTTTACCAACCTTGGAAGGATGGAAGGCTGAGTCAACCTTGAGCCTGGTGAGATTTGAACTGTCAAATTGCAGGCAGCCAGCAGCCTGCAGTACTGCATTCTAACCACTGCACCATCACAGCTCTTACACTGTCTTTGTCCATATTGAGGTTCTCCAGACAGAAATGGTTCAGGATTTCACATCTACTATGACAACCATGAACTTTCCCAGTGAATATCTGGTCTCAGACTTACAGCAAAGTTCAGGATGGAAATTGGTTCAACTGAGTCAGTGATCTGAAAGTGAAGTTGCTCTCTATAACGCCCTTAATATAGATAGTCACTTTCTGTTTAATGTTACACTAATGGCTGTTTAAAAAAGGAAAAAATCCATTAACTAGAGATAGAAGATGAATTAAAACATCTGATCCAAGTGCCTAATACAGCCAGATGGTTTCTTCAATGGACTTGGGGGATTTTCTGCCTCATTTGTCAGTGAAACTGTTGAAGCTTTGGCCAATCTGTGAATGAGGGTGGCCTGGACAGGTGATGTAATTGCTCTTGAGCATTTCCTTCCCTCTAACAAAGCTAAATTAGCATCTTGGTTAAGGGAGTGATTAATGCCTCCTTCGTATTGTGCAATGTGTTCCCATCCACTTCTTTTATATGCACCATTTTGTTTGTTTTTGTTTGTTTGTACATTCAACTAATCATTTGGAACTGGAAGTTTGCTTGTGTTCTTGAAATAAAATTTTTTGCACACTTAATCTATTTACCATCATTATGAAGCTGGTCCTTAGGGAAAATACACGGAACAATTCTTCTTTAAGGAGGTTGCAGATGTTGACTTTGACAATGTAAGCCTATGAAAATATTTAAATAACAATTCTCAATATTTATCAAAGATTAGTGTTGCTTTTGTGGCTAGTCATGATCTCCAATGAAACATTTAATTCTAATCTGGAGTAGGGCTCCTGACTAGAGGGAGAAGTTTCCACCTCAATCTTTAATATGTCAAAGTATTAATATGTCAAAATATGTCTGCTCCAAAATTCTGGAGAGTTGCTGCAAATCAAAATCAAAAACTAAATTAGAGGGTCAAAGATCTGCCTTGAATCTAGAGCAGTTTTCTGTGTCTAGTTAAATTTTCAAAAGAAATTTACTCAGTTTCTGATCAATGTCATAGTATTTATGCACTGCATTACAGCTTTTTGTACCCAAGTATCCCTAAAAATATTTTTATAGATGTAAGCTTCAGAAATATAATGAAATCTTAATTTAAGAGACCATTGGAAAGGACAGGCATCCATTAAACTCAATGTCTGGATTTTAAAAGTACTTTCCTGCATCTGGTTTCTATAGAGACAGCCAGAAAGAGCAGATCATTAGGTCTGAGAGAATAGGCAAGATGGACAAGTTCTAAGTAGAGATCAAATGTAGGTACTGATGATGATAATAATTTGTCTGTTCAGTTGAGTCTTCAAGTTCCAAAGCATTGCTTTGTTGTTACAGATATAAATCCCACAAATAACCTTACTTAGAGGCTTTAAGTAGACATTACACAGGATTGGGGAGAGCATTGAGGAAACCCATCAAGCAAGAACTACAGGCTAGACTTCTCCCCCTCCAGCACTGCCAACACTGACCAGAATCAGCCCCAAAGGAAGAAGACAGAACTAGCACAGAACAGCTCTGCCCATTCCTAACACTCAGATCAAATCCAGAAAGATGCCATGATTGAAGGCATGGAGGCCACTGAGAGGTCAGAAAAAGCAAGGCTAAACACATTATTCTTAGCCCACTCCTGGGATGAGAGGATCCCAGGAGGTCACCCACAAACACAACCATTGCTGTTTCAATCCTGAATCCCAACTGAAAGGAGTCCAGATAATCTAATTCCTCCAGCATTCTCTGGAGCTGCCATTTTCTCAATAATCATCAAGGTTGGGCAAAAAAACCCTGGACAACCATTGTCCAGCATGATTGGACTTTTAAGCCAAGAATGGCAGACAATACAGGAATCTGTGCTACAAGCACTACTGTTGCTTGTACACATTCCTAACTGATAGATCACTTTTTTAAAAAAGAAAAACTATAGCAGATTGCTTTTACATCCTTGGGTGTCATTGTTAAAGCAACTGATTCACGGAAGGAGAATGGTATTTTCATGTCCAGTTTCAAGATACAAAAACAGCCGAAATGAGCCTTTCTCTTCGAAGGTTTTAATATTATCTATCTATTGTCAATATATGTTCATAGATAATGCTTCCAGTGCAAATATTTTTGTTCATACCTTTCTCTGAAAGCCGCTTGCTGGAATCCATTTGGGTTTGCTTTCATTTCATTTCCTCAGTTTACTGTCTAATCACTGGAGTTTATTTTGAGGTAAATGTTTAACAAATTGAATCCAATTCTCAGAAAACCAAATCTGGACCTCTCAATTTCTGCATAATCCAGCCTTATCCTCTGCTATAGAGACACACTTGGAACATCCAGAGGTCGTATCATCATCTCAAGTGGCAGACTTTCTATTAGATCAGTGCCTACATTTGGTAAGATTTTTCCCTCTTTAAATAGTGTCATGGAATGAACATAAAGGAGAAGATACACATTATCTTATACAGGCAGTCCTCACTTAACAATAGAAGTCCTGTCACTAAGCAGCATGGTAGTAAATGTGATGTCATGTGATCACACTGACTTAACGATGGTGATTGTGACAGTCCCAGTTGCTGTTGTTAGGCGGTCCCAGGAAGTTACAGCATTCCACAGTCATGTCATCATGATTAGCAATGTCCTATCATTGACTTTGTGTGAAGAAGTTAGCAACGAAGGTTGCAAATGACAATCACATGACCGTATCATGCTGCAACATTGTAATTGCAAGCTGGTTGCCAAGAGCTTGAATCAAATCACATGACCATGGAGACATTGTAATGGTTGCAATCACAAGGATGTCTATCTATCTATCTATCTATCTATCTATCTATCTATCTATCTTATTTTTTATTACACATTTTCCTTTGTTATACATCATGTTTCCATTTCTGTAATGACAGTGTACTGTCCATATCAAATCTCTTTTGAATACACATAATATTATACACCATAATTATATACAATATAATCTTCACTTCTAGTCATTCTATACAATTTAATCTGTAGTCAAATATAATCCAATACTAATATTGCTTATAGTGTTATGCTTATACATATCTATATCTATATCTATATATCTATTACCTCTATTTTATTAATCATCCTTAATTATAAATTTACTAACTTCTGCTTCTGTTTTTTAACCATTTATAAAATAAATCCCATGTTAAATAATACTCTGTTTCCTCTTTATCCTTAATTTTCATCGTTAACCTGTCCATTTTGGCGCAGTCTAGTATTTTCTTTATTACATTTTCATCTATAGGCATACTTTCATTTTTCCAGTTTTGTGCATACATAATTCTCGCTGCTGTTATTACATGTAGTATATTAAATATATAATTCTTTTGTTGTATTTCCCCAGATGTTTCTTAATCTCAGCACCATCATAACTTCAAACAGTTGTTAAATGAGTGGTTGTTCAATCAGAACTATTTGTAGCAAACAAACACAAATAATCTCCCTATTAAATTTTCTTTAATGATACAATAAATAAAAAAAGCAAGGAACCCAAATATCCCAAGGAAAGTCAAAACCATAGATTCTGGACATCTCCAGAAATGCAGTTCTAAAGATACTTGATTTTGGAGTTTAAATTTAAATTGCAGGCATGGTAGTTTTATTCTGCCTCTGCACAGCAGGAGAATTTATGTTAATGATTTGAGGGACTACAGACACAGAAATGAGTTAAAACTTGGACCTTGAAATTAATGCTCTTCCACAGAAGTAATTAGAGCTTCCTGTAATTGGATCATACTTTTCGCCATGAGTGTTTTCTGTTATTGTATTATGTATTATTGTACAGTGTATTCATGTTATGTACATTATAAATCACTATATATTATTTCTATCCCACCATTCCATCCAGAGGAAATTCATAAGGGATAACAATTCCAGAAACGCATAAATTGTTAAAACTGATTAAAACAGTTAAAATCAATTATACACAAACCCAAACAGGAAAACCCTGGTTGAAGAGATCCTGCAACATAATAATTATATGCTTCTTACACCATGCGCCAGTTACTAGCATTATGTACCAACTACCCACAGTTTCACTACGTGCAAAACGCACTGCAGAAGTCTAGGTGGGAAATAATCAATTGCCAAGTCAAACACTAGCTGACTGATTTAGAAATGGTCCCGGGTAGTGCATTAAATGCAATTGTGCAAATGCACAGCTTGCTCTCATATAGGAATCTAAAAAAACCAAAAGAGCTTAATGAGTACTTTACAACTCCAGAACTACAATTTCAGGAAGTAGGCCGCCTCCTTCACAATAAACTGAACCCTAATCCCATAGTTTATTTTTCTACTGATTATCAGCATTTCTCAGTTTTTGGTTTGGGATTTTATTTGATCTTGTTGACCATGATACAGCCCATTTCTGAATTTAGATATCAATCCTCAAATTCCGTTGCTTTCAAATTAGAAGGTAAGGAACAATAGAATTGGGTGTCATTGGCATGCTGGTATCACCACAACACTGTACAACGTGGAAAGGTTTTGCCCATAGTTTCAAGTAGAAATTGTTTAGGGGACCATCTGGAGCAGTGGTGGAGCAGTGCTCCCAGTTCTGTCCGGTTCTTTAGAACTGGTAGTAAAAGCAGCAGGAAGCTCCACCCACCCGCCTGGATGTCATAATTGACGATCTGTGCCTGTGTAGAAGCGTCCACACGCGCATGAGCAAAGTGAACACACACGCGGGCTCCCGTTGCGAACTGGTAGTAAAGGTAAGTAGAACCCACCCCTGATCTGGAGTCATACAAGGCATCACAAATACAAAGGCCTAGGAATTATATAGCAATCCCTATGCCTTTCATGACATGGGTCAACAAACAGAACCAGAACCATTTTAAAATGGTGTCCTTGATGCTTAGTCTCACCAGATAATATAAGTAGAATTGAAATCCAAGAAAAAGTCCAAGAAAACTGGCCATGCTTCCCCATAGGGCACAGTACCATGAGAATGGCCAAAGTCTCCAATCACAATTGAAAGCCCAATTGAAATGGGTTCAAACAAGCAGTGTCCATAGCTGTGCTTGGAAGTGACAAGCCCACAAGCTCCCTGTCAACATAGCCAGTGACTAGTTGATCACTTGAGATCAATCAACCAAGAGTTTTTCAGCTCTTCTCAGTTAAATGAAGGCTTTTTAACAATGATCTCATTATAAACTCCTTTACATAAGGAGAGACATATCCTTTGTGCAATGAACAATTACATACCTCTCTTAATCATAAGGTCATTCTTCCTTTGGCCGATTTAATGAACAAAGAGGAGCAAGGACTAAATCAGCAAGTTCTTGCTTTCATTTTACCTGACTCCTTTTCCATACATTTGAGGTCCACAAGCTAAAAAACAACAACCCGAAACCAGCAGGACAACTGACTGCCACAATGACATCACCATAATCTTTCCTGTCATTGGTGTCTAAGTCAAATTATATTAATTTCACCCACAGAGCCTGTTCCCAGTAAGGCATCAATTCATAATCCCATCCAGGCCAAGAATTAGGAGGACAAAACTGAACTGAGAGGCAGGAAGAAAGGATCAAGAAGGGCTTGAAGTTGTTTAAAGGAACTTCCCACGTTTTTCTATGTGCACAAGTACACCTGGACATTCAATCTATATCTCTACCAGACTTATTTTTATGATCAATAAGATTGTTTACCAACATTTGCGGACCATATAGCTGAATATCGGAGGTGTGATATTTTCTTTTTTTAAAAAAAACTATAGTAATTAAGCCTCCAAACACAGATAGTCCTCAACCTACGATCACAGTTGACCCTAAAATTTCCATTGGTAAGCAAGACAGTTGTGAAGTGAGTTTTGCCCCATTGTACAACTTTTATTGCCACAGTCGTTAAGCGAATCACTGCATTTGTTAAGTTAGTAACACGGTGGTTAAGTGAATTTGGCTTCCCCATTGACTTTGCTCTTCAGAAGGTTGCAAAAGTTGATCACATGACCCCGGGACATTTCAACTGCCATAAATACAAGACAGTTGCCAAGTGTCCAAATTTTTATTACATGATCATGGGGATTCGGCAATGGTCATAAGTGTAAAAAACGTTCATAAGTCACTTTTTTCAATACTGTTGTAACTTTGAATAGTCACTAAATGAATGGTTTTAAGTTGAGGACAACGTATACAGGTACTAAGCATATGATAGGTATAACCGGTCTATTTTTAACCAAAAAGAAACATAAAAACAGCAACCCTTTTCAAAGAACAAAATCAACCCCATATTCTCCACCCTCCTTCTGTAATATCATTCAGCCTGCCAACCATCTCAAGAAACCCACCCAGGCCAAGTTATTTTTAAAAGACAAATTACAGCTTGGAGACAAAAAAAAAATATGTGGCAAACTCAGCACGGGCTTATTATACTAAATTATGAAAAAATGCCTCTAGCATCTTGGCCAATGCTTTAATTTGAGCTCTGGGCTAAAAAGTCACATTTTGCTGCTTCTATGCATTATGCAGCCTTTCCACTAGGTTATAGTACATGCTGTGATAATTATAGGAATAGTTAATGGAGAAATGGTAGAATTTCCGGACACCAATGATATGAATTATTAATTTCCAGTATATTTCTGGACTATAAGTGAATTAACTCCATCTGGAGCACAAGAAATCTACTAAGGCTTGTATCTATATCCCAGGGATATTTTTGTTTAAATCAATTTGCCAAGAGACACGGTTTGATATATAAAAGGTATGTAGCTATGCGGTGCAAACAATAAACATTGACATGCAACATCAGCAAATATACATTCACAAATACTTATCACTGCTTTTGAAAGATGAAACCGTCACTCAAGGGTTTTTCAAATATCAAGGCTGTAGCCAGGAAAAGTCATGGCAATTAGTTCATTTAATGACCTAATCTGAATATAACTGCCTTTTCAAAATGTAGTTCCATGTGAATAAAATATACAGCGGATGACTCAAACCCTGTAAGAAGCAAATGCCTTTATTTTGGGTTGCACAATTTGTGCACACTCAATACATCTGATCTATCTTTGGGATCTCCCACACCTATAAGAGGAGCATTTCCTGAAATGAAGATTTAAGTGGTTTTGGCTTTTACAAATGGTTCAGGCCATGGCTATTAAGTGAATCTGGCTTCTCCATTGATTTTGCTTGTCAGAAGTTCACAAAAGAGACACTGAAACTGTCACAAGTATGAGCCAGTTGCCAAGTGTCCAAATTTTGTTCAAGGTACCATGGGGACTCTGCAACGGTCATAAGTGTGAAAAACCATTATAAGTAGCAATAGCACTTAGACTTATATACCACTTCATAGTGCTTTACAGCCCTCTCCTAGAAGTTTTCAGAGTCAGGATATTGCCCCCAACAATCTGGGTCCTCCTTTGACTGACCTCGGAAGGATGGAAGGCTGAGACAATCTCGAGCCCTGTCAGGATCGAACTCCAGGCTGTGGGCAGAGTTTGCTTGCAATACGGCATTCAGAGTTATTTTTTTTTCAGTGCCGTTGTAACTTCAAATGGTCACTAAATGAATGGTTGTAAGTTGAGAACTACCTGTAACACCAAGTTGGAAAGGATCCAAAATGGTTTTATTAGTTCGAAAGTGGGCAGGTTACCTTATATAGACCTTATATAGAATGTTGATCAAACACATGATGAGTATCACGTATATTAAGAGGAAATCTCTCTCCCCCCCCAAAAAAACAGAGAGACTTGTTTTACAGCAGATAAGAATTCAAGATAATAAAAAATGAGAATGTAAACTGTAAACTGCATCTTAGAAGCTTTGATCTATGAGATGTGTCAAGGCTCTGATTGCCATTCTAATATGCCGACTTTATTGATCACTGCAAAAAGAAAGAGATACGAGGGCAACGTCAGATATCTTTGAATCTGCTTCTCTCCAAAAGTTATACTGTAAGCAAATCCTTCTAAAAATCAGTTCGTCTCTGGCCACGAAGCAACAGACAGAAAATTTGTTTCACCATGCACAAAAATGGAAGGACACTTTGATTCCTAGCATGGACGAATGAATGGTTGCAGAAGTTGATGGAGTTGGCTGAAATGGCAAAATGGACTATTTTGATTAAAGAAAAGAATATAAGTACTTTTATTTCTACATGGAGACCATTTCTGAACTTCATACTTGAAGTGGAAAAGAATAAAACTTCGATTTTAGGATTTACCTATTAGATTGATAGATCTTTATAGAAATGGCTTCTTCATATGGTTATGAAAAAAACAAAAAGTTGTGATTTGATATTAATGCTTTATTTTACTGCAACAGAGAGAGTCGGAAGTCAATGTTTCTTTTTCTTTTTTTCTTATCCTCTCTCACTTCTCTTCCCCTTCTTCCTCCCCACCTATTTACTTTCATATTTTGTATCTTATTTTATTTTATAACCCAATAAAAATGTTAAACCGGAAGAAAATTTGTTTCACCATGCAGCTGCCCTTTAGCGCCATGTCTGGCCCCTTGCTCCTCTGACTCTAAAGTCCAGGGATAGGGGAGAGGTACATGCACCAAAGTGGTCAAATCGTGGCTAATTGACTGGACCGCCAAAGTTGATGAAGTGTATCAGATTGTTTCAAGAAAAAGTCTGGCAGAAGTAGTGGGGGGGGGAATACATCTAAGGCAGCAAAGTCATGAGAACACAGCAGGGGGAAAAAAGAGATTGTCAGGACATTTATGTGGCCCAGAACAGATGCAAGCAAGAAAAGAGTCATAGGTCAAATTAGGTTCACTGCAGTGGTGTGTTGCCCCCAGTTCGCACCGGTTCTATAGAACCGGTAATCAAACTGGCAGGAGGCTCCGCCCACCGACCACGACGTCATCAAAATGCTTCTGCGCATGCGCACGGCCCTGTTGCGAACCGGCAGTAAAGGTAAGTAGAACCCACCCCTGGTTCACTGCTATCAAATACATATTCTGCTGCTGCAGATACATTCATAAAAGAGAATACGTGATCTTCAAAGCTTCAGATGGCCCTGATATACAGTACATGTAGTTTTAAGAAGAACCCATAAACTGAATTTGAAATTTTTCTTTCTCCCATAATATCAGGTATCTCCCCTGGCAAAGATGATAGACAGGCCCATGGAATTTAATTTTAAAGTGTAAAACATTGTAACAAATGTTTTACGCTCCCTTTAAATTTTTTAAATCGATATTTTTATAAATTATTCAAGGCAGCCAACATACTAATACTTCCTTCTCCTATTTTCCCCACAACAACCCTGTGAGGTGGGTTGAGCTGAGAGAGAGTGACAGGCCCAAGGTTACTCAGCTGGCTTTCATGGCTATGGTGGGTTTAGAACTCATCGTCTCCTAGCATCTAGCTTGGTGCCTGAACCTCTAGACCAAATATTCACCAATATACTGATATATATGAAATGTCAACAATGATTTTTAAACAGATGGCTGCATTAAACCATGTGAAAATCATTCTCCATATATTATAAGAAATGGAAAGATAACGAGTAAATAACCTTACACACTAAAATATTTTTGAGCGTTTTCTATCATGCCATAAATTGGATGGCATAGAAGATATTTAATATGCATTTTTATATACACATACACACCCACATAAACGACCCTAAGTTCCTGTCACGATAATTAAATCATAATTCTATGAAAGGCAATTCAGTTTTCAAATGATGGATGATTTCAAGGATATATTTGGTTACTCAGAACTATTTGTTTTAAACTCATTCTTCCAGCTGAGCACATATAATGGAACACAACACCAGAAACTGACAATATAGATCAAACCGTCAAGTAATTACTTGGCATGTACATGCTTGTGCACTATAAGCATTTGGCAATTTATTGGTGCCAAAATTCAGGGCCTCCTTATTCAGCAATTAGTAAAAATGTTCTCATGCGCCCAAAATTTCCCCTGTGGCTCTTTAACAACCTTATTTTAGGTACAGGCATCCTTGTTCAGTTTTCATCTGTCAAGAAGGATAAACCTAAAAAGACAACAGCACTTACTGGTTGGAGGGTATGTGCGCATGAATTATATACATAGGTCTAAACATTAAACAAATATACAACAGACACCAACAGATCTAGTAACCTGAACTGTTTATCAAATGAACCAAACTTTAAAGATAGGGTGCAGTGACAGATCTTCTTGAGCCAACCCAATTGTCAAAAACTAGAAGCAGCCGGAGCCTGATTTGATATTATAAAGGAAGCGCTGAGAAAAACAGGGGGGGGGAGTTAATGATGTGCATGCATATATCTATCAATGTGCGAGAATATCTGCCAAAGAATGCATAGTCAAGGTTAAAAGATGTATATTCAACTTCCAGTCTAGAGGATTTGAGAAGATGGGTGGGATCCACAGATGATGATGTTGTCATTATTGTGTCCTACAAGTTGTTCTGGAAATGCTGTTGGAAGACATCACGTAGGCTTGTTTGAAGAGATGTTAAGGGTTGATTTTATGCCAGGGGTTGCATAATGCTTCTTGCAAACATACACCCTAAGATGCATCAATGACTTTCTTAAACAGATTTCCCAAATGGCTGCAGTTAAGTGACTTCTTTTTTGTATGCAAATCTCTTGCCTTAAGTCTTTCCCTAACAGGAAATTTATACTACAGAATGATACTGATATGATATCCATTAAATTATGGAATTCATTTGTAGGTACAATATATGCCTACAGTATGCATGTCTCCTTGATTTATAACCTGATTTTTCAAGAAATTCTACTTATTTCTCTCTACAACTATCACTTTATGAGCTAAGAATGTTAGCCGTGTGAAGCAGTCTAGACAAGCACATTCAGGAATACTAGCTCTATTTTCATTGCAACAGAACATATTAACAGAATCAGGCAAGTCTGAAACCACTCCTCCTGTCATTTATTCTCCCCCAAAATTAGGGAGGGTCCTTTCTGAGAATCAGGTAATCCTTGACATACAACAACAACTAACCCAAAATTTCCTGTTGCTAAGCAAGACACTTGTTAAATGAGTTTTGCTCCATTTTACAACCTTTTCTTTCATTGTTTTTAAGTGAATCAATGCAGTTGTTACATTAGTAGCACAGTTGTTAAATGAATCTGGCTTCCCCATTGATAGAAGGTCACAAGAAGTGATCACGTGACTCCAGGACATTGTAACCATCATAAATACATGCCAGTTGCCAAGCATCTGGATTTTGATCACATGACCATGGGGATGCTGCAATGGTCATAAATGTGAAAAACAGTCATGCTACTTTTTTCAGTGCTGTTGTAACTTCAAATGGTCACTAAATGAATGGTTATAAGTCAAGGACTATCTGTGCTTTGCCATCATTCCTCCTAAGAACTCAAGTTCCATTTGTCAGACTGTTGTCTAAACTGTGGGTTTTTTTACCTGTCTCTCAAGGTTATCCCCACATGACATTGCAACTAGCCTAAAGTCATGTTTAAGAGTGTACTTGAACTTAATCTTCCCTAGCTAAATCCATAACTTTAATTGTTGCAGCACACCATCTCTCTGATGCTTACATAAAGAAAAGAATTTATCTAGGTGATGTAGTAAAAAGTGTGCAAATCTGTAAAATCATATATGAATCATCAATCTGATTCAGTTTTGTAATCTGATATGTAATATGATTTGATTGCTTATTTGTTCCCTATGGCTATCATTGTTGTACCTTATGATTCTTGATTAATGTATCTTTTCTTTTATGTACACTGAGAACGTATACACGAAGACAAATTCCTTGTGTGTTCAGTCACACTTGGCCAACACAGAATTCAATTCTATTCTATTCTATTCTATTCTATTCTATTCTATTCTATTCTATTCTATTCTATTCTATTCTATTCTATTCTCTGATCCAGATCTCTGAACTCATCTTGAAAATCAATCCATTTGAACAACTACTGTAGATCAGATTATTGAATTAGTATCATTTAGACTGGATTAAAAATAATATGGAAAAAAATAGTGCACCTGCAGAGGTGTCCCAGGCCATTTAATATAAGTCAATAATTTGATCTGCTGATTTGATTTAGAGATTATACAACTCTCTGAATTAAATATTCATATATTCCTATACAATATTCCATCTTTTTCTGATCAAAAGCAGACAAAGACGGAGATAAACTGCTGGTCCTTATCCTTATATGTCTTTCCTGCTTTCTCAGTATTATTCTGCCTTGGGTTCTTCTTAATTCAAACAGCTATAGATTATGAGTAACGACAATGAAATGAAAATGCTTCAGTAATAATGTTCATTATTAATTGGTTTTTTTTTTACTGAAATATAAATACAAGCTCTTTAAATCCAACTGCCAAGAATTTATAACAGATATGGTGATTAAAACCTGCTCCACATTCCTAAGAAGATTGCAGAAAGTTACATCAGCAGATTTAATGTATTGAAGAGGAAGCTAATATGTATATATTTTCCATCTAACACTATACTGTAATCATGCCGTGTTTGTGTGTTTTAGTCATGAGTCTATTTCTTCCACCTTATTGACATAAAACTGTTAATTTCTTAATTTTCAAGGTTTTTGCCATCTGATAAGAAAGCAGCTTTCTTGCTATGAGGATCAGAGATTTCCTTATCACAAAATAAAATTTTGCCTCTAGACTTGGAAAAACATCTCCCTTCCCTTCCCTAAGGGATTAAAAGGGTTATGGCCAATTTTATATTTTTGGTAGATCTATCAACAGGAATTGCCAAAGTGTCTTAAACTTCAACTTACAATACTTCAGCCCAGGGCCACCGAGAGGATTATTAAGTGCTGGAACAAGAGCACTCCACTCCCCACCCCTGCATTGTGTAAGCCCCCCCCTGCACGGCCCCTGTGCCTGCACGTGCATCCCCCTGCATGCCCCCGTGCATGTGAGGTCCCCCCCACACGTGTCACGTGCCCACGCATGTGCGGCAGAGACCCACGCATGTGGGTCAAAATTCAATCAATTACATAAATAACTGTTCACTGAGTTTCAGATTAATAAAGATTATATCAAACAAGGCTGCAAGGCAGTTTTGCTATACACACAATATATAGAGTATGAAGTATATATCCAATATTGTTTTTCTTTTTAAAAATTTGGTTTTGTAATTTTTTTTAAAAAAAATCCCCTTCATGGGCCCCGGAACAATGTACCAGTGGAACCTCCCTCTCCTCAGGCCTGCTTCAGCCTCCCTTTCCTTCTGGCTGGAAATCTCAGGAGGAAGAAGCTTTTCATCGAAGTTCTTCAACCCTAGTTTGAAAGAATTCTCCCACTTTTCCCCTTTTCAGCTCTTTTAATTTTTCTCTTCTCTTAGCTGGAAACTTAAGTGAGAGGAGAATATTGATTTCTTAACTGGCTGGAGATGAAAAGGATTTCCCCAGAACAGTCTCTTGTTCCCTCAAATCAGTATCTCAGAACCTTCCTCGTCTACTCCCTGTCACTTTTCCTATTCCCAAATCAGTTCCCTTCACCCTCAAAATTTGTACAGTTGAGAACAGGTAGTCAGGCATTTTTAATGTGTGGGAATTTTGCAAATGGAACTGCCAAAAAAGGGTGAAGCAGAATGGGAAGGACTCTACAAACTCTGTTACTTCTCATCTTCAACCTCTGGGTAGCCCTTTCAAAGTTCTCCTTTTTATGTTGGTGGGAAGCTAATGTAAGTTCAGTGGTGGGTTGCCCCCGGTTCGGACCGGTTCACAAGAACTGGTAGTAAAACCGGCGGGAGGCCCCGCCCACCACCCCGGATGTTGTCATCAGTGATCTGCGCATGCGTAGAAGCTTCTGCGCAATCCCGTTGCAAACCAGTAGTAAAGGTAAGTAGAACCCACCCCTGTGTAAGTTCTATCTCAGTCTCCTTTCTCTACCTGTATTTGGAAGGGCTGCAGGACCAGAAAGGAAGCATGAAAAACCAAAGAGATACATTCTCAATGGCCAATTTTCCTAAGGCAGAAAGCAAAGCTTAACTAGTGACCAGATACATTGGTTTATCTTCTGAAGACTCTAAAGTAAAAATGGAGGGAGGGGGAAAAGAGAGAGAATAATAGGTGTAATTCTCTTCTGTCCAGCTTCTGCACAATTCCAGTCTTTCATCAAAATCTAAACGTACATTGATTAAAGCAAAATCTCTGGGATGCCTACCAAATGAGTATTTGGCCAGTATTGGTCAGTATTTCCTCTGATAGTCCCTATATATACTATCCATTTAACTTCTTCCATTCTGTCTTACCTGCTGAGCTAACAACTGAAAACCATCTTATTCTCTCACACAGAACACCTACCCTATCATAGCCAAGGGATTTCATAGTCGATGATTATCTGTTTGATGGTTTCATTGCACATAGCTCTCAAGACTTTTCCTTTTAGAGTTGATGGACAAAGAGCTTAAAAGAAAATTTGAAACTCTAGTACTATATAAGTTGACAGTGGCAAGAATTGTATCTGCATAAAGATGGAAGGACACACCAATTCCTACAATGCAAAAATGGATGGGAAAAATGATAGAGTTGGCGGATGGCAAAATTGACTATTCTGATTAACCCCCACAACTTCAACCTCAAACTGTCTACCATGGACCTCACCCCATTCCTAAGAGGTCCATAAAGGGGGTGTGCATAAGCGCACCAGAGTGCCTACTGTCCCTGTCCTACTGTCCCCATTTATTTGTATTCATTTCCTATGTTCATGTCCATGTTTATACTTACACCTTAGGTATAAACTAAACTAGTTGTTTGACAAACTAAATAAAATAAAAATAAAATAAAAATAATCTATCTAGTTCTGTTTACATTTGGAAAGAATTTCTGCATTTTGTACTGGAAATGGAAAAAAACCTTTAGGTTTTGAAGAATGGAATAGTTTTGTTGTTTTAGAAATGTTTGAAATCTTTAGAAAAGCAAACAGTTGAGACTGCAATTCTTTTTCTATTCTGCTGCACTGAAAAAATTTGGAATTCACTACTGCGTTTTCTTAATTTTAAAAAATCTCTCTTTGCACCTTTCTGACTCTCTTTTAACTCTCCAGTTTTATTTGTATTTTATTCTGCAATATGTTGTAATAATATTTTAAATGAGCATGGCTTTTCGCAAAATAAGTTATTATAATAATTTAGTTCAAGAGGAAGCTGTTTTGTATGAAAATTGGGGTTGTTCAGTTCCTTCATTCATCAGGCTAATTATAAACCATACATTAGATTGATTTTTTTTTTAAAAAAAAGAAAATTTATATGCCATCCAACTCACTCTCGGTGACTCTGGAATGGATTACAAAAATAAAAATCTGATATAAAACAATAACAAGCAGTAACATCCCCCACACTGCCCTGGTGATAGCAATCAATCAAATAATGGACTCCATCCTCCTCTGGGGGTCTCCAGTCCAATTGGCAAAACCAGGTCTTTAGGGCCTTGTAGAAGAATGTCAAAGTAGGGGGTGGGAAAATACTCAGATTGTAAGGGGATTCCTCAATTCATAATGAAGGATGAAATAAATTTATCAAGATTCTGTTCTGTTAAAAACCCTTTTGACTTTTGATTATTCATGTCTACTCTCCTTTCCATTCTTCTCCCAATCTCCCACAATCTCTCATACTTAATCCAGTAAAAATATAATTGCAAATAAATGGCAACTAGGAAAGCAAGCTAATGTCTCCTCACATTTATCCCTTCTTTTCCTTCGTACATAATATAAACTAAAGCAATGTATGCAAAATCACCATTCTGGGTCCATTTTCATTATCGATATTCATGGGGCATAGGAATATGTTTAATGTCAATTCATTCAAGTATCAAGAATTCTTAATGTCACACAAAGAAAACAAGTAGATTCTCTCTTATCTATGCAAACTGGAAGATTGCTACTTCTTCTAGAGCATTCTAGACCCTCTTCCTCCTCCTCCTCTTCCTTCTTCTTTTCTTCTTCCTAGTGTATTCCCGCAGATGCAGGGTCCACTTTTCGGATCATTGAATGCCACTTTGCATGGTCAGCTGTATCTCTGGGGTGCAGGCCCACAGCTTGCATGTCTTTGTTGATGGTGTCTTGCCATCTCTGTTTTGGACGCCCGCAAGGTCACCGACCATTGACTTCTAGTTGGTAGGCTGTCTTGGCAATGGTGGAAGGTGCTGCTCTCTGGACATGTCCATACCAGTGGAGCTGGCCTCTAGATCTGGATTGAACTAGAGCCGTGATGGCGAACCTATGGCACCCGTGCCACAGGTGGCACGTGGAGCCATATCTGCGGGCACACAAGCTGTTGCCCTAGCTCAGCTCCATGATTTTTGGCTGGTCCCTCCCATGCTGCCCTGCCCGTCCCAGGAGTCTCCATGCAGACTGTTTTGGATGTCAGGTAAGTACAGGGCTTGCGTGGAGGCTCTGGGAGGGCGTTTCTGGCCTCTGGAGGGCCTCCGGAGAGGTGGGGGAGGCTGTTTTCACCCTCCCAGGCTTCAGGAAAGCCTCTGGAGCCTGGGAAAAGCGAAAAATGGGCCTACTGGGCCCACCTGAAGTCTGAGAAACAGACTGTTTCTGGCCTCTGGAGGCTTCAGGTAGGCCTGCTAGGCCCAAAATGGGGCACTGGGAGGCTTGTGCACGCATGCGCGGGGAGCATGGGGGATTGCATGTGCATGCACGGGGGGGCAGATGCCGGTGTGTGGGCACGCACATGCATGACCCCCCACGCTCCCCCCACTTTTGGCATGCAATGGCAAAAAGGTTAGCCATCACTGATCTAGAGCATTCTTGACCAATCCAGCTATGCAAACTGCAAACATTTCTCCAAATGTCCTAGTTTCCCCTGCCTTCTTCAAAAGAAATGGCTATTGCTTAGTCAGCTATTAGAAAAACTGCTATTTCTGAAAAACCCAAAACGCATTTCTCAATGAATGCTTGAGGAAAAATTTACCTGCCCTGTGTAAAAATTCCTGTCAATAGTTGTAATCTGCAGAATCACCTCTTGTTTATGACTCCGAGATTCTTTGTCCTTTGGAATGTACATATATGATCACACAACCTTGTGGATTTAAATTTACCTCAGGTTTCTAGAGTTCTTCATTATTTGGGAATGCAATGTATTCATTACGATACACACAGATCTGGGGCAAGGATTCCACATCTTAACAAATAAAGTCCTACTGTTTAAAATATTTGTAGAACGCTAAGTGTGCCAAAACAAGATCAGAGATTACAATCACAAGTTGGGTCTTGTTTAGGACTAATCCGTATCATGCCTCTATGCCTCAGATTGAAAAGCTCTCCGCCTCCAGGAAAAAAAACAGGCAAACATTTTAATCATAACACATTGACGAATACACAAAGAAAGCTGGTATTTTACCCCCACTCAAGGCAAATTCATAAGCTGCATTATGTTATTTAGCACTGAGTTAAAATGAGGTAATAAGAATAAGCCTGGAACAGTAAATATATTTACTAGGGAATACGTTCCACTGAACATGGCAGGACATGATTGTTGTATACATATCTTTGTACAATTTTGTTTGAAGTCAAAATCCATCATCACATCTACAGGATGCAACATTTAAAATTATTTTTCTGTGTCCGTGTCCGTGTCCGTGTCCGTGTGTGTGTGTACACCAGAATATGCAGCTTTTTGAACATAATCTTACCAGTATTGTTTTTTACACACCATCAGAAATGTTGGTGAATATTAGTACTCCTCTATATTAGGTGGTATATTCATGACCTCTTACCTATATCTGCTGTTCTACTCTAAATACTGGAGATCTACAATGGCATATTGCAACATCCTTCTCTTTACCTTGCTGCAGGACAATATCACACAGCTCCACTACCCTGCTATTTGTGCCCTTATAATGTAGAAGAAATTGAAACAAATACATACATGATTTTTATATTGTCCATATTGAGCTTTCACCAAAATTACTTTTCTAGTAACAATGCCAGGACAGTCAGATGATTAGTATGCAGTCTTCCTATTAACCAACAAGTACTTTTACTGTAGGTCACTTAAAACATTACCAAGTTCTATAATCTACCATTAAGAATGTGGTAGCTGTTGCCAATGTAAACTTAGTTCCTCCTGTATTCCTCCTCCAAGTATTAGCTACTTGTCTGACTTTTGTATTTGTTTTCCCTTTTCCTGACCTTTGGCTGCAATAAAGTTTTTATATTTGACTGGACATTAGCATTTACTGCCCCTTCACTAACACATTCATGGGAGCTTGTAAAGCCGATGGTTTAAATAGTATATCTACTATTTAAAGTAAACTCTTTGAAAGTAGTATTATTTATAGTAGGCCAATCAATGGTGTCATTGATTCCAATGTGACTTCTTTTAATATGTTTAAATAGATCCAACTTGGTACATAATTAGAGAGTGTAGCAGGTATGATCTCATTCGGGGCCTTTTATGTGATTTCTGTGGTGAAATCCAATTTTTTTTACTACCGGTTCTGTGGGCGTGGCTTGGTGGGCGTGGCGTGGCATGGCTTGGTGGGCGTGGCTTGGTGGGTGTGGCAGGGGAAGGTTACTGCAAAATCTCCATTCCCATCCGACTCCAGGGGAAGGATACTACAAAATCCCCATTCCCTCCCCATTCCCTCCCTACTCCTGGAGGAAGGATATTGCAAAATCTCCATTCCCACCCCACTCAGGGGCCAGCCAGAGGTGGTACTCTGAAATTTCTGCTACCAGTGCTCCAGAACCTGTCAGAACCTGCTGGATTTCACCCCTGATATAAAGCCAGTACAGTTTCTAACAATGGGAAAAGGGCTCTGATGGCTACGTAAAGGGAGGAGATGTTGCAGACCTCATCAGCTAAAGAACCATCAGTCCGACTGGTGGGGTCCCAGGAAGGGAGCCTTCTCTGCTGTTGCCCCTGCCCTGTAGAATATTCTCCTCTTGGAGGTGAGGTGGGCCCCCATTCTCCTGGCCTTCCAAAAACATGGCTCTGAGGCTTTGTGTGGGAAGCCCAAAGGAGCATGCAGTCTTGGGGTTAGTTGATGCCGTGAGCTGTCCCTCTGCCTTTGTCAACTCATTTTTAACAGGGTTTATACTTGCCTCCTTAAAAGTTTTTTTTTTAATTGTAACTTTTTGAATTTTTAATTCTAAAATTTTAACACTAATATTTAAATTTTTATATTCTGTTTTATATTTTGCTGTTTTATTGTACACTGCCCAGGCTCCCTCGTTGGGGGAAATGGGTGGTTTAGAAATGGGAGTTCCAAATAAATATAGGTAGTCCTCGACTTACAACAGTTCATTTAGTGACCATTCAGATTTACAATGGCACTGAAAAAGTGGCCTATGACCGTTTTTCACACTTACGACTGTTGCAGCATCCCCATGGTCATGTGATCAAAATTCTGACGCTTGGCAACTGACTCATTTTTATAACGGTTGCAGTGTCTCTGAGTCATGTGATCATCTTTGCAACATTCTGATGAGCAAAATGGGGAAATCCAATTCAGTTAACAACTATGTTACTACCTTAACAGCTGCAGTGATTCACTTAACAAGTGTTGCAAAAAAAGGTTGTAAAGTGGGGCAAAATTCACTGAACAAATGTCTCACTTAGCAATAGAAATTTTAGGCTCAGTTGTGGTTGTAAGTCAAGGAATACCTGAAAATAAAGGAACTTTCTGAGGAGAATAAAATCTACAATAGGTAATGAATTTAACATAGAAGGAAGGAAGAAGGGAGGGAAGGAGGGAGGGAGGAAAGAAGGAAGGAAGGAAGGAAGGAAGGAAGGAAGGAAGGAAGGAAGGAAGGAAGGAAGGAAGGAGAGGGGGAGAGAACTATGCCCATTAGAGAATAGGTTGCCATGGCAGGTCTTTATTAAATTATTCATATTCATAAACAAATTAATCAGGTTTGATACTAAAAGAAATAAATATTTATAGAATCATTAAAATGCATGTTTCCATACTGTGCACTAGTAAATGCAAATGTCTCATGGGATTGAAGACTCAATAAACAATAGAAAGCACACCATTATATAAAGCACAATCTGTCACTTACATATTGAAATAACTGGTATAAATGCATACATTTCTACCCAGAGTCCACTAGAGAGTACTAAAAAAGACAAATATAATTTCTGGTGCACTGATCCTATTGCACATTCTCATTTCAGAGGTTTCAATGTCCTTGCAGGTCACCAGTCGAAGAAATGCCTGATGATTTGCTGTTCTGTAGATCTGCAAATCACCTAAATGCTCATATTCTTGTCCAACACTCTTCTGATATGCCTCAACAGATCACAGATCACAGAAAAACTAGTCAAGTGATATATCATTAATAATTCTTTCCATAGGCTAGCAAACATTAATTTGAGGGGAGTAAAAAAGCTGAACTTTTTACTAGACAAATACCCTTTTTTCTGGTGTCACTGACTGTAATGTAAGTGTGGGTCTGTATGTACGTCTCTGTGTGTGTGTGTGTGTGTACCCCCCCTCTCTCTCACAACACATACACATCTTTCTAAGATACGCTTGCACATTTCATCATTTGAAGATTGTTATAAAGGCAGTTTATTATTAACCATGAGGCTAAAGGAAAAAAGAAGTTACTTGCCCATTTTTTTCATTAATATAGCCAACTTCTCTCCATAAGCTGAATACACAAATTTTTAATGGAAATCACAAGAAAGGTCTTACCAGACTTATAATGATCTAAAAGGACTTTTCCTGGCCATTTTTCCTGTTTCCCAAAATCTTCTCTGGGGTTTGAAGGAACACAGATGTGGCCATGGGTATGCAAAAATGGGACAAGCTTTTACCAACTATCAGAGCAACCATACTGGACAAGACATTAGTTGTTTGTTAGATCGGCACCAGAAAGAAACGTGACTCAGCTCTGGTCCGTTCAGCACTTTATTAGAATGGTAAAACAGACTGCCGGCAGTGGCTCCCCAGCCTCCTTATATTCTGCTCGGGCCAGCCAGCCAGCCAATGACAGTTGTTCAAACTTCCCGCCGGTGGAAGTAACCAATCCCTCGGCGGATGTCCTTATAAGGACATAACATTGTTCATTAGTTGTTGTTTTTCTCTTGCAATCCAACAATCCTTAATGATATGTGCATATATAGCAATACCAGTCTAGCTAGTAGTTCAGAAAGTAAAATAATCAAAAGAAAGGCCTCTATTCTGGGGGGTTTAAAATAGCAAAGGAAACAAAGCAAATGGAAGGACGAGCTAAAAGGGCAACATGGAACAAACATGAGCAAACACAGTTAATGGGGCAGGATGAATGTGAAAAGAAAGTTAAACTACTTGGCGTGCTAAATCAGTCTAGAAAAATATGGCTACTTTATGATATGATTCCAAATTTGGGGTTTTGTGAACAAGCCAATCTTCTCATCTTACCTAAGTTCAACTAATGGCAAATGTTTTCACAAAAGTATTTGTAAATTCCAACTGAGGCATAATTCTGTAATTACAAACATGCCTAAAGATTAGATGTGATTATTTTACCAATAATCTAGATCAGGGGTTCCCAATCTTGGCAACTTTAAGATGTGCAGACTTCAACTCCCAGGATTCCAAACATGCTGGCTGGCATCTTAAAGGTTGCCACAATTGGGATGCCCTGGTCCTAGATGTCAATGAATGAAGGACCTAGTATTAAAAATGCTTGCTAGAGAAGCTTATAATCAAATAACACAGGAAAGATATTGCACTTTAGGAATAAAGGCATTGCTTTGCAAACCGTAGTGAAAAAGAAACAATTATTCCCTTTATTTCTAAAACCCAGACCGTAGTATTTATTCAGAGATGGTCCTTTAAATGTTGCTGGATGTCAACTTCCATAAGCTGATCAGGTGGAAGTCTGGGAGAAGATTGCACAGGTGATCCTATCCTTGATTTACTATGAAAGCCTCCATTCATTTAAACACCTGGAGAGAGAGAAAATATCTTTCCAAATTGATAGATGCTCTTTATGTAAGGACAGGATGGAGTGAGAAATCCTAACAGAAGAGCATGGTTTTATCAAAGCTCTCCAATCATGGAAGTTTGGATGGAGACCATTGAAATAAAGATAGTTCCAGAGTTCAGTTGCTTTTTTTTCATTCTTTCTCCTGGAATGTTTTGGTGGCACCTGGGGAACGAGGAAGGTGGTTTCAGGGGGTGTTTGCCTAGAAATTACTGGATGTTCAAATCCACCTGCCTTTGCTACGAGAGCCCTTGTTCTACCACATTTTTTTTGTGAATTGGATAGCAACAATATAGAAGTCATAAACTGGAATCTAGCAGGGAAGGTTACGTTCCAGAAATCCTAATATGTTGACCTGCCCAGAAAGCTATCATAAACATAGGCAACTGGGTCGCGATAAGCAGAAAAATATTTGAATCATATGAAAATTTCTTGAGATTTAAGAGGTCTGCTTTAGAAATGTCCTTGTTTTTATGTTTATGGAGATTCTTAATCCCCTAGGTCATGTTTGTCTTAAAGGTTTTCTTCTCTCTGGTCTTTCCAAGTTTTTTTCCTTTGAAGATGTTTGGTTCTCGTCCAAGAAGCTGCCAGATGACTACAAAGAATATAAATCTTTCCATTCCCACCAGTTAATTAGAATTGAAGAAGCTTCTTGGATGAGAAGAGAAACATTTTAAAAAGAAAAAAATCAAAAAAGTCCTATTGTCTTTTGAGGGGGCAAGGAGCACCTTTGGGATGTCTTTGCTTTTAGGTAAACTTGTAAATCAAGGTAATCTAAAAATCTTCATTACAGACCACCCTGATATTTAAACAACTATTTTATCAAGCTAGCAGGCCCATTCTTAACCATTCCCTATCTTCTGGTCTTGGTTTTCCATGTACAGACTCTCATTTCAACTTCTAGAATATTATCTCTGCTGACCGAATGTCTCACAAGAAACTAGTTTTTCTGGTAATAACTTCTCAGCTGAGTTTTCAGCTGCTGTTTTCACAGGTTAGCTCTATGAATTGTGTATTGCAAAAGCTTTGCTTGTTATTGCTTGGTGCTTTACATGCCTGAAACAAGAGAATGTGGAAAATGCCTTAACATGCTTTTCATGCATCACAATTTCCTAAAAAAACTTTTTTTTTGGAAGACCATCTTTATGCCACATGTTACTTTCATAATGTATATATTAAGATTCCCCGCCACCAAATATCTTCATATGAAACTTGATGAGCTTATTCCATTCAAAATGTTTTTATTTATTTATTAAATTTGTTTGCCGCCCATTTCACCGTACTGTGACTCTGGGCAGCTTACAATGTTAAAAGTGGTACCTTGGTACTCAACTGCTTTGAAACTCATCAAATTTGGTACTTAACATTGATGCAAAAATTTTGTCCTGGTACTCATTGTTGGTTTGGTACTCAATGCACAAGCTAGAACTTGTCAATGTTGGCTGCCCTACATTATTCCATATGGGAAATATTTGTTTAGTACTCACAATTTTTGGTACTCATCACACCTCCTGGAACCAATTAGCGATGAGTACTGAGGTACCACTGTAACACACTACATCAACATGTATACAGTAAGAGTAAAACACTATAAAAATACAAGTACACGTTCAGCTTCATCCACAAATCTGGTTAAATTTTACCCAAAAATATATTTATATAGCTATTCAATAGCAATTTGGTTATTTATATAGCTATCAGATATAGCTATTTTATTTTAATTTAGGACTATAATCAAGAGATTAGCAGGCCTGTTTTTCTGTCCAAGGTCAGAATATTTTCCAAATTGGGGGGCTGAATCAAAACTGGACATGCTCTTAGTCTAAACCACGATTGGTTTAGACTAAGAAGAAATTATAAATGCCAAAGTGACTTGCAATCTTAGTAATAATCCTAGATATAGAAGAGTCAGATACAAGAGTTCTTAGAAATGCCAAACACCAATAATCTCATATTTCTTAATTCCTGGCAACCTTTGTATCTTTGTCCCTACAGTCCCATAACTGTGTCTGCCAACATATTTCCTCTTTTAAAGCATTTCTGATTTAACTTCTTATAAATTTTCTGTAGATTGACATTCTACGTTTATCTTCCTCTTAAGATAAATGTTTGCACTGAAGTAGCCCCAAAGTATTCAGCTAAGTCATTTGGGACAGTATATAAACCTTATGAAAATTTAAATAGAAACGAGCATCTAAATTGTTTTCTAAAATGTTGTTATGTTTTAGGAATGCATTTCTGGCAAAGAAAACAAAAACTTGAACACAGTGTCTTTTTATAGCCTAGTTTATGCAATAAATGGTTGTATTGATGTAGTTCTAATTGTAACCATTTTCCCTGCAAGAGAATGAGAGTGACATCAGTTTTCACATCATACGAGAACAGCCTTGTGGTGGTGGTTGAAAGCATTTCTGTTCATCTCACTCTAGCAAGTTTTTGCTGCTGAAACAAACTTTTCCTTTGATTATTGTTTCCCAAATTTGATAGGTAGCCAATTTATTGTTGTAGTGGAGGCTTTTGTAATGCCATGTTTTAGATTCCTTTAAACATTTCATTATTTCAAATGGTATTTTCAAAAATGGCATTTTTGGAACAATATGGAATTGCTGTTTCCTTTATAGAAAACTTACTGTCCTGCTGAAATTTCTTTTCCTGCAAGCATTTTGACTGATATGCTGTTGAAGAATTCAGTTAAATTTGTGGTAAATTGTCAGCTTGCAAAAGACCACATAGGAGTGCCTACTGTATACTCTTCCAGTAAAAGTACTATCAATTCTCAAGTGTCATAGATGAAAGTAATAGTAATTTTAGTAGTAATAGTAATAGTAATCTTTATTCCCAGGCATAATAAAATTCATATTACAATGAAAATAGTGATGCAACTAGAAACGATAACTAATATTCAGATAGATGATAGATAGTGAGATAGGCAGTGGTGGGATTCAGCCAGTTCGCACCACTTCGGGAGAACCGGTTGTTAACTTTCTGAGCAGTTTGGTGAACTGGTTGTTGGAAGAAATCATTAGGGCAGAGAACTGGTTGTTAAATTATTTGAATCCCACCACTGGAGATAGGTAGAGATGATAAAGATAGAGATGGAGATGATAGAGATAGAGATAGAGATAGAGATAGAGATGATAGAAATAGAAATACATAGAAAATCTGAGAGAAAGAGAAAATAAAGATGAGGAAATAATCACAATTTTTCCCATATTCCCTTAATCCCATATTCCACAAATTCCTTCTATAAACTATAATATAGAATTTTTTTCATATTCACTAACATGTTGGCACAGAATTAAGTTACCGCCTGAGGAACACCCCATTATTAGAGTCAAACAACAAGGAACACCTGAAGCCAGATCAGCCCCTTTGTCTTTCCAGGAGACTATACAAAACCAAAAGAAACATTAGAAGTTGTGTGGCATTTTTAAAGCAATTTTTCCCTAAACCAAAACCAAAAAAATATATCTAAATAATGAGTGAGAGCTGACAGGAGTCTGAGGTAGAACTTGTCTCTGATTACTCCATCATTTTATAATCAGTTGTCTTTCTTTCAAGGGGAGTTGAGTGACATGTAAACTTAATAAATTACATTTATTATTGTTGGCCACATACAACAATTGATATTAAGACTTAACAATTGTTGATAAGAAAGGCAAAAAAAGTCCGCAGAGTGGGCACTGAAATGCCTGGAGATAGCAGAACAGAAGAAAAAGAACTGGAGAAAAATGACAAAATTCGGAGGCCTGCAAATAGAAGTAGAACAACCATGCAAAAGACAGCCAAGATAAAACTAATAGTAATAGGGGCCTTGGGTGCAATTCCAAAACATCTGGAGCAGGGGTGAAATGCTCCCGGTTCGGACCGGCTCGGGCGAGTAGGTAGCATTGGTGGATGATCTCTGGAGGGCTTGGGACAGGGGTTGCTCTTCTGTCCTGGTCCTATTAGATCTCTCAGCGGCTTTTGATACCATTGACCATGGTATCATGCTGCAGCAGTTGAGGGGGTTGGGAATAGGAGGCACCACGTTACGGTGGTTCTCCTCCTTCCTCTCCAACCGCTCGCAGTTTGTGTTGACGGGGGGCAGAGGTTGACCTCAAGACGCCTCGATTGGGGGGTGCTGCAGGGGTCAGTCCTCTCGCCCCTTCTGTTCAACATTTATGTGAAGCCGCTGGGTGAGGTCATCCGTGGTTCTGGGGTGAGAGTCCATCAGTATGCTGATGACCCTCAGCTGTACATCTCCACCCCAGACCACCCCAACGATGCCCTTGATGTGATGTCCTGCTGCCTGGAGGCTGTGCGGGCCTGGATGGGGAGAAATAGGCTCAGACTCAACCCTTCCAAGTCCGAGTGGCTGTGGCTTCTGGCGCCCCCATATAGTCAGCTGGCACCATTGCTGACTATTGGGGGGTGAATCTCTGCCCTCCACAGAGAGGGCTCACAATCTGGGCATCCTCCTGGATGCACGGCTGTCTTTAGAAGAGCATATGACAGCCATGGCCAGGGGGACTTTTATCAGGTTCGCCTGATCCGCCAGGTGCGACCCTTTCTGGATCGGGACGCCTTGCTCACGGTCACTCATGCCCTTGTCACCTCCCGGCTGGACTACTGTAATGCTCTCTACATGGGGCTCCCCTTGAAGAGCACTCGGAGGCACCAATTGGTCCAGAATGCGGCCGTGCGGGTAGTTATGGGCGCGACCCGTTACGCCCATGTAACACCTCTCCTGTGCGAGCTGCACTGGCTCCCAGTTGTCTTCCGGGTGCGATTCAAGGTGTTGGTTACCACCTTTAAAGCGCTCCATGGCTTAGGGCCTGGGTACCTCCGAGACTGACTTCTGCCACCAGTAGCCTCCCACCGGCCAGTTCGCTCCCACAGAGAGGGGCTCCTCAGGGTGCCATTGGCCAAGTTATGTCGGCTGGCGACACCCAGGGGGAGAGCCTTCTCTGTGGGTGCTCTTGCCCTTTGGAACGAACTGTCCCCGGAAATATGTAAGATTTCTGATCTCCGTGTATTTCGCTGCGCTCTTAAAACCCTACTGTTCCGCCAGGCTGGGCTATTTTTGTGAATGATTTTAAATTGGGTGTTTTAATTAGGTTTTAATTCTGAGCCAAAATTATTTATTACTTTTAGTTGGTTTTTAAATCGATGTATATATATTATGTTTTAATTGGCTGTATACTGCCCCAAGTCCTTCGGGAGGAGGGCGGTATAGAAATTAAATAAATAAATAAATAAATAAATAAATAAATAAATAAATAAAATAAATGATGGCCGGTGGTTCAGAGAACCAGTAGCAATGGCAGCTGGAGGGTCCGCCCACCCACCCACCCACCCCATTCTCCGGACTCAGGGAAAGCACCATTCCCGGACTCCTACTGCTCTCCTTTCTTCCGCGGCTGGCTGTCAGGGAAGGCAAGCGCCCAAAAGGTAGCGGAGTCGCTCACTCTCCTTCTTGAATGAGCCGCTCTTGTCCAAGCGCACATCATTTATTTAATTCAGCGGCAGGTTGGGTGTGTGCTTGCGCAGCCAGCGCGTGGACCAGAGCGGCTCATTCAAGAAGGAGAGTGAGCGACTCCGTGTTCTGTCCCCGCCTCACACACGCACACCAGCAGTCGACCAAGAGTTAAAATAAACCAGCAGACAAGAATTTCCTTTGATAACAGAATTGGCTGCAACCCTGTGGCTGCTTGCCTATCTCTTGGCCTTTGGAAGACACCTGAGGCATTGCCAGAGAGGAGGGTCCTGCAGAGGGAGGCCTTGCCAACTCCTCTCCTTCACTTTCGGAGTCTTCTCCCTCCGATAAGATGGGCTCGGGGGTCGGAGTCACAACACTCCGGTACCTTTCAGGCGCTTGCCTTCCCTGACAGCCAGCTGCGGGAGAAAGGTGAGCAGTAGGAGTCCGGGGAATGGGACGGGTGGGCGGAGCCACGGGAGAAAGAAATTTAAAAAGTGGGCATGGCTGTGAGTGACATTGAGTTGGCCATGCCCACTCAGTCACAGGACACCCTCCCCCACCAAGCCACGCCCACAGAACCGGTAGGGAAAAATTTTAGATTTCCCCCCTGATCTGGAATACTACTTGAACACTATCAGAATTGACAAAATCACCACCAGTCAATTACAAAAGGCAGTCTTGCTTAGAACAGCTTCTATCTTGCAAAAACACCTTTAATACTATCAAACAACATCTGCTATCCCCTGTGCTTGGGAAAGACTCAATAGATGGATAAAAATCCAGTCTAAACATCTGGTTGACTATGCAATTAATCACAGTCACAAAATACAAAGACCTGTAAATAGAGGTAGAATGATTGTGGCAAAAGAAAGCCAAGATAGTGCCAATAGGCATCTTGGGTACAATCCAGTGGTGAAATGTAAAATTTGTTACTACCAGTTCTGTGGGCATGACTTGGTGGTGGTGGGGGTAATATGACTGAGTCAGCATGGCCAACTTTTTTTTTTTCTTCTTTTAAAACTATTTTTTCTACAACCTCTTCGGCTGAAGAGGCTGAAGGCTTTCTTTTTTTTTAAAGCCTCTGACGATCCCAGCTGACTTGCCTGATCGGCAGAGGCTTTCTTTTGTTAAAAAAAGCCTCTGATGATCCCAGCTGACTTGCCTGATTGGCAGAGGCTTTCTATTTTTTAAAAAAAGCCTCTGACAATCTCAGCTGACTTGCCTGATCACAGAGGCTTTCCTTTTTTTAAAAGCCTCTGATGATCCCAGCTGAGCCGCGCGATCATCAGAGGCTTTTTTTTTACTTTTAAAAGCATTTTTCGGCCAAAGAGGTTATAGAAAAAATGCTTTTAAAAATTAAAAAAAAAAGCCTCTGATGATTGCGTGGCTCAGCTGGGCAATGGGGGGGACAGAGATTTTTGCTACTGGTTCTCCGAACCACCCGCCTCCATCGCTACCGGATCGGGCGATCCGGTCCGAACCGGGAGCATTTCACCCCTGCTACAATCCCAACACAATTGGAAAACTTCATGAACACCATTGGCATTGATAAAATCATTATCAGTCAGTTGCAAAAGGCAACTTTACTTGGAACAGTTTACATCCTACAATGTCACCTTTAGCACTGCCATAAAATCATCTACCTATCTCAGATCCTTGGGAAAGACTCAATGGGTGGATAAAAATGCCAAATCCAGTCTAAACATCCAACTGTGTGACCAACCATAGTAACAATAAATGAACTATACTTGTTTGACTATTTTCTCTGCACGCAAGGCTTCTTCCTGGTCCATCAGATATTTCTAATGGACATCGATCACAGGAGAAAAGATTACCTATCCTCATGCCAGAAGCAAGCATTTACTCATGATCATGGGTCCTTAGAGATTTTACAGAGTAGGCACATCCTATTTCTGATCGAGGAAAAGGAGTCACATATAATCTCAAGAAGGGCATTCAATAATGATGAGTTCCAAAGGAATCAAATTAAGTAGTAGAGCTAGTTAGAGACACTACCCTACATCACATATATCCGTTATTTATTTTTTCCACATTTTCTTGGGAAGGAAGAAATCCCACTGATTGTTTTACATATCTCTGCCTAATAAATACTATTTTAAACACAATTCACCCTTATTTATGGTTTTATATATTAGCACTGAACTGAAATCGATGGATGCTGGAAGATCTGCGCATTATGGCTGTGCTGCCTATGATGGCATCCACAATGTTGATCCACCCTGTCATTCTAAAAGAATAATTTAGCAATAGAGGTAGATAGTTTTGCAAGAGTGATATGCAGTAAAATGGTTAGCAGGATGGCGAATGCTTCCTTGCTGTGCCATTCCTCTTGTAAAGTACTTTGGGATAAACTAACTATCTTTTCCTGTACCATACTTTTATCCAGGGATTGTCTCTTTTATCATTTTTATCTTGATAGCTAGAATCTGGTTTGCACAGCAGTGCCCACCGTGCAATTGAAATTCCTTTGCTAAAGTCCCTATGTAGGCCATCAAATGAAATGCTTTTTACAGATTCCTATCTAAATAAGAGGCAGATAATAGATTGCAGTATCTTCAAATGTGAGAAGACACACCACATACCTCTCTAGGGAACCAACTGCCCAATCATGGTAATCTGTTTTAGATGGAAGGAGAACATACAGATATACCATAGATGGAGAAGGAAGAACAATTCTTCTGTACATTTATTGTCATAACAACCCAGATCCCAGCATAAATTACTGTGTGATATGAATTCATCACTTTATCCATACACAACACGAGAAAATAAATGATACAAACTGTATCATTGTATTTTCAGCACAATTCAAAAGTCCCATTAGGGAGATTCACTAATTTCCTTCTTGAGCCTCTGTTTCAGCTATTGAAGAATCTGATTAAGTAGCTCTAGGAACTTTAGCAAATGTATTTCGAGAATAATCTTCGTTCATTGCAATCAATAAAAATCCAACGTAAAAGGAATGCTTTTAAGGAGTAACACCAAATATCATAACCCTAAACCAGAGGGCAGTCTATTTCTTTCCTGTGGATTCCTTATTGAAAGCCCTGGCAAATACTTGCTAGTAATACTTAGTAATTAGATGAGTATGCACGTAAAGGAATTTTTAAATCATTGTTCGTTGAACAAACCATGGGGGATTAGCTAATATAAATGAGATGATACATATCAGTGACTTTTGGAGAATATCTAATATTTGTGACCTTTCTCACTGTGACAATGTTTGGGAAACCTACTTCAAATTACAGGTCAACTCCTGAAAATCAATATGTACCACTAAATAGTTGAAGGAAAAATGTGTAATGCTACCCTTATGGAAAAATTACTATACATAAAGGATTTGTCAGTCCCTTGGTTAATAAATATGCATCTGTTGCCAGCTATTATTTTCCTAATTTTCTTCATTAGAATCAAAAATTCATATGAAGTTTCATTTATTTCAAAATTACAAATATTTGGCTCATATAATTACTTTGTTGGGAGAGTTAACTATTGCCTATGGGGATTATATAATTGGTGTGGAAGTGGGGGATGTCATTGTTTCTATTTTAAGTATTTTTTACTAACAGTAATTTCTCATATACTGCAAAGATCTTGCCAAAAAAATAACGCATTTCTAAAATTGCTCTGTATAAAATATTTCTCATTATGATACCAAAGTATTGAAAGGTATTGTAATATTGAATCAGCATTAATAACATGCTATAATAAGCAATCCAGTGAACTTTTTATTGTTGAAGTGACCAGGCAATTGTTTGCTTATTTTTGAGAAGAGACAAGAAGACCATGAAAAATATCAAACTGCTATTTCTATAGACTTCAAAAGCACTGGAAACCAGAACGAATTTAGGGTTTTTCCTCTCAATACAATATCTATGTTATTTTGATACATATTACAGTATGATTTTATTATGAATATTACACCTAAAGAGAGATACAAATTCTAGAGATTAAGAAACTAAACCTGAAATTTAGTAAAAATGAGCATATGATGATATCAAATAATTGGAATTCGATGCAGGAAGGATGGCTTGGATATTAAAATGGATTTCAAAGGAATTCTTAAAAACTCCTGACTATATATTGGGAGAAAATAATAGAAATCAGATAAGATGCTAAGTTTTATACATTTAAACATTCTTCCGATTTGGTGAGGAGGGTTTTCAGAATGTCTGTGAGAAACAGATAAATGATATGAGTCAGTTCCCAAGGTAAAGGTTCCCCTCACACGTATGTGCTAGTTGTTCCTGACTCTAGGGGGCGGTGCTCATCTCTGTTTCAAAGCTGAAGAACCAGTGCTCTCCGAAGACATCTCTGTGGTCATGTGGCTGGCATGACTAAACGCCAAAGGCGCATGGAACGCTGTTACCTTCCCACCAAAGGTGATCCCTATTTTTCTACTTGCATTTTTACGTGCTTTCGAACTGCTAGGTTGACAGAAGCTGGGACAAGTAATGGAAGCTCACCCTGTTACGTGGTACTAGGGATGTGAACTGCTGAACTGCCGACCTTTCGATCAATAAGCTCAGCATCTTAGCCACTGAGCCACTGCATCCCAGATAAACATTGAGAAGGCAAATTGAGATATGAGTGTGAACACAGGACCAGGCAAGCATATGAGGGTTGTACAATGTGCTTGCCTGGCCCTGTGTTCACACTCACCCACTTAGGCCTACAGTTCTATTCACTTAAGTCTGTAATCCCATTTGATGGGCTCCCTGACACACTTGTCTAAAGTCAACTCAGTCCTCAAACTGAAATAGTTTCCTACTGTTGACTTGTGTGATCAATATCACAACAATCATCCCGCTATGATTATTCTCTTAGGTCTTTTAATGTTAGCTCTATTATAGTACAAAGACCCACCTAATTATTTCTTTTCCTCATGAGTAAGTTCTGTTGCCTAGTAATTATTTAAATTCTTATTAGTTTGCCTGGCATGTTTTCACTTTAATTTTCTGCTTTTAGTTGGAATTTTAGACAGGTTTTTTTTTTTTTTTAAATGCAAACTATCCTGGGAAAGAATGCTACATATAAACAGTTAAAACAATTATAAAAGAAAAACAATTGCTACCAATCTGCCTTCCATTAAGGACCTGTATACTGCATGAGTCAAAAAGAGGGCTGTGAAAATATTTACAGACCCCTCACATCCTAGACATAAACTGTTTCAACTCCTACCCTCAAAACGACGCTATAGGGCACTGCACATCAGAACAACTAGACACAAGAACAGGGCTTTCCCAGACGCCATCAGTCTGCTAAACAAATGACTCCCTCAACACTGTCAAACTAGTTACTAAGTCTGCATTACTATTACTATTAGTCTTCTCATCGTTCCTATCACCAATCTCCTCCCACTTATGACTGTATGACTGTAACTTTGTTGCTTGTATCCTTGCAATTTATATTGACTGTTTCCTAATATGATTTGATTGCTTATTTGTACCATATCATTAAGTGTTGTACCTTATGATTCTTGATGAACGTATGTTTTCTTTTATGTACACTGAAAGTATATGCATGAAGACAAATTCATTGTGTGTCCAATCACACTTGGCCAATAAAAAATTCTATTCTATTCTATTCTATTAAATGATAGATAAGTCAATGAATGGACTGTTCGTCTTCCGGTTACATATAACAAGCCTTCTGTAGAGTTCATTCTTAGTAGAACTTATGGCTTTTCAGACCTGCCCATCTCCTCTTGAGGAGAGGCAGGAATAGAAGCTGAGTATGAATCCTGCTGAGTCTTATTAGTGGATTAAGGCCTGGCACTGGTTTCTCATTCTGAAATACAGTTTTCCAGACCATCAACAAGGACAGAAAAAAAAGTAGTTTGACAGTGCCTGGAAAAGTGTTGTGAAAGTGTCATGGTCTACTCAAAGCTTGCAGCATTTACAATAAGTTCAGTGGTGGATGTTGTAGGATCCAATCTGAGTCAATCACTAGGACAAAGGTTTATTCTTCCAGGATTTTGAGCTCTTGCTGGAGCCCATTCTCAGGGAACATCTCAGAAAACTTCTCTCCTTCCAGAATGTGGTAGATGTACTCAGGCAGGTTCTGCTATAAAAAGCCGATGTCTATCAGGTATGGGAATGACTTCTGTGAAGTCATTGGCCAAAATTGTCTTGAATTAACCATGACTCTAACTTGGGCTGTCTTGAATTTCTTAGCCTTTGCAAAAATGTTCTTAGATTTAATCTTATTGGGGATGACAATAGATCAAACCAGGGGTGACAAACTGGTGGCATCACGTGCAGGCCACGCCCACCCTGGCTCCACAAAGGCAAAAAAAAAATCACAATATGCAGTGGTGGGATCCTCCCAATTTAACAACCGGTTCAGTGATCGCGCAATTTACATGCACGAGCACACTTCGCATGCACTGGGGAATTTGATGAAATCATCACTTCCTGGTTTCTTCGTGCGAATCAGCTGAGAAGATAAAGGTAAGAAAATAGCACGGGTGGCCCATCTGATCGTCGGGGCAAACCGGTTCACTCCCATCTGATCGTCGGAGGTACCGGTTAGCCCAAACCGGTCCAAACTGATAGAATCCCACTCCTGATGATATGTCATGTGATGTCATGTGACGCAATCGAGTTTGACACCTGTGGATTAAATGAATGTCATAGTAATGACATAACGATGGTAAGATATTAAAAAAGGAGACCAGAACCTAGGGAAAATTCATAGCAAAACCCTTTTGCAATAGGAATTTATAATTTAAAAATGCAATAATCTTCTCTCTTTTATGATGATTTATGAGTACTATCATCTGTACAATCTGGCTCTGTTTATGAGTTAGAACTGCTTAGCCTGTGAGGACTTAGAAGAATCTGACTCAAATAGTTAACAAATAGTTTATGTGGCTTTAAACAACTGCCATGTTGAAAGGATTACGTAGGATTACATAGGTTCTGAAGTCCAAGGCCTTGCATAGAATCTACCTTCAGAGTTTATCCTGCTTCTGCTTGTCTATATCCAATAAAGGGTACCTCTGATTTCTTTTATCATCTGTAGCTATTTATATTAGGCTTTGCTTATCTGTAATGAATGCACAAATATCAGTGGCTGGTTCGCACTGTCCAGAGATCTCAGGCATAGAAAGCAAAACCCAAACAGGTGATAAACAAACTACTAAAAGAAATAGACGTCTTTTCTCTTCTCCCTCCTACTTCTCTTCCACCTCAGCAATCCGTTACAGGTGATCCTCTATTTACAAACACAATTGAGTCCAACATTTCTGTTGCTAAGCGAGACAGTTGCTAAGTGAGTTTTGTCCCATTTTACAACTTTCCCTGCCACAGTTGTTAAGTTAGTCACTCAGTTGTGAAGTGAATAAGTTTTGCTTATCAGAAGGCTGCAAAAGGTGAACATGGCTACTGGCAGAAATACATGGCAGCTGCCAAGTGCCCAAATTTTGATCATGTGACCCTGGGGATGCTACAAGTCATAAATGCAAAAAAAAAAAAAAACCCACTGAGTCATAAATCACTTTTGTAACTTCAAACAATCACTAAACGAATGGTTGTAAATTGAGGACTACATTTGTTCGTTTGTTTATATTTCATGTGTCTAGACCCCCCATCTCTCTCAAGTGTTATGAAGCTTGTTTTTCTCTTTAACTTACCAAATCTTAGAAAATTGCTCAATCTATAATGCCTAATTGGTGCTGAAGAAATTGAGTAAGCAGAAGGCAGGGAAGATGTTTATGTCCTGCTCCATCTCTGGATACCGGTAATTTAATTATTCAAAGCAAACCTTACAGCAGCTGTTTCTTGCTTTCTCCTATCCTATATAGAGCCAGCACATAAATTCAGAGCCTTTTTTATTAGAATGGAACACATGAAAATAGATAACAGGTTGTAATGGGCTTCCGGTAACTCGGATGCTACTGGTTTGGCAACAATCTTTATGATTACTACTACTATTATTCTTTTTTTTTTTCCTGTTGGCTGTTGCTGCCAAATCTATTGACATAAATAGGAAGCAATCTTTCTCTGCACTTTGGCCTCATTTGCAGAAACATATTGGAAAGTTCATGAATCATCTGGCCCATTTACAAAGGGAGAGAGGAAATAATATGGTAATGTCAGAGAAAAGGCTTTTTCCCAGTTAACTCCTGTATGCCCACTCCAATCTTCTTCGCCACCCCCAAAGTATTGATTGATAAAAAAAATATTAACATAGCAACTAATGAAGTCTAATGAAAAGGACTAGGGGTGGCATGATAGCAGTGTTCCAATATTTGAAGGGTTCCTACAAAGACGAGGGGGTCAGCTTTCTTTCCAAAGCACCAAAAGGCGAAACAATGGATAGAAACTAAAAAGAGAGAGAAGTAACCTAGAACTAAGAAGAAAATTCCTAATGGTTGAGAGCAATCAATGGAATAACTTGCCTTCAGAAGTTGTGGGCGCTCCATCACTGGAGGCTTTCAAAAAGAGACTGGACAACCATTTGTTTGAAACGATATGGGGGTCTGCTACTTGAACAGGGATTTGGACTAGAAGACCTCCAAGGTCCCTCCCAACTCTATTGTAGTATTCTATGTTCTAATTGTTCTGGAACTCTAAAGTGTAGGTTGTTTTAATAAAGCAAATATTCTTTGTGTAAGGTGCTGGGGATTGGCTAATAAGACTGCCCATCAATCTGGATCCAAACTACATGAATGGATGCAAATATGCATGTGATAGCCAGTTTATTCTAGTGGTTAAGGCACCAGGGTAGAAAGCAGGAGATCATGAGTTCAAGCCCTGCCTTGAAATACAGCTGGATGATTTGTGTGACCAGTTGCTCTCTCTGCCCAATTCACCTCACAGGGTTGTTGTGATGGGGACAATAGGAGGATGAAATTGTGTTGGATATGTTCACCACCTTGAGTTATTTGTAAGAATAATAATGGCAGGATACAAATAAATAAAATAAAAAATAAATTTAAACCATATAGACATACATATATTCCCATCACACTGTTCTTTTTAGGGATAAACAGTGGTATATTCAGCACTGAAAGTAAGTAAGAAATAGCAGCTTGGAAAGGAAGGAAATAGCAGCTAAGGAAATTAAAGGAAGAGATAAAAAAGAAAGCATAGCTAAAATTAGTTACATCAAACTTACTATCACTCTCTGTTGTTTTTCATCCTTGCAAACCATTCTTTGTGATTCCATCACATCCACAACCTGCTTCATACATGCATCATTATAGTTTTCACCTCAGTGTATATATACACATAAGACGTGACTGAAATGAAACAAGATTTACTTATAGCTCTTAAAATCTAATCCCTTACTAATAGACCACTAATTTTCATGAGTTCAACATCAACTGCAATCTAAAATCAATTATTGGAATCCTCCAGATGTTTTGGATTTTACTTTTCAACAACATCACCCATTCCAAAAAAATTCAGGAGTTTAAAATATCTCTGGGCATCAGTTTTCATTCTCCTGTTTTCAATTCAAGGAACTTGTAACATTAACATTAGTAGGAACTTTGACATAATTGTCAATATCATATGGAGCTGGGATGCGAAAAGTACACTGTGGATTTTGACTTCATCTATTTTTAGTTTGTGGCTCTTAACATGCTGGACAAAGCCCATTCCAGTCCTAAAGTTGATGAAAGTTTTATATCCGTGATATAAAATATAGTACAGGTAATTCTTGCTTAACTACCACAGTTGAGACTGGCAACTTGTGTCATAAACAATGTGGTCATTAAGCAAGAGATCACATCACCACGACAGACTTACACCCTCACTTTGATGGTCATTAAGTGAACCATCCATGTGATTAAGAGAGACAACATGTGATTGAGACTTGCAATTTTACTGGCAGGTTCCCCAATGATTCTGATTGTCAGAAACCGGCAGCGAAGCGCACAAATGATGTCCACATGTTTGTGGGATTAAGTGAGAGCTACCCGCACAGTATTTTTCAAGGTATATCATATAGCCTGTAGGATATTTATATTTATAATGGCTATATGAAATAATTTATAATTGCAAGATTAATTCCTACATAGTAAATTAGGTGATGGCTCTTTGTCTAGGGTGATGTAGACCGCATAATGGGAATATAAAACACTGGAATCTAAAGCACTGGAATCTAAGATTATTTGGCAATAAATGGCCAAGTTCCAATAGCATGTCTTTTTTATTTTTTTTTTAAATGAGTAAAATACAACTGTCACAAAAAGGTTACACATAACTGCCACAAAAAATTTTTGCTCCAGGACTAAGCTATTCTCATTTCTCCCCCTTATGCAAAGAAAGAAATGAGTGAGCATTGAATTCAATCCAGACTTGTCCCGCCTATTAATCCTGTTTTATTCATGGCCTGTCATTCCTACTGGCACATAGCTAAGTCAAAAAAAGAAAAAAGAAAATAAAATGAAAGAGGAGAGGGCTACATGTCTGAGCTAGATTGGACCATGCTGGTTAACAAGAAAAATGTAGTAGGGCTGAAGGAACCAGAGAGGATTTCTTGGAGACAAATGAAAAAGAGCTCCAATAGAAGACAAGTTGGCTAGATATTATCATTGATGGCATAAGCAGGAACTTACGGATATTCGAAGAAGCAGTTATTGATAGACAATCTTGACAAAATTATATCTGTCATGCCAGTCAGCAGTGATACGCAACCATATCCCTGATACGGCCTACATTTCTGCTCGTCTCTTTCATCCCAATGTAGCTCAAAATCCAATTTCAGTGTTGCCAATGAAGAGGTCATGATCAGAATATCCTCTGTGAAAAGGATATTCAGTGTTGCTAATGAAGAGGGCATGATCAGAATATCCTCTGTAAAAATACTATATGTTGTGCATGAGCCAGAAAGAGGGCTGTGAAAATATCTATAGCCGTCTCACATCCCGGACACAAACTGTTTCAACTTCTTCCCTCAAGATGATGCTATAGGGCAGTGATGGCTAACCTTTTTGCCATCACGTGCCAAAAGCGGTGGGAGCATGGTGGGGTCACACACACGCGTGCCCACATCCATAATTCTATGCGCCCCACCCCCGCCCTCCCCCCCCATGCTCCCCCCCGCTTTTGGCACGTGATGGCACAGTGGGCCCGGTAGACCTGTTTTTTGCTCTCCCCAGGATCCAGAGCCTTTCTAGGAGCCTGGGGAGAGCAAAAACGGTCTTCCCCACCACCATTCTCCAGAGGCCCTCCAGAGACCGGAAACAGTGTGTTTCCTGACTTCTGGTGGGCCCAGAAAGCCCGAAAATCAGCTGGCTGGTGCACACATGCATGCCGGAGCTGAACTCGCGTGCCCACCAATATGGCTCCGCATGCCACCTGTGGCACCCGTGCCATAGGTTCGCCATCACGGCTGTGGGGCATTGCATGCTAAAACAACCAGACACAAAGACAGTTTTTCCCTCCATGCTATCACTCTGCTAAACAACTAATTCTCACATCACTGTCTCTGCCTTAGGATGTCAAACCACCTAGTTGGGCTCCATTGCCTTTTATCCCTTTCCTCTTTTCATCTTTCCTATTACCTGTTTCCTTAGCTTCTTATGACTATAATTTTATTGTTTGTATCTCATGATTTATGTTGTTTACTTGTTTAGTATTCTATGACTGTCACTGAGTTTGTATCTTATGTTTTATGATGATTGTATTTTATTATGCTGATCATGATTTATCACTTGTGGCTTGTATGTACTCTAAGAACTTATGCACTTGAGACAAATTCCTAATGTGTCCAATCACATTTGGCTAATAAAGAATTCTATTCTATTCTATTTTTGTGGCTAGCATAAAGCTGTAGCTCTTCAACCAATCATCCTTCTGCGTGTAGAATACAGGAGAAGGAAGAGGAAAGACCTCTTTGGCTCTAGAAGATAATGGTGGTCTCTTGGATAAGAGAAAGCACTAATGTTTTAGAAAGCAGTAATTCCATTACAGCAGCATAGGTAGCATTTAGCAAACCACAGCTACGTGGCAGGCTTGCCAAGGCCTTTCACAGCTATAGCATCTCATTCATCAACATTAATTACTGCTATGTGAGTAGAGTTAAATGCCAGTTTATCCTACATGAGCGCTCAAGTTTAAAGGAGAAATAATTTCCACTGCTGAGTAGAAAGAGACTGAAGAGTTAGGAAATTATACTTTCCGTAATTCTAGGATGAAGTTAAGGCCCAGATACTGTATGCCACAAAAATCTAGGTGTCAGCTAGGCTACAGACTTACTTAGCATTATTTGATAAGGCAGCACATTAGAGTCCGGTGAGGTGAGCTTTAAGATAATCATTGAGCCTTTAGACTCAGTTGTAAGACTAAAGGGCCCAGTGTTCCCATTCATTAACCGAACTGACTTTTGGCAACATTTTGAGAGCAGCAGATTTCCCCACCTGCTATAAATTATTGCATTTAACCATGGCAATAGTTCAAGGCTATTAATATCTTGCCTGCTCTTTTTATTATTTTTTCTTGGCAGCTGTAACAGTTTATCTGATTATTCCTTTAAACTACCCAACCTTGTGAAGTATATATAGATATTATATGCGCTTTAGTTAATCATTGATCACTTCATTAATTTATCACTACCATGTAATTCAGACCAGGTCTCCCTTTTTATGATTTGAATTCTATCACGGTACACAGTACAGTTAGCTCTGGATCCTTGATACCATGATAATGTAGCAAAAATAAATACTTGTGATTATAGCGCCTACTGATTTCAGCTTCACAATAAGTTAGTTTTTCTTGTTATTTCAATCATTCTTCCTTTTCATTGTTAGTAGCGGTGTTTTTCTTAAGATAGGAAAACTATTATGTAGCTAGAATGCTGACACAGATAATATTTCTGCAGATAAAAAAGAAACTGAATGTGGATTATACCTTTATAAGGTCAAAGTTCTACATTCAATTTCAAGTGAAACTACATGGACATTCTTTGGAATGAATTCATGCACACAATTAATTTGCCAGATTAAAAAACCCTATAAAATAAAAAATCTAATAGCAAACATAGAGATTAATATTTCCTAATTTGATATAATGTGTTGGAAGATATTTGTCTTAACTTGAAAAGATTTGCCAACTTGGTTGTTTTTCTATCGAGGCACCTAGTCTACCCCAACATGTGGGAGGGAGCATTCTGCTCCCTTTCGCCGTTCAGCTCCAATCCAGGAGCCCTCAAGAAGTTGCATTCATGACAAACCATTTTTATACCAAATTTATATTTCGCTGATAAAGAAATAAAGGGAGATTAGTATAGATCTATTTCAAGCTAGATTGGATTCAAATCCGAGTAAGGGTATGGGTATGAGAGGGTATGAGAGCTAAATAGCTGAAAATAGATCTGTACTAGTCTTCCTTTATTTCTTTATCAGCAAAATATAAATTTTATATATATACATATATATATATTCATATAAAACTTTAAATGATTAGTTTCACAATTTCATAGTTTGCTAAGATGCCAAAAAGTATGGTTTAAAAATGATCATAGCTGAGTTGACATAGCATACCAAACCAAAACTATACAAAATCTATTGAAGGCATCCACAAAAGTACAAGGGATGAAATAAATGTCACAATATTATGCTGCAAATTCTGTCCCCATACATATTTTGTATAATTTTATTATCTGTAGCACTATCTTCCTAGTGTTTTAAGCAGAATCAGTTAAACCTACTTTTCTCATTCTGCACATAACATCCATATCTCTCTGATCTGAGAGTTTTAGGGAAGATGGACTGCATATAACATTCTCAAACAAAGCAGTGTTTGGACTTGTAATCCAAAATATTTGAAGCACACTAGATTTTAAGCCTTCCTTACCCTATAGATCAACCCTTTCCAAACTTCAGAATTCATAAATGGAAAGCTTTTGATTTATTTTACTGAAGTGCTGATTTTAAAAAAAATAGCAAAGACCATTTGCTATTTATGTACAACTTCTCTGCCGATTTTCACACCATTCCTTTCCCTTTTATGTTCCTCTAGATACACACAACTCTGCAACATTATAATTTTTTTTATTGCAGGTTTCAATTTTCCTCATGATTTTTATTCATCCACTGGCAACCTGGTGATGTTGGGAGGAACAAGGGAGTGTTATTAGCCCAAGGTCATCTGATAAAGTTCAAGGCTAAGAAAGAGATTTGAAGTGGTATCTCCCACATCCAGATGTAATACTGAGCTCTTGAAATATGGATTCTTGGAAGAGAGCACGAAATTGCCCTACTTTGATGAATGTAAGGTTCATTGTCAACCTTTGGCTTTCTGAATTATTTACATGTGCTCAGAATTGCTTGGTCATAAACAGAACATTCCAACAAAAATTTTCCACTGATTCCAAGAAAGACCAGACAAAGGTCATATTCTCACAAGAGCCTTCCCTAATGCAACTGAGCATGGAATATGTTTTAGCAATAAAACATACGACCAATATGTTTTAAAACAAAATATGTCCTCACAGCTTTCCTGTCCTCTTTGTGCATTTAATAGAGATTGATGGAATTCATATTCATATGTCTGTTTGGGTGCACGCACACACACACACACAGAGACATATGTAGTACTCATGTATATTGCTATATTTCCACATTAATATACATGTATAGATGTCTATATGCACACACACATACACACACTATTATAAGTAAAAAGAGGAGTTCCTATTCCAATTACATAAGGTCCAAGATTCAGTGAATACAAAGTTCTACTCTAAATTTTTAGTGACTGGGAGGGAAGATTGAAGAAATGATTGCCCAGGAATGAAATGAATGAACATGGTTTCATTCAAATTAATTATGTGTTCATGTGATAGATATCACATATAGCATGCCTAGTTTGAAATAGATGATAGAAATAGAGATTGATGATAGATGATAAATGATAGATAGAGATAGAAGAGAGAGAGAGAGAGAGAGATGTTTGATAGATAGATAGATAGATAGATAGATAGATAGATAGATAGATAGATAGATAGATAGTTGCAAGAATAACAGTGATGATTTCTCACTCTTCCCCGTGTTTCTTTTCTTGTCTAGTTTTTATATTTCAAGAGCATTTTTAAAATATGTTTGGGACATTTCTGATTATTCCATTAAAATTAGCCACTATAACTGCCATGTCTGAAAGGGTATACAAAGAATGATCTTAGCAAATCAACTTGGCCGGTAGGGTATTTTTCTTTTAAAAATCTGCCAGGGGTAGTCACTATACTAACTAACCCAAAGAAATGATTCATATGAAAGAAGCAGAAAATTATTGCCAAAACAAATGTTAGTGAGTCCCAGCAAAATAAAAATTCCCATTCGGGTTAGGATTTTGAAACCGTGATCAACACCCAAGACACTATGATGTTTGTAGTTGGGTTACTAAAAACACAAATCACAATGTATTAAAGCATCTTGTACATAAATGTATGTAACTATGGCTTCTCCCACTCAATCCAGTTAAAGTTGTACTATGAAAAGGCATATTGTCTTGATAGAAAGGTTTAAAACTTCCATTACTAAAGACAGCAGTGCAATTCTATCAATATGAGTCCCATGGTAGTCAGTGAAACTTCCTACAGCCAATGTTTTCAGCACATAAATGAAGTTGAATTGTGAAACATTTTACAATCTGCCACCACTTAAACAGGTTATTTGGATTGATTCTGTGATACAGTGTCTAAAGTTTGTCCCCAAATAGATCTCATTATTTCCTTGGTATAGATTTGAATTTGTACTTGCTCATTGATTTCCCTCTGGTTGCAAACTTATCAAAATGCACAGTACTGTATACTGTATGGAATAAGGCAAGGGGTAAGTCAAGGGGTAAAAAACAGGATAAGCAGCAAGGTTAAGCATGTAAAAATAAAAATCCCAGTCCTCACTCATGCTATAAATCATAGGTTTGAAAAAGTGAAGTGCAAAATATTGCTTTGTTATTATGAAAACAGAGATTCCGAACAAGCTTCCTGATTTTATTTTAAAAAAAAACCTCTCACATTTCCAGCTTTTCACTACAGATTTATAATATTAATTAAAAAATACAGCAAAAAAAAAAAACCCTGTCTGTGGAAATGCAAACTGAAAATTGTTTTGACTGAAAAAATATTACAATTTATGATTAGCTAAAAAAAGCATCAAAAATTGAAGTGTGGTGACATATGAAAAATTGTGGCATTTCTTTGTTTCTTTACTTCTAATCCAATCTCAACTGAATAACTCTGGTGGTTAATATAATTATTCTAAACACAGCCATTGATTTGATGTTCATTTCCAGATGGAATTCCATCATCACAACAAACTCTAAAATAATATAAATGCAATTTATGTCCTTAGTAACATTGTAAATAACTAGCAGCTCTGGGAACACCTGCCGAATAGTGATAGTAAAACACAAACAGGAGAATTTAATCCTTCTCATATTGAGGACCAAGAAAAAGGTCTTCCTAAAACTGCAGGTTGCATTAGGAAAGTGAATCAGGAAAGAATGGGTGATGAATGAAAGTGGAATAAATACACAAATGTTGACTGGTATGAAATAACTATGTTGTGGGTATTTGGTCACATAGAAAGAATGAAAAACAATTAAATGGCAAAACAAATAGATGAAGTAAGAGGGAAAAGGTCAAAAGAAAAGGCAAGACTAAGGAAGCCAAAGTTGGATGGAACTGATGAGATCCTCATAAAGAGAGAGATGAGGATTTAAAGAATAAAAGAATATATGTGTGTGGTGAAGACAGAATAGAGAAGAATGTAAACAATTTTTAGTTATGTTTCCTTTCCTTCTCTCTAGCCACATGCTATTACGGTATGTTCTTGGGTTATAGTTTTTAGTTCTTAACTAGTTAGATCCGTGATGGCTAATCTATGGCATGCATGCCACAGGTGGCACATGGAGCCATCTCTGCGGGCACGCGAGCCGACGCCAGGTCAGCTCCACCACGCATGCCCGTGCACCTCCTGCCGGCCAGCTGATTTTCGGGTCTCTACTGGGAGACATGTGCGCATGCGCAGGGGAGTGGAGGGTTGTGCACGCATGCGCAGGGGGTGGGGGGGTGCAGCACCCCCGTGCCCCATTTTTGGTTCCAGGAGGCTTCAGGGAGGCCTGCTAGCACCAAAGCGGGGGTCTCACATGCATGCGTGGGGAGTGCGGGAGTGCAGGGGGCCGCATGCGCATGCACAGGGAGCAGGGGAGCGTGCACAAGTGTTATGTGTGCATGCGCAGGGGGTGGGGCCTACAGAGGACATTCCATTATGGGTGTCGGTGTGCACTTTCGACACCTGAGGAAAAAAAGGTTCGCCATCACTGAGTTAGATCATTCCAAATCACATGAACTGGTCATTCAATGTTGAACTGTCTTTTTATCTCCTTTTCTTCTCTTTGCCCACATTCTCCAACCTTCCTCAATTCCAGATGACAGTGTATCAAAGCAACCCCAGCTACAGTAGTCCTTTCACAGAAAGATGGTGCTTGTGATGGGAGAAGCCCAGACTCTCAGACTGGATGGAGGCAAACACCTTGCCAAGTAAAGATAATGTAAAAAAATTAAAAATAACATAAACAGGGGAGAATATAAAATGTAAAATATGTATATTATAAATATATAGAAATGTATAAAATTAAGGTTACTAGGGTTAGAAAATACAATGTAACCAAAGAAAAAGGGGACAATGAAGAAAATGAAATAATATGAGAGATATGGGGGGAAAGGTATAGAAAGGAAAGAAGACTACTAAGAAACATGTGTTAAAAAGAGGATATATTTATATGTTGTATGTTATGTGTTTGTCATATTGTGTCATAATAAAATAATAAAACTTTAAAAAAAAAAGGTAATGTAAAGAGAAGATCAACTGAGCTCTTCAACTTCTTCCTGCCGATTCCAAAACACCAGTTTCAAAGATTTGCACTGCCCAAATTCTAACAGATACAAGTTTGGCTTTCTCAAAGAGAGTCTACAAATATCTTCATCAAGTTCCTCTTGAATCGCTCTCAGTCTCAAACAAAATTCTTTGACTCTTAATTCCAATACAGCCACATTGTCAAAATCCTTTTCCATCTATTTGTTTTACTATATTACTTTCCCAAAAATTTTCTTTGATTTGTTTAATCTCTCCTGATTCTCCCAGTTGCTTATTCATGCTTACTTCCATATTTGTAAATCTGTACTCGATTCTCTTTTTGATAGTATCCAAGTCTCTTCTAACAGATGCCTACTGTACATTGATGCAGACAATGATGCAGTAACACTCTTCCCTAATTCTTCAAACATCATTTGTAAAGTCTCTAATGTATTTGATGTCCTTCTTTAGATGATCCTATCCTCCCTTCTGTAACTTTTGCTGCCTTATTAGTAGTAGCCATTTTTCTTTTTTTCCTAAACTGAAATCCAAAAAGGAGAAATAAATAAAAGCTGTTTTTCCTCTGTAACTCTTTAATCCTTTCAGCATCCTGTACTTCTGTCATCACATGACCATTCACAACTTCCTATTTCCTTCTTTACCCCACTTAATCTCTTTGTTTAACAAAGTCAGCCAATCATCCTCTTTAGCAAGTTTAAACAATTCTCTTTCCCAGAGTGTTTTGTATTATTTCTATAATTAATTCAAAAGTATTTTAAATAAGGCAAAACTCCAATTTAACTGTCCCCTTAGTCCATTTTAATAATAATAATAATAATAATAATAATAATAATAATAATAATAATAATAATAATAATAATAATAATAATAATAATTTTATTTCTATACCGCCCTTCTCCTGAAGGACTCAGGGCGGTGTACAGCCTATTTAAAAACAGAATAAACATCAATTTAAAATAATTTAAAAGTATTAAATAAATTTGGCTTAATTTAAAACCCCAAAAATTTAAAACATCCAATTTAAAATTATGTTGCTAACGCAGCCTGGCGGAACAATAGGGTCTTGAGTGCGCAGCGAAATACCCGGAGGTCAGAAATCTTACAAATTTCCGGGGGCAGTTCATTCCACAGGGCTGGGGCTCCCACAGAGAAGGCCCTCCCCCTGGGTGTCGCCAGCCGACATGACTTGGCCGATGGCACCCTGAGGAGACCCTCTCTGTGGGAGCGGACTGGCCTGTGGGAGGCTATTGGTGGCAGAAGACGGTCTCGAAGGTACCCGGGTCCTATGCCATGGAGCGCTTTAAAGGTGGTGACCAACACCTTGAATCGCACCCGGAAGACCACTGGGAGCCAGTGCAGCTCGCGCAGTCACGTGGGCGCAACGGGTTGCACCCATAACCACCCGCGCGGCCGCATTCTGGACCAGTTGGAGCCTCCGAGTGCTCTTCAAGGGGAGTCCCATGTAGAGAGCATTGCAGTAATCCAACCGGGAGGCAACAAGGGCATGAGTGACTGTGCGCAGGGCGTCCCGATCCAGAAAGGGCTGCAACTGGTGAGTCAGGCGGACCTGATAAAAGGCCCCCCTGGCCACGGCCGTCATATGTTCTTCTAAAGACAGCCGTGCGTCCAGGAGGACACCCAGATTGCGAGCCCTCTCTGTGGGGGGCAAAGATTCACCCCCAATAGTCAGCGATGGCACCTGCTGACTATATCGGGACGCCAGAAGCCACAACCACTCGGTCTTGGAAGGGTTGAGTCTGAGCCTGTTCCTCCCCATCCAGACCCGCATGGCCTCCAGGCAGCGAGACATCACATCAAGGGCATCGTTGGGGTGGTCTGGGATGGAGATGTACAGCTGAGTGTCGTCAGCGTACAGGTGATACTTCACCCCAAAACCACGGATGATCTCACCCAGCGGCTTCACATAAATGTTGAACAGGAGGGGCGAGAGGACCGACCCTTGCGGCACTCCCCATGCGAGATGCCTCGAGGTCGACCTCTGTCCCCCTGCCAACACAAACTGCGAGCAGTCGGAGAGGAAGGAGGAGAACCACCGCAGAACGGTGCCCCCTATTCCCAACCCCCTCAACCGCCACAGCATGATACCATGGTCGATGGTATCAAAAGCCGCTGAGAGATCTAATAGGACTAGGACAGAGGAACAACCCCTGTTCCGAGCCCTCCAGAGATCATCCACCAACGCGACCAATGCCGTTTCTGTGCCGTGCCCCTGCCTGAAGCCCGACTGGCACGGGTCCAGATAGATAGCTTCATCCAGGTGTCGGGGAAGCTGTCGTGCCACCACGCTCTCAACAACCTTCGCCACAAAATGAAGGTTGGAGACCGGACGATAGTTGGCTAATTCAGCCGGGTCCAGGGAAGGCTTCTTGAGGAGGGGCCTCACTACCGCCTCTTTCAAGGCGGCAGGAAAGGCACCCTCGCTCAAAGAAGCAGTTATAATCCCCTGGAGCCAGCCTCGTGTAACCTCCCGGGAGGCCAGTACCAACCAGGAGGGACACGGGTCCAATAAACATGTGGCGGCACTAATCTTACCCAGAACCCTGTCCACATCCTTGGGAGCCACAGGATCAAACTCCTCCCAGATAACATTCTCAAGACCTGCCCTCGTCTCCTCCCATGGACTCATCCAATCTGAGTCCAAGCCATCCCGAATCCGAGCGACTTTATCATGCAGGAATTGCACAAAATCCTCAGCATGACCCTGCAAGGGATCTTCCCACACTCCCCCCTGAAGAAGGGAGTGGGTCACCCTAAACAGGGCAGCTGGGCGGTTCTCTGCAGATGCGATAAGAGCGGAAAAATGGTTAGATTTTGCCGCTTTTATCGCCACTAGGTAGGTCTTGATATAAGACCTCACCTGTGTCCGGTCGGAATCGGATTGACTAGTCCTCCAAATGCTCTCTAGGCGTCTTTTCCGACGCTTCATCTCTCTCAGCTCCTCGGAGAACCAAGGAGCCAATTGAGATCGGCATCGGGTCAGAGGCCGCAAAGGCATGACGCGGTCCAAAGCTCCAGCGGCCGCCCTTTCCCAGGCGGCCACCACCAGTATTTTAACTTATACTTTTGAAACTCCTATCAAAGTTTTTGCTTTTCTTTTTTTTTCTTTAGGTTTTTAGAATTGTATCCTTTAATTTTTTCCCACAGATTGAAGGTGCACTAACTTGGGTGCCTTAAAGCTTAGCATTACCTCCCTGCTCTGTAACCTATTTGTTTCCTAGTCTAGCAAAGACACAAGCTTCTACTGCTTTATTGCAACTTATACTCATGACCCAAGATGATGTGTCATATTTTGGATTGTCTTGCAGCCCTTTGCAATCTGCAAAAAGGAGTGTCCATCATTGTTCTAATGTGAGGGAAGGCAACCTGATACATTCCAGATGTTTTGAACTTTGCTCCCAACCAGCATGGTCAGTAACAAGGAACTGAGGAAGTGGTCCAATATGAGAAGATGATCAGGACGTCTAATATCATTTTATATGATATTCACATGTAGTAAAAGGTAGCCACTGTTCTATAATCAGTATAGCCAAAGTCCTGTACATTTCCCATAAACTGGGCAGAAGGGAGGGTGGATGTTTAATATTTTGTTCCCTAGACTGAATCATTCTGCCTTCAAAGAAACTCAGTGTCTATCTACTAAGCTTCTTTCCTAACTGTCAATGAGCTCTTTAGAGTGCAATGCAGCTACATTTTTCGGCGGGGAGGGGGAATCAGCAATCTTCCAATAAAAAGAATTTCCAGCAAATATATTGAAATAAATGAGCCATGCTTGAGGCATTTGGCTTTTTTAATGGTTTTCCTGCACAAACCTCACAAATCCCTCTGGAACAGTACCTCCTTTCAGCTGTCCTTTGACATGACATTTTTTAATTTAGCTCTGCTGGAAATTAGCAGATTGTTCATTTATTGAGATGAAGACGGTGCCCCTAATTTGTCCATCCACCATTGTGTGGTCTTTATTGATTAAGGAAGATATGAACATTATTTGACATAATATTACATAATTCTCAGGAACTAAGGCCTTTATATCACTGAATTCAGAGTATCATCTAGGATTCCTCAAGCTAAAAGGAAAGAGGTCTTCATCTTTTTTTTTTTTAAGAGCTACCAACATAGTGTAGGAATAAGTAACAAATCACAATGTTCTAGTTGTCTTCTAATCTCTGACTGTCCCACATCATTGTCCATGCTATGTAGCAGTCCATATGTCACTCATCCAGATTTTATGAACAGACTGTCCTGCTTGAATAAGCAAATTCAGTTTCACAGCTTTGAAACTCACCTGATGACTGTAGACCATAAAAAAAAAACACACTACAATTATATCACGGAAGCATTATGAAGATAAAAATAGGAAAATAGAGAGAAATGTAGATAATATCTCCACTCTGCTTCTTGGCAGAGCACGACTGGGTGTTAGAACACCATAATCCCATTTCGTATCTGTTTATGTTGATATGTGTGTGAGAGAGAGGGGTGGTGTTTGTACATTTTTGGCAAATCCTTAAGGGTAATATTCCCACATGTTTTTCTGTTTATTGGTATTTTGCTCTATGTTCCTATCACTCAGCATTAAGTGGACAGCCTATGCTGATAACCATTTGCTACAAAACCAGTTTCATTTCACAGTAATGATGCATAGTACTGACTGAAACAAGCTGTTCCATTGAACCAGATTGAACTAGCTTCATGAATAAATGACATTCAGTCAAAAGAAAGCTTACAGCATTCCAGTCCTCCAACTGCAGATTTTAATAGTTAAGCTAGCATTTGTACATTTTCCAAAATACATCAAAGGATAAAGAAACAGTTGAACTTGCATGTTGAAGTTGGTTGGAAAATTGTTTTTAAAAATATTATTTTGCGGAGTGCCAGAATTTATTCTGGCAAAAGGTTTCTTAAATGTTTCAGGTTGGTGTAAACTGAATGGTACTTGGACATTACAGATTGACAAGGCACGTTTACACAAATTGCCCTTGTGGTAACATAATCCCTTCACATGAAAGCGTCTCGCTTACTCTTACAAGAAACTCCACGACTTACAATAAGGTTTCTACACGGAAGAAATATTAATAAACTCACCAAATATTGCAATTTTTAACCTATCACTTAAAAAAACATAAATAGCATATTCAGTTATGTTATGGAAGTTACTTAATATCCCATACTGTCATTCCATCATGGGATTTTATTTTCACCGTACCATATGTCATAAGGAAAATATTTCCCTATCCAAAAGCCATTCAAGTTAAATAATAACCTTAGGTCAAACAGGTTTTTCTGAAGCCTTTAGCAGGCATTAAAACTAAAACAGTGATTAACTACTCAGATGGAACAATAAAAGTTTCACAAGTAAAACCAGGCAATAAACTTCAGAATCTCAGCTGAGGACCATTCGGAGGAGATCCAAAGGGAATTTCACAAGTTTTCATTACTGGGTCAAAAGGTATCTTTCAAATATCTTTCAGATTCCTGAACTTCTCAACCCCTAAGAATGGGACTTTGGAAAGGTAAGGTTAATGTTGGATGGTGCACAGTTTCTGACACATATCATCATCTCTCTCTCTCTCTTGGCTCAAGATAATCTCATCACTTCTCAGATTAAATTGCAAACATTAATACTTCCTTTCACCACCATCGCACCTTCCCCCCTCCTTTGTTTTAAAAGTTCCTCTTCTATAAAGAGATTTAAAACACGTGGCAAAAAGAAGAAGAAGAAGGCAAAGAAATCAGACCTTACCTAGAACAAGCCAGAGGAAAAGGTCAGTGCTCCTGTTTGGCTAAGCTCAGCATTTTCACTTTCACTCTGTGAAAGCCGTGAAGATGAGGGGGAGAGAAGGAGAGGGGGAGAGAGAAGGGAAGTTCTGAAATGCTAAGATCTTCCTCTAGACTTTTAATCACTCACTTCCCAAGATGCAGCTTAACAAATGCCACTGTGTTCTGTCAATATTTGTATGCAGCTCCACCGAGGGCTGGCAGCCAAACGCACATGGTTTAAAGAACCAAGAGCCGAAAACTGACACTGGGACCAACACTCCTGCCTTTGTCTCTTTTAAGGTGGTGCCCAACATGTCATCTGAGTTTCTGACTGCACACAGGCGCCGCGCAGAGATTCCACCCCCTTGGACAAAAATAATAACAGCCATGTGTGACTTTAATTATCTTGTTTGACAAGCGGAGTGACTTTCATGTGATGATGCCTTCAAAAGTTGTAGGCAGGGTGGGGTTTTTTTTTTTTTGCTTTGTGTTTTGCTCCAAAGCGGCTGCCCTTTAAGTGTATTTTAATTGACTGGAATTTAGAAAGAATCTCATTTGGCAGGAATTTTTGCGTTGGAAGCACGCCCTTTAGCAGCTGAAATAGGTCCCCATGACTTGACCAAAAAGAGATTGCTGGCATATCATTGGCTCCCCACCACCACCACCGCAAGGGGGAAATTCAATCATGGAATTAAAATTATGTTGTTACTAATTTTTGTCATATTGTCTTTCAATTTAGGTGAGAAGTCATTAAAAGGGCATGAATCAGAAGCCATTCTAGCAAAACACTGTAAAAATGTTCTCAAAGGGTTCAGAACTGGAACAAATCATTATTTCTTGGATGCCAGAAATATTTTTTTTTCTCTCCTCATTGTGTTTTCTCCTATGGACGTTATTTCCCACTAACCTCTGGGAGCTTTGTCACCTATTCTGTTATCAATGAATCATCCTGACTAGTTTTGATGTTGTTTTATACCACTGTTCTCTTTGTAACTGCAGTGTAGTAGAAATGACAGCATATTTGATTTTTCTTGGCATCGGTCCCTGGGGCTCTGAAAAGTTGCTCTTTTATAACTGTATTGTCTTCTTCTAATTGTTGCATTATGAGGTTACAGCCAAACAGGCTCCCATTTCAACACTTCATCCCACTGAATAATTGGGAACTGCTGTGCTCAACAGAATGACAACAAAATATGTGCATGTGCATATTTACTCATATTTCAATGCATATTCAATCCCAATTAAATGGGGCTACTTGCAAGAAATTTTACACAGAGCTGTGAACTAGATTTGGCCTCTTAATTTGTTACACAGTCAGCCAGATGTTTACTTTCAATTTGGCATAATGATCCACCTATTGTGTCCTTCCCCAGGACCTAGATGGGCAGATGTTTGTCTGTGATGGTGTAAAAGGTCTCGGAACAGAACAGAATAACAGAGTTAGAAGGGACTTGTCTAGTCCAATCCCCTGCTCAAGCAGGAAACCTATACCATTTCAGACAGGTGGCTGTCCATGGTCTTCTTAAAAGCCTCCAGAGCACCCACAGCTTCTGAAGGCAAGCTGTTCCACTGGTTAATTATTTTCATTGTCAGGAAATTTCTCCTTATTTCTAGGTTGCTTCTCTCCTTGGTTAGGTTCCATCCATTGCTTCTTGTCCTGCTTTCAGGTGAATAAGGGATAATAGGTTGATCCCCCCTTCTTTGTGGTAGCCCCTCAAATAATGATATACTGCTATCATGTCACCCCTAGACCTTCTTATCACTGGACTAGACATACCCAATTCCTGCAACTATTCCTCATATGTTTTAGCCTCCAGTCCCCTAATCATCTTTGTTGCTCTTTTCTGCACTCTTTCTAGAATCTCAACATCTTTTTTATATCATGGTGACCAAAACTGGATGCAATATTCCAAATGTAATCTTACCAAGGCATTATAAAGTGGTATTAACATTTCACGTGATCTTGATTCTATCCCTTAGTTAATACAGTCCAAGACTGGCTTTTTTGGTGGCTACAGCACATTGCTGGTTGAGTTGAGTACATACAGATTAAATCTTTTTCCCCCCTCTCAGTGAAGTAAATATTGCTGACTGAAAATAGCTATTTTCAGTGGGAAAGCATATTGATATATGCTTGCGGGATCAGAGATAAAATAATTCTGTGTAAATCGGGGAATAAATGATGACCCCAGCGGACAGATGAACTAATGAGGTGGCTCTGCTATTTTTAACATTACTTTATCTATTAGTTTTAGTTTGTTTTTTATATTTTTTATGTATTTAAACTGTTTTTAGCTCTGTTGCACATTGCTCAGCGTCACTGTTCGTGAGATAAATTAGTTCACTGAAATAAATCAATAATGAAACATTTGAGATACCACTTAGTAAATCAAATTGTGGAATGCCTCTCTATTTCATTGGGAAAATTCAAAGTACTTTACATTTTTTATTAGATTCAGTAGAAATTAGATATCCTAAAATGTGGGCACAGATAGCCAATGTTAGTGTAAAATTGTGGCTTATGAAAAAAAAAACCCACAGTGTTCAAGAATGTCAAGGATTTGGACTTCAAGCCATAGTACTCAGAATGTCAGGTGTATGGATTTCAGATCCCAGAATTCTCAGCAGTGGCCGATTAACTCAAGAATTCTAGGAGCTGACGTCCACACTTCTGGATGGTGCCCAGATTAGGAAAAGCTGCCTTCTAAATGTATTGCACCATAAATGTCAGAATTCTCAACAGAGTCAATTGCCACACTGGGAATACTGGGAATTCTGGAAGATGAAATCTCTCATATCTGGAAAGCTGCAGGAAATCAAATGGTTAACTGGAAATGTCTCTCATCATTACTGATGTATTAGAAAGAATAAAGGCACTAAAGAAAAGGAGATTATTTTTTTGGCTAGGGAAGAAGGAGGATTGTTTTCTATAAATACATGTTGTCAGTCTTCATGCTAAAATTCTAACAAATCTTGCCAGGACAAAAAAAAAAAAAAAAAAACAGCACTTAAGGGTAGCTGTCTTGAAAGAGCCTTGGTAGCACAGTGGACTAAAGCACTGTTATTAACATCTGCTGCTTGCAATTACTGCAAGTTCAAATCTCACCAGGCTCAAGGTTGACTCAGCCTTCCATCCTTTCAAAGGTAGGTAAAATGAGGACCCAGATTGTGGGGGCAATAAACTGACTTTGTATAAATATACAAAAGTATGAAGGCTATTGCTTAACTCATTGTAAGCCGCTCTGAGTCTCCAGAGAAGGGCAGCATATAAATTAAAGCAAAAAAAAAAAAGTGAAATATACATTTTAGACAGAACCCTCCACTTAATTATAAAGAGAGAGATGATTTCACAAGTTGACTGAGTACAAGTGTTGGAAATTTAGACTCAAGAGCCTTGAAACACACATTTTCTATGAAAGGCTTTTTCTTTCTTTCTTTCTTTCTTTCTTTCTTTCTTTCTTTCTTTCTTTCTTTCTTCCTCCTCCTCCTCCTCCTCCTCCTCCTCCTCCTCCTCCTCCTCCTCCTCCTCTTCTTCTTCCTCCTCCTCCTCCTCCTCCTCCTCCTCCTCCTCCTCCTCCTCCTCCTCCTCCTCCTCCTCCTCCTCCTCCTCCTCCTCCTCCTTTCTCTTTCTTCTTCTTCCACTCCAAAAGAAAACACCAGAGCTTAATTCTGTCACTGTGGTCTTACTGATGCATAAAATATCCATGAAGCAATAGATCTGGTTAAAGTCATTCAAAGTCAGTTTCTAGTACTCTTAATATTAGTGAAGCGTTGAAATAAACACTCAGCTGATGCAAAGTGTCTGAAAGTCAGTCAAGATCGGGGCAAGATTTCTAGCATCCTTGAGCCAATGGGTCTGTTTTTTATTTTCATTTTTCACATACACTGCTACCCTTTACCCTTGTACCTCTATTTTTTTCTTTGCCGTGGCCATGGAAGTGGATCACACAGGAAAGGACAATCATTCAGTGAAGGTCAACATATTGGAAGTTCCAAGTTTAAATCAAGCATCAAGAGAAAAAAGAATCTAGAGACAATGATACAAAAGATTTCCCAGTATGTAAAACCTGAAAAAGAGCTAGAACAGACAATGTTAGCCCTGTGGGACAAAGACTGATACATAATAAGACAGTAACTGCCCAAAGTCATTTCACTGCAAGATGAGCAGTAAATAAATTCAATAAATAAATAAATAAAAATAAAAGACTTTTTTTTTTAAAGAAAAAACACAGCAAATTGCAGAAGATCCCTTTGGTGGGTGCTATGTCAGAATCTGGTAAACAAGAAACAGGTCCATATTCAATGCTGTACTCTTTTCAAGAAAGTTTTTGACCTTGGCATAAAACTAATATATTTGATAGGGGTTTCAGGGTGATACCTTCTCCCATGAACTGTTCTGGTTGAGCGCCTCAGGGATACATAAATAGTGGGTTGTGGTTTTAGCAACTTTTTAAAGAAGGTTTGATGATGATGATGATGATGATTGGTTAATCTTTAGTGAGATTCACAGCCTTTGAGGCTGGTTAATAGCCCTAACCAAGGACCTAGGAACTATTAAGGTATCTTGAAAGATGTAAGCTGTTCCGAGTAAGGTTCTGGTTTTTTGTAGAGTCAAAATGTTCAAGTCTGGTAAATTTAGAATTTCTCAATAGCGGGGTAGCCCTTTGGGTATTGCTCCAAGGGCTCCAATTACAATCGGGACAACAAACGATTTCTTTTTCCACAGTCGCTCAACTTCAATTTGTAAGTCCTGGTACTTTGTGATTTTTTCTTGCTGCTTATCTTCAATCCGTGCAATACCAGGTATTGCAATGTCAATGAACCATACTTTTTTCTTTTCAACTATTGTTGTCAGGTGTATTGTGGACTAAGTGCCTGTCAGTCTGAATCCTGAAGTCACACAAGATCTTGAGTTTCTCATTCTCTAAAACTTTCTCAATCTGATGTTCCCAGTGGTTTTTGCTGTACTCAAATCCAAACTTCTGGCACAATTTCCAGTGAATGATCTTAGCAACGCGGTCATGGCGTTGTAAATAGTCAGTTTATGAAATTTTGCTGCACCCACTGATCAGGTGGTTGACAGTTTCATCTTTCTCATTACAGAGGCGGCATTTGCTGTTGGTGGTAACATGTTGGATTTTTGCCTTCATGCAGTTTGTGGCTAGGGCTTGTTCTTGAGCTGCCAAAATAAAGCTTTCTGTTTCTTTTTTCAGTACTCCTGATCTTAACCAGTTCCAAGTTAGTTTCTGGTCAGCTTTGCCTTCAATACTTTTCAAGTATTGGCCATGCAGAGCTTTGCTTTTCCAATTTTCAGCTCGCTGCTCAATTACTTCTTTCTTATATTCTGTTTTTGTTTTAGTTGTCTTTAAAAGGCCTCCTGTATTTACTTCCTTAATCATTGGTTCTTCACTTTTCTGGATGTAATCATTCAAGCGACATTTTTCTTCTTCCACAGTCTGCTTTACTTGTAGGAGTCCTTGACCACCCTCTGCTCTTGGTAAAATAATTGGTCAACATCACTTTTAGAGTGCAAGGCATGATTCATTGTCATAAGCTTCCTTGTTTTTCTGTCCAAATTGTCTAACTCCATCTGGGTCCAGTCAATTATTCCTGCTGAGTATCGAATCACAGGTATAACCCAGGTATTTATGGCTTTTATGATGTTTCCTTCATTCAGTTTGGACATTAATATCTTACGAATTCGCCAAATGTACTTGGCTGAAGTTAATTCCTTGACTTTATTATGCATTAAGTCAGAGGCCTCTAAAATCCCCAATTATTGTTGTTGTTGTTGTTGTTATTTGGCATCCTTCAGTCTCAAGAGACTATAGTATCGTGCTCTGGAAAGAGGTCCTAAAACAGCATCTAGTGTGACTAAAAAGGCCAATTCAAGAGTGGCAGTCCCTTCCACACTGAGGGCAGATACATTCTGTCCCCTGCCCAGCCCCCAGATTTCACTGGTTCCAGGACTGCCTCTTTGCCTAAGCCTGCCGAACAAGTGTCTCTTCAAATTGGAGAAGGTCATGCTGCGTCTTTAGCCTCCAAGCTGAACGATCGGTTTCCCAGTTGTTAAAGTCCATTCCCAGGGCCTTTAGGTCCCTCTTGCAGATATCCTTATATCGCAGCTGTGGTCTCCCTCTGAGGCACTTTTCCTGCACTAATTCTCCATACAGGAGATATTTCGGGATCCGATCTTCAGCCATTCTCACGACATGCCCCAGCCAGCATAGATGTCACTGTTTCAATAGTGTATACATGCTAGAAATTCCAGCACGTTCCAAGACTGCGTTATTTGGAACTTTGTTCTGCCAGGTGATGCCAAGAATTCGTCGGAGACTGCACATATGAAAGGTGTTCAACTTTCTCTCCTGCTGTGCATAAAGGGTCCAAGACTCACTGCAGTACAAGAGTGTGCTCAGGACCGAGGCTCTATAGACCTGGATCTTTGTATGTTCCGTCAGCTTATTATTAAGCCATACTCTCTTTGTAAATCTGGAAAATGTGGTGGCTGCTATACCAATACGTTTATTCAGCTCAGTATCTAAAGAGAGAGTGTCAGAGATAGTTGAGCCGAGGTACACAAAGTCATGGACGATCTCCAGTTCTTGTGCAGAGGTTGTAATACAGGGAGGTGAATCCTGACCCATGACTTGTGTTTTTTTCAGGCTGATTGTTAGTCCAAAGTCTTGGCAGGCCTTGCTAAAACTGTCCATAAGTTGTTGAAGATCTTCAGCAGAGTGAGCAGTGACGACATCATCATCAGCGAAGAGGAAATCCTGTAAGCATTTCAGCTGGACTTTAGACTTTGCTCTCAATCTAGAGAGATTAAAGAGTTTTCCATCTTATCTGGTCCAGAGGTAAATACCCTCTGTTGCAGTTCCAAAAGCATGTTTCAGCATGACAGCAAAAAAGATCCCGAATAAAGTTGGTGCGAGGACACAGCCCTGCTTCACTCCACTTCGAATATCAAAGGAATCTGAAGTTAAGCCATCAAAAACTACAGTGCCCTTCATTTCCTCATGAAAGGACCTGATGATCTTGAGGAGCTGAGGTGGACATCCAATCTTGGGGAGAATTTTATAAAGGCCATCCCTGTTAACCAAGTCAAAAGCCTTCGTAAGATCTATGAAGGCTACGAAAAGTGGCTGTCTTTGTTCCCTGCATTTCTCCTGCAACTGTGTAAGGAAAAATACCATGTCAATAGTGGACCTGTTGGCTCGAAATCCACACTGTGATTCTGGATTGACTCTCTCCGCAAGCACCTGGAGCCTCTTCAGTACAACATGGGCAAGCAGCTTCCCTACAACACTAAGAAGTGTACATAGTTGTTACAGTCACCCCTGTCACCTTTGTTTTTGTACAGTGTGATGATATATGCATCCTTCATCTCCTATGGTACTCCACCTTCCCTCCAACAAAGACAGAAGATTTCGTGCAATTCAGAGATTGCATGAAATCTCTGAATTGACAGAGATGTTCTCTTTGCAACACTTCAGAACTTCAGCAGGGATGTTATCTTTCCCAGGTGCCTTGCCAGAGGCAAGGGAGTCCAGGGCCACATTTGGTTCTTCTAAAGTTGGTTCACTGTCACGCTCCTCCAAGACAGGCAAGCACTCAATGTTATTTAATGCTTCTTCAGTTACCACATTTTATCTGGAATATAACTCAGAGTAGTGCTACACCCAGCGTGCCATCTGCTGTGCTCGGTCCTGGATAACCTCACCTGTAGCAGACTTCAGAGGGGCAGATTTCTTCTGTGTTGGACCTAAGGCCTGCTTGATGCCATCATACATCCTCTTGATGTTGCCTGTATCAGCTGCTATCTGCATCCGAGAGCAAAGCTGCAGCCAATAATTGTTAGCACATCTTCTGGCGGTCTGTTGGACTTTGCTACGAGCAGCTCGCAAAACCTGTAAGTTGCGCTCACTGGAACAGGCTTTATATGCAATTAGAGCTCTCCTTTATTCCTCGATGGCTGGTGTCAACTACTCCGAATGGGCTTCAAACCAATCTGCTGTCTTTCTGATCACCTTACCAAATACTGACAAGGCAGTGTTATAAATAGCATTCTATTATTATTATTATTATTATTATTATTATTATTATTATTATTTAATCTTTAGTGAGATTCACAGCCTTTGAGGCTGGTTAATAGCTCAGCAGCTCGAGTCCTAACCAAGGACCTAGGAACTGTTAAGGTATCGTCGGAGGATGTAAGCTGTTCCGAGTCAAAATGTTGTAGAGTCAAAATGTTCAAGTCCAGCAATTTTAGAATTTCTAAATAGTGGGGTAGCCCTTTGGGTATTGCTCCAAGGGCTCCAATTACAATCGGGACAACACACGATTTCTTTTTCCACAGTCGCTCAACTTCAATTTGTAAGTCCCGGTACTTTGTGATTTTTTCTTGCTGCTTATCTTCAATTCGTGCATCATCAGGTATTGCAATGTCAATGAACCATACTTTTTTCTTTTCAACTATTGTTATGTCAGGTGTGTTGTGGACCAAGTGCCTGTCAGTCTGAATCCTAAAGTCCCACAAGATCTTGAGTTTCTCATTCTCTAAAACTTTCTCAACCTGATGTTCCCAGTGGTTTTTGCTGTACTCAAATCCAAACTTCTGGCACAATTTCCAGTGAATGATTTTAGCAACACGGTCATGGCGTTGTAGGTAGTCAGTTTGTGAAATTTTGCTGCACCCACTGATCAGGTGGTCGACTGTTTCATCTTTCTCATTGCATCGGCGGCATTTGCTGTTAGTGGTAACATGTTGAATTTTTGCCTTCATGCAGTTTGTGGCTAGGGCTTGTTCTTGAGCTGCCAAAATAAAGCTTTCTGTTTCTTTTTACAGTACTCCTGATCTTAACCAGTTCCAAGTTAGTTTCTGGTCAGCTTTGCCTTCAATATTTTTCAAGTATTGGCCATGCAGAGCTTTGTGTTTCCAATTTTCAGCTCGCTGCTCAATTACTTCTTTCTTATATTCTGCTTTTGTTTTAGTTGTCTTTAAAAGGCCTCCTTTATTTACTTCCTTAATCATTGGTTCTTCACTTTTCTGGATGTAATCATTCAAGCTGCATTTTTCTTCTTCCACAGTCTGCTTTACTTGTAGGAGTCCTCGACCACCCTCTGCTCTTGGTAAATATAATCGGTCAACATCACTTTTAGGGTGCAAGGCATGATTCATTGTCATAAGCTTCCTTGTTTTTCTGTCCAAATTGTCTAACTCCATCTGGGTCCAGTCAATTATTCCTGCAGAGTATCTAATCACAGGTATAGCCCAGGTATTTATGGCTTTTATGATGTTTCCTCCACTCAATTTGGACATTAATATCTTACGAATTCGCCGAATGTACTTGGCTGAAGTTAATTCCTTGACTTTATTATGCATTAAGTCAGAGGCTTCTAAAATCCCCAAGTATTTGTAGCCTTCTTCTGATTTTACTGCCTTTATCATTTCTTCATTCTCTAGTTCTAGTCCATCCTCTTCTATGATCTTGCCTGCTTTGGTTGCTATTGTTGCACATTTGTCAATTCCAAACTGCATACCAATGTCTTGGCTGAATTCTTTTGTGTTTTCAATTAATAAATTCAGTTCAGCTTTTGCTTTACCAAACAGCTTCAAATCATCCATTTACATCAAGTGCGAGATTTTCAGTCCTTTCTTTGCAAGTTCGTATCCACAGTTCATCTTCTTCAAAATGATTGTCAGTGGTAGCATTGAGAGTATAAAAAGTAGGGGTGAAAGGGAATCGCCCTGGAAAATGCCTCGTTTAATTTCAACTTCACCCAGTTCTTCTTCATTAGCCATAAGTTTTGTTTTCCAGAGGTTCATTGAAGATTCCATGAATTTTTGTATGTTGCTGCTGATGCCTAATATTTCCAGGCATTTCTTGATCCAGCTATAGGGAACTGAATCAAATGCTTTCTTATAGTCTATCCAAGCCATGAACAGGTTGGTTCGTCTTTTCTTTGAGTTCTTTAGGATTAGCTTGTTGATCAGCAATTGATCCTTTGTTCCTCTTGAGTTTTTGCAGCATCCTTTCTGTTCTACAGGAAGCAAGTTATTTCTTTCCAGGTATCCATAGATTTGGTTTGCAATGATACCAGTAAGAAGCTTGTATGTTGTTGGCAAACAGGTGATTGGTCTATAGTTTCCAGGGTCCTTTCCTTTTTCTTTATCTTTTTGGATCAAAAATGTCCCTCCAGTTGTCATCCATCCATCATTTTCAGGTGTTTTTAGGATCTGGTTCATCTGGGTTGCCAATCTTTTGTGCAGACTTGTAAGTGCCTTTAACCAGAAGCCATGCAGCTCATCCGGTCCAGGTGCACTCCAGTTCTTCACTTTTCTTGACTGTCTTTGCACCATTGCTTTTGTTATTTTCACGTCTTCCATTTTATACACTTTAATAGAGTCCTCAACCTGTTTGATCCATTTTGCATTTCTGTTGTGCTTCTTGTTGTTTTCCCACAAATTCTTCCAGAATTTCAGAGCTTTCTCTTTATCAGGCTTTTCATTTGTTGTTACTCTGTTTCCATTTTCTAAATTCTTATAAAACTGGTGCTGATTTGCTCTGAACTGTGAGTTTTCCTTGAACTGAGTTACTCGATTTTCATACCTTTTAATCTTTTCAGCGATGGCAACAACCCTCTGCTTCAGCTCTTCAATTACTACTGCAATCTCCTTATTCCTCAGATCGTATCTTGCTTCCAGGCTGCTTTTGACCTGCTTTTCTTTAGCTGACCTTGCCTTAGGTTCTTCAAGTTGCTCAAATCTCCACGTACTTTTTTGATCTTCAATTCTAACCGAATTTTCCACTTAGGCTTCCCCTTCTTGCCTCTTTGGTTCTTTTGTATTTTCAACCCCAGTTCTTTGGTGGTTATGACAGCTGCTGCATACATCAGTTGGTTTGTTTCGGCTAATGTAGTGGTTCGAATAGTTTGCACAGCCTCATTGACCTTTTTTAGTACATTTCTCAATTCTTTCCAGTTCACTTGGTTCAGCTTTGGCAAACGTGTTCTTTCAGCATCTTCCATTTGGTGCTTTTTCCAGCTAATTGAGCACTATCTGTTGGTGTTTGTTCTTTGGTGCTTCCTTGTTCTTTATCTTCATCCATTTCAGTATCCTCTTCTTCCCTTTCTTCCTCAATTTGCTTTTGAGTCTGGAAATCATTCTTGATGTTACTCTTCTTTGTTGTTGTACTCAGACCATTAATTGCTTTCTCTTCTATTGCTATTAATTCTTCTGTAGTGAAAAATTTGTGGTTTAGGATTACACGTTGTTGGTCCATTAACCTTTGTTCATTGGTGTCACAGTCCGTATGGTTCATCTTCCAAATCTGATACATTCTTTTTTGAAATCCATGTTTTGCTGGCTCAGACTGATAGTAAGCTTCCATAATAGAGGTGTTTTCTTCCCTGGTCCAGATTTTTCACTTTTTGGGTTTTTCTTCCAGTAGCTTGTCAGCTCCATGCCCTGGTTGCCTAGCAGAGGGAGTTGAGCCCTGTAACTCATTTTGCGTAGAATGCTCAGGAGCCATAGCATCCAACAGAACCCTTGTTAATCCGGGCGATGGTTCAGCCGGCATAAATTTCATTTTTTCTCTATTCACCATGTTTGAATGGGTTGTGGAGCAGATTTTGTCTGGCCCTTCACCTAAGGTCTGTCTGATATGGTTGCACCTGTTCAGCATAGCCCTTAGGATCACTAGAGCACGCAAGCCCCTCCACCACAACAAGGTAGAGCTCCTCGGAGGGGTTATTATTATTATTATTATTATTATATTATTATTATTATTATTATTATTATTATTATTATTATTATTATTATTAACCTTATTCATTAAATATGAAACTCAGTCAACTGAATATTCAAAAATTATTATTATTTGAATGTGTATATTATAAATGGTTTGGGTGTCCCACTCTTGAAATGTGTGGGATTGAAAGTACAGCTCTCCAAGAAGTGGTTCCTAAGAATAAAAATTAGATGGATAGATGATAGATAGATGATATAAATGATAGATGATAGAGAAAGAGAGAGAGATTGAAAGATATGATAGATAAATGAGAGACGAAAGAAAAAAAGGAAGGGAGGAAGGAAAGAAGGAATGAAGGAAGGAAGGGTAGATAGATATAGGGAGAGATGATAGATATTAGAGAGAGAGGTAGAGATATAGAGAGAGAGAGATTGACAGAGAGACAGAGAGGCAGATACATTTATTTTATCAAAACAGAGCTTTAATCTATGTAATACTAAAACCATATCACATATTTTCCACTATTTTATGCAAGCAAGGGGCTTTGTATAGCTATGTATTATATCAGAAATATGTTGTGAATATATTACATATGGAAATATATATGTTAAGAATGAATATGAACTGAAGCAACCAAAGGTGATTCCAGATACAGAAGTGTTCCATGTAAAACTGTGGAAAGGACAATAAGTTATGTCTTTTATATTGTTTTGTTTAATACTTTTAAAATCAAGCTCCGGAATTCATCCTAAAATTTAAGTCTTTCCTCCTGGAAGCAGATATGCTCAAACTATTGTAGGATAATATAGCCAGATAATACCACTAGTGTCAGAGATTGCTGATTAGTTTTGGGATGAAATTCCAGGTGCTGGTCACAATCTTTAAAATCCTATAAGATATCATGCCTAGTATCTGTGCGAAATAGTGTACCTGTAGAGAAGAACTGCTGACATCTCCATTCTCATAAAATAGGCCTGCAGGAACTCCTGTCTTGTTGTAGAATTCCCATCCATCAAAAACAAGATCTGTCTCTCACTGCTGATTTTTATGAAGTTGTTAAAAGACTTGTCTCTTCCAAAGACCATGTGGGACCATGGATTGAGGAATGAATAATCCCAGGACATATCTGATTTTATATTAGTTAAGAGAGGTTTGTGTGTTTATTGCTTTGGCATTTCTGACTGTTCTTAATGCTCGAAGCAGCAGCCAACCACTTAAATTTTTTTTAAAAAATGAACGGACATGAGTACACTCCGCCCGATATTTTATTGTTCAATTTATGCACGTTTGAATATTGTGTAGTTAATCCATGGTATTTTATGATGCAATTCTGGGAAAGATCTGTGAATGCAGCAAAACATCTGGCACCTCCAAATCTTGCTTATAAAAATCATCATCAGTGTTGTAGCGCGGAAATGACGAGAGGCACAAGCAAGCTAGTGACAACAGCTCTTTAATTCAGGGTGAGACTTCAGCAAAGAAACACAGGCAACAGTCCTCTTTATATACTTTTCAGAGGCAACCATGAACCAATCAGAATTCACTGTACATTTGAATTTCCCGCACAAAATAGATACATACATAACACCTCTCCACTCCCAGAAGGCACTTATCCTATCTATTTACATATTTACATACAAAATCACGCAGGTGACCAGGGCGTGTCTTAGTTCTGGTTGACCTGCGCAGTTCAGTTGTTGGCGAGGTGTCGAGCCGGTCAGAGGGACCTCCCGTCTCTCCCAGCTCCGCCAATGGAACCTCCTGGATTTCTCCAGAGGTGTGGCTATCCCCGGCTGGGAGTGTCGACTCGCTGGGGCGGCGCTGGACCCCTGGGTTGCCAGATAAGTATTCTGGCTTACTCGGGCTTGAGGTAGCTGTGTCAGGAAAACTTTGGTAGTTAGGACTCACAGTAATTGAATTTTCGTGTTGTAACCATTTACGCAATTGATCTATATGTCTCCTCCAAATTTTACCATGCCCTATATCAACTGTGTATGATTTTGGACCGGTAATTCCTACAATGGTTCCCTCTACCCACAATGGCCCATTGGTGTAGTTTCTGACAAATACTGGTGTTCCCACTTCAAATTGCCTTAGTCCTCCCCCCTCCCCCTTGAATCCATCGGGGGAGTAATTGGGATGCAATCGATCGAGAATGCACCTTAGCTTTCAGCCCATTAAAAGCTTGGCTGGGCTGCGGCCCGAGGTGGGCATGGGGTGGTGTGCTGTACCGCTAAGAAATCATTTATCCTAGCCTGCCAGTCCCCTGCATCGAGCCGGGAAAGAGCTTCCTTGGCCGTTCTCACAAATCTCTCTGCAAGGCCATTCGAAGCCAGATGAAAAGGAGGGAATAATGCATGTCTCGGCCAGGTAGCCCTCAAATTGAGTTGCCGTGAATTGGGGCCCATTGTCAGATACTAGGGTGTCCGGCAACCCGTGTGTTACAAACAGTTTTCTGAGTACTTTAATTACGGCCTCAGAAGTGGTAGATGGCATCAACACAATCTCGAGCCACTTAGAATATGCATCTACAATGATTAGAAAGTTCTGGCCATGGAACAGGCCAGCGAAATTGATGTGAATCCTCCCCCACGATCCCTTTGGTTTTTCCCATTCCCATTCCCGAACGGGAGCTATAGGAGGATCAGGGCGGGATTCCTGGCACTTCCCCACCCACTCAGTGACGTCTTGGTCGAGATGTGGCCACCAAACATAACTACGAGCTAGGCCTTTCATGCGAACAATACCAGGGTGTCCCTCATGAAGCATAGCTAAAACCCTGTGTCTCAACCACGAAGGAATGACCACCCTGTCTCCCCACAATAAGCAACCCCCCCCCCAACATAGATAGTTCATTTTTCTTGTTAAAGTACAATTGAAAATCCCCACTGTCCACCTTGGTAGGCCAACCCCGCATTACCCAGCCCATCACAGTGCGCAAAACAGAGTCCCTGGCAGAAGCCTTCGCCACCTCACTTAAAGAAATGGGGCCCGCGGACACAACGTCAATGAGTAAAACTGGGGCTTCCAGAGTCGGGTTGTCTAACAGTTCGGGCAAGGGGCATCAGTTGAGGGCGTCAGTATGTCCCAGAGTTCTGCCCAGCTGGTGGAGCAGTCTGTAGGAATAGGCAGCTAAGAAAATGGACCATCTGGTCATCCGGGGAGAAAGAGCAGCCGGGGTCGGTTTATCTCCAGCCAAAAGTCCCAAAGGAGGCTGGTGATCCGTAATGAGTTCAAAAGTTCGGCCAAACAAGTACTCATGAAATTTTTTGACCCCAGCTACAGCTGCTAACGCCTCCCTGTCCAACTGGCTGTAGTTCCTTTCAGCACTCGATAAGGTGCGAGAGTAATAGGCGATGGGCGCCTCTAACCCGTTCGGCAGTCTATGGCTTAAAACTGCGCCTACGCCAAAGGGGGAAGCATCACACACCAATACTAGAGGTAGTTCTGAATTGTATTGAATGAGGAAACTGTCCTCAGACAAAAGTTTTTTTACTGCATTGAATGCAGCCACTTCTCGTTTGCCCCAAACCCAGGGAACGTTTTTTCCAAGGAGCCTGTGCAGTGGCTCCGCAATGGTGGCTTTGTGTTTTAAAAATATGGTGTAGAAATTAAGAAGCCCCAAGAAGGCCTGCAGTTCGGGCTTCGATTTAGGGGTGGGCGTGCTCTGGATGGCCCTGACTTTGCTTTCTGTGGGGTGAATGCCCGTGCCGTCAATTCGGTAGCCTAAGAGTTCCACTGATGGAACCGCTATTTTGCATTTTGCTCGTTGGAGTTTGAGTCCTGCTTCTCTGAATCTGGTTAGAACTTGTCTAACCCTATTTCCTAGCTGTGTCTCGTCTTGGCCACTAATTAAGATGTCGTCGAAATACGGGACGACTCCTGGGAGGCCTTGTAGAAGGCACTCCATGGTACTCTGGAAGAGCCTGGGGCGATGCTAACTCCAAACTGTAGTCTAGTGCATTTAAAGGCACCTCTGTGAGTTACTATGGTCTGCGATTCTGCCGTAGCGTCATCTACTGGCAGCTGCTGGTACACTTGCGCAAGGTCTAATTTTGCGAATAGCTTGCCAGGCCCCAGGGAGTGTAGTAGATGGTGGACGATCAGAACGGGATAGGCACTCTGCTGCAACACCTTATTGATCGAACACTTATAGTCAGCACAAATTCTAATTGATCTGTCCGATTTAACTGGCGTGACTATTGGGGTTTCCCACTTAGCGTGATCTATGGGAACTAACATCCCTTGTTTAATGAGCTTGTCGAGCTCTGCATCGATTTTGGGCTTTAAAGCAAATGGAACCCGTCTTGCCTTAAATCTGATTGGCGTTATGTTGGGGTCTAAATTAAAAGAGATAGGGGTCCCCACATACTTGCCTAGCGTCTCCTCAAAAACGTCCCAAAATTCGTGAAGAATGGTTTCTTTGAGAGATGGCCCTCCGATGCTGTGGACCCCCATGAAGCCCATGCCAAGGGCTCGGAACCACGCCATGCCCAGAAGACTTGGTAGCGGCTTGCTTATGATGGTCAGGGGCAGCTCTTTCTGGAACTCGCCGTAGGTGACCCGGAACGTGCCCACGCCTTCTACGGGAACTCGGTTTCACTGGTAGTCGAGGAGGCGAACTTTCTGTCGAGACAGCTGGGCTTTCTGGAACTTAGGCAGGAGTGCTTTGAGTGTTGTCCAGGACATGATTGCCAGTGTAGACCCGGTGTCAATTTCCATTTCGCATGGTCTGCCTTCGATTTCTGCTTTTGTGTAGACTTTCTCATCGTCGGTTGTGCTGGCTTGGCCGATTCTCATGCTGTAGGTTTCCCGCTTTTGAGATTAGCGCCATTTTCTCGCGCCGTCATCTTTTATTGGCTCTTTTCAACAAGCCGGTTCTGGTTGGTCGCGGTAGTCACGTGGCTTGCGACTACGCGGAAATTGAGCTCTGCAAACTCATGCTAGGTGGCCTTTCCTGTCACAACGCCTGCAAATGGCATCTCTGTATTTACACGATTGTCTCTCGTGATCCCCACCACAGCTGGGACAGTTCTCGTGGCGGCGGCTCTGCTCACTCTTTTTCTTCTCCGTGTGGAAGATGTCCTCGTCCAACTCTTGCTCCGTGCTGGTTCGTGCCTCCTCTCTATGGACGGGGGCTGTTTTCGAGCCGTCTTTGCTTGGCAGTGGCCGCTGTAGTGCTTCAGAAGCTTTTGTAGATGCTTTGTGTGCTCTGGCTTCGTCAAGCGCACCGGCTAGCGTTAGATCTGGCTTGGCCAGAAGACGCCTCTGTAGTCGAGTGTCTCTAACGCCACAAATCAATTGCTCGAGTAGCGCGTCATCTAGGTCTCAGTAGTCGCAATGTGTTGCGGCTTTTCGAAGTGCAGCCACATATGCGCTGACCGGTTCTCCTTCCCTTTGTACACGTTGCCGGAGCTCGTAGCGCTGTACAAATTTCGAAGGAACTGGAGCATAGTGGGCTCTCAGGTTTGCTTGAAGGATGTCCCAGGGAACCGTCTGGACTGGGGTTGGCTCGCAGAGGGACTCGGCCATCTCAAAAACATCTGGCCCGCAGTGGCTTAAGAACAGGGCTCTTTTTCGGTTCGCAGAGAGCCCTTGCATTTCGCTTGCTTCCAGGAAGCACTCGAACCTGGTCAGATACGATCCCCACTTCTCTCGGGTCGGATCGAAAGGTTTGGGTGGGACGTAGGCAGACATCGCAATATGTCTCCAAGGTCCACTCATCACCCTGGCTGGAAGTCCAAGCTCTTTTAGTTTGCTTCTTGTGGCCTCAATCCCATCCTCGTCGCCAATGTTGTAGCGCGGGAATAACGAGAGGCACAAGCAAGCTAGTGATAACAGCTCTTTAATTCAGGGTGAGACTTCAGCAAAGAAACACAGACAACAGTCCTCTTTATATACTTTTCAGAGGCAACCATGAACCAATCAGAATTCACTGTACATTTGAATTTCCCGCACAAAATAGATACATACAACAATTAGCACATGGGAAACCATTTCTCATGAAGTTGTACCATATAGAGGAGGGATTTCCAGAACATGGGAATATCCTGCATTCCAACAGAAGAACACTGCATATCCTGCATTATTGTGTCTTAAGGTGTGCCAGTCACTGGAATATTTTGCAGTGTTTCATCTGCCTTGGTTTTTATGGGTGGTGCTTGTTATGATATGATAGAGAGATCATCACCTACAAACCAAGAGTAAATAAAGTAGTGTGTAATAAAACAGTGCAGTGCTTCAGATTTAGACTGGATAAGATGGTTCAGAACAGGTAGGAGTATAAGCATAGCACCTGTTTCCTGTTGGAGGTTAAAGCATTCTCTTTGTGCATTTGAGCATTCCAGAGAGCAGATTCTAACCTGATCAAGGATGCATGAAGCAAGACAGTGGTGAAATCCAAATTTTTTTACTACCAGTTCTGTGGGCGTGGCTTGGTGGGCGTGGTGTGGCTTGGTGGGCATGACTTTGTAGGTGTGACAGGGGACAGATATTGCAAAATCTCCATTCCCACCCCACTCCAGGGGAAGGATACTACAAAATCCCCATTCTGTCCCCACTCCTGGGGGAAGGATACTACAAAATCCCCATTCCCTCCCCACTCCTGGGGGAAGGATATTGCAAAATCTCCATTCCCACCCCACTCTGGGCCAGCCAGAGGTGGTATTTGTCAGTTCTCAGAACTGCTCAAAATTTCCACTACCGGTCTCGAGAACCTGTCAGAACCTACTGGATTTCACCCCTGAAGCAAGGGATTTACTTACAGGAAAAGCATTGTAGGATAAGCAAAGCCTAGCATCTACCTAGCTACAGGAGGACAATCCAAGAATATGGCCTGTCTGTATGCCAGGGAGAAAGGCAGAAAGAAACAGCCTGACAACCTGGAGCAAATCTTTAACCTACAATCTAAAATTCCTTTGTTCTCTTGGGATAGGAGCCTGAGTGGCGCAGGAGGCTAATGCCTCCTACTAAGGCAGCATTTAACATCCAGCTGCCTGCAATTACTGCGAGTTCAATTCTCACAAGGCTCAACGTCGACTCAGCCTTCCATCCTTTCTAAGGTAGGTGAAATGAGGACCCGGTTTGTGGGGGCAATAAGCTGACTTTGTATAAAATACACAAAAGTATGAAGGCTATTGCTTAACGCATTGTAAGCCGCCCTGAGTCTCCGGAGAAGGGCGGCATATAAAAATAAATAAATAAATAAATAAATAAATAAATAAATAAATAAATAAATAAATAATTAATTAATAGTCATGAGGGCTAAAAAATCAGCATCGTTAGATTTTTACTTCCAATACCTCCGGCTCTTTAAAGCAGTGGTATCTTTTTCCTAGGATTGCATGTTTGCCTTCTGTAGCTGCCACGTGATCCCAGGAAAAGCTATGGCTGCTTTAAAGGGTTTCAGCCAGGTGTTACCTTTACACCCCCACACAGTCTGAAGCACCTTTCTGAAATCAAATCAGAAGCATTGTTCAGTCCTACAGAGTCATATCGAGTAATGGCGTATATGTGTTTTCTGCTACCAAATAATTGTCAAGCCTCATTCCACTAAACCAGAAGTATTGATATTTCAGTCAATACTCCTATATTAGACATACTCTGTCCAATCTTAGGCAGTACCAGTCTGGCTTAATGATTAAGGTGCTGGTCTAGAAACCAGAAGATTGTGAGTTCTAGTCCCATATAAAGCATGAAAGCCATCTGGGTGACTCTGAACCAGTAACTCTCTCTCTCAGCCTAACCCACCTCAAAAGGTTGTGTTGTGAGGGAAATTGGAGGAGGAACGAATATTATATATGGTTGCCACCTTGCTTGAAAATAATAAAGGCAATATAAAAGTCTAATAAATAATAATAAAATAAGACAGTAGAATAGAAGAAAAAGAACTGGAGCAAATAACAAAATACAAAGACCTGCAAATAAAAATAGAACAACTGTGGCAAAAGAAAGCAAAGGTAGACTGACACCTTTATTGGGTGCAAGCCCAAAGCAACTAGAGCATCACTTGAATACCATAGGCATTGACAAATTCCTCATCAGTCAATTGCAAAACACAGCTTTACTTAGAACAGCTTACATCCTGCAATGATATCCACATCTGCCTATCCCAGGTCCTTGGGAAGGACTCAAAAGGCAGACAAAAATGCCAGTTCCAGTCTGAACATCTGGCTGGCTGTGCCACAAACCATAATAAATATTATCAATTCATAAGACAGTATCCTTGTGTTCAGTAGAGCAAACTTGTTTCAGGTTTATGTCTGCAGGATTAGCCAAAAATACTTACACAGCTTGTTTTCCATTGAAAGAACAGCAACAAATGGCAACAAATGGAGGCATCCAGCATGCAAAGTTTTTAATTGCCATTTCTGTGTATTCGCTATACATATTTAAAATGGCTTTAAATGTCAAAAGACACATTAGGAGGATGTCAAGGGGCAAAAGGGGGACTTTGGGAAGAGAATATTCTTTTATTAAATGTTTTTGAGATTTTCTTCTTCAACAAGCCTCATCCCAAAATGCAAACTAGCAGAGATTTCCATTACACTGTGCTGTTCATATATAAGGAAATAATGAACTTTTTATTAAGCCACTTAAGCCACTTAACAGCCTAAAGGAGAGGAAAATGAGAAAACATTACTTTGATATGTCAAATAGCATTCACGCACACGCACATACGTGTGTGTATGACACATATCATTAGAAAGCTCGTCAGTCTTATGAAGTAAAACTGTAAACAAACAAAGCCTGTTTGCACCATTTCTAGTGGCAATTTGCCACTACTTTGCTTTCCCGAGGCTGCTGATCGGTAACTGGCAAAGAAGGACAAAAATATTCCATTGTATCAGACAAAAGGCAGGAAGTCTTCTGTCCAGGGAGATGGTCCACCCAGAGGGAGAATCTGACTGACAGCAAATCACAACTGCAGAGTAAACGGAAAACTAATTTTCTACTAAACATTCTTTGCATGCGTGCATTATAGCTTCCAGAAAACTTTTGTGGAAATATATTAATGACTATTAAAAAATAAAATCCTACTTGGATTTTACTTGGGTATGGATACAACTGTCAGAGTTCCAAGTAACACACCCAACGGAATCACAACTCCAAGGCAGACATCTTCCTCAAAGTATAGATTTATTAGGCATGTCATATTGGCACATCTGGGGAAATCCGACTCTAACTACCCCCTCTCGGATTTCCCCTAGTTAAAAGTAAAGTTTTCTATCCCCTGCCCATGCAGTGCGTCATATGGTCCAATCAGGTCACACATCTCAGATCCCACCACCTCGCACCTGGTGGGAACGTCCTTGGTTCTCAGAAGAAAGAATGTTATTATGGCTACAATATCCCAGCTATCTCTACCTCCCCACTCCCGTTCCCACAGCTTGACTCATCTCCGCTGTGGCAGCCCTGAAGGTGGCTCCAGGGCTGACAACAAGTTTCCCGTAAAGTTTTGCACCACTGTCTGCTACTTAATCATTCTGTAGGCACTACAGACTTACAATCATTCATTTAGTGACTGTTTGAGGTTACAAACAGCCCTAAAAAAAAGTGAATTGTGATTGGTTTTCATGCTCACAATTGTTGCAGCATCTCCATGGTCATGTCATCAAAATTTGGATACTTGGCAACTGGCATGTAGTTATGATAGTTGCAGGTTCCAGGGGTCACATGATCATCATTTGTAACCTTCCCAGCCGGCTTCCGACAAGCAAAATGAATGGGGAAAGGCAGATTCCCTTAACAACAGCACAGTTTATCACTGCAATCACAAATGCAGTGATTCGCTTAACGACTGTGGCAAGAAAGGTCATAACATGGTGCACAAACTCACTCAACAATTGTCTTGCTTTGGTTTCATTTGTGGTCATACGTCAAGGATTACCTGTAGTTCTTTTACAGATTTGCAAATCAGCTCTCATAACGTCCCATCCTTTTGTGGGAACAGGAATGTATTTGTGGGAATTTAACTTTTTTTTTTCAGCATCTCTCGAGGGGTGGATTTGATCGCAGTGGCTCAGCCATCATCTGACTTCCTTCTCTTGCACTGCTGCATGTCACCCTTTATTCAGCTGCTACATTTTTAAGTGAGTGTAGGAAGATGTACTGCTGCTATTACTTCAAATGCAATACATTGTGTTTACTTTCAATGCTGCTGTGTTTATCTTCAGTTTGTCATCTTATCAAAAGGTCTGCCAGGCCTTTCCCCTCTATTGCTTAATATCCGGAATAACTTGATTGAAGACGAACATTGGTATATGTAAGAATATTTGTGCCTCGGCCCTGTCCTGGTTATTTATCAGCTGGGGTTGTGTTGCACACTATACAGGTGAGACTTTAGGAGCAAGTGGGTACTGCTAGAGCAGTACTCAGTGCTATAAGCCTGCCACAGGTTTTTCTATCCGTGTTTTTTCCATTAGGAGAAATAGTACAAGGAAAAAATGGAATTCGTTGAGATGACAGCCTAAAGGTTGAGATGATTGTTTCAAACAAAGAGAAGATTTTACTTAGTCCTGTTTTTATTGGGAAGCTTCTTTTGGTTTTTATGTCCGAAATAGAAAAAAAAATGGAATTTAGATTTTACTTTGAAGGAGTGGTGAAATCATTTTTTTTTTACTACCGGTTCTGTGGGCGTGGCTCAGTGGGCGTGGTTTGGTGGGCATAGCAGGGGAAGGATACTGCAAATGGAAGGATGCTCCATTCCCACCCCACTCCAGGGGAAGGATATTGCAAAATCTCCATTCCCACCCCACTCTGGAGCCAGCCAGAGGTGGCATTTGCCGGTTCTCCGAACTACTCAAAATTTCCACTACCGGTTCTCCAGAACCTGTCAAAACCTGCTGGATTTCACCCCTGCTTTGAAGACTGAATAATTGTGTTGTTATAGAAATGGCTTGTAATAATTAAATGTAATAAACAAAGGTTCAGGATACAATGCAGTTAGTCCTTCAGTGTACTTGAAAGAGTCATTTTTTAAAATTATTTTCTTTTTCTGCGTCCTCTCCCCCCCCCCTTTTTTTAAATCTTTATTTTCATTGCATTTTATACTGTAGTAAGTTTTAACAAAGAGCTTTAAACCTGCCACAGATTGTCCGAGAGCGTAACTCCTTCCTGAACCAGCATTTTCCTTATTGAAGAAATGGATTGCAACAGGAAGGAGTAAATGGGTTCAATCCAAATTCCAGGGAGGGGCGAAAGGCAACTTCAGATGGCTTTAAAAGGGAATTGATCAGACTTCACCAATCAACCGTCATCTCCTGAATTATAGACAAGATGCTGGGGAGAAACAGTGGAAGAAGTCCCCAGTCCAACCATCCGTGCTCATGCTGACTCTCTTGGGCCTCTTTCTTGTATAGCATATTGAGTTCAGCATTTTGTGTGTATAGGACACAAAATGCTGAAATCAATAAGTTGTTGTCCTTCTTCTGTTTTCTTCCCAAAGGGAAAATGAACAAATGGACGGCTGCCAATAGCAATCCAAGCAAAGACGAAAACCAGAGATAGCAGAAAGATTATCCAGCTTGACTAACAATCCCTTTCTAATTCTTATGTTCTGGGAAAGAGTAGAGAATGGGCATTTCATATCAATGGAAAACCATTTTTTTGTCCAGCTTACTTCTCTGGGCTTCTGTTCTTTCAGTTATGCTGACGGGCCCGAGTGGTCCACTTTGGCTATGACTGATTTAGAATGAATTGCAACCCCTGGAATGATGCTGATCATAAATAACCAAAAAATTGCATTTGCAAGATGATTCTGATCAGGCCATCATCAATTCACAGATCTCTGTAATGATTCTAGTGTATCAGGGGTGGGTTCTGCTTATCTTTACTACCGGTTCACATCGTGTGCACGGCCATCTATGATGACATCCAGGTCGGTGGGCAGAGCTTCCTGCCGGTTTTATTACTGGTTCTTGCGAACCAGTCCGAACTGGGGCCAACCCACCACTGTAGTGTATTTATGCAGACTGAGTAGCAATTACAGGTTCATAAACATCAACTAGCAGTTAAACAGCACGACCAAAAATCCCTGATCTCAAACCACATTGATAATGAACAATACCAGTTTGATTGGGAAGGAAGAAAAATCACCGGCCATGCCAACAACCGCCATGTTGATCTTGATCCATTATATGAATGCATAAGAAACCAGAGCATTCGAATGACCAATCAACAAGAGAACCAATCAGCTGCTCAGAATTTAAATATAGCTGCAAACAAACAACCAATCACACGACTGACCATACTGTCAGACCTGGAAGCCATCTTTTACCTTTGAGCCTTCAGGCCTGCCACAAATTCTACTGTGTGAAAATGGGAGGAGGGATTGTATGGAGTGAAGATGATATGTAGTCAAAATAACATTCTTTCCAGAAAGTCAAGGCTGTGTTGCCCTGCAGCTGTGCTGAGAAGACTGGGGAGGTATCTTCTGTTCTGGAAGGTACCTGATTGGTTTGTATGATGGACATGTGGGTGATGGGCAAGGACTTGAACTTTCTTTTAGGTGAGGAAAACCTGAAACCAGGACAAGAAAATCCTGCTGATTATGTTACCCAGTCTGGTAATGAAATAGTCAGAAACTAAATTGAAACAAGCTTGGAGAGCAAACCACTGCCAACATCTAAAACCTGAGCTACAAGTGTTTTTTATGATAAAAAGCAATTACAATCTCTGCCACTAGTCTATGCACATCTGTTCTGTTGACTGTTTGCAATACAAGAGCAGCCTTGAATTTAAGCCCTAGGCATGCAGGGACTAACAGCTGGGGGGTTAGTAGGAAAAAAAAAGACGATTGTGCTGGTCTTTCATTGTGACCTGCACAGGGAGAAGGAAGGTTGAAAGAAGAGATCATCCTTCCTCAGAACAGCCTAGCCCTAACACATTTTGCTGTCTGATGTAGAGTAGTATAACTTCTTCGACTTACGGCCACAATTGAGCCCAAAATTTCTGTTTCTAAGCGAGACAGTTAAGTGACTTGCACCTCAATTTTTGAACTTTTTTTTCCAGCAAATTGTGTAGTTATTAAGCAAATCTGGCTTCCCCTGTTGACTTTGCTTGTTGGAAGCCAGCTGGGAAGGTTACAAATGGCGATCAGTTGATCCTGGGACAGTGCAACCATCGTGAATACCTGCCAGTTGCCAAGTCCCTGAATTCTGATCTCATGACCAGGAGGCTGCTGCTGTAATGTTCGTAAGGGTGAAAATTGGTCATAAGCCACTTTTTTCAGTGCTGTTGTAACTTTGTACAATCATTAAACGAATGGGTTGTAGGTGAGGACTCCTGAAAGGCAACCTGATTAGCAATTGAATCTTCCTTCTGCACAGTGGGCAACCTCTGTTTCTGCCTAGTTCAAAGGACCACCCATTCACAGACCTTGATCTCTATCCTTTCCTCTATCTTACCTCTACCCTTGATCTCTCTATCCTTTCGCTCAAAACTGTCTCTCTTCCTAATAGCTGTTGTGGCCCATCGGCTGCCAGCAGAGCTAGCAGCAGAGTCAGACGAGGAGGTGGAGGGAGAGCCTGGGCCAGCTTCAGAACCTTTGGAAGGCTCTGATAGGAAAACAGCATCAGAGACAGAGGAAGAGCCGGCGCCTTCCGTCCTCCCTCAGGTGGAGAGGCACCTGTCTTCAGGGCCTAAGCTGAGTGAGGGAGAGGAACAAATGGAGCCCATCCCAGATGCGCATATGTTTAGAGAGGAGAGGAGAACAACAGAAGGCAATAAGCCGGCTCTCAGGGAAAGAAGTCGTAGATACTAGTCAGCTCTTCCTTGGCTGGGAAATAAATAGTAGGGGTTTGGGAGTGGCCAGTTATCACAGAAAATTGTTCGTTTTCTACTATGCAACAAACAATTCGAATTCCTTGGCCAGTACCAGGTTTGTTGGGACTAATTATGTTTGAATTTTGTTTATTCACGTGAATAAAAGACTGTTCCTGCCCTGTTTTGTTTTACTCATGAGTAAGCAGCTTATCATTACTTGAGAAGGCTGGGTCAGAACAATAGTCAGGTTGATCTTGACCTCTTCCCTTGGGCATCTGACATAGGAATACATCTCTGTGACTCTCTTCTGCCTGCTCTCAGCAGAGCATTAACATTTTTTTTTTTGGCCTGATTGGCACATTTCAGCACCAATTTACAAGGCGTCACTATAATATGGAGAATTTGTACCCATAAATTGAAATGAATTATATTTGAATTGTATCCGCTTGTGAATCGTTCTGTGTATACAGCTATTCATTGTAAGGCAAACATAGCTTTATTTTCACACTTGTCATGGTAATTTCCTGCTGGGTAAATATTGACATATGCAATATAGTGCATTTGGAAGTGTTTGTATAAACACAGAATCGCGTTGCCTGAAAGCCGAGGAGGGGAAGAAAATCAATCTTTGTAAACTACAAGATCCCTACATTTGAATAAGAGGAAGGAAACAAAAGACAAGAGAATCTCTGTAGTGCAAAGGGAAATATTTTTATCTACAAAAGATCTAGGAGTTCTGAGATGACTGATTTTCCTGCTTGGGTTGGTAGAGGAAGAAGAGCAAATGATTTTGATAGCAATAGCACTTAGACTTGAATACCGTTTCATGGTGCTTTAAGCCCTCTCTAAGCGGTTTACAGAGTCAGCATCTTGCCCCCAACAACAATCTGGGTCCTCATTTTGTCCACCTCGGAAGGATGGAAGGCTGAGTCAACCCTGAACGTGATGCGATTCGATCTGCCAAATTGCAGGCAGCCGGCAGTCAGCAGAAGTAGCCCATAGTACTGCATTCTAATCACTGTGCCACCACGGGTCTATAATGCATCTATTTTGATGCATTATAACAAAGCAGCATATTTTTTTTAGTATCCAGAATGAGTAGTTGCTGACTTCTGAGAAAATGTGAATTATTTTGGAGGGCTTTTTCTTAAGTCAGTATTTGACACCAGTTTTTCCTTGTCCTCTCCCCACCCTCACCCCTACCCCAGCTCTTCTTATTATCTTAATTTCTACCAGTTTTCTTTTCTGGGTGATTGTAATTACAGTACTTTTGTCATTAGTTTTTAGTTTGGTTGTTTCAAGCAACTTTAGGCAATCTGTCTTGAAATGGCGTTGCAACCTGAGGTTCCTAAAAGTGAAGGGCATAGTCTTCATTTTACAGGTAGTCCTTGACTTAAACTATTCGTTTAGTGACCAGTTGAAGTTACAATGGCACTGAAAAAAGTGACTTACAACCATTTTTCACACTTAGGACCGTTGCAGCATCCCCGTGGTGATCAAAATTCAGATGCTTGGTTACTGACTCATATTTATAACAGATTGCAGTGTCCCAGGGTCATGTGAACACTTTTTGCCAACTTTTCACAAGTAAAGTCAATGGGGGAGCCAGATTCATTTAACAACTGTGTTACTAACTTAACAACTGCAGTGATTCACTTAATACCTGTGACAAGAAAGGTCATAAAATGGGACAAAATTCACTTAACAACTACCTTGCTTAGCAACAGAAACTTTGGGCTCAATTGTGGTCGTAAGTCGAGGACTATCTGTATTTGTTTCCCTAGGGCAGAGGTGGGCAAATGTGGCTCTTTTACAACCTGTGGACTTCAACTCCTTGGCTGTCTCAGGAATGTTGGGAGTTGAAGTCCACAGGTTCTAAAAGAGCCACATTTGCCCTCCCCTGCCCTAGGGAATCGTTTTTAAAAGTGGAAATAGGATATTTCTAGAATATAAATTCTCCCAGTTCTACACAAAATATCCAAAGTTATGCTGGAGGTATAAGATAGGTTTTTTTGTGTGTAACTGTGAGCAGAAACAGAGACATTTGCCTCTTTTCAATCCTTACCTTTATTTTTAACAGAGAGAAAATGTCCTGCCAAAGGCAGCCATTTTGCTTTTTAATTCTCACTGGTACAATCTCAGGATGCTAGGCAGTACAAATGCAGCCTATGAGCCTTTGATTGCAAGCCCCCTGATTTAAAGACTTGACTGCATTTTCTAATGCAACAGCTCCTAGCTTTTGGGGCACCAGGACTGGTTCCGTGGAGAGAGGTTTTTCCGCAAAGCAGAGGGGGTTTGGTTTTGGTGTGCTGCCTGCATCCTGCAGATGGGGCTTCGTTTGTTTGCGTGGACTAGTCCATGCCAGTCCGTGGACCGGGGGTTGGGAACACCTGCTCTAGTGAAATGTAAGCCTCATCTATGAATGACAGAAGGAGGAGCCAATCCCTTCTGCTGCAAGGCAGACCCTAGAAAAAGCAGGTGTTAGTTGCAGAAATAAGCTTTTATTATTATTGTTTTAAGAAAAGGTCTTACAACTATAAGCAATTTTGTATTCTAAAAAACTTCTGAACATATCTGGTCATTTTGTAAAAAAAAAAAAAATACATGTACATGCGGCATAAACTTGCCATACAGCTAGAAGTGCTACAGGATTTTATTGCACCTTGATGTCATTGAGACAATTCTGCCAGGGGTGGGTTCTACTTACCTTTACCAGCGGTTCACATCGCGCCCGCGTGCGCGCTCTTCTGCACATGTGCAGATCACCTATGATGATGTCCGGGTCAGTGGGTGGAGCCTCCCGCCAATTTTACTACCAGTTCTTGCGAACCCGTCTGAACCGGGGGCAACCCACCACTGAATTCTGCCCAGAAAGAACACAAATGAGCAGGCTTGTTCAACTCTTAACTTGTGTTAAGAATTCATGTATGTTTGTTTGTATGTGAATCAATTAAGGAAGAAAAATGAGATGTACTTGAATAGATGTAATCTGTCTGAAGGGCTGTTCAAATCTTAATGTGGATAAGGAGTTGTCGGAAGGCATTAACAGGCAAGTGATGGCAGTCTACATCCATGTGTGAAATCTGAACACACACAATGAAATGCATCATTCAAAGAAAATTCAGAAATAGCTCTAAGCAGGTGACGGATTCAAAACTGTGTTGGCAAATGGGCAAGAACGTAGAATATCTACATCTAGCAATTTGAAAACATTGTGGGTGGCTTCATATAGTATAATGACTTTTCTCAGGAATAATTGAATTATTTGTGTATCTGTGTATTCATACACGTACACGCTTACATATGGCTTTAATACCAATGCTCAACATTTAGCCTCTAACCACTCCATGAAGCTGCAATTATGATAATTAGGAAATACCATCATGTCATCAATATAACTTTGGAGGTTGAGCATGAATAAAATATAATTAATGGGAAATATAATTAAAACTTTTTTCCCCTAGAGGAAAAGAGGTAAATACCATCACAGCCAGAACCTCAATTAATATAACAGCTGTCTTTTGCTCAAGATTGTACAATTATTAACATTAATGAAGAGCACATATCAGGAGGGCGAAATCTAGCGGGATTTTCCAAAGAATGTTTATCATTAATTTATGCTTATACTGTATTTATAATATCACAACCCATGCTTGTACCCACTTGAATTTATTTAAATTTGCAACAAAAGTGAACTCTCCAAGTTGAGCTCAGTTCCTGGTGAATTCATGGACGAGAACCTGGCAGCAATTTGAAATTGAACTATTATTGCTTTCTTCCAGGGTAGAATTTGGTTTGGTATGCTTTGAATTCCACTGTAGCCTACAGACCTACAAATCCTTGTAGTTGCCAATTCAGGATTTAATAGGGTTTAATTATATTTATTTATTTTTTAAATCAACAAAATCATCTATATCACTGGACTAAAAATCCTATCATATTTGAATAATCCAAATGTACTGTATTCTGATTTGTCCTAAACTGTAGAATAGAATAGGGGAGGAAAGATGATAAATTTGGGAGATTGTTTTGGAGCTAAAAACATGAGATTGAGGAAGATCGTGATACTTTCTCTTTTATTACCATGGGATATCTCTTAAATTTCCAAGGCATTCTGCTCCACTGAACATGTCTTGAAATTTATCTATCCCGTGGTGTCACTGGAAAACTCTTTGATGGCAAATTCTTCGGCCAGGTGGAATCTGCCATTCACATAACAAGGAGGAGGCATATTTGGGTGACTTCCCTTCCCTCCTATAACCTTCACATTTCCCCCTAATCTGTTCCAGATGGTCATAGGACATTTTAGAATGGTGTGGGAGATAGCATGAAAGGCTGCAGGTGGAAGGGCAATTTTATCATTTTTAGGACTTGCCAGAAAATCTGATTCCAGGGATTAAACACACACACACCTGCACATGCATATGCACAGGCACAGGCACAGGCGCACACATGTTGGAGTAAAAAGGTCATTCTTTAGCAGTGTGACATTCCTAAAGAATGACCTTAGAGTGACACCAATTGGATTTATCTCTCTAGCATCATAATATTCTAAAAACATCTGTAGACAGATTCAATGCTTATACCCCACATGCCTTGAAGGGCTGTAATTGGCCATATTTTACCCCTTAATAAAAAGAATGTAAAGTTATAAAGATAAAGACATTGTGTTTATCATTTGTAGAGACAGCACTGAGGCCTGCAACATTAATAATACTTTTGGGTGCGTATTTTGTAATTTGGGTAATGCTTGCAAACAGATCCAAAAAGGCAGTTTACCTAAAACATAATAAAGATTGTCTTACTTTCCATTTAGCATAAGGCATAAGATAATTTTTAATTCCTAAAACCATCTTTGATCTTTGCTTGTTGTCCTTTCTAGAACCATTCATTGCTTTTATTTAAGGTGCATTATTGATGTTTCTAAACATTGTGGTATTTTTGGCTATTTGTAGACCTACCCATTATCAGAAATAGTACAAATGAAAGACCGTGTTCATTTGGTGATATGAAATTGACCCCCTTCCTTATTGACACAGCAAGATCATAAACAGGTGAGAGAAAGAGGAAAACATTAGAAACTATATTAATGACTCAAACAGCTATAGCTAAGCCATAATGAATATAAGTAGTCCTTGAATTGCCATTGCTAAGCAAGGTGGTTCTTAAGTAAATCACACCCAATTTTATGACTTTTTTTTTTTGTCATGCTTCTTAAGCAAATCACTGCACTTGTTAAGTGGATCATGAGGTCATTAAGCAAATCTGATTTCCTGAATTGACTTTGCTTGTAGGACAGGGGTGTCAAACTCAAGACCCATGGGCCAAATCTGGCCCACTGGGTGTTTAGATCTGGCCCGCAAGGGTGACCTGGAAACACTGAAGGACTGGCCCATGGTGCTTCTGCTAGCGAAAACAGACCTCGGGAAGGCTGCCCGCGGCTCTCCCAAGCTCCATTTTTGCTGGCAGAGGGTTGCAGGGGGCCATCACAGCTGAAAACGGACCTCGTGAGGGCTGCGGGTGGTCTTCCTGAGTTCCATTTTCACTGGCAGAAGGTTGCAGGAAGCCGTTGCAGCCAAAAACAGAGCTCGAGAGCCAGTTTTCGCTGGAAGAGCGCTCAGGTCACCACAGGCGCCCCTGGCACAAGTGATGTCGAGCTGGCCACGCTCACCCTGTTCACACCTATCCCAGCCTCCCAAGTTCAAACACAACTCTGATGCGGCCCTCAGTGAAATCGATTTGACACCCCTGTTGTAGGAAGTCAGCTGGCAAGTTTGCAAATAGCAATCACCTCACATGAGCCCAGGATGCCGCAACCATTGTAAATACACGTTGGTTGCCAAACATCCAAATTCTGATCACATGACTGTGGGGGATGCTGTAATGGTTGTAAGTGTGAGGACCAGTTGTAAATTATATTTTTCAGTGCTGCTGTAATTTTGAATGGTTACTCAATGAATGTAAGTCAAGGACTATCTGTAATCCTGACAAAACTATTCTCAAGAAAATCAAGTTTAAATTGGTTGCAAGATAAACTCCCTTGAATACTGACATTTTGTTCCCGGATTTCAGAAACTTAACTAAATTTCAACAAGTTGAAGTAACAAAGGATCCAAGCTGGGTTGATCACAGAGACCAGAGGTTTAGTTTTCTGAATTTTTGTTCCAAAGGTGATTTTTCGAAAGGCAACTGGACTTCCTTTGTTTTTCCTTGAAGACATTTCTCTTCTTATCCAAGAAGCTTCTAGAACTGAACAAGCGTCTTGGATGAGAAGTGGAATGTCTTCAAGGAAAAACAAAAAAGGCCAGTTGACTTTTGAAAAAGCACCTTTGGGACAACCATGACCTGGATGACTGAGAATCTCTATAGACTTTAAGTTTTCAGACTCGTGATGGAGCCCATCCTCAGGGAACTTCTCTCTCACCAGAATGTGAAAGAGAAGTTTTCTGAGGAGTGGCTCCAGAATGAGTCTGAAAGCTTGGAAGACTAAGCCTCTGGTCCTGGTGACCGATCCAGATTGGATTCTCCAATATTATCTTGGGACACAAATATTTGCCTTCATTTGTGAAGTATCAAAATTTATGGTTGCTTCCCATGAGAAGATTGCAATAGAGTGGTCTCGGAAGGTGAGAGAATTGGAAGATCAGGGAAATTGCCATAATGGTTCCAGCCTCAGAATCTTTTTAAAGCACATTAAGTACACACTTCCCTTCCTAACCGCTTTTGGAAATTGCCTATTAACTGCCTCAAAGAAGTTTGATATCTTCAAAGTGGCAAGACTGCAAATACCAATGAGTTCCTTCAGTTCTTAATATAAGAAAATGAAGATGTATCTTTATAATTTTTAAGAGTTTAAAATGAACAGCAGAAAAGCAAGACAAGGTTTTGACTACAGGAAGTTTTGGATGATTTAGATAATATTGGAATATTGGGTTTTGAATATTAAATCTTTGATATTAATTTTTAAGAATAAATGCAGTTTTGCGGTAGAATAAAGCTGATTTTGACAGAGACCTAACACGACAAGTAACTTATAATGGCATTCAGCAATATGTTTGAGGAACTGTACTGGGAATTGCAACTAGACTTTCAGTCAATTATATCAGCACAGCTGTGTCTTTTGGGAACCAATCTGTTTCCAACAAAGATGCTACAGAAAAAGATATGCAACAAAATCTACCTGAGGACAACATAAATGAGAATTTAAATAAGAATTTATCATTAGAGATAAAGAAAAAAAAATTGGATGAACTTTAAAAATTAAGAACAAAATAAAAATGACAATCCCAGAAAGCAATTGGATTTTTTTTTTTGCTGGACTTACAAAAGAGCATGCTTAAAGTACAAAGAAATTTGTAACAAAGATCAATAACCATCTGAATAAATTAAATAACTTATTTTTTTTATGTAAAAGGAAGAAATACCAAATTGCTTTATTTGACCAGAGTTCAAATGGAACATGTTGCTATTTTGGATTGTTCTTTCTGAATTTGCTGATATCTGGATTGGAAAAATGTTGTGTATTACTTATATTTACCTAATACAGTGTTTTAACTTCGAGAAGTTTTGTAAACTTGTTCTTTTTAAAGGATATATTATCCTTCCTTGTTACGAGGAGTTGTTATTTTAGTCTTTTGTTCATATTAGGATATAGGATTACTTTATATTGCTAAATGTAAAATTATTTATAGTCACAAGTTGAGTTATGGAATGTTTATTTCATTGGTGTATGTTGCTATTTGGTGTGGTTTTCTTTGGAATTGTTAGCATTTGGAATAGAAAAAAGCTGTGTATTGGGTCTGTTTACGTTTAACGTGGGGCTTAAGCTTTTTTTTTTTCCTACAGTTACTGTAGAAGTAAGAGATATTTGTAAGCTTGTTTTTTTAAAAGAAGAAAAGGTCCCTCTTTGTCATGCTAGTTTTTTGTTTACACTAGAATACCAGGACCACTTTATGTCTTTAAAATGTTATTTTGCTTACAGCTAAAAGTTGAGATGTGGAATGTTATTTTAGAGCTCTGTCTAGACTTTTTGCTGATACCTGGATTGAAAAAGACATTACTTGTTGGATTACCTATAGTTAAGAGATAAGTTATGAGATGAAGAGTTTTATATTTGTTAATTAAGAGGAAGGAAGAAATTATGAAATTGCTTATTCTAGGTGTGATGAGGGTGGAAGTTGCTTTCTTTTTCTTTTCCCTTTCATATTTTTGTACCTTTTTTCCTTTTGTTTTACAATTTGAATTATATTTACTGTTGTAACTAAATTTTTAATAAAAATATTTAAAAGTTATTAAAATTTTAAATTATTAAAAATATATCAAATTGATATCATGCTAATAACCTCATGCATTTTTAGTTGTGCACATCATATTTCACTGCAGCAGATTTACATGGTGATAGAGATCTCCATCACTTTCCAGATTTCACTGAAAATTCAAATGATTTATCATACTTTCTGCTTCTGTAAACATAAGAGATGCCCAATTATTTTAAGTAATTTCTGATTGAGCGTTGTTTATTTCTATAGCCTTTTCCTGAGCTTAAACACTTTAAATCATTAAATTAACTTGGACATTGTCATTTTTCTTTATTATCACAGTATATTAATTCCCAGTTGAAGGAATACTCAAGTGCTCATTGTTGTATTCATCCATTACAAAAAAGAACTCTAAGAACACACTGCTCAGCTCTTGATTGATTGACTGATTGATTGATTACACTGTGGGGAATATAAACTGTCTCTCAGAACTGGGTGGAAGTGTCAGATCCAAATCAATACAAAAATATTAACGTAACCTTTTATTAAATGCTAATCATCTTTGCTGAACTAGGTTGATTTCCTGTTGCATCTTACTTTGATAGCCCAGACATTTTCAAAGATATGATGTGATCATTGCATGGTGCACTTCTCAGAATAGGTCTATACAATTTGCCACAGCCAACTAGCCATGGCCAACTTACCACAACCAACTTGCCATGGCCAACTTACCACAACCAACTTGCCATGGCCAACTTACCACAAGCAACTTGCCATGGTCAACTTACCACAACCAACTTGCCATGGTCAACGTACCACAACCAACTTGCCATGGTCAACGTACCACAACCAACTTGCCATGGCCAACTTACCACAACCAACTTGCCATGGTCAATTTACCACAACCAACTTGCCATGGTCAACGTACCACAACCAACTTGCCATGGTCAACTTGCTGCAGCCAATTCACTGCAGGACAACTCGTCATAGCCAACTCGCTGCGGGACAAGAGTTACATTAATATCAAAGAAATAGTGGAATAGAATCATTAAAGAAAAGTTGCAAAAGGAGGGACTAGAATGAAATGTGAATTGCAAAAATTAAAATGTTTTTTTATTTCTTTTAAATAATTAAATAGAGTTGTTAAATTGCCCTGCAGCAAGTTGTTCCATGGTGAGTTGGCCACAGAGGTGGGTTTCAGCAGGTTCTGATCACTCCTGGAGAACCGGTAGCAGAAATTTTGAGTAGTTTGGAGAACTGGTAAATACAACCTCTGACTGGCCCCACCACCATCTCTTCTCTGCCTCCCAAGTCCCAGCTGATTGGGAGGAAATGGGGATTTTGCAGTATCCTTCCCCTGGAGTGGGGAGGAAATGGAGATTTTACAGTATCCTTCCCCTGCCACGCCCACCAAGCCATGCCCACCAAGCCACAGTCACAGAACCAGTAGTAAAAAATTTTGAAACCCAACACTGGTTGGCCATGGCAAGTTGGCCATGGTGATTAGACCATGGTGATTTGGCCATGACGAGTTGGCCACAGTGAGTTGGCTGTGGCGAGTTGTCCCATTCTGACTCAGAACTATTAGAGTAGTAGTTTCCTAAGTCTTGATAGCCTTCTAAGCTTCAGTATGGCTGCATTGATGAGACAACTTTTTATTTATTTATTTAAATTTATATACCGCCCTTCTCCCGAAGGACTCAGGGCAGTGTACAGCCAGAGATAAAAACATAAAAATATAAAATTTAAAACAATTTAAAAGCAAATTAAATAAATTTGGCCCGTATTTAATTAAAAACTTAATTTGACACTTTGAGACTATTAAAGGCTATAGAGAGCATCTCTGGCTTTTCCAAGAATAATAGTTAGGTTTACTGGGTTGCTGTCAATAGCTCTCATATAAAGGAAAGCTGTTTTCTACATGCTTTTCAGTATTCTGGGCATTTGGATAACAATATGCTGCTTGCAACAGGTAGTCCTCAATTTATAACCATTCGTTTAGTGACTTTTTGATATTACAATGGAACATTGAGAAAGATGACTTATGACCATTTTTCACACTCATGACCATTGCAGCATCCCCATAGTCACATGATCAAAATGGTTCTCTTGGCAACTGGTTCATATTTATGGGACAATTGCAGCATCCCGATATCATATGATCACCTTTTGCAAACTTCTAACAAGCGAAGTAGGGAAGCCAGATTCACTTAACAACCATGTTACTAACTTAACAACTGCAATGATTCATTTAACAATTCTGGCAAGAAAGTTCATAAAATGAGGCAAAACTCATTTAACAACTGTCTCATTCAGCAACAGAAATTTTGGGTTCAATTGTGCTCATACGTCGAGGTCTATCCGTATACTGTATATTAAAATAAAATCAAAATGACATCAAAAATTTATAACCAAAATAATTGTAGGGACGTGACATATTTCTTATGCTGAATCAACACTATCTCTGAGTTTTCTAGTATAAATAACAAATGATGAATTATAACACACTAGAAATCATGGGAAGGTGTCATCATCCCTACCATTGAATATTATGACTAGGCAGGATGCAAGTTGAAATCCAACATCTGGAAAATCTGCCATCCAGGAAATTGGTATTTTTCTGATATTGTTATTTTTGTTGTGAACCGAAGAGAGTATTGGAGACCTCTTCCATGCAAAGACTACACATTTCTACTGAAATATCTACTTGATATTTCCCTATCAGTAAAATATATAATGAACAGTCCACATGTCAATGCATGTGGACATCTACCCAATCTGTCTCAATAGACTAGCAATATTTCCAATTATCCACTATAATTAATACAATGAACTGGAAAAAATGGAGGGGAGGGGTCAAAAGGATGAATAACAATGGTAGGCATTAAGGACTAAATGATTCTGAAATATTTTGTCAATTATCAATTAAATACCTCTCAGCAATACAAATCATCCTCCTGTCTTATTCTTCCATTTTTCTCAGCATGGATGGTCAGTTACTTAGGAACTTACAAATATCCTATTGTTTTTAGAGCATAACACTAAGAAGGTATTGCCTCTCCGGGCAGCTCTATCCAACCTATATCAAGAAAATCAATGCCATGGATTCTTTGAACAAGTCTAGTTTTCTAAAGCTTTCATTCCAGCTAAACACTCGTTCAATGCAGCCTTATGAAACTTAAGGCTGATATTAGCCCTTCATCCACGTTTGTGCTTTTTCAAAGACCTTTACCAGGTTTCATATCTGTTGGCTTCTGCAACATCAAGAAATCTGAAATTGGTCATTGCAGTATGTGCTGTGGCTAAGAATCTTTACAAAAGGTTAGTCACATAAATGAAGTTTTCAGTTAGATGAAGAAGTCTATAATTCAACCTCCTCTTTCTGGAAGTATTGGTGATTTCTCCCATTGGGATCAAACCATGTGTGAATTTTTACTAAGTCTTTAAATATTGTGGTTTAAGAACACAAAAGAAAAAACCTGGATGCTAGAAGACTTTGGTCAAAGAACAAAGTCCTCTCATTAGTTTATGTGAAATTGCTATTGATTCCTTGTTTATAAACAAATCTCTTGGCTGGTTTTTCAGTTACATTTGTATGCATTTATTTTGTTTTTCCAGTTCTCTGCAAATGGAAATGGCATTTGAAGTGCAAAGGAAGAATAAAAGCATACCTATCGCATTCCATAAGCAGAAGCAACAGCAGGCCATTATTTCTAATGAACATATTTGTTCAAAATGTGCTACCTCCCATATAAGCTCCTCTCATTAATAAGAAGACTTAACTGAAATAAAATCAAGTTGACTTTCCTTGTAGGCATTTCAATTAATTAACTCATTTAAAGAGCATATAACTAAACACAACCATTTGGACCAGTGCAGCTTCTTCAAGTCAAGCTCAATGAAGCATAGACCACAAGATTTCCCAATAGCACCTTGATGACTAATTGGTATATTTTTATCCTTCTCTCTTCCACTAAGGTAATTGAATAAAACATGTCTTTACTGCTTAAGGAATGTTTGCGATGCATATAAAAGTAGACTAAGCCGTAAAAAGGAGAGCCAGTTCAATGTAGTGGTTAAGACATCAGGCTAGAAACTAGAAGACTGGGAATAGTAGACCTGCACAAAGCCAGATGGTGACCTTGGACTAGTTATTTTCTCTCATCCCCCAGGAAGGAGGCAATGGCAAGAAAACTGCAGGGACTTGTCCAGGCCATCTCTTTTTCAAGTTTTGCTTCCTGAAATTCTCAATGACATCCTTGAATGTTTTTCTCTAGCCACACTAGAGTTCAACAGATTTTCAAACCACTTATCATTGATAACCTATTTGATCTATGGACCATCTATGAACCAACAAAAATGCCTTCCTTAATCTTGGAATCAGCTATTCTTGGAAGCATCTGTCTCAAATAATGAAAACCTTCACCATCCTTGTTCATCGCTTTCATAAAATTTGACGTAAGTTTGAGTTTTATGTGAAGCAGAGGCAAAAATAGCTTTGTCAAGTCAACAAGTGGTTCATGTTCTTCTGTCCTAGAACCAAATTCTTTCAGAGTAGCCATTTCTTTTTTAATGTAACATGACTCTCATGCACGGCTGTCCCATTCAGAAAAATAACAACAGTACTTGGTATATTTGAGCTACATTTCAAGCAGCAGAGCCATTACTTTTAGATTGCCACAGATATTGCAGTTGTACTAGGCCAGGGGTCAGCAACCCACGACTCTAGAGCTGCATGTGGCTTTTTCATCCCTCTGCTGTGGCTCCTTGTCGCCGGTCAGCTCCATAATTGATAGGGCTTTTGGTTAGGACAGCTGAAAGAAAAAGGATGCCATGCTAGGAGGAGACTCTATGGTGGGAGAACCAGACTTCCAGTCGGCAGAGAAAAAAGGATGCCACGCTAGGAGGAGACTCTATGGTGGGAGAACCGGACTTCCGGTCGGCTCCAGAATTGAACAGGGGGCTTCTGGTTAGGATCTTCGTGGCTCTTTGAGTGTTTAAGGTTGCCGACCCCTGTACTAGGTGTACCAGATGTGCTTCAACAACAGTTCCATATGTGGATGAAGCACATCCGGTCCATATGTTTTCGTATGTTTCTTTCATGTATGCAGTATAGCCAACAGGTACTGAAGTGGGTACATGGCCATTGTGTAAAAACAGAAGATTTCTATAAAGCGGTACATGATAGCTTAAACTAGACCTTATTTTCATGATTAGCAGCCAAACATCTATAAAGACACCCTCAAAAGGGTTCAGGAAGCAAAATCTTTGTTGTCCAGTGGAATCAGACATGATTGAAGAGAAGGGGGAAAAAGTCATAATAAATTTGTTGTGAAATTAAATGAATATCATATAAATCTTTGGCAACTTAATTGTGTTACCACAGCAGAATAAATGTTGTTTGTGATTCCTTCTGACATGTTTCTGGCAAGATTATTCTAGTCTTTTTTGCCAGGTAGGAAAATTCCCAATCCTGCATACTGGCAGTCTGAAATCTTTTAACCACCTCAAGTCTTATTCCAAGGAAAGAGTTCCAGAATAGCTTCCTCAGTTTGGCACCTTCCATTCTGACTGGGAATTCTGGGAGTTGCAGGCTCAAAGTATCTGGAGAATAGTAGACTGGGAGCAAAAATATACACAAAATAAAAAATAATGTGTTGCAAGCTCAAAGTCAAAGTGTGTCACTCTGAATACTGTGTCAGAATTTTTCACATTTCCTGTGTCCTGACAGATCAAATCTCAGCCTTGTAAGTGTTCCATGTCCTGATGCAGCAAAATTCGAAAGGAATGTTTTGCCACAGGAAACAATGAAAACTTGAAAGAAAGCATTTATTTTAATGGGTTTCATCCCAAGTAGATGTGACAGCAATCGATGTGGTGTAATTAATTTTAAATTTATTATAATCAACCACCAAAGATTTATGGTACAATATCCCCCCATCTACTGAGAAATTAAAAGGATGAGTTTTAAGTTTTAAAAAATTAAATTGTCCATGGAAAACAATAGAAGCAAAAGAAGGAAGAGGGGATTGGGGAGAAGAGAGGAGGAGGGGGGAAGAGGAATAATCCATAAAGAATATAAAAAGTCACAAAACGTATTTAATAAACTATTGCTGACTTAGTTATCTGCCTGTATAGCTCAACATAGATTTAACATTTGTTGTTTGAAACATCAACCTTATAGCAGTATTTGTAAGGTATATGCATTGGATGGGACACTTTTGCATTTACAAATCCTGCTGCAAAGCTTGAAGAAGCAACATATTTGAGTATTTTACTACCTGGAAGTTCAGCAATAAAACATCAGATGTGAAACTTTCACCAGTTATTTGAATGACTACTTCCTACTGAGCAGAACACCAGTTTTCGTACTGTCTTCTCCCATCTTCAACAAGGGAATCTTTAACTCTTCCTCACTTCCAGCTATCAAAGTAGTATGATCAGCATTTTCTGAGACTATTGAGGTAACACCCAGAAATTCTTGCAGTACTTGCACAGGTACAGTATATGTGGTACCTTGCTCAACTATGAGAGGGATCTTGGAATCCTAATGGACAATCACTTAAATATGAGCCAGCAATGTGCAGCAGCTGCCAAAAAAGCCAACACAGTTCTAGGCTGCATAAACAGAGGGATAGAATCAAAATCACATGAAGTGTTAATACCGTTTTATAATGCCTTGGTAAGGCCACACTTAAAATACTGCATCCAGTTTTGGTCACCACGATGTAAAAAAGATGTGGCAACTCTAGAAAAAGTGCAGAGAACAGCAACAAAGATGATTAGGGGACTGAAGGCTGAAACATATAAAGAACGGTTGTTGGAACTCGGTATGTCTAGTCTGATGAAAAGAAGGACTAGGGGAGATATGATAGCAGTATTCCCATATCTCAGAGGTTGCCACAAAGAAGAGGGAGTCAAGCTATTTTCCAAAGCACCTGAGGATAGGACAAGAAGCAATGGATGGAAACTAATCAAGGAGAGAAGCAACTTAGAACTAAGGAGAAATTTCCTGACAGTTAGAACAATTAATCAGTGAAACAACTTGCCTCCAGAAGTTTTGGAAGTTTTTAAAAAGATTGAATAACCATTTGTCTGAAGTGGTGTAGGGTATCCTGCCTAAAATGAATTTGTCTGAAGTGGTGTAGGGGGTTGGACTAGAAGACCTCCAAGGTCCCTTCCAACTCTGTTATTCTATTCTAATTGCACATTAATGGTGATACATTTTTTTTATTTGATTTATATGTACGATTTATATTCTCCGAAGACTCAGGGCGGCTTACAATGCGTTGAGCAATAGCCTTCATACATTTGTATATTTATACAAAGTCAGCTTATTGCCCCCACAATCTGGGTCCTCATTTTACCTAGCTTAGAAAGGTTGGAAGCCTGAGTCAACCTTGAGCCTGGTGAGATTTGACCTTGCAGTAATTGCAGGCAGCAACATAAAGCTAGACAACTACAAGGGTAGTTGTCATGAAAATTCTGGATACTTTGCTACATTTTCTATAAAGACATCATTTCTGTTATTTTCAACAAGAGGCTGAAAAATATATTCAGCCAATATAGTCAGATTAAAAAAAGAAATAAGAACTTTACAATACAGTTACTAATAAAGGGTCAGGACTCCACACGGCTTTAAGATACAAAAACAGTACATTGCTTCAGCACAAAGCTGCCATTATTTTTCTGTCATCTAACTAGTTCCACAGTTGTTTGTAAAGTGAGACAGTCAACATAGTTTTCTGAAGAACTACAAGACATTCCATACATATTTGGCCTGACTGTCTAGAGTAGAGTAGCTATTCAGAGAGGAATTGTAACATTTGTGTTTTGGGTACAATCAAGTCCGAAAGAGTTTCTACACTTAGTGGATCACCATCTAGGGAGTCATTCTGAAACAACAGTTGCTATTTCCGTTGAGTTTCATCCTTTAAACATTTCCAAAGGTATTTGAGATGACAGTCAGGAAATGAATTATTGTATTTGGATATTGCAAATGTAGTGTTATAAGTAGTACTTGACTTACATCCACAATTGAGCCCAAAATTTTTATTGTTAAGTGCTACATTTGCTAAGTGAGTTTTGCCTTATTTTATGACCTTTCTTGCCAGAGTTGTTAAGTGAATCACTGCAGTTGATAAGTTAGTAACCTTGTTGTTCAGTGAATCTGGCTTCCCCATTGACTTTGCATGTCAAAAGGTAACAAAAGAGTGATCATGTGACCTTGGGTCACCGCAATGGTCATAAGTATGAACCAGTTGCCAAGCATCTCAATTTTGATCACGTGATCATGGGGATGCTACAAAGGTCGTAACTGTGAAAACTGGTCATAAATCACTTTTTTCAGTGCCGTTGTAACTTTGAACAGTCACTAAATGAATTGTTGTAAGTCAAGGACTACCTGTATTTTAAAAAAACTAGCTACTAAGGCTATGCATTGCATATGTTGATTTCTCTGTTGTGAGCCACCCTGAGTCTTCAGAGAGGGGAGGCATATAAATTGAATTAATTAAATTAAATTAAAATTAAATTAAAGAATGAAAATCTTGTCCAAACCATTATTTATAATTCCAATGATCATTTGCACTTGAAAAAGACAGTTGTGGATTTTGCATGAGGAATAAGTCCAGCCAGTGGTGGGATTCAGCCAGTTCGCACCACTTTGGGAGAACCGGTTGTTAACTTTCTGAGCAATTTGGCAATCTGGTTGTTGGAAGAAATCATTAGGGCAGAGACCCGGTTGTTAAATTATTTGAATCTGACCACTGGGTCCAGCCAATGATTACATTGACATAGCATACAGTATGACATTTTACTGTTTTCTGTTGAATAGGGTCATTGCAATTAATAGTTTCAGCACCAACAGTGCCATTATTAATAATGAATGTTTAAAACCAGAACAGGAGAGAAAACTCAGGGGATGCCAAAGCTGTTATCTTCCCAACACAATGTGCAATTTTTCAGATCAGCAGCAGAAGTGATGTTATTTGTAAATATTGTTTAACACACATTCATAACAACTTACTTGATTCAATTTACAACTTACTTGAACAACTTACCATATTTTTTGGAGTATAAGACGCACCGGAGTATAAGACACACCTACCTTTTTTGGTGAGGAAACAAAGAAAAAGAAATCTTCCTCTGCCTGTGTCTCTGAGCAATTTTGCCTCCTTGCAGCAAACAGCACAGCCTACTTTACTTTCAGTTTCGTTTTCAGCATAGCTTGATTAGCACAAGGGAAAAAAAATCTGCTCCAGCAATTTTCTTGCCTGCAGCAGAGCCCTGCACAAAACAGCTGAGAGCAAATCAGCTGAGAGTCGGGAGGCCAATCCAATCAACTTGTGTTAATAGGCTGTGCTGAAGCTGAAAGGAACTGTTTTTTTCTTGCTGTTTGCTTGCAAGGAGGTAAGTGCTGCAAGGCAGAGGCCAAAGGATGGGGGCCAGTGGGTGGGCAGGCTACATTTGGTGTATAAGACACACCTAAATTTTCACCCCCTTTTAGGGGGGGAAAGGTGCGTCTTATACTCCAAAAAATACGGTACTTGTATACCTTGAATTTATTCCCTATAACAGATAAGTGGCAATTTTTTACTGCGATCTTCTGTAATATTTCTGGGAATGTCTTCAGTATTGTACAAAATCAGAATCTGGGAATATCTTCAATATTATACATATACATATTCATAAAGTATTATTTAAATATGACAAGGTATGTTATATGCAAAAGTTCCAAGAAGTAATCATAGTTAAATGAAAGGAAGCGAGCTGATAGAAGAAGAATATTTCTAACTCAGGGTTGACCTGTGGGGTCCTTGGTGCTTTCTGACTTTCGTTGCTTACTTGCATGCATTTCATTACCAAACAAGATAACATCATCAGTGTTAGAAGTATGTACAATTTGGTCTCATTTTACAGTATATACTAGTGTCTTGTCCTGTTGGTGTTGGTCGGAGTGATCTTGGTGGTTTCCTTGATTAGGCTGTTGATTACTGTTGGCTTATTTGTCTGCATTGGTAATTCCTTTTTGGGGTATTGTTTACTTCTTGATTGTTGCTCTAGTGTTAATTTTGGTGTTAATCTCTGTTCATCTGGATGTTAATTGCTTGAGGGAGTAATTTTGCTAATTCTGGGTTTATGGATATCAAGAGTGCTGGGACATCAAATGACCATGATTTCATCTTCATCTATGACCGGGTCTTTGGTTCTTTGGAGGCACTATAGTGGGGAATTGATGGAGCATCTGCTTCACTCTGTTCAAACTTTTTTTATCAGTTCCTTAGCAACATTGTAGTTTGAGGTCTCTGGTAATGATACAATTGGAGAGAGAGGTGTGATAACAATAATGCACATATATTTATACACTTACATATAAAACCCAAGTCACATAGGGCCCACACAATTTGAATTGTTCTCTAAGCATGACATACAAGGTGGTTAACAGAATGTCCTTTTTGAATCATAATAATTGCACTGCATTAACTTAAAACTACGGTGTTCTTAGTATTATCACTTGGGAACCTTTTGTAAAAACAAATATTTATCCAGATACATAATGAGCAAAGATCTTCTTAACCCAATATTAGGATCATGTAGCTTGCATAGAAAATGGAACCGCTTTCATTCAAAAGAGCACGTGTACACAACACTTTCAGTGTGATCCATATCCAACGTTACATGCATACAACAACATCTTTTGTTTTCTTGAAATTGTATCGCGTCGGAATAGATCTGCATTGCAGTAGCAAGAAGAATTAGATATAGTCATCGGTTAACATAAAAAGCAGATATCCTACATTACTGCAAAATATGGGTGCAAGAGCTGTCATAGCTCTATTCATCCTAGGATTTAGAAATATTTGATTGTACAGCCAAACTGTCTCCATCACAGTTTTGTTATGTCCAAAACTCCATTGCCTGAGAGATCATAATTTGTGTTTTACAACAATGTGCAGAAAAGAGCAGATTCCAATGGTCAACTACAATTATTCATGCTAGCTTATCCCCTTTCCTCTCTAGTTCTGGACTCATTTATCTTGTTTATTGGGTTGTTGAAATGCCAGTCCATGCAGAGTTTCTGCACTTCTCTCTATGGAATCTATAAATTAGATACCATTCCTTCCTGAGTAAGCTCATTTTTAAACACTCAGAAATGTTTGTTTTTGGTATACAAGCCAGAGCAGGGTTAACAAAACACACTCTGCCAGTGTTTTGTTTATTGCAATATAAAACACCGTTAAGTGGAGAATAAATTGCCATTCAAACATATGCACTCTGAAATCTGATACAGCTATCATATTTTCATAAAGGGTTTGTGCAAATTGTATCACAGGCAGCAGTTTGCTAGCATGCCATGTTCATATAATATCATATAATTTTTGTCTCACTCAGATGTCAGAACACTTCAAATTCCATTTAGAAATAACTCATCTGTTTTGCTCAGTTACATATAGTTCTATTAGTTTATTGAAGTCTAACAAAGAAAACAGAGGCAATGAGTCAAAGCTGAATTTCTAAAAAAACAAATATTAAGGCAAATATAACTTCTGATCTCTAAATAATTTTAATGTCATGTTCTTTTATAGAATCTCATAACTATTATGAAAATAGGTTATGAGAAGATCAAAATAATGTTGGAACTGCTCTCATATTAGGTCCAAAAGTTTACAAGGTAAAGGATAAACATTACACAAATTATGAGTATTTTTCAAGTTAATATTAGGTATGTCTTAACATTCATTTTTATTTTATTTTGTTTGTGCCTTTGAATAAATTTTTAACTCCTGCCAATTGCCTGGACAACTTTCTGCAGTTTGCTTGGCAAGACATGGAAGTGGTTTGCCCCTGCCTGCTTCCTCTGGCTTCATGTCTCAGTTGGGACTAGAACTCACCGTCTCCTGATTTCTAGCCTCACACTGGCTCTTTAACATTCAATTTAACATTCCATAATGAACAAGAAAACTACAATGTTCTTTTCAAATTAATCCCAGCATTCAGTTTTTATTAATCAAATTTCATAGATTGACTTTCATAATCTTAAATTAAGTTATTATAACATTATAATCTTCCTCATGTCTATAACATGAAATCAGCTGGAATGGTCCCTCTATTTCTATAAGCATTCCTGTCTGGATTAATGCATGTCTGGATTAATGCATAAAGTTTTTAAGGGTACTATAATTAGTTGCTGAATGTAAATTAGCCTTTTACAGAAAGTATGACTCTTGTGATAATTTTATTTATTTACTTGGCATATTTACACCTGATACAATCACAAGCTCTTTAGTTTAGGAAAACACTAAGGCATTCAAGACTTAAATGTCAGGGTATCTACATCATATCAAGCCATCATGGTCTAGTTTTCCAAGTTGCAAAGACTAGTTTCATTAAGTTAGTACCAAATAAGGCATGTTATAGTTTAATACCAAATTAAAATGTGAACTTCCTATCTGTCAGCCTGCCTTGCAAGCATACTGACACATATCTAAATAACTAGATTGATCCATGAGTAAGTTTAATTACTACTATAGTAATTAAATTACTACTACTATGAGCCTTGGTAGTACAGTGGTTTAAGGCACCCTGTTATTAAGCTGGTTATTAAGACCAGCTGCCTGCAATTACTCCAGGGTTCGAATCTCGCCAAGGCTCAAGGTTGACTCAGCCTTCCATCCTTTCTAAGGTAGGTAAATTGAGGACCCAATTGTGGGGGCAATAAGCTGACTTTGTATAAATATACAAAAGGATGAAGGCTATTGCTGAGCACATTGTAAGCCGCCCTGAGTCTCCAGAGAAGGGCGGCATATAAATCAAATTAAAAAAAAAAATTGCTGCACACTAAGAGCTGGAAGCTAAGAGCTGGAAGCTATTCATGAAAAGTGAAGCATGCTAATTTCTTTTCTTTTTTTTTCCCTGATCAAAATTCAAATTTTTAATTTTTGACCTAAAAATGGGAGAAGGGAGAAAAGCCTCTATTTGCCCATCAAAATAAAACTGCAGCTTGGAGATTATAAAATTGGAGATTATAAAGTTGGAGATTATAAAGTAGTAAGTGGAAAGCGTTAAACAATTTATTTCCAAGATTGTAGGGCAAAGCAAAAACAATTTTTATAAAGTGTTCAAAATATTCAAGTTCATTCACAGATGTTCCACACATATATCAACCACTAAACTAAGATGTAAGGGGTGAGGTCTTTTTCCTAAATAATAGAACTCCAAAATAATAGAGTTGGAGTTGGAGTTGGACCTAGTCCCTACTCAAGCAAGAGACCCTATACCAGCGATGACTAACCTTTTCCGGACTGAGTGCCCAAAGTGTGTGTGAGTGCACGCGAATGTGCGCATGTGCACCTAATCCCCCAAAATGCAATGCATGCATGCGCCCCACCCTGTGCATGCACCCCACTCCCACACATGTGTGCACGGCCCCCTGCATGCACCCTGCCCCCCCCACATGCATGTGCAGGCCCCACACACACACCCTGCCCCTGCGCGTGCACGGCAGATACCCGAAGACCAGCTGGCCGGTGGGAGGCACACGCACATGCGCAGCAGAGCTGAACTGGGGCAACAGCTCGTGTGCCATCCAAGAGGGTACTGCGTGCCACCTCTGGCATGCATGCCATAGGTTCACCATCACAGCCCTATACCATTCTGGACAAATGGTTGTTCATTTCTCCTTAAAAATCTCCAGTGATGGAGCACCCACAACAAGACAACTTGTTTCACTGATTAGTTGTTCTATCTGTTAGGAAATTTCTCCTTAGTTCTAGGTTGGTTCTCTCCAGGGGTGAAATGCTCCTGGTTCGGACCGGATCACCTGATCCGGTAGCGATGGCGGCGGGTGGTTCGGAGAACCAGTAGCAAAAATCCCTGTGTCCCCCCCACCATGCCCAGCTGAGCCGCACGATCATCAGAGGCTTTTTTTTTCTTTTAAAAGCATTTTTTCTACAACCTCTTCCGATGAAAAAATGCTTTTAAAAGTAAAAAAAAAAGCCTCTGATGATCGCGCGGCTCAGCTGGGATCGTCAGAGGCTTTTCAAAGCATTTTTTTCTGCAACCTCTTGGCCGAAGAGGTGGTTAAAAAAATGCTTTGAAAAGTCTCTGACAATCCCAGCTGAGTTGCCTGACTGGCAGAGGCTTTTCAAAGCATTAGAAAAAATGCTTTGAAAAGTTAAAAAAAAAAGTTGGCCACGCCCACCCAGTCACATAACCCCCCTCAAGCCACAGCCACAGAACCGGTAGTAACGAATTTTACATTTCACCCCTGGTTCTCTCCTTAACTAGTTTCCATCTATTCCTTCTTGTTCTGCCTTTGACTCCCTATTCTTTGTGGCAGCCCCTTGGAAGACTGCTATCATGTCACCCCTAGTCTTTCTTTTCATTAAACTAGACCAGTGTTGGCTAACCTTTTTGCCATCGCATGCCAAAAGTGGGGGGGAGCACGGTGGGGTCACATGCAAGCGTGCCCACATCCATAATTCTATGCGCCCCCCCATGCTCCCCCCACTTTTGGCCCGGTGGGCCCGGTAGGCCCGTTTTTTGCTCTCCCCAGGTTCCAGAGGAGCCTGGGGAGGGCAAAAACAACCTTCCCCACCCACCCCAGAGGCCCTCCAGAGGCCGGAAACAGTGTGTTTTCCTGTCTTCTGGTGGGCCCAGAAGGCCCGAAAATCAGCTGGCTGGCGCACGCATGCATGCCGTAGCTGAGCTCGCGTGCCCACCGATATGGCCTGAATCTTAGCTCCAGTAAAAGGCAGGGGTGAAATCCAAAATTTTTCCCTACTGCTTCTATGGGCATGGTTTGGTGGGCGTGGCACTGGAAGGATATTGCAAAATCTCCATTCCCACCTCACTCCAGGGGAAGGAGACTCAGCCGCCCTGAGTCTCCGGAGAAAGGTGGCATATAAATTAAACTAATAAAAATTAAAAAAAAATACTGCAAAATCTCCATTTCCTCCCCACTCTAGCCAGAGGTGGTATTTGCTGGTTCTCTGAACTACTCAAAATTTCCACTACCGGTTCTCCAGAACCTGTCAGAACCTGATGGATTTCACCCCTGGTATGAGGGGTACAAAGTTGCCAGGAGGAGGTGCCCAGGCCACGTAGCACAATCCTTTAAGAAAGTCATAGTTATTCTCTACATAAATGAAGCTGGACAATCAGTTGTAACTCCAACTCTCCCTGCTTAGGGCAATGTTAATCCCTTTTATTTGTATACTTTTTTGTTTCCTTCTCTCTTTGAAGGAAAAAAAAATACCATGTCATTTTCATAGTCAAATATTTCTTTCCTGATTGCTCTGAAGGTTTAATCCATTTGGACAGAATGGCTTTATTAACAACAACAAAAAAAAAGGATCACTTTGTTTCAAATTGTTGGACTTATTACTAAAATGAGAAAGAAGTATGTGTCTCTTTAAATTTTAGAATGTGTCCCAAAACTTCAGTGAGCTGAACAGATGGGGAAAACAACCTGCTACCATCCGATGTTAAGGCAGCCATAGCTCATTTACTTGTCAATTTAGCTAAATTTAATGCATATATACATGAAATTAAGTTCCTACCCTGTATTTAGATTCCTCCCATTAACTGAGGACTTCAGCGTTTGCAGTAGCATATTTCCAAGCCAGTCTTTACCTCTTTCCTATAATTTATTCATTTCACTTTATTTTCACTGAAATAATAATAATAATAATAATAATAATAATAATAATAATAATAATAATAATAATAATAATAATAATAATAATAAGCCCTGACTTGTTTCAGGTGAAGGAAAATAAAACCTCAACCAAAATATTACTATAGAATATTTACAGGTTCTCACAGCAACAGTACTATGATGCAGGATTTGGACTGATGAGATCTGTTTCCTGTCATAGCAGTACAGTAACTCTGCTTTATGGAAACAGTAATTCTGGTATCAAAAATATTAGGAATTTTACTCTTTCGATGTCTTGGCATCAAAGAAAAAAATTCACTTTATAACCTGTCATTTAGCCCTCTGTGTAAATCACTGCACTGCTCATTTATTCCTTTCTTCTTTGGCTCCTTCTTACCCTTGGCAGATAATCCAGGTAAAAAGCAGAACCTGCTTTTCACACTAGAAAGATTCACACTAAAATCACAAGAAATATTGGTTTAGCCATGTACTGTTCAATGTCACAGATCCCTCTTGTCATAAGAATAATTTGGGGTTCCGACTTGAGCCGAGGTTGTGCAAGAATAAATAAAAATGAGATCCAGACAGCTGTGAAGAAAGAAGAAATATTTATTCCTAAAAGCAAACAATTTGCTTTTAAGGGCAGCTGCAGAGAAATGGGGTACAGCAACAGACTTTTTACAAGGGAGCTGGACCTGGTACGGAAGTGTCTATGTGCTGATTCTAGCTAGGGTGACACTTGTTTGCGTGTGCATATATGTGTAAGTATGTTTATCGTGTTTATTTTTGTGAATGTGCAGTTCCGCTGGGAGACCTAATTTAATTAACTCTATTTATGTTTGCAGATCTTATCCTTTGATATGTGGATTAAGTCTGGGTAATTTATTTGGGGGTTTGAGGAAATTTGGATAAAAGATTTTCCCCGGTTTGCTATTTTTACTTGATTAATTTAGTTTCAGCTTGACTGCCAGTTATCTAGTGGAGATGCTGATTATCAGACCATTGTGGATTCTGTTAATGTTTTAAGGGAAATTAATGTTTCAAGAATAAAATATATTTTGATATAAAACTTCTCACACTAAATATTCTATTCTATTTTGGGATATTATGATAATGTAGAACAGGAATGGGCAACAGAGAAAGAAATTAAAGGAAGAAATAAGACCAGAAAAAGGAGTGGAAACATGTCTAAAAGCAGTTTACAACGATATCATTCACGGCACTTTTCTATCTTCGCAAAGAATATTTGTTTCCACTGTGGCCTTAGATCACTTCCTACGTTTCATACCCTTTTGTTCTTTAAACTTTAATTTTTTCACCCATCCATTGTTGAAGCCATCACTTCTTGTTTACCGTGCACATTTCTGCACCACATCAGTTGCTCTAGGCTAAATATACTTTCATGTTTCTCATGTAACTCACCTCCCGGCTTCCATAGAACAAAGTGGACAGAAGCAGATATTATAAACTGTTGTTTTTGCTTCTTTCAACCAACATTCACTCGTCACAAGGAACTGCATGTTCCTTGCTGTCCTTCTAGCACTTTGCACATTGTAACATGTCTTGATAGATTTTATTTAACCGTTTATTTAATATATCTCTATGTGCCTGGAATCAAAGCTCTCTCAGTGGCTTACGGAGAAAATGTGCGATTCAACACATCCATGATACAGAATGCACTGCACAAGGATAAAACCATTTTAAAAAAAATGAAAAATGGCAATATTTTTCATGGGCGGTAACGAAACCCTACCTATAAATTATCCTACTTGCTCTTCTTTTTCACTATTTGTATGTAACTTGCAATTTTCCAGTCCATTTTTCAACATAATTACCTTAGTATTTGATAAATTGTCAGGTCCATATTCCTTGTTGTGTCATCCAGTCTATCCAACATTGACTGTAAATCATTCAGGTTCTCAGCCAGCAACAATGGCATCATCTGGTTACTTCCCACAGTGCTAAAGGAATTGGCAGCTGTAATCTCATAACCACGAAGTGGAGAAGTCCTGGAGAACAGGAGAAAAGCCAAAATACAGAAGAAGAGCTGACATTGTTCCAATATTTTAAAAGGGAATGAAGTAGACCATGAAAACCACAGTCCAATTAGATTGACATCAGTACCAATTTCTAAAAATGTATCACCAAGAAGTGGGTTTGTAAGAACTTTAAAAAGAGCAAATTGATTACTACAGTAGCCAGCCTAGATGTGTTCAAAAAATAAATCATGCCAAAGTAAACTTATTGCTTTTTTCTTTTCTTTTCTTTTCTTTTATAAAGTAATTAGTTTATGCTATCAATGTGAGAGACACAGGTAACCATGCCTCTCACAATTCTAAACTAAACTAAAGAAGTTTAGTTCAAAGCACTTCAAGTTTATTTCATGCAACCTATACACAATAATTTGATCTACTAACAGTCAAGACAAACTGGTGCTAGATAAGAGTCAATGGAATTCATGGAGGGCTAGGCTTAGGTCCCTTGTGGGAGTGAACCAGAGGTGGTATTCAGCAGGTTCTGACCAGTTCTGGAAAACCGGTAGCGGAAATTTTGAGTAGTTCGGAGAACCGGTAGTAAAAATTCTGACTGGCCCCGCCCCCATCTATTCTCTGCCTCCCGAGTCCCAACTGATTGGGAAGAAATGGGTATTTTGCCTTAATCTTCCCCTGGATTTGGGGAGGGAATGGATATTTTACAATATCCTTCCCCTGGAGTGGGGTGGGAATGGAGATTTTACAGTATCGTTGTCCTGCCACGCCCACAAAGCCACACCCACAAAGCCACGCCCATAGAACCAGTAGTAAAAAATTTTGATTCCCACCACTGGAGTGGAGTGACTCCAAACTGATGATACATTTGACCCTGCCCTTGCGCTCAGCCTAATCATCTCCTACAGAATGTAATCTAGACTTCAGTATGGTATTTGTTAAAGCTGACTATAACTTATAAGTGGGACAATATGAGATACATAGCTTCACAACCATGCCCAACAAGTGTTCCTTGATGGGTCTATGTCTAGGTGGAGAAAGATATGCAGGAGGTACCTTGGGATTCTTTTCAGGGCCCAGTGTGTTCTTTAACATTTTTATACGTGACTTAGACAAGGAGATAAAAGGGATGGTCAGCAAATCTGCAGGTGAGACAAGATTTGAGGACATTGCTGATGTCCTCAGAAGACACAGTTACAGTTCAAAAGGTTCTTTGTAGATATACACATTGAGCTTTCTTCCAACAAAATGAAGTTTAAAATATAGGGTTCTGCACTTAGGTAGGAAAAACCAAGTACAAAGAGGATCTAGTGATAGTTTATCAAAAGGATTTGGGTTTCCTTTCCTGACTATAGATTAAATATGAGCCAGCAGTTTGTGCAGCCGTCAAAAGAGACAATGCTGCTTTAAGGGGAAGTATAATGCTGAGATCACAGTAAGTTGTGGTTGCACGCTGTGCTGCACAGATCAAACCATACCTGGTATGCTATGTCAGGCTTTGGTTGCCACAGTACCAAGAAGGTTATTGAGGAGCTAAGAAGAGTGCAGAGCAAAGCAAAGTGAAATATATCTGGCTCCTTTCATTTCTCTTCATCTGGTTTAGTTTTTAATCTTTAAATTTTTTACTGGCCATCTCTGAGCCTATTCCAGTTGTTCTGAATTCTTCTTAGTGTGATCCTCAAAAATGTATTTAGCACTGAAGGCAGGGTCTTACCAAATCAGACTAGAGTGAAATAATTATTTCCCTTGATTTGACCATTATTCTACTAATGCAGCCAAAATTGCATTTGCCTTACGTGAAGGCACTTCTCACAAATTCATTCACTTTAGAAGTATTTGGCCTTGGACAGTAAATAAAATTTGATTGGTTTCCTTTTGCAATCAACTACTCTTCCAAGATCTTTTTCACAAGGGCTACTGCCATCCTAGGTGTTCTCTATCCTATATCTGTGCATTTTCATTTTGCTTTTTTAAGTGAAGAATTTTGCACTTATGTCTCTTATATTTTGTTGGGTTATTTTCAGTTGTTCTGAATTTAGCACAGTTGTACTGAAAATTACTAGAAACCTGGCTATTTGCCAAGCCTTTAGGAGAGAGTGGTTGTGGAACCCCTTTTAACTTGGCTTAGTTTTGCTCTTCTGGTTACCTGTGTTCTCTTTTGCATGTATTATTTCTTTTATTTGTAAGTCATCTAGGTGGCCTTGGAATTGGAATGAATAAACACATTTCAAGTTTATTTATGTCTTCTATGATGTCAGCCAAAGCTGTGTTTAAGCAAAAGTTAAATACACTACACCCTAAGGTCTCACAATTTCAAAAATTTTAATACTTTATTTGTTATAGTTTTATATATGAAATAGAGGGTTCATATTTCAAAGTTAATTAAGTCTTCCTGTATGGCTCATATGAACCTCATTAATTGATTAAGATATGCTTTGCTTCTGCAGGCATTCATACCTTCTGTTCAAAGAGGACTTCCCCACCCAGTACGGGTATATTATGTTTCTTGGCAATATTCTTGCCAAAATCACTTGTAATGCTTCTCTGTTAGCACTTGCAAATAGAGCCTCTACAGCTTCCAACTGCTTTGAGCCTCACCATGCCTCTATCCAGCCCTGATATTAGCTCTCCTACCCAATTTTGTATTTGTGTAAGATTTGTATTTGATAAGCGTACCCCCTATCTATGCACCCAAATTATTAGTGAAAAATATTGAAGGATAGCCACTGCAGGATCAATCATTTTGGCATCCTTCCTATTGCATTGGTTCCGTTTGCAATTCTACTCCTCTCAATTGTGATATAGATATGGAATCTATCTCAGTAAGGATCTGTTATTCCTGTTAATCATACTGGTAGTCCTCAATCACCCAAAGTATTTAAAACTGGAAACTCTCTCACTAAGTGATGCACTCATAAGGCACAATATTGCAGACACAACAGTCCCCATTGCCATCATTAGGTGAATTCCATGCGTTCACAGCATCCATGTGGTGGAATCCCCAGTTAGACTGGAGGCAGGTGTCAAGAGGGGGCCTGAGACTGGAGTCTTGGCATTGCAGGTAGCAGCGGACATCTGACTTCCCCCAGAATCCTTGAAACCTTTATCTTACTATTCCTTCAGTCTGCACTCAGTCTGGTCAGATTCTTGTAACATAGCTGACTAGCAATAAAATTCCTGCTGAGATTCTTCCAGTAGTTCTGATTGCTTTCGCCTGACATTCCTGTGGTCATGTGCTCACCATTTGTGACCTTCTGCTGGCTTCCCCACTGATTTTGCTAGTTGGAAGCTGGCAAAGAAGGTGGCAAAGGGTGATCAAGTGACTGCGGGATGCTGGGACATTGTAACTGCAAACCAGTTGCTGAGCTCCCAAATTGTTATCATGTGACCATGGGAACACTATGGCAACCACCACTATGACAGTCCAGAGGTGGGTTTCAGTAGGTTCTGATCAGTTCTGGAGAACCGGTAGCAGAAATTTTGAGTAGTTCAGAGAACTGGTGGTAAAAATTCTGACTGGCTCCACCCCCATCTATTCTCTGCTTCCCAAGTCCCAGCTGATCGGGAGGAAATGGGGATTTTGCAGTATCCTTCCCCTGGAGTGAGTTGGGAATGGAGATTTTACTGTATCCTTCCCCTTCTCCTGCCACGCCCACCAAGCCACACCCACAGAACCGGTAGTAAAAAAATTTGAAACCCACCACTGTGACAGTCCTTCATAAATACTTTTCATTCAGCATTGTCATAACTTCAATACATCACTGAACAAGCAGGAATACCTGCATCTGACCTTCTGTAAATTTGGGATCACATTGCACGTTTCCCATAATATGAGTATTGGTTGATGGATCATAAAAGCCATGAATTTCATGGGAGCTATATTCTTCCTGAACAACTGGAGAACCATCGATTCTCTATCAGGGAATGCTGTATTTTCAAACACAGTGCACATTCACTACTGCAATGAATCACCCAGTCAGTTTTCAAGAACGGTGTGTTAAATTCTGATGTATTTTTAATAACGATAAGCTTATTTTTCCCAGCTGATAAAAACTGACAATAACAAAGGATGGAGGGAGAATATAATCAAATTAATATTAATCTCTTAAAGTCTCAGAAAGAATTTTTTTAGGGGTAAGGATATATATCACGCCACACTGGGCTGATTTGTGCATCCTCAAGATTCGGTAACGAAGAACTGACCTGCATGTTCATCACCTGTTGAAAATTAATTTCAGTGGAGCCACAGTTTATGATCCAATAATGAGGAATTAAGAGCTGTTTATTTATCCTTGGGTTAGCCTTCATTGTAGCTAAGCGTTATAAGTATCAATCATCTTGCAATCAAAGTCTTGCATGTCAGTTGTGTGTCTCAGTGAGTATTGATGTGATGCTCATATTTTACCAGAATCCGAACTTAAGCAGGGAATTACGTGACATGGCTGGTTATCCTAGGAAAATTTATGGTAGAAAACACTGAAGTTGCCAATTAGGTGATGTCTTAATTGTCTTATTTAATTGGGTTAAACATTCCATTTCTCAACTTTGAAACAGTCTTAAGGCAAAATTAGAGGGCTAGCAATCACAATTCCTTTGAACACCTTTTTGTTTGTGTTTTTTAAATAATCCTCATGTTCTCAAACATGCAACCTTGCAATCTTTTCCTATGCTTCAGCCACACAACTTGGGAATTAGCTTGATCTGGAAGCCTCAAAGGCACCAAACCAAGAAGTTGGATACCGTGAGTTCAATTCCTGCCTTACCCATGAAAGCCAGCTGGGTAACTTTGGGCCAGTCACTCTTTCTCAGCCCAACACAACTCACAGAGTTGTTGTTGTGAGGAATATAGGAGAAAAATGTGTTGAATATGTTTGCTGCCTTATATTATTTATAGAATTAATAAAGGTAGAAAATAATAAGATAAAATATAAAATAGACTTTAGAGACATCAGGTAAAAGAAATTGGCTGTTTTTGGTATGTCAGAGAAAGCAAGAATTTTGAAGAATGTTGGCTTTCTGTGAATGAAAAATGTGACAGGAAATAGAATGCTTTTTTATTAAATGTTTATTTATTTATTAAATATATATGTCTCTAAGAGTCATTATGGAGATGGAGAGGCAGTGGTGGGATTCAAGTAATTTAACAACCGGTTCTCTGTCCTAATGATTTCTTCCAACAGCCAGTTTGCCAAACTGCTCAGAAAGTTAACAACCGGTTCTCCCGAAGTGGTGCAAACTGGCTGAATCCCACCACTGTGGAGAGCATATAAATTTAATGAATAAGGTTTTTTTTTAAAGTCTATTTCTTGGCCCATCAGAAACAGGTAAGCAGATCGCAGAAATTCCTTCCATGGTTTATTTATGGTGATTCCAGGATTTTTCATTCAAGAGACAGAAGCCGTAGTTTGTTTTTTCCCTCTCAAAATCTAACTGCCATGAAGATCACAATGAACAAACCACAGAAGGATCTTCTGTGCCTTGCTTTGCTGCTTCAGCTAACTTTGCTAACTGCAACTACTGACTTGGTTTCTGTTAGATAGACTATGACAGGGGTCTCCAAACTTGACAACTTTAGGACTTGTGGATTTAACTCCCAGAATTCCCCGGCTAGCCTGATCCCTGGACTAAAAGGCTGAAAAATCAAGAGATATTATTCATGGATTTATTTGAAAACTCATTGCTGAAATCACTAAATTGGAATCTATTTATTAAATAATCTCTTTTTAAGCCTTTCTAAACTTGCAAATATGTTGAATTCGAGCTCCCAGAATAACTAGGCATCAAAAATTGTAAAGTCTTCTAGAAGCTTCTACTTATCGACTAAGATGAGTATATCTGAACTCTAGAACTATAAAAAAATGTTCTACATTCAAACTGTGTTGGCATTCCAAGATATATATTGCATTTCAGATTGTTACCAGTGTTTGAGAAATAATAATGTTCATCCTCTCAAAGAAATTTAAGAAATCTAGCTGGTGTAAACAGATTGGTAAGTCTTGATTCACTTGATTTTACAGTACATTTATAATTATTCAATATATTTCTATGTCACTACAATCAAATAGACTCTTGGCAGTTTACACAGGAAAAAAAATACAATATAAAATATTAACTTCCCTGACCTGAGCTGATCACCTCAGTGAAAGTTAACTGTCAGTTAAAGAGTATTCCATGTAAATTATCAAATAAATAAGGAAACTATGTAGGAAAATAAAATTAAAATATGGTATGATTGCCAGTTTCAAAAACTGCCAAATGTGAATAATCTTGGCACATTAAATGTTGGCTGATATAGATAGATAGATAGATAGATAGATAGATAGATAGATAGATGATAGATAGATAGATAGATAGATAGATAGATAGATAGATGGTTGGTAGGTAGGTAGGTAGATAGATAGATAGATAGATAGATAGGGAGGGAGGGAGCGAAGGAGGGGAGAGAGAGACAGACACACAGAGACAGACAGAGAGAGAGATGATAGATTATATATAAACACTGACATGTTTATAAAGTCAGAGTCCTTTGGAACTCTCCTCCTTCTCCAACAAACACACACCTTATTGTGGAGAGATTTGACTATTTGAAGGACAGCTTTAGAAGTAGATTATCCCTACAATTTTCAGAGTTGACTGTTTGCCAGTATGGCGCCTATGTTCATAGAATGTACATTAAGCCACACATTCAGAAAATAGGTTCCTAATATCCCATCAGAGGTTTGCTTACATATGCAGCTACCCTAAAGCAACAATTCATTTCCTCTACTCTTTCATGAAAGGGTGGTATCATAAATGAAGGTGTCAAAGATATGCCAATTATCCAAATTGTTATTAATCCCATGTTCTTATGAAGTACTTTATACCCAGTAACATGAAAGAACTCACAGATCCACCTATTCTTCAGGCCAAAAAGAAAAAAAAGAAAGTAATATATTGCCATCAAACATCACACTGCGCAAAGGTTCAAAGCCGTATATGGAAAAGGAGGATCTCAAAAGCTTTATGAAATGATGTTAACAATATAATAGATGCTTTAAAATGTTAATATTTTCCTGAACACATATCCGCTGGGTCCCTCCTTCCTGTCAGGATTTTCCTTCTTCTGCTATGTTGTGTTCCCTCTATACTGTAAGTAAAACTAAATCGTATACAAAAATGAAATGAAATGAAATGAAATGAAATGAAATGAAATGAAATGAAATGAAATTAAATTAAATTAAATTAAATTAAATTAAATTAAATTAAATGGGAATTTAATCATTACACAAGAGTGAAATAAAGCATGTCAAATGATCTGATGCCATGAATACTTTTGGTGCTACTGCACTGGTTTGACACTGAGTCACATTATTCTGGGTACAATTAAAATATACTCCCGTATTCATTGAAATTTCTCTTCTTTTTCTTCTTCTTCCTTCTTTTTCTTCTTCTTCCTTCTTTTTCTTCTTCTTCCTTCTTTCTCTTCTATGATGCTTTTCCATAGAAGATTCAAGTTAACAGAGCTTGAATCCAACTGGGTTTGAGACCCTCAGCAAAAGAGTAAGGAAATGACCTTGAAGAAGTAGCAGCCCAGTCTTAATCTAATTTAGAAAGATACAACCTTTGACTAAAAAGCTATTGATTCATGATAACATCTGTGAATCAAAAGCATCTAGGTAATTTCATTTACTTTTCCTGATTCTGCAAAGTTCTCCCTTCCTTGAACTTGCTGTAAGAGCTTTTTCTAATGAATGAACGTATTATGTTTAGCCCTAGATTGTTTAACCATGATTTATTGAATAGTTATAATTGGTATGATTCAGACAACCTGTTCTTCAGAAACGATGGTTTACACATTGATTGGGCTCAGACAACATGCTAAACTAAATCTAACTCCATTAGCAGTTAGTACAAAACAATTATCCTAGCCTTTAATCTAAAAGCAGTTTTTTTAAGTAACCATGGGGCATATAGTCATGGGAATCAATAATTCTTCATTTTAATTAATTAAAAAATATAACCTGTCTACATCTAAAATCTATGGGAATTCTCCATTAGCAAAAGTATAACCTTGAGAGAGCAGGTAAAATGCTTGATAGAACATTCTTCTTTGCTTGCTTCATTTTTCAAGAATAAACCCATGTATATATGAACAAGGACCACAAATAGATCTTCCTATCAAGGCATAGAATGCCATGAATATTGTTTCAAATATAAGTCAAGGTAAATAAAAATGTTCTGATTCCACCCAGGTTTGGTACTGTAGTTTCTCTGAGAGTAGAAAATAGCAGTACCTCCACCTAGTAGAGGGTCCACACTTGCACATAGACAACCTAACTTGAAGCAGATCCTCATACTTTTTCAAGAAAGAGCCAGCTCCGAGTTTACTGAAACTGTTCCAGTATTGTGCATCAATTCCGGTATCAAATGCAAACGTTGAATGAATTTTCAGCGTCCTGGGAAATTTGTGGACTGATGAACGTAACCAACTGCTTGTACCATCAGTTCGAAGTGAACTTTGTATATTTTTTAATATTTCTCAACGTTGTACTGAAATTAAGGAATTATTCCTTAAACACAAAGAATTGATCAAAGCTGTGCAGTCAAATAAAAAATACACACGACAGCAAAGTAAAATGTAATTTAATATTTTACATATTGTTATAATATATTTGATGTTTTGAATTTTAAGTAAAGTTTTGAAGTGATTATTTTAATACGTGTTAAAATGTTTGTAAGAAAATATATAATTTAATTGTAATTTTTTTTTTATTTTTTTACTACTTAACCCCCCCCCCCACTTGTCCGCTATTTTTTGGAAGCAGACCTGGCAACCCTAGCTGCCCAGTAGGAAAAATGGCAGATGGTATTCTCTTTCCTTGAGCAGACAAATCACTGAAGCCACACAATGTTTTCATGGACTGCTGAAATCATGCATTTTAATATACAGCCTGTTTTCGGTGGTTTTCAGCAGTTCGTGAAAATATTGAACTGCTTGAGCAGTTCATCAGCTCAAGGAAGGAGAAAGCCGTCTACTATTTTTAGTAATAGGCACCTGATTTACATACAAATTCAAATTAAAGGCAGAATTGGGAAGAGACCTTGTTCTTAACCTCGGGACTGCCTATATATGTCATTATCTGCCAGGATGCTTCTCTGAATTATACATAGAACAAATAAGTAAGACTTTGTGCAAAAGAAACAACAGATACAAGTTGGACATCAGGACTCAAACTAAGTAATAACAGAGCATTTTAAACTTCCTAAGAAACATCAAAATGTTTCAGACTATCTGAGAAAGTCTCAACAAATACAAAGAGTTTTTAACACATTATAATTATTAATTAAGAAGATACTACTAAACTATCTCAGTGGTAAATTGCACCTGCCTAACCACCCTATCTTCCCCTCCCTTTCCCCCTACCTCATCCCAATTTAAATCCAGCATCAGATTAGCTGCTTCATGCATCTGATAAAGTGAGCTGCAATTCATGAAAATTTATACCATTTGACAAAAGTTGTTAGTCAGAAAAGATGCTACCAGACTCCCTTTGATTTATGGATGAGACGGGTTTACACAAATGATCAAGTGTGGGAAGTCCATCACAATTCTCTAAAGGCTTAGAAACAGTGTTTCTGCTGCAATTATAATTTTCTGTTTGCTTCTCTTTCTCTATATTTTCCCAATAAAGTTCTTGGCAAATCTATGTTAAATTAGAAAATTTTGCTTTATTTATAGATACTCTTTTTTAATCCCAATCCACACTTTTACAGATTAATATGCTAACAACCTTCTCCATGGTTGATTTTTCTATTTTATTCCATTATTATTTATTCTTACTTGTGAGTGCAATCTTTTTCTTTTCTTTCCTCCAAAATCTAAATATCCATCAATTATTTGAAACTAAATGTTATTGAACTCTACGCTTTATTATATGAATAAATAGAAGTAATAGATAGAAAAGCTTTGTTCTCTTTTCTTTTGTGCTTACATATATTTCTAAATGGGTTTGCATTTCCAGCAAAATCTGCCTCTACCTCCCAGCATCCATCCAGTATCCATCTGGCTAGTGTCCTTGCAGCAAACAGCAAACAGCCTGGTCAGCTTCAGCACATTATCGCAGCTCCAGCATGTGGCTCATCAGGGGTTCGCTCCGTTGCGCCCACTAACGGTCAACTGGGCTGAACTGCTGCAGCCTTCGCTGCTGAGCAGCTGAATGGCGGTTGGATCAGCCGCTCGGCATACCACCAATCAGCTATTCTGGGTGGCGAGGATTGCTGCCGTCGCCGCCTATCACCACCTTCACCATTCGCCACTGTCACCGATCACCACCAATCACTGCCGCTGCCTATTGCCGCCTCTAGTGAAAGCAGGATGGGATAGAGCAATATCTACTCATGCTTTAAGATCCAACAGAAAAGGCACACTTTGGGTCCTGTCCAATATTGCTCTATCCCGTCCTGCTTTCTCTAGAGGTCATCTACAAGTACAACCAATGCTGTCTTAGTCCCATATTTCAAGTTTCAAACTTGCAACACAGTTTCTAGGGGATAATAGCAATTTATTCTAGGCTGAGTAGGTTAACTGCAGGTGAGAAAATGAATGTAAATCAAAACAGTGTCTCTTGGGGGAAAAGCTTGCCTGTTTACTTTTGCTTTCAACAGAAACATAGAGAAATCAAAATTACCGGTAGTCTGAAATTAAGGGAGCCAAGCCATGTTCATCAGCCAATCCAAAGGGCAGAATGGCAGGGTTGTTCACACACAAGAGAATACACAGGAACAATATACCAGAGCAGGAGATCAGACAGTTGTTTCCAACAAAGAAACATGGGTCAGGACTTTCTCTTACATCTGGCTACAGCCAGTTATCTCTAATTAAGACATTTATTCATTTGCTTAGCAAGGAGCCTCACTGAGCATTCTTGCTCTGCTCTCCATTCCACTCACTGAATCCAGGGCTTGGGGACCTTGCCTTATCATCTTCAGCTACTCTGATGGTGCCTGTGTTTGATCAGCCCCAGGTGATCTGACATTAAACTGGTTCAGTTGGAGCAGCTTCTTAAGAGTCACAGTCCAAGTCCTGAACTGTGACTTGTCTATGGCAAGTCCCTGGAGGAGATCCTTTTCTCTCATGGCATCTATTCTCGGGGACATCATTCCTCTAAAGCAGGGCTGTCAAACTCCCAGCCCATGGGCCGGATGCGTCATGTGCTGGCCACACCCTCACCCAATACATCATGTAATGTCGCCGTGACGACGTGAGTTTGACACCCCTGCTCTAGAGATTAGAGTTTTCCTGACCCAACTAGATGTCTGTAAGGCTCTAAAGACCTGGTACCAGGGGTGAAATCCAGCAGGTGAACCAGTAGCGGAAATTTTGAGTAGTTCGGAGAACCGGCAAATACCACCTCTGGCTGGCCCCAGAATGGGGTGGGAATGGAGATTTTGCAATATCTGTCCCCCAGGAGTGGGGAGGGAATGGAGATTTTGCAGTATCCTTCCCCTGGAGTGGGGTGGGAATGGAGATTTTGCAGTATCCTTCCCCTGCCATACCCACCAAACCACGCCCACCAAGCCACACCACGCCCACCAAGCCACACCCACAGAACCGGTAGCAAAAAAATTAGGATTTCACCACTGCCTGGTACTGTTATAGAGCCTGGAGCCCAGAGAATGTGGTTGAGCCCATATTGGGGTTATGCTGATTAGGCAATTTAGTTTTATCTTGGTTCCTGTATTTGTTATTTGTCTGGTATGTTTTTATCTTGTTTTATTCCCTGTTAGCCATCCAGAGTTCGAGGTGGGCAACCGTATTAGAATGAGTGAGAAGGAGATCCTCAAATCCATATGACAAAAGCAGGAAGAAGCAAAGATTCAGTGTTCTCACTCATATAGAAACCCTGGAGAGAGGGAAGCTATCTTGCTCGATTGATGTATTTACAGCCCTGTATGGAAAAGGCTTGACTTTATCATACTAGTTTTAAGTAGGTTTCACCAAATGAAAAGAGTTTATTTATTTATGGAAATATGTGTATTTAGACATAATAGTTTAGTTAATTAAAAAGCTAACAGCATTACTGAACTATTGTGAAATCCAAAGTAGATGAAGCAATGTTATGCAGCAATAAGAACCAGGTTTTCCAATGTTGATGAGAACTATTTTACCCTCATAATAGGCATTAAAAATTCCTGCTAATATTTGCTTATATAAAGTAGCCCAGCCAAACCTTGAAAGAAATTAACAAAGAACCACTCAAGACTAGAATCTGCAGGCAGAAAAGCAGAAATGTACAAAGCCTGAAATCTACTCTTCGGCTTTAAAGAAAAGTAATATAAGGTGCCTTAATGTGTTTGCTTTTTGCATTTATTTAGGAATAGTTGCAGAATGAATGGGATTATCAAAATGCCAGAAGAAATTGTCTTGGCTTTTCACCCACAGTCGAAAGGGCAGGAATGCGAAGATCAGCCAGACAGTAAAGCTTATGTGTGTGATTCAGTCTGGATTTCTCAAATGGTTATATATTCTATCTAAAAACGCTATCCATTTCGACAAAGTTGCATTAGAAAACTTTACATTGAATCCGTGACCTATGAAAAACCCACACTGGAATCTTTGCAGAAAATAAAAAGATTTACAAAGCAATTTCAGCCCAAGTTTGAAACACTATCACATGACTTAAGTGAGAGAAAGCACATTATCCCTATGAACCAAGGTTCCCTGATATTCTTGTCTTCTTATAGTGGATGGCTATATTTAATCATACCAGATATATAAAAAGGTAAAGGTAAAGGTTCCCTTTGCACATATGTGCTACTCGTTCCCGACTCTAGTGGGTGATGCTCATCTCCGTTTCAAGCCGAAGAGCCAGCACTGTCCGAAGACGTCTCCATGGTCATGTGGCCGGCATGACTAAATGCCAAAGGCGCACGGAACGCTGTTACCTTCCCACCAAAGGTGGTCCCTATTTTTCTACTTGCATTTTTTACGCGCTTTCAAACAGCTAGGTTGGCAGAAGCTGGGACAAGTAACAGGAGCTCACCCTGTTACGCGGCACTAGGGATTTGAACTGCTGAACTGCTGACCTTTTGATCGACAAGCTCAACGTCTTAGCCACTGAGTCACTGCGTCCATACCAGATATATACTGTGTACTAAAACAAAGAGGGGTGGGGAAGAACAAAGATGGGCTATGTCCACTAATAAAGATAATCTTTGATTTATGATCAGTTACTTAGTGATCATTCAAAGTTGGACCCAAAAATGGGACTTAGGACCCAGTCTCCAACATATGTCCTAACGTTCAACAACACTTCTGCTTTTCTTAAAGAAACACTCTTGTTGAATTCACTTCTGTTTCATTTCATGACCTTGGTGTCTCCTCTTACCAGTGGTGGGTTGCTACCGGTTTGCCCCAGATCAGATGAACCAGTAGTGGCAGCGGTGGGAGACTCCACCCACCCACCCGGGCGCATCTGTGCATGCGCAGAAGTGTTACATGCGTGAGCGTGCCCACGCCCACAAGCGAACTGGTAGCGACGGGTTTTGAAACCTGCCCCTGCCTCCTACGAATACAGAAGAAAACATCCCCCTTACTACTGTCTTCTTACCACATAAAATTTTATTCACCTATGCCGTAATAGAATAAGTTCCAGATATATTTCAATACCTGACTAGATTTATTATTCTGAAGCTCAGAAACCCACCTCCCAATTCATACATGTGGTTGTTTGAGATTATTAGCATCCAGCATGAAACCACTACTATTTGTTTTGAATGCACCTTCTTAGGCTGATTACACTTTTAATTTAATACAACTCACTCTTCTTTTGATAATACATTTGCTTTGTACTATCTATTCCTTATACACAGGAGGAGTTTAATATATTTGGATTTGTTGTTCTGCATATACTTTGAATTTTTATTAGCAATGCAGAGCACATAAAATATGCTTGATAAAGCTGCCTGGAACAATGGATGTCCTTGAAACAGCAAATCTGTGCACTGTTCTCCCTAGCTACAAATAAGGGTATTATTAGTATTAAAAATTTTAGGCCACCATTTAGGTCAAAACCTTCTCAAAGTGGCTTACATTAAAACTTTTTTTTAAAAAATCTAGTATTATAGAAAAAAAATCTATCATAGCATTTAGACTATTTACAGATAATCCTATTCATGTTTCTTAGGGACAAAATAAACCCTGAGCTTTTTAGTTATATTGATTGCAAAGTAAAAGTGTTTATGATTGCTGTTTTAGACTATACTCCTTAACACAAGAGCTAAGATCTATTGATATGAATTGATTTACTTTCGATGAACATGAAGCAATTACAGTATTAATGGGAACTCTTTAAACCTTAAATATAGGCCTATCTCTGGAACTATTATGCTTTGACGAACTTAGCAAGCCTGGCTTCTGAATAAACATAACGGAATAACAGAGTTGGAGGGTACCTTGAAAGTCTTCCAGTCCAACTTCTGCTCAAGCAAGAAACCCCAAACCATTTCAGACAAATAGTAGTCCAATCTCTTCCTAAAGACTTTCAGTGTTGAAGCACCCACAATTTCTGGAAGCAAATCATTCCACTGATTAATTGTTCTAACTGTCAGGAAATTTCTCCTTAGTTCTAGGTTGCTTCTCTCCTTGATTAGTTTCCATCCATTGCTACTGGTCCTGCCTTCAGGTGCTTTGAAGAATAGGTTGACCCCCTCTTCTTTAGATATTGGAACACTGCTATCATGTCCCCCCTAGACCTTCTAATCATTAGTCTAGACATACCCAATTCCTGGTCTAGACATACCTTTCTTCATATGTTTTAGCCTCCAGTTCCCTAATCATATTTGTGGCTCTTTTCTGCACTTTTTCTAGCATCTCAACATCCTTTTTATAATGTGGCAACCAAAATTGGATTCAATATTCCAAGTGTGGTCTTAGTGAGGCATTATAAAGTGGTACTAACACTTCACGTGACATATAGACATATAAATGTCTGCAATGTCAGATGTCCTTTTTAAGTTGTGTTACGTTCAAAGATCACTATCTGGAATGAGCTCCCCCTGGAGATACGGAGGATCCCCAATCTACGCACCTTCTGCCACACTCTCAAGACCTTTTTATTCCATCAGGCGGGCCTGGCCTAATTTTTTCCCTTTTCCCCCTTTTTAAAATGCAAATTTTAATCTGTTTTTAATTAGTGGGGTGTTTTAAATCTGTCTTTGGCCAAATTGTTTAATTCAGTTTTATTTTGCTTTTAAATTTTGTATTTATGTGTTTTATCTTGTGGCTATTCACCACCCTGAGTCCTTCGGGAGTAGGGCGGTATATAAATCAAATTTCATTTCATTTCATTTCATTTTATTAGATTTCTATACCGCCCTACTCCCGAAGGACTCAGGGCGGTGCACAGCCAAACAATAAAAACACATACAATACAAAATTTAAAAATAGAATAAAATCAAATTAAATAATTTTGGCCCCAACAAATTTAAAACCCCAAACTTTTAAAACCAATTTAAAATTGAATATATAAATACTAAAAGATATTTAAAATTTTAAAAATCTTTTATAAAAGAGGGGGAAATTTAGGCCAGGCCGGCCTGGTGAAATAGTAAGGTCTTTAAGGCGCGGCGGAAGGTGCGCAGATCCGGGATCCTCCGTATCTCTGGGGGGAGCTCGTTCCAGATAGTAGGTGCCCCCACAGAGAAGGCTCTCCCCCTGGGGGCCACCAGTCGGCATTGTTTAGCTGACGGCACCCGGAGGAGCCCCTCTCTATGGGAGCGTACCGGCCGGTGGGAGGCTATTGGTGGTAGTAGGCGGTCCCGCAAGTACCCGGGTCCTAAGCCATGGAGCGCTTTAAAGGTGGTAACCAAAACCTTGAAGCGCACCCGGAAGACCACCGGGAGCCAGTGCAGCTCGCGCAGGAGAGGTGTTACATGGGAACGCCATGTCACTCCCATAACCATCCGCGCGGCCACACTCTGCGCCAGTTGGAGCCTCCGGGTGCTCCTCAAGGGGAGCCCCATGTAGAGAGCGTTGCAATAGTCCAGGCGGGAGGTGACAAGGGCATGAGTGACCGTGCGTAACGAGTCCCAATCCAGAAAGGGACGCAACTGGCGAATCAGGCGAACCTGATGAAAAATCCTCCCGGTCACGGCCATCAAGTGCTCTTCTAAAGACAGCCGTGAATCCAGGAGGACGCCCAAGTTGCGAGCCCTCTCCGTGGGGGCCAATGATTCGCCCCCAATAGTCAGTGATGGCATCAACTGACTATATCGGGACGTCGGAAACCACAGCCACTCAGTCTTGGATGGGTTGAGCCTGAGCCTGTTCCTCCCCATCCAGATCCATACGGCGTCCAGGCACTGGGACATCACTTCAAGGGCATCGTTGGGGTGATCTGGGGTGGAGATGTACAGCTGGGTGTCATCAGCGTACTGATGGTACTCCACCCCGAAACCACGGATGATCTCGCCCAGCGGCTTCACATAAATGTTGAACAGGAGAGGCGAGAGGACCGACCCTTGCGGCACCCCACATATGAGGGGCCTCGGGGTCGACCTCTGTCCCCCTGTCAACACAGACTGCGACCGGTCAGAGAGAAAGGAGGAGAACCACCGCAACACAGTGCCTCCCACCCCCAACTCTTCCAACCAGTGCAGCATGATACCATGGTCGATGGTATCAAAAGCCGCTGAGAGATCTAACAGGACCAGGACAGAGGAGCACCCCCTGTCCCGAGCCCTCCAGAGATCATCAACCAATGCGACCAATGCCGTTTCCGTGCTGTACCCGGGCCTGAAGCCCGACTGGAACGGATCCAGATACGTCGTTTCATCCAGGTGCTGGGGGAGCTGTTGCGCGACCACACTCTCAACAACCTTCGCAACAAAGCGAAGGTTGGAGACCGGACGATAATTTACCAACATTGCCGGGTCCAGGGAAGGCTTCCTGAGGAGAGGCCTCACCACCGCCTCTTTCAAGGCGGCGGGAAAGTCACCCTCACTCAGCGAAGCGTTTATAATCCCCTGGAGCCAGCCTCGTGTCACTTCCCGGGAAGCCAGTACTAACCAGGAAGGACACGGGTCCAATAAACAAGTGGTCGCGTTCAGTCTACCCAGAATCCTGTCCACATCCTCAGGGGTCACAGGATCAAACTCATCCCAGATAACATTCTCAAGACCTGCCCCTGTCTCTCCCCCTGAGACTACCCAGTCGGAGTCCAAATCTTCCCGAATCTGAGTAATTTTGTCATACAGATACTGAACAAAATCCTCGGCTCTACCCTCCAAGGGGTCCTCCCGCGCTTCCTGGTGGAGCAGGGAGTGGGTCACCCTAAAGAGGGCGGCTGGGCGATTATCTGATGATGCAATAAGAGCAGCAAAATAACTACATTTCGCTGCTTTTATCGCCACTAAGTAATTCCTAATGTGGGATCTTACTAGTGTCCGGTCAGATTCAAGAAGACTGGCCCTCCAACTACTCTCTAGGCGTCTTTTCCGGTTTATAATAAAATATAAACAAAAAAAACAAACAAAAACAAAGCTGAGATGGACACTGACAAAGAGATGGACACTGTCTATCCGTGTTTAATGGGATAGTATAAATTTCATCCAGCTACAGGGTTGTAGCTCTTTTATTTTAATTTAATTTAGGATATTATACATTATATTATCTGATAAAAGCAGTCTTAGATTATGTATCTCCTCTGTGTGATCAGGAGCCTCGTCTTGCTGCCCACACTTCATTTTGAACAATGAAAAGGCTACCTGATGAAATTCATTTGAGCCTACATAAGAGGAAGACAACAGAATAATGCATAAGCAGTCTGAAAAAGGCCAGAGCAAGACAGAAATCTTTGTGATGCTAATCATCTATGATTACAGAAATCCATAATAGCTATTTAAATTTAGTTTGGGATCAAATCTCTGTGAGATGTTCTTAATTAGATATCAGAAAGGAGGAGCTTCCAGAGGTAATCAAGAATAGCTGAATACTAGCCAGCGTATTCAATTTTAAGGCACTTTTTTATAATATTCTGGCAAATAGAGCTGCAGGATATTAAATAAATAGATGAAGAAATTACTTCGCTTGCTAAACTGAGCAATCTTCTGTTTAGTTAATGAAAATAATTTTTGCAATAACGTATTTTATTTTTTTAAAAAAAATTCCTGTGACCAGCAGCCTTGCATAGCTTCTATGTGACATAAATACTTAAGAGAGGGATGCAAAACCTCTGAGTTAGACTTGTTTAAAGCACAGGAGAAAATGCAATGCTCAAATGAACATCTGCTGCCAGTCTGCCTGGAAGGAATTAAAGTCTCCTGTTCAATGCCAGCCATGAGGCTCTGCCCCCAGTAGATTCATCTCGGTATAGAAGGGGGCAGCCTGTGTATAGGCATCACCATCTGTCAAGAGATATGGCCTGCGCATGACTTGTGAAGTCAGAACTTTCTGCACATTAAACATTTCACTAAGCAAATTCTAACATTCTTCACCTTGATTTATAACTGAAAGCTTCAGCTAGTAATCTTGGCTAATTTAAACCATTCGGCAATCAGAAGCTCCATATAAATAATGGCTTTACAGTTGTTTAAAATAATAATTTCAAAGCATGAAAAATAGTTTCTAGTCTTGCTTGATCAATATAACATTTTAAACAGAGCAGAACAGGGTCAGCCAGCACAAGTGTGTTTGCTTTAACAGAGGAAATTCCAGATTACAGCTATATAATTCATGGAACCATATTTCATGGGATAGCATCAGTCAATTAGCGCATTCCAATATATGAAAAATGCATTAGCTGGCTAATGTATTTGATTTTTTTTTTCACCCTTTGGTGAAATAGGGACAGTATTATTATTATTATTATTTTAAATGTCGGTCAGTTACTGTACGGTAGCATGTAACTAACAAAGTTGCTTAAAAGAATTCAGTTTTCTGTACAGGTAGTCCTCGACTTACAACAGTTTGTTTAGTGATCACTCCAAGTTACAATGGCCCTGAAAAAAGTGACTGATGACCACTTTTCACACTTAATGATTATTTCAGCAGCCTCATGGTTACATGATCCAAATTCAAATGCTTGGCAATTGATTCATATTTATGATGGGTTGCAATGTCCCAAGGTAATGTGTTCACCTTTTGCAAACTTCTGACAAGCTAAGTCAATGGAGAAGCCAGATTTACTTACCAACCGTGTCAGTGACTTAACAACTGCAGTGATTCACTTAACAATTATGGTCGTAAAATGGAGCAAAACTCACTTAACAAATGTCTCATTTAGCAACAGAATTTTTGGGCTAAATTGTGGTTGTAAATTGAGAATTTCCTGTATGTATTTAGGTATAAAAATTCTCTCTCATCCTTATGTTTGGGGGGGGTACGTGTCTTCCTCAATCTCAGGTCTGTTGTTAACATGTCCTCTGTTAAGTCTGAGATTCAGCTCAAGATCTTAGCTGTTCCTAGCACTGTACTTTTCTGGGCAAAGACCTATGAAGTTGTTCCTGGGCTCTGTTGGAGCCACTCTCCCTGCTTAGGTGTTACAGCCCCCAATGCTCCCACCACCATTGGGGCCATTTTGGCCTTTACTTTGGCCTCTCCAGTTCCCCCATCAGACCCTGGTGTTTCTCCAGCTTTTTATACTCCTTCTTCCTGATGTTGCTGTCACTTGGCACTACTACACCTATCACTATCCTTGCCTACTACCTGGCTGCTATCTACCAGGAGTAGTACTTTACTAGATGTGTGTGTGTGTGTGTGTGTGTGTGTGTGTCTTTCCCACAAGTGCAGGGGCTGCTTTTTCCCCCCAGATCAACTAAGTAAAGCATTCACTGTGTCATTCTTGAAATATTACATAAACTTAATGTAAACCACTTTAAACGTGATTGTTAAAAAAAATTGATTTTTGTTAAAGAGTTGTCAAAGTCTGTAATATCTTATCCGATTTAGTTGACTTAGCTACTAATTTTCACAGTTTTAATTCTAACTTAACTTCTGTAGATCTCATCCCATATTTAAGAGGTTCCTAAGAGGTGATGCATAAGTCCACTAACATGACTATTGTCTCTGTTACATTTCAGTTTTTTCATTTGATTTGTGTGAATTTCTATTTTTTATATAAATAAATAAATAAATTATGAATGAGGAGCTACAACCATCTGGTTTTAATCAGCCTCACTCTGCCGGATGAAATTGAACAGAATTAGGTGTGATAGCAATAGCAATAGCATTTAAACTGATATACCACTTCATAGTGCTTTACAGCCTTCTCTAAACGGTTTTCAGAGTCAGCATATTGCCCCCAACAATCTGGGTCCTCATTTTACCAACCTCGGAAGGATGGAAGGCTGAGTCAACCATGAGCAGGTCAGGATCGAACTGTTGGCAGTTAACAGAATTAGCCTGCATGGCTGCATTCTAACCACTGTGCCACCACGGCTCCTAATGATACTGGAAGAAGTGCCTCTGCCCTATATCAGTGTGGCTGCCCTGTATCAATGCGGGACTCCTCTTGCTGAGATTGGGGTGCTGATATGGAAACAATTAAACATATTGTGCAAGACTGCTCACAATGTGCATTTTCTGGTTCCTTTGAAGATCTGCATGAAGCAACACCAGAGACGATCACCTAGATAACTGAATTGGACATCCAATTATGAGGCCACTTTCATACCCCCGCAGTAGTTTAGTAAAGGTAAATGTAAAGGTTCTTCTCGCACATATGTGCTAGTCGTTCCCGACTCTAGGGAGCGGTGCTCATCTCCGTTTCAAAGCCAAAGAGCCAGCGCTGTCCAAAAGACGTCTCCGTGGTCATGTGGCCAGCATGACAATGCCAAAGGCGCATGGAACGCTGTTACCTTCCCACCAAAGGTGGTCCCTACTTTTCTACTTGCATTTTTTACATGCTTTCGAACTGCTAGGTTGGCATAAGCTGGGACAAGTAATGGGAGCTCATCCCATTATGCAGCACTAGGGATTTGAACCGCTGAACTGTTGACCTTTCGATTGACAAGCTCAGCATCTTAGCCACTGAGCCACCACACCCGTTTATATACCGGTACCAAACTACCAAATCGGTAGTTTGGTACCGGTATATAATCATGTGGATTGTTTGTTTATGTTTACTTCTCTTTTATCGTGTTTTCATCATCTGCTAAATAAATATCTTGGGGAAGCAAAACTGATGCTAACAGAGATTTTCTTCCCCATATGGGAGTCTTCCAGCCAGAGCTATTCTCAATAAACCTAGAAGATAATAGGTTGGCAAAAACAGATGTACCTTTGGATTGAAAATATAACAAGTAATTCATTCAAGTTTATCGATAGTCAGCCTTTAGATTTGCTCTGTGCAGTTTGCTTTTATTTTTTTGCTGTGGAAACCAAGGTTTGGGAATGATTGTAATATGTTACTTTCTTCTGTCGTTTTGATGGATGGGAGATTTCCAGTGATGGAGAAGCCAGATCTTAGGAATGTGGACTTACAATCCAAATCACTGGATTTCAGCAACAAATTATCCCCACAGGGGAATGTGACAAAAATTAGAGTTATAGGAGTATGGGAAATTGAATCTTGCAGTATAAGCTGGTACTCAGTTTTGCCAGACCCAGTGTAATTTATTATTTGCCCCTAGAGTTAAGAGCTGCAGGATTCATTCCAACACACTTCTATGTATTCCTCAGTACAGGAAGCCTGCAAAAAGCAGAACATAAGTTTTGCTTAGCTGGATTACACTGTCCTCTTTTTGTGTAAATGTCATCTGATATATATTTTTTTTTACAATATGAGAATTGTTTTTTTTTTTATGGCTTTGGCTGTTGGTTTTATATTTCATGAGGGAAATAAAACAAGAATGATGATAAATTGTGTAATAATTGTTCTTGCAGAGATCCACATGCTGAAGAGCATGAACGTCTTTAGATGGGAAAATGGAGTTGTGGATTAATGGGCAAAACGGGGTCTTTTGTGTTGTGGTTGTTTGAAAGAGATTTTCCGGATTGCTAATGTTAGCTTCTGTCTTTAAATCTAGCTAGCAACGGGTAAAAACATTCACACTGGTGGCAATTGGGCTTAAAACTATTTCTCTTGATATCAGGGTGGGAAGGTGTTTTTACTAAGGATAGGATAGAAGCATTGTGGAAGTTAAAACTGGCAAATCCCTCTCCAATAGCAAATTCCTTTGGAAAAATGCAAACAGTACATTGCTTCTTTAAAATAGCCCTTCCCAACTTCAGTGGAAGTTGGACTAAGTGGGGCTAGAAAAAGGGCTCCACTTCGCCATGTATTGGGTCTAAGGATGCTTTCCTTTCCCAGATCTGGAGAAGGTACCTAGGAAGAATGGTTCAGAATGGGGAACTTCCTACAGGTCAAGAGTTCCAGGCCTGTCAAGAATACCAAACCTCGGTTATGTATCCCTAGTGCTTCAAACAAATGCTTCTGAAATGGGGAAAAAGCTTGTGTGAACATAATTCTGGTCCCCTGAGCTGCTTCCTTTTGAAGGGAGCTGATGAATTTCCCCCCAAGAGATGTCTTTAGTATCCATTGCTTTCATCCAAATGATGAAAAATGATGTTATACTGTTGGGATACAAACTCTGCCCCTTTCATATGTGTGTCTAATATCATCACACAGAGACACAAACAAATATAGGTAGGGCTTGTATCATGTTGGTCTGATCCTACTTTCATTATTTGCATCCCTTTCCACCCCCACTCACCAGCCCGGGCAACACTGCCTCTATCACATTTTTAAAGATAATTGTCCCTATGTATCCAGAAGATGTGTTAATATCTTGCACATTGCTCCTAATGCATGGAATGCAGGCAAAAGTATGTGGACTTCAAGATTAGAGATCTTAAATTGCATAGCATAATTACAGCATACCTGAGATTAAACCTCGCTTTGACCTAAAATATGCTCAAACATTTTGGCATACTGTCAGCAAAGAATGATGCATGTGACAAGGATCTAGCTTAGGCTTATAGTCTAGTTTTTACATTATTGCAATATATGAAAGTCTTGATTGACCAAAGCCACAACAAAGCTCTCTGTGAGCCCATTTGGTTATATTTCTATGTCTTATATAGCATGCCTGTGATTTACTTTGTTTGTTGCTTATTTCTCTTCTTCTATACTTTGCATAATATTGCTTACCTTGGGGAAGGATAGTCTAATAGGCATAAATATATTTCTCTGCTCTTAAAAATTGAGATTCTTCAAACAGAGTTTGTCATTGTTATATCACTAATTAAAAACAGATGGTTTTTTTTAAAATAAAAACCTGGATAGAGCTGTCCACATGCTGGCTTCAGATTTGCTGACTCAGAAATATGTTGAGTAAATTTGATTAGTTGGGTATTGTATAGAATTACCTTTGATGCAGTCCTAAACATATCTGTCAAAAGAAGAGTAAACAGTAGGACATTTCTCCAGCAGAAAACTTAACAAAATCCAAAATATCTAGGCAAATGAGTGATTCAACATGATGTGAAAAAGAAAATAATACCATTGTCACTAAAATTTCTTTTGTACTACTATTTTAAAGATTTTAAAAGACCCCTTTTTGGAAATTCCTAATATAACTTTTCTAAAGAACTATTTTGATGATTTTAACATCCAGACCAATTGTTATGGCACACTATACATACCTTCTCCTCCATTAAGACGTAGGAAATTCAAAAAGGAACCTTTGTCCTACAGATTTCAAGTTGCTTCAACAATCACTGTGAATGTGAAGCAATATCAAGAGTCTGGATGAAAAAGAATTTAATCTTCTTCTTTTTTTCATCCAGAAATGAAACTAGAACAATCCTATTTCCATGATACCAAGTCAAGACAACAGACCTAGTCCTTCCTGAAACCTAATCCTAAATCTTCTCCTTTTTGTTGCAACCTAGAATTAAGGAGAAATTTCCTGACAGTGAGAATTAATAATCAATGGAATGGCTTAACTCCAGAAGTTGTGGGAGCTCCAACACTGGAGGTTTTCAAGAAAAGATTGGACAGCCATTTGTGCAGAGTGGAATGTGGTCTCCTACTTCCAGCAGAGGGTTTATTCATTTATTTATTTATTTGTTCAACTTGTATGCCGCCTTTCTCCAAAGACTCAAGGCGGCTTACAATGCATTGTAGGGTTGGAATACAAGACCTCCAAGGTCCCTTCCAACTCTGCTATACTGTATTTTGTTCCCTTATACTTGATATATATAAATAAAGAATGCTATAAATAGCATTCAACATGTTGGAAATAGATAAAGCACTTGCGTGTTTTATGAAATTTTAAATTAAATGGGAGAGACAAAGAGATTCCAATAGATTAATATGATAGATAATTCTATGAAGTATACTTTCCTGAACCGTTACACCATCCAGAGTCACTTGTTGCAATGGGCAGCTATAGAACTCAAATAAATAAACAAAATAAAAGAAAGAAACCAATTTGTACAGACAAATCAAAATAATTAGTGAACGATCAGAATATTGCACATTATTTGGAGGCTTTTGTTCTTCTTTATTTTCTGCTTAGCCACTTCATCCTGTCTTTGCGAAAGAAAGAAAGAAAGAAAGAAAGAAAGAAAGAAAGGAGGGAGGGAGGGAGGGAGGGAGGGAGGGAGGGAGAGAGAGAGAGAGAGAGAGAAAGAAAGAAAGAAAGAAAGAAAGAAAGAAAGAAAGAAAGAAAGAAAGAAAGAAAGAAAGAAAGAAAGAAAGAACATATTCCTCTCAATTTGTAATTATGGTGGAATGCCAGGTGTACTGAATGACTAGATTTACACACAAAGAGGAGAATAAGAGTATTGTTTTAATTTACACAAGTCCATTCTATTGTGCAGATGTTCATTCATTCTCATATGCCTTCAATTGCAGACTACTCCCCTTCCCATTCCATTACCCATTTCCTAAAATTGAGGTGAAAGTCATTGTTCACACAGGTGGAGAGATTGCATTTCAAATCATTTACTGTTCCTACAAAAAAAAATCTAGAAGATAGGGTGCAAGGATCTTGCCTAAATTCCTCTGAAAATTTAGCACGGATACTATTTCTCTGGAATGTCTCCAATTTAGTAAGACTTTAGAAGCTTAAGCCCGCTTCTTTGAATTTCACCATTTAAGTATGGACTAGGGTAGCCTATTTTTGGATCATATCATGTTCCCAGGAATAAGTATTATTACCACATGGGAGCAGAATAATTGCCACTGTTTTTTTAAAAAATTGCTAATTGTATCAAGAGATTGTTCTACCAAATGGCAATTGAAGTGTTTTAGAGCAACAATATGATATGAAAGCCTTTATGAAGGCTTTTAAATTACACATCAAAAACCTCGTGTTAAATGAGCTGGAAAATTTACCACTTTGCTTCTCCAAAGCTAATTAGCTGGACTTCTTGTTGTGATCTAGGTGAAAAATTGCCAGGTTACCCTGAGTTCTGTGAATAGAAATATAATAAAACAAAAACTGAAAACAAAGGAGAATCCAGAAGCTGCAGATGTTTTGCAAACTCTGAGAAGTTTGGCACCAAGTTCTACATTTAATCTACCTTTAATGCAATTATTGATGGAACTTGGATTGCAAAATAGAAAGGAAAATAAAAGGAAACTTTTAGCCCATGATAAGCATTGTGATAGGTCTGTAAAACACATTTAGGGGGAAAAAAGGGGTTATATATGCTTTGTAGGTTTACATTTTTGAAGCATTACTGTTAGACCGGGATTTTCTTTTTATTTCCTTTACGGGTTCTAATGTTACATTATTGTTCTGTACTTTTAACATTTCTATGTAGATATGGAAACAATCAGGGGTGGGCTTCAAAAATTTTAGCAAGAGGTTCTCTGCCTGGTTGCTGGGTGGGTGTGGCCATGGTGGGCGTGGCCTAGTTAGCCTCCTGTGTTTTTAGTTAGTTTAGTTTAGTTTATTTGATTTGTATACCGCCCTACTCCCGAAGGACTCAGGGCGGTGAACAGCCAAAAAATAAAATACATAGATACAAAAAATTTAAAAACCAGATAAAATCAAATTAAATCATTTTGGCCCAGACAGATTAAAACACCCCAATAATTTAAAAACAGATTAAAATTTACATATTTAAAAAAGGGAAGAAAACAGCCTCCCCAGGCTCCGGAGGCCCTCTGGAGGTCAGAAACGGGCCTGTTTCTGGCCTTCCCGAACTTCCAGTGGCCCCATTTTTTGCCCTCCCGAGCCTCCGCATGCACCCTGGAGGGGTAGGGTGGATGGGGCCAGCCAGGAGTGGGATTTGGGGGTTCTCCGAACTGCACAGAATCTTAGCTAGAGGTTCTCCCGAACCTGCGAACCCCTAGCAGCCTACCCCTGGAAACAATAATTATTTCTGGTTTTAGAAATGTTTGAAGTACTTTACTGAAGTTATTTGTAGCTCCTAAGAATCGGTGTACAAATATGTTTTCTTCCAATTTTGTATCTCAGTCTGCCTACCTACCTACCTATCCAGCTATCTTTTAACATAGAAATGATCTGCTTTGCATAATACCTAAATATATCATATTTAAATACATAAATACACGGTAAATAAATATGTAGTATTTATTAAATAAATACAAAATAGATAATAAATAAATAAAATTAAATAAATAAATAAATAAATAATCCAAATCCAGTCTGAACATCTGGCTGATTGTGCAATAAACCATAATAAAAACAAAAACAACAACAATAACAGTAACAATAATAAAGATACTTCAAAGACCATCAAACATCAACATCTACCTATCCTAGGTCCTTGGGAAGGACTCGATAAGTGAATAAAAATGCTACATCCAGTCTGAAAATCTGGCGAACAAATAAATATACAGTATTTAATACACTGCTAAATATATGCATACACCATTCACCGATTCCTGCACACCTCACATATCTGCCTCACATCTTTCTATGCTGATACTGATTTTCCAAAGCAAGAAAAGCATCATTGTATTCTTATTTATGAAAGCTCCTAATTCGGAATCAGGTTTTTGGTTTTTTTTAGATACCATAGGGAATTGTGAGGGTTGCTATTAAAAAAACTGGTGTGAGTAATCAATTGTAGTTTTAAAAACGACCTGCTTTAAAGGGCTGGGAAGAAGCACTAGCATTAACCAAAGTATTAAGTGCCTAAAATATTATAAGGCAAGATTTAGCTTGATAGTCCCATGCAGTAAGCTACCATAACCTTGTGAATTCCAATTATTGAAGTCCTAACATTATTGAAAATAGTTTCTGGATTGATCTAAGATCATTTCTAGATTATACCTGCATTACAATTTGCAGCTAGCCCATGGAGCAGTGATGGTGGCCATATGCTCTGAATGGTGTATCAAAACAGCTACATATTCCATACATATTCAGTATCTGTATAACAAAATCATTCAGATTCGGGAAGATTTGGACTCCGACTGGGTAGTCTCAGGGGGAGAGACTGGGGCAGGTCTTGAGAATGTTATCTGGGATGAGTTTGATCCTGTGACTCCTGAGGACGTGGACAGGATTCTGGGCAGACTGAATGCGACCACTTGTTTATTGGACCCGTGTCCTTCCTGGTTAGTGCTGGCTTCCCGGGAAGTGACACGAGGCTGGCTCGAGGGGATTATAAATGCTTCCTTGGGTGAGGGTGACTTTCCCGCCACCTTGAAAGAGGCGGTGGTGAGGCCTCTCCTCAAGAAGCCTTCCCTGGACCCGGCAATGTTGGTAAATTATCGTCCGGTCTCCAACCTTTGCTTTGTGGCAAAGGTTGTTGAGAGTGTGGTCGCGCAACAGCTCCCCCAGCACCTGGATGAAACGTCATATCTGGATCCGTTCCAGTCGGGCTTCAGGCCCGGGAACAGCACGGAAACGGCATTGGTCACGTTGGTAGATGATCTCTGGAGGGCTCGGGACAGGGGGTGCTCCTCTTTCCTGGTCCTGTTAGATCTCTCAGCGGCTTTTGATACCATCGACCATGGTATCATGCTGCACCGGTTGGAAGAGTTAGGGGTGGGAGGCACTGTGTTGCAGTGGTTCTCCTCCTTTCTCTCTGACCGGTCGCAGTCTGTGTTGACAGGGGGGCAGAGGTCGACCCCGAGGCCCCTCATATGCGGGGTGCTGCAAGGGTCGGTCCTCTCGCCCCTCCTGTTCAACATTTATGTGAAGCCGCTGGGTGAGATCATCCGTGGTTTCGGGGTGAAGTACCACCAGTATGCTGACGACACCCAGCTATACATCTCCACCCCAGACCACCCCAACGATGCCCTTGAAGTGATGTCCCGGTGCCTGGAGGCTGTGCGGATCTGGATGGGGAGAAACAGGCTCAGGCTCAACCCATCCAAGACCGAGTGGCTGTGGTTTCCGATGTCCCAATATAGTCAGTTGGTGCCATCACTGACTATTGGGGGCGAATCATTGGCCCCCATGGAGAGGGCGCGCAACTTGGGCGTCCTCCTGGATTCACGGCTGTCTTTAGAAGAGCACTTGATGGCCGTGACCAGGAGGATTTTTCATCAGGTTCGCCTGATCCGCCAGTTGCGTCCCTTCCTGGATCGGGACTCCTTACGCACAGTCACTCATGCCCTCGTCACCTCCCGCCTGGACTATTGTAATGCTCTCTACATGGGGCGCCCCTTGAGGAGCACCCGGAGGCTCCAACTGGTGCAGAGTGCGGCCGCACAGGTGGTAATGGGAGTGACATGGCATTCCCATGTAACACCCCTCCTGCGCGAGCTGCACTGGCTCCTGGTGGTCTTCCGGGTACCCTTCAAGGTTTTGGTTACCACCTTTAAAGCGCTCCATGGCTCAGGACCTGGGTACTTGCGGGACCGCCTACTACCACCAATAGCCTCCCACCGGCCGGTACGCTCCCATAGAGAGGGGCTCCTCCGGGTGCTGTCGGCCAAACAATGCCCAGGGGGAGAGCCTTCTCTGTGGGGGCACCTACTATCTGGAACGAGCTCTCCCCAGAGATACAGAGGATCCTGGATCTGCGCACCTTCTGCCGCGCCTTAAAGACCTTTTTATTTCACCAGGCGGGCGTGGCCTAATTTTCTCCCTCTTTTATAAAAGATTTTTAATTTTTTAATATTTTTTAGTATTTTATAAATTCAAATTTTTAAATTGGTTTTAAATTGATTGGGGTTTTAATTTGTCTGGGCCAAAACTATTTAATTTGATTTTAATTCCACTTTTAAATTTTGTGTGTATGTATTTTATTGTTTGGCTGTGCACCGCCCTGAGTCCTTCGGGAGTAGGGCGGTATAGAAATAAAATAAAATAAAATAAAATAAAATAAATAAATATTCCTGATCAAGAACTTCATCCATGGTGCAGCTTTCTAAAAACAACAAAACAATCGATAGATGCATCCACACAGGCAAAGCTAAAAAAATGTCAAGGAGGCGCCATAATCAGAACCCAGACTCTTTTTTTACAGGCACCATAAGCATTCCATGTTAAAAAAAATAATAACAATGTTGGACTTTGACTATACAATCACAGATTACAACCCTCACAGCTGCCACCTTTTTAAAACCCCTTGCAGAGGTTGCTGATGGTGAAGTGAAAGAACGATGAAGTGCATAAACCGAAAGATTTACACAAGTTTTGTGTAAAGTAAAAGGATGAAAGCTGCTGAAGTAAAAGGATGAAAGCTGCTGAACGCGGGGGAAATTGATGAAAATCTAAATATTTCAGGCAAAGTGAACCACATGGAGTTCTTGGAGGCTTTGCAGAAGGCCACTGGTTTTCTTAGTCACGGGGTTTGAGGCTTGAGCTCAATGTCAATGAGGTGAGCAAACAACCTCTTCAGCATTTTTCCCTCAGGACATTTTGTAACATGTACCTGATGAGACCTGATTAAGCGCCCAGAGAAGTCATCCATTTAATCAGGTGGCTTTCGGCCTGAATCTACCTCTGAAAATATGTGCTGAGGAAAACTGAAACCTGATTCCACAAGTTGAAAGAAACAACATGTTATCCTTTATGGAGCAGGGTCAATGTTCTAAGCCTAAAGGGGTCCGATTTTTCATGAATTGTTCATCAGTGTTGAAATGCATTCTTTCAGAAATTTTGATGAGTGTTCCAAACGGCAATAAATGCTTCATTTGAAAAACAAAATAACAATTCCTCAGCACGGGCTTTGTTTTCCCACAGTGGGAAAACAAACTGAGGGAAGTGAGAGGTCATTATGCATCACACATCTTAAAATCATGTACTTGGAGGAGACACAAGGATAGCCTTAATCCTTGACATTAGGAAGTTCCAAGGGACACAATCATGGCCAGAGATTTTTGCTTTTGTGAAAGTCTTCTACTCTGATTGATACATAAACCATTTAGCTGCCTCTTCACATAGTCCATGATTGTTACTACATATCCAGGTAACATCTTTGCATTACCTCATTGATGAATCTTTTTGGTCATATCTTTTGTGTGTGTGTGTGTGTGTGTGAGCAAATGTATAGAGCAGGAGACGCCAAACTTGGCAACTTTAAGATTTGTGGATTTCAAGTCTTAGATACAAGTGTAAATTATGTTTACACTTGTATCTGTCATAAAATACATGCTTGATGAAATAAATAAATAAAATAAAAATAAATAAATAAATAAATAAATAAATAAATAAATAAATAAATAAATAAATAAAAACTGTCAGAATACAACATGGCTGGCTGAGGCATTCTGGGAGCTGAAGTCACCAAGTCTTAAAGTTGCTAAGTTTGAAGACCCCTGCTATAGAGGGTAAAATGAGGCTGCAACTCATGATGTTACATGGCCACCTGAGCCTTGGAAGTGAGGCATCTGGAAAAAGGTGAGCAATTTCTTGTGAGTAAACAGACCATGCAATCAGAACTTTTGAACAGGCAGTATGTTCAAATTCTAGGTCCTCGCAAAAGAAATTGCTTTTCCATACTGCCCCATTTCACACTCAGTGCAGAAATATCGAAGTTCAGACAAGTCTGAAAGGCATTTCAAAGGCAAGCACTCAAATGCAAATTAATAAACATACTGTATTGCAGTAGTCTAGCTGAAAAACATCTGGATATTAAAAAAAAATACTAGGGGTCAAAGCTGGCACAGTAACCTTAGGCTTGTGAAACAGATGAAATGACGCAGAAACCCAAAGGCATGTAATGCTGGATTTTCTAGTACTCCTCAAATTAAAAACTAGTCTCTCTAGACTCATGTCCCCTTACAGTGACTTTGTCCACAGTGACTCAGTCACATTTATCTATGAGCATTTGCCCACAACAGGTTAAACTCATATTTTTCACAATCAAGAGGAATGAGCTATCAGCATAACTTCTATACCAGAACTGAACTGACAAAGCATGTTTTTCCTGTGGAAAAAAACTCACATTTAATACATGAATTAGAGCAAGAAAATTTTCCAGTGTGGAATCATCAAGCAATATTGTAGAGAACAGTTTTTATTTCAGATTACTTTATTGGGAAGTAATGATGACAGCAATAAAACATGACCTAAAGTAGTATAATATATTTTCCACAACATGCTTCATCTGTTGTCAGCAGATAGGCTACGATGCAAACATCTATTGGGAGTGAAGTTCCATCAAGGAAAAAAAAAAACCTGTATCAGTCACATTTATCTATGAGCATTATTTGAAGGTTAAATTATCAAGCAATGGTCATCCTTCAATGCATTTCAAACAAATAGCACAAGTATTGCATTATAAAGCTATTCATTACAAACGCAGATGTCTGGGTCAGTAAATAAAAAAGAAGGATATTGCTGTCCTGTGTAAAACTGTTGAAACTGAACTGACTGCAGTGATTTTTTGTTCTGTTGACCTCGGCATGCCTCTTTCCTATCAAATCACCATTAAATACATAGAGGTTTGTTGTGGAAGTATATGCCAATTAATTAAACTGTTGAAATTGAACTGATTGCAGTGATTTTTTGTTCTGTTGACTTCGGCATGCCTCTTTCCTATCAAATCACCATTAAATACATAGAGGTTTGTTGTGGAAGTATATGCCTTTAATTAATTCCAAGAGCCTCTATGAAATGTCCCTTTCAGACATTAAAAATCTTTCAGCTACATGAGAAAGGTTCAGAAGGAAACAATATTATCTGTTTTTCCCCCCACTTTCTTTCTCACTTTCTCAGTGGAATCTGGCAAAAGATAGTCCTAATTTGTCATCGGTGACCTTAGTGTATATTTTTCCTTTAATGTTTTCAAATTCTAAATTCCTGCTTCTGGGTTCCTCTCCCAATGAAATGAATAACCTCCAAGTCTCTGTACTATATTGAGACAGGGTGTTTATGCAGGCAGGTGATGTAGTCTTCACAGAAACTAGGCCTCTTGAGGGATCTCAAAACCCCTGGCTTAATGAAATCATTAATACTCCTTTTATAAGATGTCATCTAAAATCAGTGCAATTAGATTAGCTATCTAGAATGGAAAGTTAGAGAAGAAATAAGGTTCCACCACAGAATTCATCACATCTGATAAAATACTTAGTGAATTTACCTGGGGTTTTTGTTGTGTTGTGTTGTGTTTTAATTTTGGCTTCAGGGATGTGAAACTTTCAGTCTAGGAGGGATTATGACCATCTCTGGTCTACTTTATCTGGATTTGAAGACTAAGCAATACAGGGCTTGCTTAGTATTTGGGTGGGTGATTACTGAGGAATACCAAACTTTAGGCTATAATGAGAAATCAAAAAATATCCTGGAAGAAGGCAATGAAAATCATTTCCATATTGCTACAAGGAAAATATACAGATATGTCCATAAAGTCAAGGTTTTGGTTACCACCTTTAGAGCGCTCCATGGCATTGGACCAGGGTATCTACGAGACTGCCTTCTGCTACCAATAGCCTCTCACCAACCAGTACGCTCCCATAGAGAGGGGCTCCTCAGGGTGCTGTCGGCCAAACAGAGGGAGAACCTTCTCTGTGGGGGCACCTACCATCTGGAACGAGCTCCCCCCAGAGATACGGAAGATCCCGGACCTGCACACGTTTCGCCGTGCTCTCAAAACTTTTCTATTTCAGCAAGCTGGCCTGGCCTAACTCCCATCTTTTAAATTTTTTAAATTTTTTAATTTGTGATTTTATAAATTGGGTGTTTTAATCTGTGTTTCGGCCGAAATATTTAATAATTTTAAGGGACTTTTTTAATATTTGGATTATCTGTATTTTATCTTGGCTGTTCACCGCCCTGAGTCCTTCGGGAGTAGGGCGGTATAGAAATTTGATTAATAAATAAATAAATAAATAAATAAGTCCATCAGGAGTCAAGCTCTGCTGAAGCCTCTTCTCCTATAATCTGTGGCAGAATGCATGTTTTTGCACATAGATCACACCAGATTCAATTACTGGCACTTTCAATTCCAGTTAAAAGAATCAAAACCAGTTTAGGTGACAATAGTGAGCTATAGAGCAGGGGTGGGTTCCAAAACCCGTCGCTACTGGTTCGCTCGTGGGCGCGTGTGTGCTCGCAACATTTCTGTGCATGCGCAGAAGCATCCAGGCAGGTGGGCGGAGCCTCCTGCCACCGCTGCTACCTGTTCACCCAACCTGGGGCGAACCGATAGCAACCCACCACTGCTATAGAGAGATCAATGTGGTAAAAGAAGGATTTTCATGGTCATTATTACCAATACTAGAGCAAATGTGTGCCAGTTCGCTTCTGGCTTCAATTCAAGCAGTTGGCTATCACCTTTAAAGCTTTTCATGGTATGAAAAGGTGGATTTCAGCAGGTTCCGACCAGTTCTGGAGAACCGGTAGTGGAAATTTTGAGTAGTTTGGAGAAACAGTAGTAAAAATTCTGACTGGCCCCGCCCCCATCTATTCTCTGCCTCCCAAGTCCCAGCTGATCGGGAGGGAATGGGGATTTTGCAGTAACCTTCCCCTGGAGTGGGATGGGAATGGAGATTTTACAGTATCCTTCCCCTGCTATGCCCATCAAGCCACGCCCACCAAGCCATGCCACACCCACCAAGCCACACCCACAGAACCAGTAGTAAAAAAAAATTGAAACCCACCACTGTATGGGACCAGGATACCTGAGGAACCCTCCCATCCCATGCCAATGACATCAACCTGGTTACAGAGCTGTGAAACTGAATTGGATTAGAGGTACACATTTTCTATTCAGTAGGTTCTGAGGAGCCAGATTCAAAATATTTCTGTAAAAAAATATCAGTTCATCCACTGACTTTCTGGGGTATCTGCTGTTGAGTCAATCCCTGTCAGGAATATCCATATCAGGTTTTATTGATCTTTCCTCTTCAAAGTGCTGACCAGTTCAATTATCAAACTAGGCTATGCTTTGCTTAATCATTACTTGGTGAATAAGCCATAATAATTGGAGAGAGAGATAACTGTAAGTCATAAACTTGTACAGTATTTGCAAACCTCAAGGCTATATTCATACAACTTGCATTTCTAAAATGAAACAAGTGACATTTTGGCACAGCACCAGGGGCGAACCCAGCTTCCAAAGATCATAAGATTTAATAATATATACCTATTTCTGAGACTATGTTGTATAATCAGCTTTGATGAAATGTTGAAGATAAACTAATTTTAATCTAAGATTTATAGAAACTTAACTTGCAAAATTACAAACTGGTCATGATTTACTTACGTGTTGTTAGTAGTCAAATATTAACAATCATATGCTTATTGCAAGCTTATGTGACACAACTGAGAACAAGAATTTTTTTATATGCAAACTGGCTTCTAAATTTGATTAAGAATAGTAAAACATTTACAGGTATGAAAATCATATCTACTGCTTAGGACTCTTCTTCAGTTATTCTGCTTATGTATCTTTTACATGTTAATTTTTTTTTTTTTTTACTTAAGGGCTAATACATACTGCATGGCATTTTTAGACAAAGTAAGCAAGCTATTTTACTTTCAGTTTTTTATGTATTGATAAAAATTACATAAAATGAAAACTACTCAATGGAAATGTTTATACTACTGTATCTCAGCCACCTCCTAACTGCTGGACATTTAGCCAGCACTAAGAAACAAATTATATATTTATAGCTAGATTTTTCTTTCCAAATTAAATATTTTATACTGATGTCTTCCCATTTGGATTGAAACATTCGGAAAGGAACTTTTTTCCCCTTTCCTTACTGAACACATTGTGTTGCAGAGCTTGTCTCTTAAGACACAAGGCTTAAAGAATTCAACCTGAATCGATTAGACTTTTAAAAGCTTATACAGGGGACAAGCTAGTCATCATTGTGTCCAGGAGTCTGCTGAAAACTCAATGGTTGAATCCCAAGGAGATTGAGAAAAATAGCCTTCCTCCAGTGATTTAAGGGGTGCTTTAAGTAAATCAACATGCTTGCAGGTTTGCGTTGCCAACTTGCTCTCCTCAACCCTTACTTTAGATCAATCTATCAAAGTGTAAAATACCTCAATGATAGCAGAGTTCTGGAGCTGTTCCAGTTATGGAGAGTAGAGTAATATCCATCATGAGTGCCAAGAGTAACACTGGGGAGGAACTACAGAGGAAAAGGAGAAAGCCAAAGAGGAACATAATTCCTTTGTTGTCTTTCTCACCTCACCGTTGTCAGGAGAACTTCCACACACTTGCTAATTCAGTTACATTCTTAAAGAGAGGAGTTCCTCTCATTTCATAAGGCTCTGGAGACTTAGCTAGTTCCCCAGGCATTCTGGTCAGAAGGTTAAGTAAGCTCTATTATAGATGGGAGTTTAAGACTGGAATGTATCATTTATCTCAAGCAGCATGGTTTATTTTTTAAAAAAAATTGTTGGCTTTTTAATCTCTGTACACTATTTGAAATCACTTCTGTGATATGGGCAGGCATATAAATTACCTCAGTACAGGTAGTCCTCGATTTATGACCACAATTGAGCCCAAAATTTCAATTGCTAAGCAAGACAGTTGTTAAGTGAATTTTGTCCCATTTTACAACCTTTCTTGCCACAGTTGTTAAGTTAGTAACATGGTTGTTAAGTGAATCTGTCTTTCCTATTGTCAGAAGATCACAAATGGTGATCGCATGGATCCAGGACACTGTGACTGTCATAAATATGAGTCAGTTGCCAAGCATCTGAATTTTAATCATGTAACTATGGGGATGCTGCAATGGTTGTAAGGGTGAAAAATGGTCATAAATCACATTTTTCAGTGCCGTTGTAACTTCAAACGGTCACTAAATGAACTGTTGTAATTAGTTTAAGATCAGCCAACAGTAGATGACAGCAAAATAATAACACAATTGGATTCTCTACACAAATTAGCAGCACATGCCTATGTTATTTTATACATCTAGGAAAGGTCTAGGAAATAAATAGCAGTAATGACATGTACTGAGTAATGTAGTTTCCTGGATTCCCAGGAAACGGGGGATGTATTCCAGAGGAATAAGAGGCAACTCAGTTCAGATATTTTGAGTGAGAGATAAAGGGTGATGACAATCACTCCTTAATAGTTCTCAGAATATATGCTTCATATATGAATGGTCTGGGATTCATTCTTGGACGCGTAACAAATTTGAAAAAACAAGAAAAACAAGAAAACTATGTGATTTACCATGTGACCCTTTATTTTGGCCAGAAGGAGTAGCAGCAGGGGTGAAATGCTCGCCCGATCCGGTAGCGATGGCGGCGGGTGGTTTGGAGCAAAATTCCCTGCGCCCCGCCCCCCACCATGCGCAGCTGAGCCACACGATCATCAGAGGCTTTTTTTTTTTTTTTTACTTTTAAAAGCATTTTTTCTACAACCTCTTCCGACGAAAAAATGCTTTTAAAAGTAAAAAAAAAAGCCTCTGATGATCGTGCGGCCCAGCTGGGATCGTCAGAGGCTTTTCAAAGCATTTTTTTCTGCAACCTCTTGGTCAAAGAGGTGGTAAAAAAAATGCTTTGAAAAGTCTCTGACGATCCCAGCTGAGTTGCCTGATTGGCAGAGGCTTTTCAAAGCATTAAAAAATGCTTTGAAAAGTTTTTTTTTTTTTAAAGTTGGCCACGCCCACACAGTCACATTACCCCCACCACCAAGCCACGCCCACAGAACCGGTAGTAACAAATTTTACATTTCACCCCTGAGTAGCAGGTCACAAGGCAGCTGATGCTAGCAAGTTCTACCTTGAGCATCAAGTACCAGGAGAAAGATGAGTACTGGGATAAGATTTTTGCTTCAAAACGTGTCAAGCAGTGGTGGGTTGCTACCGGTTTGCCCCGAATCGGTAGCGGCAGTGGCAGGAGGCTCCACCCATCCACCCAGATGCTTCTGTGTTTGCGCAGAAGCTTTGCAAACACAAGCGGCACGCTCCCACAAGCAAACCGGTAGTGACGGGTTTTGAAACTCGCCCCTGGTGTCAAGTACCAAATCTGATGAGTTTTGAAGCAATCAAATACCAAGGTGTGTCTATAGATAGTAGTTTGCTTCCATTTGGCAAGATTCTGCGTATAGATGCAGAACAATTTTTTAAAAAGGCTGCTTGGAAGAATCATTACATTACATATCTTTTTTGGTTTTGGGGCCTAACAGCTGGCTTGACTATTACAATGAGCTCTACATGGGGCTATAAATACCAAGAGTCAATCAGAGTTGGGTGGCATATAATTAATAGTAATACATTTCTGTATTTCTGTTACACTAGTCTAAATAATGGGATTTATATATTTAAAATCTCAGATTGTGAGTGCTGTTCTAGGTTCAGTCTGAAGTAGTTTCAGATAGCACTGAGGAAACATCTGGGCTGAATTCTGACACAACTGCTTCTAGCTCAATTTGGCTAGGAGTGGATTACTTTCTTTCAACTGGAATTCACATTTTTTATTTTTTTGATCTTCAGAAGATCCTTAAATTCTTCTTTAAGGTCAGTGTCATTAAGTGCATATGTAAACCACGACAATATTGCTCTCCCAGAATCTTGAAGCCCATGCAAAAATATGTTCAGTCAATACTTAGGCATTTTTATTTTAAAGAATAGTTAGAAGCATCTAGCCAAATTTTGCTGATCATAAGCTAAAAAGAGTTGGACCTGTACCTAGATGGAAAGTCATCAAGAATGCCAGGGAAGGTTTCTCTTTTTTTAAAATCCTGCAAAAAAGCAATGGAAAGCCACTTCCTTAACATTTCCCAAGAAACTACAAGAATAAAGCCATGCATTTGAGCTTCACTTAAGGAAGACTTAATCTTGTTTTCAGCATTCAACCCTGAAACAAAAGTATGTAAGCCAGCTCCTTAAAGCATAAGAATATTTAATGATGATTTAAAAAAAAAAATCTCAGGAAAGAATGTAAGCAATTTTAGCTACTTATGACAAGCACTGTTTGCAAACAAGAGGCTCAGAATAAGCATTTGAATCCCATTTAAACACAAACAGCCTTCTTGGGAAGTTTCACTAAGGTCTGCTATTTCAGTACATCATGAATTTCTCTCCAGTCCCTCTCCAGTCCTTTGCCACCACGGAATGGGACAACTCACTGCAGCCAACTCACCATGGCCAACCCACCATGGCCAATTTGACATGGCCAACTTGCCATGGGACAACTTGTTGCAAGATAATTCAATAATTCAATGTAATTATTTAAAATAATTAAAAAATATTTTTTTAATTTTTGTCATTCACATTTCATCGTTTCATCGTTGACATGGTTTCTTTAATGATTCTATTCCACTATTTCTTCGATATTAGTGTAACTCTTGTCTCGTGGTGAGTTGTCCTCCGGTAAAGTGGCCATGGCGACTTAATTGTTGACTGGCAAGTTGACTGCAGCAATTTGATGTAGATCCTTGCCATCACTCTTACCAATTTCCCCCTGGAAAAAATTTGTTAGGGTCTATCTACTCAAAAAAATCTGCACGCAGTACAGATGAGCATTATGCAGACAAGTTTGCCTTGCATTCATCATAAATGTAAACCTTAAAAAAATAATTTAGGTATAATTCTAAATGATAGCCCTCTTCCCCTTTCTCTTACTCCAACCTAGCAAACAAAATGCCAGTAATTAAATTTAGCAAATGTGTGCATAAGGGAGCAATTTAAATAGTTAAGGAACCTCCAATAAACCAACCAATAAATGTATGTTAGATTGCTAAATTGGACTTGTAATTAAGACATGCACACATATAAAGGAGATAAAACTACTGTATATTGGAAATATAAGCAAGGATTGCTTACTCTACTTACATTGTAATAATGAAAAAAAAAATCTTTCTTTGCAGCAGAACACTGTATCGCTGGATTAATTCCTGTCCTTTTTAACTCTCCAGCACTTAAAACATCTTCCTTCCTCATGTTACTCTTTGAATGTACTGCTTTCTAATTCAAAGTATATTTTTAAAATGTTTCTCATAATTCATAGAAGATTATTTTTCAGAACATGTTTATGTTTCTTCTTATTAACTAGCTTGCTTTTCTGATGCTTGAGGTTGATATGCATTTTTCCCAATTTTGGTATTTTAACTAACTGAATATGCCTAATGATATTTGCCAAAAATGCCTTTGGCCATAAGGTTAAGTACTGTTAAAGCTTAAACTGTCAGCTCAGAAAGTTTCAGGACTTTTGGTAGTGGATACTAATGCAAAATCTATATTCTTCTGTCAGTGATGACCTTTTTGCAGGGTACTGAAAACATAGGTTTCTAACTTAAATCTTTCTCATCATGACTTCAAATTACTTGGGATTATTCCTTTAAATGACTGATCACTAAGAACTACAATTGGAGAGTTTGTTGTCATGGAGATAAAATTAAGGGGTATTCTCTGTAAACTGTCTTGTGCTCCTGAAGAAAAGGCAATAAAATACGGTAATATTAATTCTTGATGCATTTAATTTGGGCAATGTTTTCCAGGTGTTTTTTTTGTTTTTGTTTTTGTTTTTTGTTTTTTTGCCAAGATGTGCTACTAGATGCAACATTGACTTCACTTTTTACAATATGGAGATTCTTAAAATTCTGGAGCACAAAAACATCCTCAGTCATGGAGACCTTGCTGCAGCCAGCAGGAATTTTAAGTTCTGTTACATTAACCCAGGCTGAACTAGAAGGTATTTTGGGATGAAATTTGTACAGGTAGGCCTCACTTAGCAATGACAACCGATTCCAGCAAAATGGTCACTAAGCGGATCACAGGACTGAGAAAGATAAACGGCAAAATTCACTGGTTGCTCCCGTTTCATTCAGATATAGTTCTCTCAAACAGCCACTCAGGTATGCATTGTCAAGTACAGACATTTAGAATAAGCGCATGCGTTAGTCAGAAAACTATTTTTTGTATTACCACCTACTACCAGTATATTTGCAAAAGGTCACTGTCTGAGGCAGCTTTTTTTCTTTACTTGCATCCTGTCTTTAATTATTTTTACAAATAACTCAAGGCTGCAAACCTACAAGAAGTAATGCTACTTCTTCCTCCTGTTCTCCCCACAACAACAACAACCCTGTAAGGTGAATTGGGCTGTGAGAGAGTGACTAGCCCAAAGTCACCAGGCCGACTTTTATGGCTAAGTGGGACTTTACCTCACAGTCTCCTGCTTTCTAGACTGTTTCCTTAACCACTGGGCCAAACTGGCTCTCAAGTTACTCAGTTGCTAAAAGAGGACTAGCTGTCCTGATTCCTTACAAGAGAAATGGGTGATTCTTCTCCCGATGGGAATTTCTCTCTCAAAATAATTGATGGAATCTTCATTAGGTTAAATCCCTGTCTTTCAATAGGTTCAGGTCTAGAGCTCAGAGGAGCCCCAGGTTTATTGCTACACACTGTACTTGGAAAGACCTTATGTTTTCCCTTCTTCTAACAGGACCCTCCCAATGTCCCATTCACACGTGCAAATTGTGCAATAAAGCCACCATTTACTTGGTGTTGGGTTTTTTTTTTAAATAAACCATAATGGCTGAGTTTATGAAATGCCATAAGCCAGGAGTGTATAGTTTTTGTAAACTCAAGGCAGGATCACAGCAGGCTTTGCACGTTGTGTTGAGAGTTGCATTCCATTAGTAGGTACAACCAGGAACCTATTTGTGGGCTGGTTTAGGGAGTTTTATGAGTGCCTGAAGCCATACATTTTGGCCCCAAACATTTTTTTAAAAATCTACTCATTGAAAAAGAGAGGAGCATTACATCTGTTCTCATTTATTTTGTGGTGCATAGCAGAGCTAGCGCTAGATTTATAGCCATTCACATTGCATACTTCATCTGCATCTTTGTGAATGATTTGAAAAGTATAACCTTTTTTTACACAGATTTCATAAGCCAGAAATCATTAGGTGGGATTATATTCGGGGAGGAGGGGGTTCCCCCATTTATTATATCATAGAATTACTCTATTAAGAGGGGGGAAATTGTAATGTAAATTATTTCATTTCAACAAACAATACAGTACGGAATAGCAGAAAGGTTAAGGCTGCAATAAATGATCCTTCTGAGGAAATATCTTTTATCTCACCTGAAAAATACCACTTAGTTTTGATCTTAGCAGTTTGGGCTGATTCAACTACAGGTAGCCTGTGGAAAACAGCATAAACAATGTACATTTTGCACTGAGAATTTGTTCATACATAATCCTGAGAAACAACTCAGAACTCAAATGTGTACCTCTCTGTTTCAGCAGTACAAGCTGCTTGTTGCCCCAAAGGTGTTTTTTTTTTTTTTTAAGAGGCAACTGGACTTTCTGGTTTTTCTTTGAAGATGTTTCGCTTCTCATCCAAGAAGCTCCTTGTGAGAAGCGAAACATCTTCAAAGAAAAACTAGAAAGTCTGAAAAAAGCATCTTTGGGACAACCATGACCTGGATGACTGAGAATTTCCACAGACCTAAAGCTGCTTGTTGTTCTTTTGAGGGCTGATGGAGAGTCATGTAGGCTGAACTGTGTGGTTTTATGCTGCTCTAATAGCACGTCATTGCTTCTGTCACAAAAGAAGCTGCACTCAGCACTAATTCTGCATGCATGGCATAGAACCTTGCCCCAAAGAGGTTCTTGATTGTCCAGAGAAAGCCTGAAGAGATACCTCGTACAAATGTTGGCTTATCTCATTGGATTTACTTTCAAAATGTTACAGCAAGCTGTAATCTCTTACTCATGGGTTGTGGAAAACAGATAGTCCTCAACTTATGACCACAATGGAGACCAGAATTTCTGTTCCTAAGCAAGGCAAGTTGTTAAGTAAGTCACACCCACTCTTTTGCCACAGTTGTTAAGCAAATCACTGCAGGTGTTAAATGAATCATGCAGTCATTAAGTGAATCCAAGTGACTTTGCTTGTTGGAAGCCGACGGGGAAGGCCGCAAATGGCGATCACATGACCCCAAGATGCTGTAAATACAACTGACTTGGATCCCAATGTGGATGTCCCACTTTGGAGGTAGAAAATAGATTTAGGAGAAGATCCCAACTTCAAAAATTTACGCATTGGTCCCTTTTTATTTAGTTCTTGGTTAATTTTAATTCTTAATGTTGAATGATTTTACTGTTCTTATTGCTTTATATTGTGCTTTTGTAGGGTAAAAGCTGTGGTGGCACAGTGGTTGGAATGCAGTACAGGTAGTCCACAACTTACGACCACAATGGAGGCCAAAGTTTATGTTGCTAAGTGAGACATTTGTTAAATGAAATTTTGCCCTATTTGCCCTTTTAAGTGAATCATTGCAGTTCTTAAATTAGTAACACAGTTGTTAAGTGAATCTGGCTTCCCCAGTGATCTTGTTTATCAGAAGGTTGCAATGCAACCAGGAGACTGCAACCATTAAAATTTTAGTCACTTGTCAAGTATTGCATCAAAATGCAAAAATGGTCATAAGTCACTTTTTTCAGTGCTGTTGTTACTTCGAACGGTGACTAAGCAAACTGTTGTAAGTCAAGTCTAGCCTGTATTGCAGGCTAACTCTGCCCACAGCCAGAAATGCGATCCTGATGGGGCTCAAGGTTGACTCAGCCTTCCATCCTTCCGAGGTCTGTAAAATGAGGACCCAGTTTGTTGGGAACAATATGCTGGCTCTGTAAACTGCTTAGAGAGGGCTCTAGCGCACTGGGAAGCAGTATATAAATCTAAGTGCTAGCGCTAGTACTGTTGTAAGCCGCCCAAAGTCCCTTGACAGTGAGATGGGCAGCATGTAAATTTAATAAATAGATATTACCCTGGGTAGTTGCATTATTTATGAAAGAGAAAGATAGTTGCTTGGGAGTAATCATCAGTCCTAAACTATTGTGGGTTGTGTGCTCTTTTTTTTTTTTTTATCTTCAGACCGAACATGTTTACACAGTTACATTTCCCTGAACTAATAAAAAACTTTAGCACAGAAGCAGGCAATCTGGTGTTCTCCAGATGTTTTGAATTATAGCTCCACACGTTCAGGCCAGTGTGGCTAATGATCAGGGATGTTGGCGGTTGTAGTCCAAACTACCTGGAGCAGACCAGTTGCTTACCATGCTGAAAAGGCAATAAGAGATTTAGAGACAAGGCTTTATGATATCGATGTTGCTTTTGGACAGATTGAGGGCACCCCTACAGCTTGCCTTTGCACCCCTCTCAGGTCATCTCGGTGCCCAGTACATGATGTTATCTCTGTTCAGCAGCTCAGCTGGCTTAATTCCAGCTCAGCTGCAGTTCAACAGGAAGCAAACAAATCTTGTTTTCAAGTTAAAAATACTGATGCTCTAAAAACAGGCCATTTTCTATTGGCAGGCACTCGTGGCTGTAAGTGATCATTTCCACCTTTCCAGAAAGGTCTGATTGATGTAGCATCATGCTGTCATTTCAATCGTGCCTTCAGAAAATAAGCAGAGAAATGGCACTTGGGAGGCACGGAGCCTGGTGGTTTTCTGGTTCCTTGATGGCAGCCACTCTGATGTTTTAATTACCAAATAAAACAAGCTGAGAATAGGAACCAAACCCTGGTCAAACTATTTTTTTTAACCCTCTCTCTAATTAGTCAGCTGGAATCCCTACTTTGTGAAAGATTCTGCGCATTTCCAGCTCTGCGATGGCGGAGTTACTGTGAATCAGTTTGAACCTCTTTTAGAAGGTGAGGAAGCAAAGCCAGTGGTGATTTGGGACTGACGTGACCCTTCACATTTCTCCTTTGAACAGAGAAATAATTGAATTGGAGAGACTCTCACATCACAAATCTAAAGAGACAACAGACCATTTGCCTTTCAAGCTGCTTGGGAAGACCATTTATTCAGACTTCAAATTCTCCTGCATGTTACAGATGCATCTGAAAAGTCTAACTGCTCTTTTTACCCATCTCTTCTTTTAAACCTGGAAATAGGTTTCTATTCTATTTTAAAGCATTAGGAACTGATTTGCTGCTGCTGAAGTGTGCTTCTGCAGTAAATGAGAAAAAGTGGAGGGAAAAATGTTCTTCCCCCTCCATCCTGTCTAAATCCTTCATAATTGCTCACAAAAGTCATCAGCGTTTGGCACCAAAGTAGCCATTTTAGCTATTTTTTTTCCCCTACTTACTTCCTCCTACTTCTGTCTGCCACTGCAAAATTGGGGCCATGCTACTTTAGTTATCTTCCTAATCAGAATTTGGAAAGTTTCCACAGCAGGGCTAAGGAAGGGGGGGAAAACCATTTAAACCTGTTCGGCACATTAGAACATCTGTGATGGATAAAAGCTCTAAGCCTGCATTTCATTAATGGAAAAAATACATCCAAGATGTATTCACCTGCCCAACCATATTACACAACCACATCTTTTCTGTTTCTCACTAATGAAGCCCACATTTAGAAAATTCTGAATGCCTGAATATAAATATTTCAGTGATGTTACAAAGCTTTGTAAATGACTTATATATTAAAATATCACATTTGCTGATTTACAGGACATGCCTTAAATCAGTGATGGCTAACCTTTTCCAGACCAAGTGCCCAAAGCACGTGTCCGAACCCCCAAAATGCAATGCGTGCGCAGCTCCCTGCATGAACCCTGCACCCGTGTATGTGTCCCCCCCACACACACATACGCATGGGGCCCCCACATTCACTCCACCCCCCGCGCATGCACGGCAGAGACCCGATGACCAGATGGTTTGTGGGAGGCACGCACGCATGCAGAGCAGAACAGAACTTGGATGATGGCTCGCGTGCCCACAGAGAAGGCGCTGCATGTCACCTGTGGCACGCGTGCCATAGGTTCACCATCATGGTCTTAGATATTTCTTATAGCAGCAATGTATTTTCAAGGGGATCCAAGTGCAGAAGAATCACTTGTCAGTGAAATGGGTGGGTGGATGGATGAATGAATGGATGGATGGATGCAGTGGTGGGTTTCAAAAATTTTTACTACTGGTTCTGTGGGTGTGGCTTGGTGGGCGTGGCAGGGCAAGGATACTGTAAAATCTCCATTCCCTCCCCACTCCAGGGGAAGGTTACTGCAAAATCCCATTTCCTCCTGATCAGCTGGGACTTGGGAGGCAGAGAATAGATGGAGGCGGGGCTAGTCAGAATTTTTACTACCTGTTCTCTGAACCAGTCAAAATTTCCGCTACCGGTTCTCCAGAACTGGTCAGAACCTGTTGAAATCCACCTCTGGATGGATGGGTGGGTGGGTGGGTGGGTGGATGAATGGATAGATAGATGATACATAGATAGATAGATAGATAGATAGATAGATAGATAGATAGATAGATAGATAGATGATAGATAGATAGATAAGGAATCTCCTCTACAGAGAGGAACGGGGAAATATTGTTGATATTGTTGATGCTTTCCTATAAGCCAAAACATGTCCTTACAAACCAGTGCTGCCTAGGGTGGATTGTTATATAGTAAAGCAAAATTATACTACCCACGTGTTATAAACTAGTCATGTTTTTCCATCAAAAAAATGTTTACAAGCATCATTTCTCAAAAAATCCATAACTATTGCACATGCATCCTGCATTGACCTTTGTCATTAGGAACTGGTTTTCATTTTATTTTTATTTTTATTTTGTGAGTAAAATGAAAACCTTTTCAGGTACATTCCTAGTGGAAGAAGAAACAGTTCCCTGATACCCAGTTTTTTCTCAGAATGACCTTGGAAGGAGGTATTTCCAATACAAAAAAATAATACAGGATAAGACACCCTGAACCTCCTCCAGAAATATCCATACTTTAATCCAATTTTATTCCTCTATTGTTGCAGACGAACAATTCTGATGGCAGTGTTTTCCTACCAATAATTCTAAAATCAACTTGGAAAATTTGAAGGAATTGTTATTTTATTTCATCCTGTTATTTTGATTCTATTTGACCCATTGGCCATTAACAATAATAATGCAGAGCACATTTTTTAAAAAAATAATAAATTGAAACATAAATTGAAACAAATGCAAATGATCAACAATTATAAACCTGGTGAAGAAGATGTGTCTCCTAAATGAAACCCTTCAGCCAAAGTAAGCAGAGCATGAACTTCTAGAATTATTTCTAGACCTTCATAATGACTCATTTTGAATCAGAATAACTTCATCAGCAGGTCTTAATGGCCACAGAGATACATTTCTAACAGGATAAGCAGATAATGGGAGGAGGATGGGCTTTGAGGGTTAATCTCAACTGAGAATTCCACAAATCATCCAAATCTAATTCAAATTCAAGCCACGTAGTTGGCAAGGTTCTACAGTATTAAAATCTCAGATTAAAGGGCAACAAGATTCAATTTGTAATAGTTAATTTGATAATATATTTGACCATCAGTTTATAATAGGGAAGCATCAAACATGCCTACAGAGGCTTCCTTTTTTTGGGCAGAAATGAGATCAAAATATCAGGAAGGCAGAACCTTGAAAGACATTAATCTTACCAAGTTTCAGATAGTTTCTAGAGTTCAGCACAGTAAATTTTTGAAATAATCATCCTTCACTGTTTTTGAAACAAAGGTAGCAGGAATGAGGGGAAGACAGCAAAGAGTGTTTTGAGAACTTGCACTGAACCAGGGCAGAACGTGTTACACGTCAGTGTCAACATAAACATTTTCAGGCCTTGTTTAAAATGGTAGCTATTTACAATCCATCAGCCTCTGAAAACCTGCTTTTCTGGGCTGATAGGCTTCTGCTATAACTCCTTAGCCAACTATTAAAATCACAGCAGACACCCTATCTTGAGTATATGTGGAAGGAAAACCAGAAGAGATCTTCAAAGCCAAAAGGACCAGAAAATCTACCAAATCTCTCAACTGCTTTGAATCTATCTAAAGTAGATTGAAGATAGCTGATTGATGTCTTATACCAGGGGTGTCAAACTCAAGGCCAGATCTGGCCCGCGGGATGCTTAAATCTGGCCCACGGGAAATAGCAAAGGACTGGCCCGTGATGCCTCTGGCTGTCAAAATGGGCCACCGGGGGGGGGGCCACGAGCACCCCATTTTGGTCAGCATGGCCAGCATGGCCAAAAAGGAGGCATCCATCCCATCTCCCCCTCCCTCCTCCCTGGCCAGGGAACTACAATGCTGATCCAGCCCTTGAAGAAATGCAGTTTGACACCCCTGTTTTATGCTAATCTAACAATTTAATCCTGCCCAAAAGAAGCTGAACTTCCATCTCAGAGTCCAGTTGCTTATTCCCCAGTAACACCTCCATTTTGTCACAAACAGCATAATAATTACATGGGCGATACAATCAGTCAATGGCCTAGGTCAGGGGTATCAAACTCGTGTCATCAAGGCAGCATTACATGACATATCGTGACTTTTTTCCCCTTCGCTAAACTGGGCGTGGCCAGTGCATGATGCATCCAGCTCACGGGCCATGAGTTTGACAGCCTGGCCTAGGTGATGAAAAGTAATCCCTCAACATCATCTGTAAGCCGCCTAGAGTCACCGTGTAGAGGAGTTAGGCAGCATAAAAAATTAATAAATAAATATTTGTCATAGCACAACAGAAGAAAACAAAATCACTGTTAAACAAAAATCAATATTAAACAATTCCCTCAAGGCCAAATCTCATTAGGTGCTCCAGAAGAATACCATAGTTAATAGTTATCAAAAAAAAAAAAAACTCCAATAAAATTTGAAGGACAACTATTGACTAGGCCGAATTATTATTGGAATTAGTAATTAAACTGTGTTTTTTTTTAAAACTGACTGGCAACTAATGGAAAAATAGAAAGAAGAAAGAGCTACCTTATTTTCTACTTTTCTGATCATGGTCAGAAAAGGCTTCAATTCCTTAAAAAAAAAAAAACCTTAAGCAAACCTAAGCAGTGCATAAATGAAAATAAGATAGTTTTGGTTTGCAGAGTAATAGAGAAAACTGAGGTAAACAACATGATGCCTGCAGCTGGGGTAGCAGTTAGAATGTCAAAATACAGCTGATAGGATTATGTATTTCCAGCATGTTCTTGTGAAGCAACTTCTCTATTTTTGAAAATTATTTCTAGGAAATGAGAATGTCTCCAGGAGTAGTCTCAGAATGCCAGAACTGATGAAGCTACTTGAATGAAAAGCAAAACATCTTCCTCAGGGGGAAAAACAGCCCAGTTGCCTTTTGAAAAAGTCCGAACTATGACCTGGGTGACTGAGACTCTCCACAGACAACTTTTCTCCAGCTTTTTCCTGGCAATGTAAAACAAAAGGCTGATGCATGATAGTAACCGAGTCAAGTGACGATAACCTAACAGTTTTGCCTAAATTCCTGTGTAAACACTTTTTATTAAATAGTTAGGAAGCTTTTCCTTAGAGTCTTCCAGTCTTCTAACTGGTGGGAAGCGAAGAGGAACCCTCTCCAGATTCAGGATTTTCCAGGGCTCAAGGGGAAAAAAATCAGTCACATGCAGATGTATAATGTCATTAAATAAGCCATTAAACAGCATTAGAGTTCTGGATATGCTCCAAGCCTTGCCCGATCCCTTTTACAACTTATTTTTCCACCAAGTTCAGTCCTCAGTTCAGATGAGTTTATTTATTGCTCCTTGGATTACACTTACTTTTGGAATCCAGTCTTTTTCACTTATCCCTATACTCACACACCCAGGTTTCTCTTTGCTGGGATACATTTCTCATAAAATAAATATCATTTTCAGCAGATATTTTCAGAGTAAGGCCAGTTGTATCCGCACTGGACATGAATACAATTAAGCAAGTCCAGAGGTATTTCACGAGAAGAGTACTCTACTCCTCTGCTCACAACAGAATACCTTATGCCACCAGGCTTGAAATTTTGGGCTTAGACAATTTAGACAATTTAGAACTACACCGCCTTTGGTCTGACCTAAGTGTAGTACACAAAATTATCTGCTACAACGTCCTATCTGTCAATGACTACTTCAGCTTCAACCGCAATAATACACAAGGACACAATAGATACAAACTCAAGGTAAACTGCTCCAAACTCGATTGCAGAAAATATGACCTCAGCAACAGAGTGGTCAATGCCTGGAATGCACTACTTGACTCTGTGGTTACATCCCCAAACCCCCATAATTTTAACCTTAGACTGTCTACTGTTGACCTCGACCCATTCCTAAGAGGTCTGTAAGGGGCGTGCATAAGCACACCAACGTGCCTACCATCCCAGTCCTACTGTCCCCATTTATTCGTATCCATTTCCTGTATTCATAATCATGTTTATACTTATATCTGTTATCTTATATGCATTTGACAAACTAAATAAATAAATAAATAAATCTATATCATGCCTCAGATTGCCTACATCTTATCCACAGTCCACTACTAAGTCAGCTACTGGATGCTAGACTGAAATCTTGTATTTTTATTATTTTTCAATTACAAAAAGGAGGCGGCATTTTCTTTCTTTTGGCTTTGCCTAAATGTCTGGCTGAAGGAGTAGAGAAAAAAACCTATGCAAAACATCTCCATTTCATCCAACTTGAGCAGTGTAGATTGTGTGGAAGCTCCCAATGAAGATGGAACCATGGAGATAGAGATCTCACATGTACTCTTTAAAATGTGCCTTTTGTCCTTTTGCTAAATCCCTTCCTGTTCTAATGTCTACAAGGAGTAGCATTGTCCTGTGAATGCTTATGCTAATAAAAGCTTTAATTTGGCATTAGCGTGGGTGCAATGAAACAAAAAACAAAAAGTTCTATTAAAGTGCAAAACTGAATGGACTACTCCACCCATAACTATCTCCATAACATTTGGGTCTTTTTGGAGGCTGCAGATCAGGGATGTCCAGCCTTGGCAACTTTAAGACTTGTGGCCTTCAACTCCTAGAATTCCCCAGCCAGCCATGCTATAAGTTTAGAGTTCATTGACAGCTATGCTGACTGGGGAATTCTGGGAATTGAAGTCTACAAGACTTCAAGTTGCCAAGGTTGGATACCCCCTGCTCCTTGGATTACACTTTTGCAGCATGGCCTTAGTCTGCTTTCAGCTCTTTATTTTCCAGCTGGACTCGGACAAACACAAAAGTCTGTTTCACATATATTTGCAGTGAATGTACTTTCAGCATTTGCACTGCCTGTCTGGGTCCTGAACCCCATAATAATAAATGCCCTAAAACATGTGGCAGGCTCATGTCCAAAAGCCACAACTGAAAGTGATTCCTAACCCATGACCCTTGCCTATTTACAAATATTTTCAAACATTTCCACACCCATGAGATGAAGCAGGGTGCATTCTCTTCATGCAGACCATAAAATGAAAAGCAGGTTGGAAGCTTTGTGTAAATTCACAGGAAGACACAGTATCTCCCAATCTGGGGCTTGGGGGTTTTTTTTACATGTTTTTCAAGACAGAAAGATGAGACTGCATTTTATTAGCATCGCCCTCATGATCTTCGAAGAGCCTCCCATATCTGATAGGGGATTAGAAAAATATTTGGCTGACAGAGATCACTGCATTGCTTCTCTTTTTTAAGAGCAAGACAAAGAAGTAATGAAGTCATGGTGAAGTCATTCAGCTGGTTTAACGCAGTCCAGCTGCATTCGTAGGATATTAAAGGCATTTTGCTCCTTTTTTTTCAACATGCAAACCATCTTCAGATGAGAACAGACTGCTTCCAATTTAAATTACAGTATATGAACACACACAGAAATAGATAGAAATATTCCCATTTCACAGTTTTTTTTTTCTTTTTACATTGGCCCCCGGTTTTGTTCCTAACACTGATTTCTTGATGTTCACTCAGTATTATTCTACTTAGAAGTTCTGGACGGGAGAGAAAAAAAAAAGTCAAGATTATTTATTTTGCACAGCAGCGTTTTTTGTAAAGTAGCATTTGTAACTTTTTGTAATCCCTTCCAACCTGGGTTTTTGTTTTTTTTAATTTGAGATCCTGTAAATCCTACCCTTCAACATGAATAGCAAGACTTAAAGAGCAACCTCGGTATGATTTATATGATGAAAAGATCTAACTATTGTCAATTATCCGTGTAGACCAATTTTAAAAGGATTGGAATTTATAAGCAAAGGCAACTGAAATATATGGGGACTGGGCAGGGGTTTTTAAAAACGTATTTTCAAACTTTTAGACAGTGACTGTATATTATCTAAAATAGCAATGGTCTTGGAGAGATTGGTTCCAATTCTTATGGATTTGCTTGGGATGAATCTGGGCCGTAAAGAGAGATATGGATATAAAAGGGGGCTCAAATTCTTTGGCTTGTGATATGGAGGTGTCTAAACTAACAATGCAATAGAGAGGAGAGAAAGAGATTGCAGGCACCTGCATCCTCGGCCTTTTGAAGGTACTGATGAAGGTCAGGATCAGTAGTGGGTTTCATTTACCTTCACTACCGGTTCAGAACTGTGAGCGGGCGCATGGCGCTTCTGCACATGCGCAGAACCTTCTGTGTATGCGCAGAGCGTCCATGATGACGTCCAGGTGAGTGGGCGGAGCCTCCTACCACCACCGCTACCGGTGCGCCCGAACCGGGGCGAACCAATAGAAACCCACCACTGGTCAGGATCAATTACATCACTGTATTTAATGGATGCTGACATCACTGGTTGAATACCACATGAAATACTACCAAGGCTATTCCTCTGCAGCTCCAGAAAGGATTCTTAGAGCCCTGGCTGCCAACAGGAAGTATAAAATTAAAATAATGAGCATCTTATATTCCCATCACATGACTCTAGTCATGTTCCCAGGTTGAGTAGCAAGAGGAACATTTTATTGCATTCAGGAAGAAAGAATAAACCATAAGGCAATTCAGGGCCTGAAGAAACAAGGCTAGAACGCATAGAGTGTGGGGTGTTTGTGACATTTGCAGGGGCTTTTATACAGTTGTTTCTCTTTTTCTCTTTATCCCCTTTGGCCTGCTAACTAAGCAGGATTTGGATGCCAAGCCATCATCAAGTGTGCTTGGAAGGGAATAAAAAGTGTACAGAATCCTAGGGCCATAGCAAACATCCATGCAAACCCCACAGAATCATGCCAGCACAGAAGGGAAGGAACAAGAGTGGTGTTGGATAATAGGCAGGGTAATTATATTTCGTTCCAAAAAAACAAAAAATGAAGAACGAAGAATGGATGAACTTGCCATCCTGCTGTGCAAATTCCCCAAATATGTTATGTTTAAAACGAACATAGAATTGTTGGCCAGCCTGCCATTAGTATCTGGCAACTTAGGGCAGCTGCTGGGATTCTGGCATAAATCATTGGCGTTGATGCCTGTCCTGGATACTAGCAGCTAGAAGCTGTTACTATTTTATTTGTTTAACACATTTATATAACCACCCATCTCATACCCAACTCTGGACAGGTGTGCACTTGAATTATAGTGCAATCCCAGGCACTGTGCAAGAAATTTAAAGCCACGGCTTGTAGCCCTTTGCTGCTACTAGGGAAGAACACAACTGAAAGAAGAGGTCCATCCATCATTTTCCTGAGGTCCTCCTCACCACTGGAGACTAACCCAAATGGTGTGGGGGCGGGGGAAGTAACATTAAAGCATAATATTTAGACTTTCTGTTCAGCAAAAGACGAAAAGGAGAGTCAAGGCGATAATTGAGATATTTGCATCAAAGGAAGCCAATGAATATAATTTGACAATCAGATATTGCTTCAATTGTTTCACCTAGTTGATATCGAATAAATCGGGTTTGCTGTTTCACTAGAAATATCACAACAGTTCAGTTATGAAGACTGCCATAAATAATTCCCTTTTTTTCTATTCTGTTATTTCTGGTCTGCTTCGTCTGGGCTTGGAAATAGTGAACACAAGTCTTTTTAGAGGTGAACTCAAACTCAGTCTGGAAATTTACTGCCATCTGGCGGTGAAAGTTGAGATCACAATATTCTCACCTAGAAACTTTTAAGATGTACATATCGAAAGGAAAGAAATAATAATTATTTTTCTTTCTTCCTATTCAAAAGAAGGGCACTATATACATACATTTCTGTGTTAGCCTCCAAACCAAGATGGAAAAACCTGAATGCTGGAAAGCCTCATTTACATATAGACTGTCACAATATATTGAGAAACATCTCCAAACTTTTTTCATTGAAAAAACAGAACATTTTATAAAAGAAAATCCCAGCAAGGTTTTGCTGTCTTAAAGCCTGAGACATGATGATAACATTATCGCAGGAGTTTTGACATTACATAATTATTCTCTATTATCAAATGGAGCTATGATGAATGGAATTATGGAGCAGCTAAAGGGTAGCCATTGTTACCAGTTTTTAACGATATCTTTATGGAAGAATTTCAGAAGGCAGCTTTAGAATTCGAGTCCCTGCAGCCAAAGAGCTGGCTAACATATATATTGATATTTGCCTGTTTGGCCGCAAGGAAAAAAGAAGTTGATTAAATTTCTGGACCACCCAAAGGATCAACACGAGCCTATAAAATTTACTGTGGAAGTTGAGAACAGTGTTCATTTGCCATTCTCAGGCATTCCTAGAGGGAAAAGAATGATGGACAACAAAGTCTGGTAGAAAGGAGATATTTACAGTCTGTTTCCCCACTACTGCATCACACCAACACCTCCAACAACAACAAATGCGATCAAAGTTTTGGCTCAGAATTTAATCAGTCTTCTTTTTTCATTTCCCAAGACAAGGTTTTGGGGTTGGGAACAATGGTGAAATCCAATTTTTTTTTACTACCGGTTCTGTGGGCATGGCTTGGTGGGCGTGGGAAAGGATACTGCAAAATCTCCATTCCCTCCCCACTTCTGGGGGAAGGATATTGCAAAATCTCCATTCCCTCCCCACTCCTGGGGGAAGGATATTGCAACATCTCCATTCTCCAGAACCTGTCAGAACCTGCTGGATTTCACCCCTGGTGGGGAGGTGTTAAACCAATAACAAAAAAAAGTGTGTAAAATCTTTCCATTTCACATCCTCTTTGGAAGGAGGGCAATTAGATCAGGTGACCAGTTTCTGGTTGAGAATATAGTTAAAGTATGATCTAATTATCTTCCCTCGGAGAACTAGATAACCATTCCTTGCATTTCTGCTTTGACATCCAATCTCTCATTTAGGCCTGAGTTACAAGAGCCTTTCCCTGCTCCCTGCATTTATAAAATCAAATTGACTGTGACGTTGGTGCCTCTCTGGTTTATAAACTCTGTTTAGTGCTGCGTTTGGAGCTAATCAGCCCTGCATTGAAACTCAGGATATTTAGCTGTACTTAAAACCTTGTCATTTCTTCCATCCACTTCCCTTTTTTTTTGCTCAGCGACCTAGTCATTCACTGCACAAAACCATAACTAGGAAAGTGTAACTGGCCTTTCTATGGATTCCTTAGAATTTTTTTTCCCCTTGTTAAACAATGTTATTTAGCAAAATGATTTACAGGCAGCCAAGTCAATTTTGGCTCTTTTATTGATCAGACAGAGAAGAGAGAACAACATTGTCCTGAGATCTAAAATGTCTTATGGGGTTTTTTTCTTCTACTTAACTATGTAGCTTAAACCTTGTTTAAGGATATACAATAGTCATAATTGGTACTGGAAACTCCATCACTAAGCAAAACAGTTGTTAAGTGAAACTTGCAATCACTCTGCTGAGCAACAGCAGTTCCAGCAATCCCTGTTGTGGTCATTAAGCAAATCACCCACAGTTGTAAAGTGAGGCACAATGTGACCTTGACATACAACCTCCTGCCAGCTTCTCCATTGACTTTGCTTGTTAGAAACTGATTACAAACGGGGTTCCATGGGATGCTGCAACCATCACAAACACAATGGTTGTCAAGCATGCGAATCATGATCACATGACTGTGGGAATGCTGTGATGGTTGTAATAGTGAGTCACTTTTTTTCAGTGCCATTGTAACTTTGAACAGCTACGCAAAAGGTTGTTAAGTGAAGACTATTTGTATAGGTTTGTAGTAGATGTACCTCGTATGTTTCTAAGTACTTAAATCACAACTATCTAGAATTAAGAAATTGTCTAAAGAGACTGGCCACGAATTTCCTCCTGTCACTGAGTCTGGCAACTGGCTTGTCTTCGAATAGTAAAACTTTTTATCTTCCATTGTCTTCAACCTCACCAAGAGGACATCTGTGAAGGACAGACTTATAGAATAGAATAGAATAGAATAGAATAACAGAGTTGGAAAGGACTTTGGAGGTCTTCTAGTCCAACCCACAGCCCAGGCAGGAAACCCTATACCACTTCAGACAAATGGCTGTCCAACATCTTCTTAAAAATTTCCAGTGTTGGAGCATTCACAGCTCCTGCAGGCAAGTTGTTCCACTGATTAATTGTTCTTAACTGTCAGGAAATTTCTCCTTAGTTCTAAGTTGCTTCTCTCCTTGATTAGTTTACACCCATTGCTTCTTGTTCTACCCTCAGGTGCTTTGGAGAATAGTTTGACTTTGACTCCCCCTTCTTTGTGGAAGCCCCTGAGATATTGGAACACTGCTATCATGTCTCCCCTAGTCCTTCTTTTCATTAAACTAGACATACCTAGTTCCTGCAACTGTTCTTCATATGTTTTAGCCTCCAGTCCCCTAATCATCTTTGTTGCTCTTCTCTGCACTCTTAACCTTGAGGACCTCCTCTTTTTAAAATTCTGGATAATATTGCCCTCCTTCACTTTGTGGTTTTAAGGCCACTCTCCACCTAACAAGCCTTCAGCAGAATAAACACCTCCCAGTCAATTATAACTTTATCAGTCCTCATTGCTCTTTATCTAACAGTCATCACAGTCCTGACTCATGTAAACTGCTATTACATATCTTCATCAAGTTCTTTCTCTGAGAGTCTTCTAATAATATTAAGAGTCATGAATGAAGGTGAGTATACATGTCCCAGGATAATGTTACAGGATCCAATCTGGGTCAGTCACTGGGACCAGAGGTTTAGTCTTCCAAGCTTTTGGACTTATGCTGGAGCCCAGTAACCAACCCAAATTGGATCCTGCAATATTAAGGCTGCATCTTTGATGCCAGTCCAATAGCCATGCCTTCCCCATTTGGGACTAAATTAAATCCTAATCTTAGCTTCTTCTATCAGCTATCTAGCAGAGACCATTTGTTTTTGTTTCTGAGCGGATAAGTAAACAGCCAGCAAAAAACCAGTGAGTTTGCAAAATGATGAAGATTTGTAGAATCAGGAAAGGAAGAAAGAAATATAACCAAAGTCTCGGTGGTATCTTAACATTTTAGCCAGTTTTGCTTTCCTGCAGAATGTTCAAATCTTTTGGCTAAACAGAAGGTATTAATTATATTCCTTTAAAAAAAGAGAGAGAGAAGCAGATGGCCTCAAGTCTGTGGGCAGATTTATATTGGTGGGAAGGGAAGAGAGGCATGTCTGCATGAAGGTGAAATGGGACGAAGATCAAATGCTGTCAGGACATATGTGATAGTTGAGGTTTTCCTTATTACAGCATCCTGATTTGTACATACTGTACTTCTCCCCAGCACGTAACATGAACGCAGGGAAGAAGAGCAGCATCACCAGAGGAGAGGCAGAACAGAGTGGTTAGGGTGCCAGTGGCACCAAGCTGTTATAAAGCTAGGATGAATTTGACAGACCAGACAATCAAATTTATAATGATGACAATGTGGATGACACTGATGTGGAAACAGCCTGAGTGATATGTAAAAATCAACAAGAATTTCCAAAGCACAATTGTTAGGGGTGTGAGTGTGTTTGTGTGTGAGAGAGAGAGACACACACACACAGAGACAGACAGACAGACAGACAGACAGACAGACAGACAGACAGACAGACAGAAGGTTGTTGAAACAAACAAAAGCTGGAAAGAAAACAGCCCCTCATGTCAGAGAAAGCAAGTTCAGTTCTTGAACTCAAATCAAACCAAACATCTTTGTTACAGTCTTTGACCAGCCTTATAGTAAAAGAGTACAGTAAAAAGAGAAATAGTTTAACACAGCAATTTGTTATTGGGGAAGGAAAAAAATAACATATCTAACATTTCAAACAACATATCAAACAACATATCTAATTAAAAGCTTAGTGCAGTTTTTTTTGGCTACCTGCTATGTGAGTGTAGGATTGGTTTTACTATTTTTTTTAAAAAAGTAAACATAATATTTATCTGTATAGCCCTCGTATTTCGAAATGATTGGCCAAAGTCAATGGGAAAGCCAGATTCACTTAACAACTATGTTACTAACTTAGCAACTGCAGAGATTCACTTAATAACGAGGCAAGAAAGATCATAAAATGGGGCAGTGCTCAAGTAACATTTTTCTTGCTTAGTAACAGAAATTTTGGGCTCAATTGTGGTCATAAAGTAAGGAGTTGGACTACCTGCACTGTGTAAAGTCTTTATTTTTTTTTCAGTTGGAATAGGGCACCTACTGCATTGTTTCAGCACAATTTATCTTTGCTGCACGAAGTCTGCTGTACTATTGTTTCTTCACTCAGGCTGCATCTGCTGTCAAATTAAAACAGGTACTATGGGGATTTATTTATTTTGCTGGTTTTATGTTTATTATGATTTTTATTTAAAATAATAAATTATCAGGGCCAGGTAATATCCATCAAAGAGTTGCTAAAGATCTTAAATGCCAAATTGCTTTTCCTCTCACAAAATAATATAATATACGCCAGTGTTTAGCCCTTGTGCTTGAGTATTTGAAAGGACGATAGTTGATATAACATCAGTTTGTTTCTTTTTTTAAAAAAAAAATAATCCATAAGGCATGTAGGGACTGATTTATATACAGGTCTTTATTCCATTAAAGTGATAACTGACTCACTCATGAGATACTCCGCAATCCATTCTCCGGATGCCATTTTTCTTCATTATTTCGCTTTTTCCCCCCCCCCTCTGGCTGTTTTTCTGACAATTCCTTTGAGCGATTGTGGCTTCACTATGTTACTTCATAAAGTGTCCTTCATGCTTGTGTTATTATATCCTTTATGAGGAGAAGTGATTTCAAAGTCTGACCGGGTGCTTGAGTGGAATGACAGACTTCCCTACAGGAAGAGAAAGCAGATAAAATGAAGACATCTTTTCAGAAGCTCACTTGGATCCTGCAAAAGATTATTTTGTTGAAGAAAAACTGCTGGAAAGCAAACAGTTCAGCTCAGATAAATTTCAGGATGGGGGGGAAACCAGGAAGGAAGTGATTTGCAGACAGCAATGTAACTATCTTCTCCAAATAGAGGGGCATTTGCCCAGGTTCAGCTGATGCACCAGTTGCGCCCCTATTTGGACCGTGATGCCCTACGCACAGTCACTCATGTGCTTGTCACCTCCCGTATTTACTACTGCAATGCTCTCTACATGGGGCTGCCCTTGAAGACCACTCGGAGGCTTCAGCTAGTGGAGAATGCGGCCGCACGGGTAGTGATGGGAGTGTCTCAACACTCCCATGTTACACCTCTCCTGCATGACTTGCATTGGTTGCCGGTTGCCTTCCAGGTGAGATTCAAGGTGCTGGTGATTACCTATAAAGCCCTACATGGCTTAGGCCCGGGATATTTGGCGGACCATCTGCAGCCAGCAACAGTTTCCCATCGCCCTGTGCGTTCCCACAGGGAGGGTTTACTGAGGGTGCCGTCGGCCAGACAGTGTCGGTTGTCTACCTCCAGGGAGAGAGCTTTCTCTGTGGACGCACCCACCCTTTGGAATCAACTCCCTCTGGAGCTCTGGGTGGCCCCCAACCTTCACTCTTTCCGCCATGGCCTGAAAACATGGCTATTTCACCTGGCCGCTCTGGACTGATGGGGGTTTTAATAGAATTTTAACTGGGTTTTATTGAATTTTTGTTAATTTTAACCTGGATTTTTGTTTTAATGGTCTGTTTGCTTTGTTTTAATTGTTGTGAGCTGCCCTGAGTCCATTGGAGATAGGGCGGCATACAAGTTCCATTAATAAATAAATAAATAAATAAATAAATAAATAAATAAATAAATAAATATGTCTGTGTCAAATACTATGAACAAAGATTAATGACAAAGATATTGATTGACTGACTGATTGATTGTACAGGTTGCTAACACTATATGGACTCATGGTAGCTGATAACAACAATTTAAACCTGATACAAGATAAAAAAAATATAGTAAAACGAAACTATCTACAATAATGACATTAAAAAGGCTACAATACAATCCAGCCAGTAAGAGCATTACATAACATAATTACTAATCATTGTTCACTGAACCAATTCACCATAACACAGTGACTTTACATCCACAAATCCATGATCAATTCCATCTTTAATCTTTTAGAAGGCCATCACAGTGTAGGCAAGTCTGATATACAAAGACTTAATCAAAGAATATTCAAAGACCTTCAATTCCATAACAGAGAAACATTGTCTCTTGGCTTATTTTACATTAATGTGGGATTCTTGCACGTTTTTCCCATGAGCAATATACTGGATCGATCACTTGTGGTTGAAAGTGGTTCCAAAAGTACCTCAGCACAAAAGTATACAGGACTTTATCACTTAGAACCAGCACTTTAGATTATACTCAGAAGCCTGTTGGCAACAGGTAGAGCTTTGAACACAAGTACAATGTTCTCTTGGCAGTTAGCCAAGGTGTATCTATCAAGAAATCACTCATCATATTTTGTGGGTTAGTAGCTGATGGAGAGGGGACCCCCTCTGGGTGGGGAAGTAAAAAGGCTTCAAGTTTGGAGTTAATTCAAGGGAGGAAACATCTGAAGTCAAATCCCGAGGTCTATATCTGCCATTTCCCAAGGAAGGCAGACAGACTGGAAAAATTCTTGTAATATAGGTAAGCAGCAATAGAGTATCTATTTAAGCCTATTCACAGAGTGGTTGTGGTTGCTTGTGCCTGACAATATTGCAGTCTGTCAATGATGTCATTTAAGTTTCAAAAATTTTTAAAAAAAAACATTTATGTAAGATATCTCAAAAAATAAAATGATTACTTTCATTTTTTTCAAGATTTTGCTAGAAAAGTAAAGATTCCACATTCATTGTAGTATTATTGTAGTCTTTTCATATTTTGCTCAGGTTTCCATGTATCTGAGCAGCAAATTAACCATAGTCCGTCCTTCCTTCCTTCCTTCCCTCCCTCCCTCCCTCCCTCAATATCTACATACATACATACATACATACATACTTATCATAAAAGCCAAAGATACAAACCATAGGCAAAAGGAAGATAAAAATGGCCACCTCAACAATAGAGCCATCTAAGCAAGTCTTCCCTTTGTTTGAGAACATTTTGCAAGGATTTATCACTGCAAAAAAAAAAAAAAGATATATTAGCAGTGATAATTATGAGCAGTATCTTCCAAAGAGTAAGTCCCACTCTAATTGTAAACCCCATATTATCTTGAAAAGTTATCCACACAGATTTATAAACCCTTATCTCCAAAATATGAGATGCCGAACAAAAGATTTATTTGAGATCTGCTCCATTCCAGCAGGCTTACACTCTGGTCTGTTAGCACCAGCCTCTGGATCAGAGGTGGATTTCAGCAGGTTGTGATCAGTTCTGGAGAACCGGTAGCGGAAATTTTGAGTAGTTCGGAGAACCGGTAGTAAAAATTCTGACTGGCCCCGCCCCCATCTATTCTCTGCCTCCCAAGTCCCAGCTGAAATGGGGATTTTGCAGTATCCTTCCCCTGGAGTGGGGTGGGAATGGAGATTTTGCAGTATCCTTCCCCTGCCACATCCACCAAGCCACGCCCACCAAGCCATACCATGCCCACCAAGCCACATCCACAGAAGCGGTAGTAAAAAAGTTTTGAAACCCACCACTGCTCTGGATGGTCCTGTAAGTTGCTGTGTGTGCTTGTCTCTTAGCATTTTCCAATCAGCTTCTCATGGGGAGGTGGGACTTGTTTTTGGAGATAGATAAGAAGCAAGTGGGATTGTGTGCCGTTTTATCTCTCCAGGCAGGCCATGAAATGATAGCTACAGTATTTGTTAACATTCGTGTTCAGACCAGATGAACTTCTTTTGCTTCCTGCAGTTTAAGATCAGATTTCTCTTCTGCACAAATACACAAGGAGGAAATCAGGAGGCCCATCCGTTAAAATCCTTGTCACAAAGTCATCCAGTAGGCCTGGCAGTTGACTGAATGGTTTATTGGTATATTCTACCATATCCTAATGCACAAACACCTCGCCGGAATTAGAACTGTGAATAGACAGGTAATTAAATAGACCAATAGACCTTGCTTTCTTAGAGAACAATGGTATGAGCCAAGACATTAACTCAGAGAAATTGGATTCCATTCTCACATCCGGGCGACGCAGACCTCCTGATGAAATTTTATTTGTGAAGCTTGGCAGGAAAAGCAACTTTTTTTAAGCCACTTGTCAGAAAACTGAAATCAATGGGTCACTAAATAAAAAGGACTGGCAGGCTACAAGCACTTTGCAAAGGAATCTCAGCTACTTCATTCCTATTATTTAAACCTAAGCAAAAGAAAAGTAAGAATTAATCCTTCAAAAAAAAAACCCCACCTCTAATCATTAATAGACATTCAAAATACCTGGGGTAGAATCTTACTATAAAATGCTTTGTTTGGCATGTTCTTCATTGCAGATGTTTTCTCTCTCCAAATAATACAAAGAAAAATCACTGTTGAAACAGAGACTTGGGAAAGATATTGCCTACTTTTCTTTGTACGTTTTCAAAATTAAAAGCAAACAATCAGGACATGATAGCTGTCCAGTCACCACGAAGGTGGCTGGAATACTGGCCAGAGAAAAATAGGACGAAACCTCAGCTTGATAAAAAGCCCTAGGAAGCAGGCAACAGCAAACTAACCACTTCTGAAAATCCTTGCCAAGAAAGAGGCAGTTAGTCCAGCTAGGACTGACTCAAAGGCACAAACAAAATGGTTGTCTATATTTGCACAGCCTAAATTTGGTAACTCTTGACCAGGGTTTTTCAAACTATGTTTCAGGTGCAAGAAGCCAGGAACAAGGCTGTCCAAATGAGTACAGGTTTATTCCATGCTAGTTCTCTATAAGAATCTGAACTACTAATGGCCAAAGCAAATTGGTGGTAGATAAGAGTCCACAAAATTCACAGAGGGCTGAACTTGGATCTCCTACAGGCACAAAAGGACTCTAAACTGATGACATGCTTGACCCCTCCCTCAGGCTCAGCCTAGTCATCTCCTACACTCTGTTCCACCAAGTCCTAATTCAACTGATGGAGTTGAATTGATGGAGATCCATGAGAGATGAAGATGAAAAAAAATATAAGAGTTCACTTGAACACCAACCAATTTTCTACCACTGGTGCTTTGCCTCTTGACCAGAGATCCTTTTAACTAGCAGGTTCCACACAGGGGTGGGTTCTACATTTTTTTACTACCGGTTCTGGGGGCGTGGCTTATTTTGTGGGCGTGGCTTGATGGTCATGTGACAATTCTTTAGGATTTAGCAGAAGTACTGGTCTAACAGGCTTTTAACTGCTTGCAGAGCTGTACCGGTCTACTCATTTATTTTTGCAGGCACCGGTCTACTCATTTGTTTTCTTTTAACACTGATCAGCTGTAGGGCGGCCCTTTGAAGCCCCGTGGCAAGAGTTTAAACAGTTTTTTTCCCTCTAGCCATCAGCTGGGACTCAGGAGGCAGCAATAGATTGGGGGTGGGGCCAAATAAAAGGTAAGAATAAGGCGGGGGGCGAGGGGGCAGAATCGGTTCAGTGACATCATATCATCACTGCTACTGGCTCGGCGGAACTGGGCGAAACCGGGAGGAACCCACCATTGGTTCCACATCCTGAAAAAGTTTCAACCATCTGCTCTAGCCTTCAGAAAGATGGAACCATATGACAGAAAACAAGAAACCTCATGGTATCAACTGTCTCTATCTCCAACAAGAGGGAAACTCAAGAGCACTACTTGTAAAAGAAACTGAGAAATTCTCAAGCTGTCAAAGAATGGAACACAGGAACAGAAAACCAGTTTTGAGGTTGAAATTTGAAGCCAATTTCAGCACAGCATTAATGAAAATCTATTATCTCCTTTCCACTTTCCAAATACATTTTAACCGTGTTCTAAAGAAGCAGATTGAGAGTTCAGCTTAGTTTTGTACAGTTCAAAAACTATTTTATCAATTCACCAGCAGAGGGAAGCACACCCCAGCTAGAACAGTCAAGGAAACCACTAGCTGCATTGTAAGTGTATACACCCATATGTGTGACAGAGCTATACACCACTTTGGTTTCAGTTCTAGGAAGCTGCTTTGGCATATGTAGGAGCACACCAGTCTTATGCCTGTAATTGCTTAAAGTAAGCATCTGTTCCCAGAAGGAAAATCGTTAAAAATGGAACACGCACACAAAAAAGTAAATAAAAGTAAAATAAAGGGAGGAATTAATTGAAAGTGGAATGAAGGGAAAAGAACAGTCTGTTTCTGAAAACTCTTTTACACCGATGAGAAAGAGGATTGTGTATTTTCATCACTTGTGTCCTGTTTTATCGCTGATGCCAGCTTGAGACCACTAAAGGATTGTAGAGGGACATGTAGATCAGGGGTGGATTCTAAAATTTTTTTACTACCAGTTCTGTGGGCATGGCTTATTTTGTGGGTGGGGCTTGGGGGTAATATGACTGGGTGGGTGTGGCCAACTTTTTTTAAAAAAACTTTTAAAAGCATTTTTTCTACAACCTTAAGAGGTTGGAGAAAAAATGCTTTCAGAAGCCTCTGATGATCAGGCAACTCAGCTGGGATCGCCAGAGGCTTTTAAAGGCATTTTTTTTTTCTCCAACCTCTTCGGCCCAAGAGGTTGCAGAAAAAAATGCTTTTAGGAGCCTCTGACAATCAGGCACCTCAGCAGGGATCGCCAGAGGCTTTTAAAGGCATTTATTTCTCTCCAACCTCTTTGGCTGAAGAGGTTGGAGAAAAAATGCTTTCAGAAGCCTCTGACGATCCCAGCTGAGCCGTGCGATCATCAGAGGCTTTTTTTTTTTACTTTTAAAAGCATTTTTTCGGCTGAAGAGGTTGTAGAAAAAATGCCTTTAAAAGTAAAAAAAAAAAAGCCTCTGATGAGGTGGGCGGGGTAAGCGAGCAGCAACCAGGCCGGGGACAGGTTTGGGGGCATGGCCAGCCAATGTTATTACCGGTTCTCTGAACTACTACAAATTTTTACTACCAGTTCTTGCGAATCAGGAGCAACCCACCACTGATGTAGATAAATCCAAAGTACATAAGATTGGGAGAGGGGGCAGGGAGGTGTCAGACTTAGTACAGATCCACAATTCTGTATAAATTCCATATCTTTCAACCTGTAAAATCATTTCGGTAGAAAAACATTGGGGGTGTGCAGCTTCCAACTCCAGCTCTGCCTTGTACTCAGCTTCCTAAACAAGGTTGGGAGGGGGGGTTGTGTGTGTGTGCATCTTGTTTATCTCTGCATATATATTTTTAAACTTTCAAGGCTAGCAACATTCAAGGCAAAGGCTGTTTTAGGCATGCTCCCTGCCCCCCAACACAACCCCCATTGCACAGCAACTACTTTCTGGTAGCATCTGATACACTTTTGAAAAGTTCCCAAAAATACCCAGAGGCCCCCAATGACTCCTTATAATCACTACTTTTTTAAAAAAAAAATCTGAATCTAATCATTTGGTTCTGCAAATCCTCTGAGCTAAAGTTACCAGTTTAGCTCAGGGCTGCAATATTTTTTTACAGCAAATCCAAGTATAAATCACATTCAAACACCGTGAAGAAGCTATCTTCTGCCCGTATTGCTTTTCATCTGATTTACTGCTGGGATTAGAAGTATTTTTGTACTCATCTACTATATGGTGCTTTGTATTCAACTGAGCACAGAGGGGCCTTTGTTTTGAAGCCCATGTGGTATGATCCTGCACCAGCCGGGAAAACCTCTGAGAAACTTCTGAAAAACTTAAAAGTGCATTGCAGTAAAACAGCAGTATATCTATCGCCAACTCCTCAGAGGCAGCATTTCTGTCAAGCTAACTGTGCTTTTAGGCTTTGCAGGCTTTTCAAATTTGAGAATTCTTTGTCAGGTGTGGGGGTTAGAAACAAATAAACAAACAAAAAAACCATATGAGAAAAATATATCTGGTTTTGGAGAATAAATAGATGGAGAGTCTTTAGACATGGTTTGATTTTATCAGACAGAGCAGTGTTAAATCATGCTCGGAGATTTCTCAAAACTTGGAAGGATTTGAGAACAAGCTAATATTTGCAGTTTCTGAAGTTTGGGATATAAAAAGATTGAGGTCACAGGCTGGTTCCTAGCCAGGTACCATAAATACAGTGATGATTCCTAGTTATACATCTGGGTCCTTGTCCAAACAAGCGATTTTATTGAAGTATTATCTCAGTGTGTGGGTCAAGATCAGGGGTGAAATGCTCCCTGATCTTGAGGTATTTTTAAAAAATACCTCTCTGCCAATCAGGCAACTCAGCTGGGATCATCAGAGAGGTATTTCTTAAAAAGCAGCTGAGATCCCAGCTGAGTTGCCTGATCGGCAGAGGCTTTTCAAAGCATTAGAAAAAATGCTTTGAAAAGTTTTTTTTTTAAAAAAAAGTTGGCCACGCCCACCCAGTCACATTACCACCACCACCACCAAGCCATGCCCACAGAACCGGTAGTAACAAATTTTACATTTCACCTCTGGTCAAGATGGGGAAGAACAATCTCAGGCTCAGTTTTGATGAGACTGAGCCGCGGCATAAATTTAGGCCTCCTGCCTCTGGAGATCTTCTATTTTTGACCACGGATGGGTTGCACTTGATGGTCATCACAGCTCCTAAAAGGGTAGCTGGTAGCTGCAGTCAAGAGGGCCTTTAAACAAGAAAATGTAGTGTACCAGATGCACCCTTTCCTGAACTGGGTGGCCGTTTACATAGTCTTCCACACCTTGCTCACCTCACAAATGGATTACTTGAACTTGTTCTACATGGACCTGCCATCAGAAATCACTTGGAAGTTACAGACTGGGCCAGAATATAGCCATGTGGACAGTGTTTGGGCATGCTGCTTATGCTTGTATGATCCCAGTGTTCTATGAGCTGCATGGATTACTGGTTCAGTGGTGGGTTCCTCCCAGTTCGGCCCGGTTCTCCCAAGCCGGTAGCGGTGATGATATGATGTCACCGAACCGGTTCTGCCCCCCTGCCCCCCACCCCCACCCCACCGCCCACGCCCCCACCATCCCCCGCGTTATTCTTACCTTTTATTTGGCCCCACCCCCAATCTATTACTGCCTCCTGAGTCCCAGCTGATGGCTAGAGGGAAAAAAACTGTTTAAACTCTTGCCGCGGGGCTTCAAAGGGCCGCCCTACAGCTGATCAGTGTTAAAAGAAAACAAATGAGTAGACCAGTGCCTGCAAAAATACATGAGTAGATCAGTGCCTGCCAAAATACATGAGTAGATCAGTGCCTGCAAAAATAAATGGGTAGACCAGTGCCTGCAAAAAATAAATGGATAGATCGGTACAGCTCTGCAAGCAGTTAAAAGCCTGGTAGACTGCTAAATCCTAAATAATTGTCACATGTCACAAGCCATGCCCACAAAATAAGCCACGCCCACAGAACCGGTAGTAAAAAAAATTAGAACCCACCCCTGTACCGGTTGGCTTCCAAGTGCAATTCAAGATGCTGGTCATCACCTTTAAAGCCCTTCATTATTTGAGGAACTGCCAGCCTCTGGTTGTTTCTGCCCATCCAAGCAATCAAAGTGGGCCTGCTCCGGGTCCCATCAATCTAGCAGAGGGGGATCTAGGAAGTGTGCTTTGTCTGTTAATGTACCTGTTTGTTGGAATGATAGATCCCCCAGAAATCTGAATGCTCCCATTCTGATGACATTCAAGAAGCTACTTAAAAGCCTGACTATTGTCCCAGGCTCTGAGGCAGGTGAACGTTGATCCCTACTGGATCAGTTTCCTTTAGTTATATGGTATTTGGGGAACTGTTCACAGTTCCCTTTTTTGATCTTTTGTATTTTATACTTTTAATTGTATAATTGGAGGCCATCCAGAGGCCTTAGGAGTCGGCAAGCATATAAATTGTATAAACAAACTCAAAGGCCAATATTCCTAACTTTTATGAGATGCACTAATGCTTTGGCTGTTGCAAAACAGAGGAGAAAGCATATGTTATTACAATAATCATATATCCTATTTAGTATTGTGTTTTTATATCATAAATAAATAAATGCCTCTTAATTCTGGTCCTAATTCTGGTCCTAAACATGAAGCCAACTGGGTAACCTTGGGCCAGTCACCCACCTTTAGCCTGGGAAGGAAGCAAAGGCAAACCACTTCTGAAATATTGCCAAGAAAACTGCAGGGACTTGTTCAAGCAGTCCCCAGATGTCAGAACTGACCTTCCTTCCTTCCTTCCTTCCTTCCTTCCTTCCCTCCCTCCCTCCCTCCCTCCCTTCTTTCCTTTGCTATCTTTAGTTGTCTACAAACACATACAGATATGCGGAGAGAGAAGCATAGAATATTTATTTATATTTCTAAAAATTAAAATTAAAATGGCCCAATCTATTGTTACAGTTTTCCAATGCCCATTAACAACCAGACGTGTTCTTCTGGTCCACGTATGTATAATTTTTAATAACACAACTTGCCACCAGAGAACAAGGTTCAGAGAATGAACATTTAATTGAAGCCAATAGGGAAACATCAGTTTGACTTTATGTGGGATGGGATTAGATTCTTAAATATTATCCTGGAAACCAATCCAGATGATCTTCTCTCTAAATCAGAGTACTCAGGATTCAAAGGCAACATAATATAGACCTATATTTGTGCCCATCATGCTATTGGCTTTCAAGGGTAATGCGAAATGGAAAAAGGGAATAAGAAACATGAAGCCAAAGCAATTATAGGCATGATACAAGAAAAATAAATGGAAACATGACTAAGACTACTCAGAATTAGCATCATAAATTATCTCAGCCGTAGGAAGAAGGAAAGGGAAAACCTCTAAAAATCTTGGCAAGGATACTGCAGAGATACATCCAGGAGCCAACATTGATTCAAAGGAACCCACTGCCCTCACATTCAATATATCTCCCCATTTCTTTATATCATTGAAACTATTTCTGCTTCCACCACTGTATGTTTGTACACTACCTCAGATATTGCCTTATGTTTTGCCTTAAGGTTTTCACTGAGATGGCTTGGTCACCCAGAGGGAATGAAAGAGGGTTGAGGTGCAAAACGAGTCAAGGAAGAAAGAGATAGACTGAAAAAGTTATTCTGTGTAGTTGATAACCTCACAAAGAGAAAGTTGGAAGTCTTAAGGAAAGGCCGAAATGGAAAGTATTCATTACCAATAACGGAGAATACAGATAGTTCTTTACTTACAATGAGCCAGCATGAGCCGTGATGGCGTAGTGGTTAGAATGCAGTATTTCAAGCTAATTCACCTAACTGCCAATTGCCAGCATTTCAGCAGTTCGATCCTGACTGGCTCAAGGTTGACTCAGCCTTCCATCCTTCCAAGGTCAGAAAAATGAGGACCCGGATTGTTGGGGGCAATATGTTGACTCTGTAAACCACTTAGAGAGGGCTGTAAAGTACTATGAAGCAGTATATAAGTGCTATTGCTATTGCTACAACAGTTCATTTAGTGACTTTTTGAAGTTACAACTGCATTGAAAAAAGTGACTTATGACCGTTTTTCACATTTGCAACCATTGCAGCATCCCCATGGTCACATGGTCAAAATTCAGATGCTTTGCAATTGACTCAATATTTATGATGGTCGCAATGTCCCGGGGTCATGTGATTACCTTTTGCAACCTTCTGACAAGCGAAGTCAATGGGGACACCAGATTCACTTAACAGCTATATTATTAACTTAACTGCAGTGATTCACTTAGCAACTTGGAAAGAAAGGGCATAAAATTCACTTAACAAATGTCTCATTTAGCAAGATAAATTTTGGGCTCAGTTGTGGTCGTAAGTTGAGGACTACCTGTATTTGCAGCTCAGGGTTGAAAATGAGAGGTCCTTGGTTCTCTCTGAGCTTGGTTGGTTTCTTGCAGTGCCCTGATGATGTTACCTAATTTAGGTAATGAAACATCTGCAAGAAAACAACCAAGCTCAGGGAATGCCAAGGACCACTCAAAGTATCAATTTCATTGTTGACCCAATCTCTATTTGTTTTGTTGTATATATTTCCTGAAAGGAACGTGGTGGCTCAGTGGCTAAGACGCCGAGCTTGTCAATCCAAAGTAACAGTTCAGCAGTTCAGCGATTCGAATCCCTAGAACCGCATAACGGGGTGAGCTCCCATTACTTGTCCCAGCTTCTGCTAACTTAGCAGTTTAAAAACACATAAAAAAAATGCAAGTAGAAAAATAGGGACCACCTTTGGTGGGAAGGTAACAGCGTTCCGTGCGCCTTTGGCATTTAGTCATGCCGGCCACATGACCACGGAGACGCCTTCGGACAGAGCTGGCTTTTCAGCTTTGAAACGGAGATGAGCACCGCCCCTAGAGTCAGGAACGACTAGATAAAGGTAAAGGGGAACTTTACCTTTACCTATACATTTCCTAAGTAATCCATTCCCACTGGGTTCAATTTGCTGTGATATTTTTTTCCAAATATACCCAAGTCTTGCTTCTACTTAATAAAACATGCCCTTGCACACAGATATTTTCACATCTTTCAATAAACACTACACTTCTCCAGGATTCACAATTTTTCTACAAGAATTTTCACGTCTTCACATTTCTCCTTCTATTTTGCTATCTTCAGTTAAAGATATATTGACCAAGCACATAAATTACGGTACCTACTTGCTCTACTTTCTTGCCATTTATATATCACCCCCAATCATTCACTCCATTTTCTCTGTGAAAAAGAGCTTCATTATTTTTATACATTAATTTTGATATTCATTCTTCTCCTGGCATCATATAATCCAACGTTCACTGTAAATCATTCCAGTTCTCAGCCAGGAATACAGCATTGGGTAAAAATATGTACATCCACGCCTGCAACTCATATATCTCTAATGTCACCATAAAACTTTTTACCCCTAATACATTAAACAACCAGAGGGACATCACACATCCTTCTTTTATTCTATCATCAATAATGAACCACTGAGTAGTCTATTTCATGCATGCTTCCATAATATGTCATTGTTAAAGCATTCCAAAGCCAATTTTCAACTCTATACTCATGCAAAATATTACATACTTATATGTGTTTTTTAAACCAACAAAAGTTTAATAAACTTCTTTGTCATATTCACACATTTCTTAAGAGCAAAAATTTGATATGCACATCCCTCACCCAGAACAAAGCCAAACTATACTCTCCTTAAATCCAATTTCTATTCATTTATCTATTGAGAGATAAATCTATCTTCTAAAGTTTTTCATACAGCATTTATTATTTCTCTTTCCATTCCCGTTTCAATTCTTCCTTTTATTTCCATGTTCATATTCCCCTTAGATTCATTTTTCACATAACAAAAACCTGGTTTGTTCTACATTCAGAACTTCTCTTATTCTTATATCTTTCATTAATTTTCTCAGTCTCTCATTGCAAACAATCAAGTTAACACAGTTATATTTATTCTTTTGCTAGGTATACATGTGAATAGACTTATATTTAAACCATGCACTTGAAACAAACACAGCTTTTCCTAAACTGACATTCATCAAACGAACCATTCTGAAGCTTCATAAGTCTGCCTCATTAAGCATCGTTGAATGTTACACATTTCTTCCATCTTCAGAGTACCCCAAGAAGTATGCTCATTTCTCAATAATCAACCAAATTATTACCTGTTTACCAGTCCATGAACTGCTAGCATCAGAAATTTATATACTAGATTTTGGGATTTGAGGATTAGATTGGGTTTGACTAGAGAAATATTACTGCTTTTTAAATATAGGGTTATTTATACTCAATACTAAATACAATTACTATATTTTAGATGAAATTAAGAGAAGAGAGTTTTAACAATATTGGGGAGGCAGGTTTCTAGTATTTTAAGTTATTTCATAGAATGGTGGGTTTTTTTGTTTAAAATTAGAAAGAGACAGTTGAATTGTTATTATTTCTGTACTAAAGGAAAGTTGGAAATCATTATTGTTGTATTTAGTTGATGTGTAATTTCAGTCATGTAACATTTGCTATGTTATTCCCCTTCCCTTTTTCCTTTATATTAGTTTGTATTTAATGGTTGAGGTTGGAATTTAATAAAAATAAAAATAAAAAAAGATATCTATACAGTAGAGCAATTACTTATGTTCATTTACTTAAATCTGCTTAGAATTGGCAGATGTCTTCCATCAAGGATAGGCAACTTGTGATCCTTGGCCTGCATATGGGTCTTAATTTCATATGCAAGTCATGGCTATGCCAACTAACCTGGGTCCCCAATGAAGGTGTGCACATTGGATGCAATTGATGCAGAGGTGGGTTTCAGCAGGTTCTGACCAATTCTGGAGAACCGGTAGCGGAAATTTTGAGTAGTTCAGAGAACCGGTAGTAATTCTGACTGGCCCACCCCCATCTATTCTCTGCCTCCCAAGTCCCAGCTGACCGGGAGGGAATGGAGATTTTACAGTATTTTTCTCCTGCCACGCCCACCAAGTCATGCCCACCAAGCCACGCCCACAGAACCGGTAGTAAAAAAAATTGAAACCCACCACTGGGTTGATGGGGTAGAGAAGACCCTACTTCCTACTTATGCATACTTTGTTCCTTCCCTTTCCATCCTGCTTAGTTTTATTTTAATTGAACTTTTAAATTTAAGGCCTTTATTTATTAATTTAATTTTTTAAAATGTATTTTATGCAATGCATATAAGCCACATAGAGTTAAGTTTGGCGAGATGCATATAAGTTTGATAAAGAAATAAACCAAAATCTATTAAGACCTAAAGGACAATTCATCTCTCCTTTGCTTGTAGCCTGGAAGAACCAGAAGGAATGTCAAAGATGGAATGAGCATCAATTGTTGTGACCTAGGTTTACGGAGTCATTACAATACACAATTAGTTCTAAAAAAACCTATTTTATTGTAACAGCTGAGAATTACGTTAATTCCCAGCTGAGTCCCAATTAGTTGCAAAACAAGTCCTTTGGAAGAAGTCCTTCAGGATAATCACCATCCTTTATCTTCTTTGACACCTTGCCAAAGGCCTTACTTGGCAAAGCCCCACGAAGTTCAGAAACAAACAAGAGATGCCGACTGGAAACAGAGTTAGCAATGTTGCTTTCCTGCAAAAGGCCCAAGTGCCTTTGTTTCTCTTTTAAGCCTTCTGGGAGGAGCCAATCATCTCCTGGCCTTACTCCTGAGTCATCCCTTTTGCTTTAGCTGCTCTTGCCTTCTGGCAGCTCTGCACATGCGTGCACTAGGAACAGGCTCCTCCTGTTCCTCTGCCTCTCTGCTGTCCGACTCTGGGGGCTCCGGAATTCGCGCATCACTCCCAGATGGCCCTGGCCCCATCTCTGCCTCCGATGCAGAGACCTCGTTGGGGCCTTCCCCAGACTCCAGGACTGGCCCATGTTCCTCTCCAGCCTCCTCACTGTCTGACTCAGCTGCCAGCTCCGCAGGCTGCTGGTGGACCACAACATCAGTACCAACTCTGTTGCAATCCGCATCCAGGGCTTGTTTTCGCCCAGCCTTTCACAGGAAAATGTTTGTAAACTTATGATGAGCAAATGTTTCTTATAAAAAAAAAGTTGATCTATGTAATGATGTCTGTATGCCCTTTAAAAACTGGCCTACTGAACCATGAACATTGCAGCATGTGAAGTAAATACAGCTCAAAGCTCTCTTTGTAGTGGGCTTGCTTTGGAGTTGAAAGAAGGAATGTACAATGTGAACATTGAAAACAGAGAGAGGGAGAGAGAGGGAGGGAGGGAGGAAGAAAGAGAGATCTTTCTTTTATTTTTGAGAATCAGACTTGGAGAGAGAGCAAGCTGTAATCTTACAGAGTAAGCTGTAAGAGTAATCAAAAATAGTTTTTTCCTAAGGCTTGTTTGAATAGTTCCCGAGCAAGAATTAGGACAAGATCCAGACATTAGAATTTATTTGTGTAACTTGGACAATAGAACTTAAATTTGCCAGATGGTAGCTGCAAGTCGTTATTACACAAATCAGCATCTAAAGGGCTACAGTTTGTCAATGTTAGCAACATAGCTTAGGCCTAAACTGTTTACAGGACTTGTAAAAACTTCTTTACTTATGTTAAACAAAGAAACAAACTTCTAGTTGAGAAGAGGAAAAAAACAGCTAAATCTCTCTCATTCACACACACACAGAGAGACCTGCCCAGACCCACACAGAGACACACAAAAACGCACAGAGAGAGAGATCAGGACTAAAATACCAAACCAGACCATAGTATAGGATTTGTAATCCCGGAGCCTCCCAGATACTTTGCACTACAGATTGTGAAAATCCCTTGCCAGGTGTCCACTATTTGAGCGGACAGTCCGCTTTTTTCACATTATGTTCACTATTTTTTTTCACAAAATAGTGGACATTTTTTTTTATTCAAAAGCTTTATGATGAAATAGTACGTAATCTAAAGCTGTACAGTCTAAGAGAATAAGGATAGGAGAATCGTGTTTTGTCTTTTTTTTCATAAGTTAGAATGAGACAAAGATCGAATATCCATTGAACTCGATTCTCCGAAAAAATTAATGATGAGATTATTGGTGATTATTATCACCATGGCGAGAAGAACTTCCACCCAACACTCTCTTCGATGAAATTTCTGCCTTAGAAGAAGTTTATGTTCATCTGCAGGGCGATTCATCCCTTGATAAGTGGACGTACTTTTTCAAGAAAGAGCCAGCTCCGAGTTTACTGAAACTGTTCCAGTATTGTGCATCAATTCCGGTATCAAATGCAAACGTTGAACGAATTTTCAGCGTCATGGGAAATTTGTGGACTGACGAACGTAACCGACTGCTTGTACCATCAGTTTGAAGTGAACTTTGTATATTTTTTTAATATTTCTCAACGTTGTACTGAAATTAAAGAATTATTCCTTAAACACAAAGAATTGATCAAAGCTGCGCAGTCAAATAAAAAATACACACGACAGCAAAGTAAAATGTAATTTAATATTTTACATATTATTATAATATATTTGACGTTTTGAATTTTAAGTAAAGTTTTGAAGTGATTATTTTAATACGTGTTAAAATGTTTGTAAGAAAATATATAATTTAATTGTAATTTTTTTTTAATTTTTTTACTACTTAACCCACCCAACCTCCCCCCCCACTTGTCCGCTATTTTTGGGAAGCAGACCTGGCAACCCTAAATCCAACCTCAGATAGATTTCTCTGAAAACTTGGCTTCATTCACATCATACATGGAACCAGCTACCTACACAGAACAGGTTTGCACAATACACTAGGCTAAAATGTGGTTGCCTAGTTGCTGCGTCAGGATATTGTACTATCATAGCCAGCAGGGCAATCCAAACTGAATTGAACCAAATTGCTGGAACTCTGCCCAACCCTATGATCGCAGTTTGTTTCCACATGATAAAAACGACTGAAGTCATATGTGTTATAGTTAAAAGAGAGCCTTCATAACACCACAAAGGCCTGAACGTCACCTAACCAAACTTCATAACTGGGAGAATAGGGCCTCTTTATGTCAAGTCCATGTATCAGTCAGTGTCTGTGGTCAAAGCAAGCAATATACAAGGAACAGATTAAAAGAGACTGGATTGTCAGATTCGTATTCTACTTCCTTAAGGCTTCCCCTGTTTTGCCCTACTCCTACTCTTTTGTCACCATGTGTGTTTTTCACAGTGATATCCAACATAAACTGCCATTAATCTCTTTCGATATCTGTTCCCTACCTCTCTTCTTCTTTCCTCCATTTTTACTACCCGTGCACTCGTTAGCTAAGAAATTAAATGGCTCTGGAGTGTTCAGGAACAGACAGATCTGGACCAAGAGAGAACACAGACGATTTGTCCCTGTCGGAGTTTTCAAGGTCCTATAATATCATTTGAGACTCACTTGCAGGCCTGTCTCTGTTGTACTCTGTAAATTAGCCCACATGTCAACATAGGACGGGACAGGATACTGAAATGGTAACATAGATTTATAGGATTTAACTACCTTCTGCTGCAATGCAAATCCAACGTTCTCAATTCCTTATACTTAGGGAATGTTGGAAAATTACAGTGAGTAATTTCAAGCTTATCTTGCCTCCAGGTCTCTCCCCTATAAATCCTTAGACTGGCAGTCCTTGCTTAATAGCCACTCAATTAGCAATTTTTTAAAGTTAGGACAGACCTTCCTGCAGCTGCTTGTGATCCAGTTTCAAAGTTCTGACAGCCACAAGGCCACATGCCTCTCACATGGTCATGTGATTGCAACAGTCACTTAGCAACTGTTTAACAATTAACAAACACACACACACACACACACACACACACAAAATATAGCCTTATTTTGGCCACTACTATCCCGTAATCCTGATTGTATTTTGGATGTTTGGAACTGGCTCATATTTACAGCCATTTGCAGGGTCCCACAGTCACATGGGACTATGTTTTTCAACGGGTTTTGCCAGTTTCTGGCATTTACTTCCAGTTTCCAACAAAAAACACCCATTGGATAAAATAGATTCACATAACAACTGCCATATCTACTTAATGACTGCTGCAAAAAAGATTGTATAATTGGGCATGATCATGTGCCAACTCCTTAACAATCGCAACAACTTACAACCATAATTCCAGGCTCAATTGCTGTTGTTAAGTTGAGGACTGCTTGTGAAGTAATTGTTCTGTAGTACAATTCTCTATGGTATCCAAGGCCGGTTGACATGTTTGAGGCTTAAATGATGAGAACCAACATGGAGGAAATTCCTGAAATGCAGCTTCCAAGTCATTAAGAATAATATAAGCCAAAAAGTAAGCTGGTCAAACATATTAATCTTCTAAACTTCCATTTACTCGTAAAATTTATATCAGATTTTTTATCGACTATAGATATTCTGCCAACTATAGAAAATACCACATTTCCTGCAGTGTTGATTATCTGATGCAGAATACCACAACAAGCCTTTTGTTCAAGGTAGCCATTCTTATCTGTTATGCTTCCTTCCTGCCAAGACACACGAGGTCATTTCTACAAATGAAGTGCAGTCAGCATCACACTTTCATTACCAAACAATTTAATAAACAAGTGCTGTGCCTATTTCCCTCTCAAGGAAGGAGAAATTGGTTTCCCTCCTTTTCACTGTAAAAGAAAACATTTGCGCATGATTTCCAGAGAAGGTTTTGCTGACTGGTTGGAGGGAAACATAATATTGCCATTTTAATTTGTTTTCAGTGGCTTCCTTCCAACAATCTCAGCCAAGATTTAATTCAGACAAGACAGAGGGTATGGATGCAATGAGGAGGACAGTCAGTCACTCATGCTGGAGGAATTGGTCTTTGCTGAAGCTATACTCTGAATGGAGGACATAATCTGAAGCACGGGAGTTCTCATAGATATTGTACTTTCTGGGAAGAGTGGGTGACAGCACCCTGGAGTCATGAAAGTCTGAAGCAACTGAAAACAAGTATAGCTTTAGTTATCCATTCACTGAGGCTGGACTATGATCGAGCTTGTCATGTCTTTCAAGTCAGTCTGGAAACTGCAGATGGAAAACGATACAACTGCTCACACCTCTTGTATCGGGCTAAGAAAGCCATTTCCTGTTGCAATCTCAGACTCTGAGGTTATTAAGGCCTTAAAATGATTTGGAGATGTTGTACTTGATGGAACATCCCTTTGAAGATTTGTGCTGCTGTATCAACTGTTTCCCTTTCTCCACATAGCTGGGAAGGTGGGAATGCATGAGCCAGGAAGGAGATGATACAGCATAATTCTGTCCTTCCGGTGTTTTCCTGGATTCACTTCGCAGTTGGAACAGGTACAGATTATAGAACAGGATATCCCAGAAAGAAGCTTTCAAGTTCACTCTCCCAGTTTTGCTCTCTCTTAAAGATGGCTCAGGAAAAGACAGGGAAATCCCAAAGATGAAAATGATATTCCTCAGAGTTCGTCAAATGAAATCAAAAGGGTTTTTTCGTATATATACACTGAGCTGTTATTTGCTGTATTCATGATTTATTCAAGAAACCAAACTGGCCGAGTTCACATATACAGTAATGCTAAGCCATCCATTCCAATTTGCCAACCATAACAGCTGGATTCATAGGCTCTGAACTTTTTATTGTATACAATGTGAAAATCCAGCCATCAGTTGAAGAAAGTTGAATGGTGAGTGAGGAAGGGAAAACACCAGTCTCCAGTGGAATAACTTGCCTCCAGAAGTTGTGGGTGTTGCATTGCTGGTTTTCAAGAAAAAAGTGGACAGCCATTTGTCCAAGATGATATAAATCCTCCTGCCTTGGGCAGGGGGCTGGACTAGAAGACCTCCAAGATCTCTTCCAGCTCTATGATTCTAGGATTCCCTGAAAGTAAGCCACAGCTCCTAATTATATGTATCTATAGATCAGGGCTGTCAACCTCCCTACCCACAGGCCGGATGCATCACATGCTGGCCACGCCCACACCCGGTTTAGCAAAGGGGGAAAAAGTCCCGATACATTATGTTGCAATATTTTCAGGATCAGACTCAATAAATTTAGTAAGAGTTAAAGGTTTAAATATTTCTCCTTTTATTTACATTAGGCATTCTATATTCACTGAATATTCACAGATAGAAGCAAGGAAAATGGGTGCATACAGCTCCTTATATATACAATGGGTGGAGCTAGATATGGGAGTGGTGAATTATGAATACATTAAGAAGTGAAGAATAAATTAACCCCTGATACCCCGTTCATATACTATTTACACATTAGAGAATAAGGCATTTACATCTGACAAATCCCCCTCTAAATGCCGATTCGTTATGCTACACCAATTACATTCAGATTCAGGACAGTACAAAACATATAACTTAGAAGTCAAGTATTTATGCTGCTTAGAAGGTAAAGGCTTTGTCAATATGTCAGCTAATTGTTCTGAAGTTTCACAATGCACTGCTTTAATAAATCCATCCTGAGATAATTGTCTCACATGTTTAAATTTTATATCTATGTGTCTGGACCTTTGCCCAATGGCGTCAGATCTAGATATTTCAATAGCTGCTTTATTGTCTTCATGCATAACAAAAGGTAAAGCAGGTTTTTTCCAAACATCTGAAATTAAATCATTAAACCATACAAGGTTATTTGCAGCTTTAGATAAACAAACATATTCTGCTTCTGTCGTTGAAGTGGCCACTAATTCTTGTTTACCAGTGTACCAGTAAACTGGACAGTCATTTAAGAGGAATATATAACCAGATGTACTTTTTCTACATGAGGTGTCTCCAGCCCAATCCGCATCTGCGTAACATGTGAGCTTTGGTTCTTTATTATTGTTAGGTTCTAACATTAAACAAAAGTCTAATGTATTTTTCAGATATCTTAATATTCTTTTAACAGCTTCCCAGTGGTACATTGTTGGCTTGCTGACATGTCTGGATAATAAATTGAGGGGTAAAGCGATATCAGGTCTTGTCCAATTAGAGATATAAAGAAGTGAACCTATGAATGATCTATAAAACGTGTTATCTTTGAATTCAGGGGATGATTCATCAGCATTTCTTAGAAAGTCAGTCTGCATAGGAGTATCACAAGGTTTGGCATCACTTAGATTGCATTTGTTTAAGAGCTCTATGATCTTATCTCTCTGAGTAAGTTTGAATCCTCTTTTAGTCTTATTAATTTGAACACCAAGATACTTATTTACTTTGCCTAAAGATTTCAATGAGAAATGTTCATTTAGCTTAGTTACAAATGTTTCTCTTCTCTCTTTATGTTTTCCTATGTATAAAATGTCATCCACATAGATCAATACAAACTCTATGTAATCATCACCCTTTTTGACAAAGAAACAATTATCAGCGGTGGTGGCATTGAAGTCCATAGTTTTAAGTACTTTTACTAAACAATCATACCATCGTTTACCAGATTGTTTTAACCCGTATAAACTCTTGTTTAACAACCAAGTCTCATTCTTGTTTGTGTATTGACTGTGAGGTGCTCTTACATATATTTCCTTATCTAGTTTTGCGTGTAGATACGCAGTCTGTATGTCATATTGGAATACATCGAGATTGAGTGCTGATGCTACTACTAGAGCTGTTTTGACACTCTCAGTTCTTACTGTGGGGGAATATGTGTCAGTATAGTCCTCCGGATATTTCTGTGCATAACCTTGTGCAACTAGTCTAGCTTTGTATAGGGTATTGCCTCCCTCTAAGTTTTTAATTTTATATATCCATCTAGTACCAATAATTGTTTTATCTTTTGGTGCAATTGCAGGTGTAAATACGTTTAATCCTTGTAAACTTTCCATCTCCTTTTTCATTGCTAATTCCCATTTTTCTTTTTCTTTACGAGGAAGTTTTAACACTTCCTCATATGTATTAGGTGTAGTTGACTCACCATCCATATGCATTATGTAATCTTTGTATTTATTTGGCATCTGATTTCTGGTGTTTCTAATTGTTTTTTCAGGTTTACTATTATTATCATGCAAATATCTTGCTTCCTTTTTTGTTAGTGTATCTGTCTTTATTTTGTGTTGGCTATTTGTCCATGTTTTGGTTTTGTTTCTATGTTTGTTGATATTTTGCTTTTCTATAGTCCCTTTCTCTTGAGATTTTGTATCTTTGTTGTTACTTGGAAATATTTCATTAAGATGTATTTTAGACCAGTTGGCCTGCTCATGGAACACAGCTGTTCTGGAAACTATAAATTTGTTATTATTATCAATGAATCTGTACCCTTTAGTGCCTGTCTCATATCCCATAAATCTGAGTCTTCTGGACACGTTTTCTCCCTTTCTTCTTAATTGCTTAGGTATGTGTACGTCTGCAGTGACTCCAAATATGTGCATGTGTGCCAATTTTGGTTTCCTATTATACATCACTTCATATGGTGTCTTATTTACAATGCTGGACCAGGTTCTATTCTGTGTGTAATTGGAATAATGTAGGGCTTCTGACCAGAATTGTTTGCTTAAGCCAGCATCTTCCAATGTGCATCTAATCATGGTTTGTAATGTTGAGTTCTTCCTCTCTACAATTCCATTCTGAAACGCAGAAAATGGACTAGATGTGTAATGTAACATTCCTTTGTCCTTCAACCATTGGGAGAATTCTTTAGACATGAATTCACATCCCCTATCTGTCATGATTTGTTTTATTTTGATATTGTGTTGTGTCTCTATGCGTTTATAAAATTCTTTAAATTTCTGAAAGGTTTCATCTTTGTGTTTTAATGTATAAACAAATCCATAGCGACTATAATCGTCCACTATGGTCAAGAAGTAACGTTTTCTATAAGTGATTGATGGAGTTAGTGGACCAACTAAGTCCATGTGTACTAAATCAAAAATTTTGTTGGTTGACCTAGTAGATTTTCTTGGCCTGGGGCTAGTTTTTAGTTTTGTAGATTTACATACTGAGCATTCCAAATAGTTTTCACAATTTTTTATTTTAACACCTTCTGCGTGTTCAGTCATTTTTTGTACTACAGGAAAACTGGCATGTCCTAACTTCCTATGTAAGATGTGAGCACACTCATCATGAATTGGCTTACCTATTTTTGGTTTTTTTTCATTATGTGCATCTTTGTGATCATGAGATATTTTACATTCATCATTGTCACTGTTGCTAATGTTTTCATCATCTACTTCAATACAATCTTCCATATTTGAATCAATGTTGTGCAACCATTTTTCCTTTGTTATTAGATAAGGTAGGCCTCCTTTAATCATCACAGTGCCTATATCTATTTTATTTTTCTCCAAAGTCGCTTTTCCTTGTGAAAAAACAATGTTGATATCGGAATCCCTGCTTAGTTTTATGGCACTTAGTATGTTATGAGGTATTTCAGGTATTAGTAATACCCTCTATTTTTCCTAGGCCAGGTAAGGTTACATTCCCTCTACCTAATACTTGAACCTTTTCTTGGTTAGCTACCTTTATTACAAATTTATCTTCTATAAATGAAGATAATATATTTTTGTTATTAGTGGTGTGATTAGTTGCTCCAGAATCAATAAGCCAATTATTGTTCTCATTCTGCTGTATGTTAATGTTGTCTTGTTTATTTAACCCATTCAGTGAACCAGATTTTCTATCCTTTGAATTATCTCTGCCCCCTCTATTCTCTTTGTAACTTGGTGGGCTTCTATATCTATGTCTATCCATGGAAGGTTGTCTATAATTGTATTTGTTTCTATATTCTGACCTATGTCTTTCTTTTGAAATTTTGGGGCAATCTCTTCTATTGTGTTCCCTGGACCCGCAGTTGTGACATCTAAAAGTCTCATTACATTTATCTTGAAAAGCTACTTTTCTATATGGTTTGTGTTCTATGTGATTGTTAGAACGATTCCTTCTTGAATTGTCTTCTGCTATTAACTTATTGGATAGACTTTCTATGGATAAGTATCCTAGATTGATTGTGTCTAAGTGTGACATATAATTATCCCATGATGGGTCAAGTGAGTTGATGATAACACTTTTCATTGTTTGGTCTGAAATCACCTCCCCCCTTAAATGCAGTTCAGCTCTTATTTTGTTTAAAGATATTAAGTGCTCACTTATGGAAACCCCTGGTTTTATCCTAGATGAAAAGAAATCTTTAGACATCCTTGTGGTGGTAGCTACACTGTCACTGTGAAACAAATTGAACATGCATTGAATAATTTCTGAAACAGTCAGATTTTGCTTAATGCTGTGATACATTGCAGGAGATACACTAGAAATTAATAAGAAAAATGCTCTATGGTGTAAACAGTCTAATTTTAGAGTCCAAGGTCTTTTTGGGGGACTAGTGATAAAAAACAGTAAGTTTTCTTTCATAAAGACAACCTGGAGCTGCTGATACCATTCTTGTAAATTAATGCCATCTATCCTCAGCTTTGGGAAGTCACTGGGTAAATTTCCGACATTATTAGGTCCATTACTTACAACCTGAGGTAGTCCGTGGTCTCGTAAATGTTGAAAGTTACAAAACGGTGTGGGGATGCTCGCAACAAGCCTGCACGGTCTTCTCAGCAATTCATGTCTTCCCGGACCGTCTGCGTAGTCTTGCGCATGCGCGTTGTCCATTTTGTCCCTGGAGTCGTCGTGAGAGGTTCTCGTCGTTGCGGCTCGCTCGTTCTGCTCCTCCTCAGACGAATCGGTCTCTGGCTCGATCTTGGGAGTCCTGATGATAGTGGTTGCTCTTCCTCTTCTTTTGAGAGCGTTGGTGCTTGCTTCGGTCTGTGGCGTGGGGCGGTATCGGCAGGGCTCTCTGGGTTCGGGCGTCGGCACTCTTGTAGTCAGGATGGGAGCGGGTAGGTCTTGAGGCACTGGCTTGCTCGCTCGCTTCTTAGTTAACTTTTTGTTAATTTTTAGTTTTGGCCCAAATGCAGCAAAAAGCGTTTTCATTGCTGATTTTATCTGATTATTTGTTGAATCACCTTCACTTTCCGATTCTGATTTTTCTGAGGTGTTTGAATCTTCTTTTTCGTTTTTGTTGTCTGATAATGTTTTTCGCGCCAGAAATTTTGAATTGAGTTTTCTGATTGGCTCTGCTTCGCTCACCCTGGAGGTCTGTTGAAACCAAGATGGCTGCCATTCAAAATTTCGCGCGGGATCACCGTTTTTCTTCTTCACAGTATTTTTTTCTGCAGTCATTTCACTCACTATTTTTGGGTCTTTTGGTTTTTCATTAGTGATGTGCTTCTCTCTCGCTGCTCCGCTGTTCTTCAGCATATCTTGGAGGTTCGCGATGAGGCTTTCATCATTCTTCTGGCTCTTTAATAGTTTTAATATCTCTGACCTGAGTTCGTTGTTTTCTATTTCGATTTCCTCCCGATCATCATTTTCATCTATTATTTCTTCGTCTTCAGTGGTATATTCTTCGGATTCTCTCGAAATCGCGTTTGTGGATTCGTCGATTATTTCTTGGTCCGTTTCCATTTCTTTGCTGTATGCCCTGGTGTTGGGCCTATCTCTCTTAGACATTTTTAAATTTTTTATTGAGTCAATTAACCATCCTCTGCTACCAGATTGTTGCAATATTTTCAGGATCAGACTCAATAAATTTAGTAAGAGTTAAAGGTTTAAATATTTCTCCTTTTATTTACATTAGGCATTCTATATTCACTGAATATTCACAGATAGAAGCAAGGAAAATGGGTGCATACAGCTCCTTATATATACAATGGGTGGAGCTAGATATGGGAGTGGTGAATTATGAATACATTAAGAAGTGAAGAATAAATTAACCCCTGATACCCCGTTCATATACTATTTACACATTAGAGAATAAGGCATTTACATCTGACACATTATGTGGCGCCTCCGTGACAACATGAGTTTGACACCCCTGCTGTAGATTAAGCTTAAAGGGTGGTTAGATAGTGTCATCCATGCAATAAACCTGAATTTGGGCAAACTCATGGTGACAAAGAAGATGTTCTATGTTCCATGAGGTTCAAAGAGTCAGACATAACTTAGCAACTGAACAACAACAAAGCTTAAAGGCTGCTCTATTGAAAGGGCAGGTTAGGGATTGGAGAAGAAGATGGAGGAAGCAGAGAACCAGAGTACAATGACAAGGAGAAGTCTTCAGAGGAAATGGTGGGAATTCTCTTATCAAGGCCTGTAGAAACTGACTCCCTCACCATTCTATGCTGCCTAGTTGGGATCTGGATCATTTGTCAGGCACTAATTACATACAACTGGTTCCTCTACTAGAATTCCTTATGAGATGAAAGGAAGGGGCCAGAGTTTAATGAAGAAAGCTTTGCCTTATTGCTGTGGCTGGGGTACCCATGGAGTCTACTGGTGTGAAACAAGGGCGGGTTCCAAATCCCGTCACTACCGGTTTGCTCGTGTGTGCAGAAGCGTGGGGATGCTTCTGCGCATGCGCAGAAGCGTCAGGGTGGGTGGAGCCTCCCGCCGCCACCGGTCCGCCCGATCCAGTGCAAACCGGTAGCAACCCACCACTGGTGTGAAGGAAGATAGTAAGCCTCAAACTACTGCTGTTTGTCCCATTTTCTCCCTCAATCTGAATATTTTTATGTTTGAGAATGTTTTTTTTATGCTTGATCTGGCTTGCAGACACTCCAAAGAGACTGTCTTGCTTTCCACTCCTGAATGGTTAAGCCTCTGTGAAGAATAAAGTGCTGCAGGTTTTCTATATCTTTGGAGTTCAATGTTTGGCTGCTGTTACTCATGAGTCAGCTCTCCATCTCTCTGTTTAGAAGGGACTTTGCCAAGATTTAGGAATGAATTTAATGAACTCGTATTGCTGTGGAATAAGCTCCAGCTATTTAAAAATGCATAACTGTGTTGTAATAATTATTGTTTCCTTTCATTTTTTTTTTTTTTTTTTTGTGACTGGAAATATCTTAGCTTGCCTCCTGCCTGATAAATGTCAGGATGTATCTCCAGTTTTAGGTCACTGCAAACTGTAAAATTAGCATGCACTCTGCACATGAACATGCCAAGAAAATAGTTAAATAGGCTATGCACATTTACACACATTTGTAGATATCATTTATCATGAGACCTGTGAAAAACATCCGCTATCTATTGACATATGATAAAAGTGAAGTCAATCAAGTTCAAGTTTGTTCAGGTTCTGGTTGTGCCTGCATACCAAGTGTATAAATCATTCCTTATTATCTTTTGCAACTAACCTTCAAAGTTCATGACAAATGTTCCTAAAAATGTTTCTCTTAAGATTTCTATAACTACTTAACGTATTTTATTACCAAAGTCTCCAGAAACATATTAGATAACTTTATATTTCAGGCATGAATTTTAAACTTTAGGGGAGGAAATGACAGGCTATGCTCCCATTTTGGCTCTGTTCCATTGTGCCAAGCCAGAAGGTTTCAGGAGCCATCAGTTTCCTTCAAGTAGGGGAGCATTATTTCACAAAAGGGAAACGCCTCCTGAGGCTCAGATATTTGATGCTAGAGTAGCTCTTACTCTTTGCCTTTCTCCCAGCTAGAGCCAGAACCAGTCACACTACAAGGACTAGAGAGAGGGATGTAGGGTGGGGCTTCTACATATGACTTTCTTCCCTCCCTATCTATTGCTGCTCCCTGCTTTCTCTGCTTTCTTCAAAAGAATGGTGACCTGATCTAACTCTGTATGATCTGGCTAACTTCTGTTTTGGGAAGCCTGGTGATTCAAACCCAATTGAAGCTTGTTTTGTTTTGTTTTAATTACTATTTTTCTTTCCCTCAGCTGGCTATTTTTCCCTTGGCTTGATTAAAAATGTTAAGTCCTGGGCCCTACCATTTCATTGTTTCTCCACTCACTTGAGAACTTCACCCTCAGTTCCCAAATAGTCCAAGTAAGGTAAGAGTGGGGTGGGGTGGAGTGGGGTGAGGTGAGGTGAGGTGGGGTGGAGTGGAGTGGAGTGGAGTGGAGTGGAGTGGAGTGGAATGGAATGGAATGGAATGGAATGGAATGGAATATTCAGCCAAATATAGTTAGACAAACAAGGAATGTGTACAGAAGCATTCAGTGCACTTGAAAAATAACAGAAAAATTATAATAAAATTGTGCAACCAGTAGAAGAGGGTAATAAGAGGCAATAAAAGTTTAAATAATACTACAGCCTATTACTAATACTACATTATTGTCCATTCATGCCATGAATGATGGCTAGCCTATTCTGATGACAGAGCAACCAGGCAGTGCTGATAAGCTCTCTACATGGGCTAGAATTAAGAAACCTTTAGCAAATTCTTCCTTAACCAAAACTACTACTGCTGCTGATACCATGAGAAAACCCTGTATACAGATTAATTAATAATTGCACAGCTAATACCTTTGTTCCATCTACAATAATTACCTACTGTCGATCAGAGGGCTTCAGCTGGCATCCTTGAAAGAATGAACAATCCAGATTCTGAAGTGGTTAATTATGAATCTCATAGTAACAGTCAGTTTAGACAAAACAGTTGCAGCAGGAAAAAAAAGAACACAAGTAGAACTGAGGCTTTATGCTATTGTAAAGATAATAGTTTAATTACATAAAATCAGACATACCGTTTATCTCATTTTGAACATTAAATGAGGAGGAAAAAAATGTATTTGACATTTATGACAGATCCCAAGCATAGTTGTGAAAAAGCCAATTTTGCAGAAATCAAATAGAGCTTTCCTCAGAAGAAATCAAGACAAAGGAATGATCCTCTTCAAAGCACTTGCTCTTATGGAGGCGGGGTGCCTCAAGCAAAATCAGGAATGTTCTATTTTCTTTAAGCAATGATGCTGATTCTTGTTCGACAAGTCTTGGGTTCCTGTCGTGTCACTGCAGATTGACCCAAGTGAAATCCTCCCTGTATAAATAATTCCTAGGTAAGTGCAGAGAGAATTCTTCCTGCCGAAGAATGGTGGGCAAACTGAAGCTTATTTTTTTTTTAATTTGATTTATATGCCACCCTTCTCCGAAGACTCAGGGCGGCTTACAATGTGCTCAGCAATAGCCTTCATCCTTTTGTATATTTATACAAAGTCAGCTTATTGCCCCCACAAACTGGGTCCTCATTTCACCTACCTTAGAAAGGATGGAAGGCTGAGTCAACCTTGAGCCTTGGCGAGATTCGAACCCTGCAGTAATTGCAGGCAGCTGGTCTTAATAAGCTTAATAACAGGGTGCCTTAAACCCCTGTACTACCAAGGCTTATATGCATGCTTATATGCATGCTCTGTAAATCCCCTAAAATTGGCCAGCCAATGAACAACAAAGTGACAATTTGGGGAAAGGGGGATGTTGCTATTCAAAATTACAGCAATGTAAGCACGTTAAAGATTCCATGGATTGTTCTATTCTATTGCATTCTATTCTTAAAAACAATCCCTTTTATCTTTTTTGGAAAAAAAGGAGAGAAAAACTTCACCTGACCCCCTCTGGGTGGGTCTTTTACCTGAAATTTATAAAACGTTTTCAGTTTCCAAAACCAGTTAGACCACTAGCGGGTAGTCAGTATGAATAATATACAACATTTTCAAAAGATGCAGAGAATGAAGAGAAACCTGTCCTCTGGCTATCACACATTATTATTAAAATTTCAATATTTAGCAGTGACTGATATAGAACTGGATTGGGGGATGGGGGTGGAGATATGGAAACTGTGAAAGGAACATTGACATAGCTGTTTCAGTGAAATTCCTTTATTTTAATGATAAGTTGCATTCAGTTCATTGAGAAGATGTCCCTGCATAGTGATGAAATATCTAGTTGTACCAATTAAATTGTATAGCACTGGTAGAAAACATTTTGAATTCCACCTTGTCTTCTGCCTTAGGCTACCATTGATCTGAAAAAGCTAACAGTGAACAACAGTCTAATCAAGGAACCACCAAGAACAATCCCACCAACACTGACAGGTTAAGCCACTAGTATATAAAATGAGAGTAATCCCCACTCCCTTCTAGCACTGATGATGTAACGTAGTTTAGTAATGAAATGTCTGCAAGAAAGCGACAAAGCTCAGAGAACACCGATGACCCCACAGTGAACAGATAATATCGCCAATTCAACACTCAAGGAAGATTAGGAAGAGCAACTATAGATTGATGGGACAAATCTAAGGAAGCAGGTAAGCTTTACGAACGGTTAGATGGGATACCCTTAAGAATTTCTTTCTTATGCATCTTCTATTTTTCTGAATAACAGTGAAATTAAAAAGAAAGTCAAGGATAATACTAATATCAGCCATGTGATTAGAAAAGGTTTCCTGAAGAACTCTAACCGAACTGGTGAAATGAAAGCAAAGTAAAATGCAGACCCCAGTTCCGTCCTTTTGTTGAGGTAAAGTAGAAACGATAATGCAGGTCCATTCAATCAATCGAACAGGCACTCACATTATGCGGTATATTGCCAAGGGAAGCTTCTTTAAGATATCATGAATGCAATATATGCCTGATTCAGCAGCTACTAAGACAGCAGCAGAACACTGATTTTAAATCAGGTAAGCCCATGAAGTTAATATTTCAAAGGAAAAACACGGCACCTCCAGATGTTAGTATAAATATAACTGATAACTATGTTGGGGCCAGTTCTAGAAATTACAACTCATTATCTTTGCCCTTAATCTTGCTCATCTGCTCTTTGTTTGTTTGTTCCACTTCAATTTTATGGAAGAATAAATTTACTGTGATTTCTTTTTTTAATCAAGTACAATAAAATCCCATGAAACAGTCATGAATGGGGTTTGGATTTCTTGCATTTAATTTCATTTCCAGACTAAAAGTTATTGGAGTGCCCTATCTTGTACTGTGCAATCATTTCTGTCATGGTTTGCAATCATCCCGGCTTTGTCAATTAAATCCTAAGAAAAGTCACATCAATGCTTTTTTAAATCAGATGCCATTGCCAACCCAAAGAACTGAATAGCAATGGAAACACGTAATCCAATACACGTAATCCTTGATTTACAACAGTTCATTTAGTGACTGCTCAAAGTTACAACGGCCCTGAAAAAAATGAGTTATGACCGTTTTTCACACTTACAACCATTGCTGCTTCTCCATGGTCATGTGATCAAAATTTAGATGCTTGGCAACTGACTCATATTTATGACCGTTGCAGTATCCTAGGATCACGTGATCCCCTTTTGTGCCCTTCTGACAAGCAAAGTCAGATTCGCTTAACAACAACAACAAAACAACAACAACAATAATCATAATAATAATGATAATAACTTTATTATCATTATCGTATGTGTATACACAGTATACCCATACAATGAAATTCATTTAACACTCAAAGACCAGGTCCCACACACATAACAATCCCCAAACACACTCCCACCCACCACAATTCTCCACCCCTAAACCACCCAAACATCCACACAATAGACCAAGTAATACTGTCCAACAGCTCACTGATGGTGGCCCTTTAGTTCATTGTTGAGTGCAATTATAGCTTTGGGATAAAAACTATTCAGAAAACGTGTAGTCCGAGTTTTAATTGTTCTGTATCTTCTGCCAGAAGGCAACAGTCCAAAAAGATTGTAAACAGGATGGGAAGAATCTCTGAGAATGTTATGTAACTGTGTGTTAACAACTAACTTAACAACTACAGTGATTCACTTAACATCTGGCAAGAAAGGTCATAAAATGGGGCAAAATTCACTTAACAAATGTGTCTCTTATGAAATGTTGGGCTCAATTTTGGTTGTAAGTCGAGGACTACCTGTATCGGCAATTTGCAAATGACCAAAATAACTCAAAATAAATATCAAAGTATTTCAAGAATGTAAAAACATTTGCAAGAAAAGGATTTTGCAAGCTATATTAAATATAGCCGATTCAAAGGTTATGTCCATAGTCCAACTCTGTAACAATTCATCTGAGGTAGTAAAGTAGATCTGAATCATTGGGTTCAGATATCTTTTCAAGAGCTTTTACAGAAACAGCATTCTAATGGGATAAACTATTTTGCTGTATGCTGATTCTCAAATTTATTCAAGATGAAAATGGGAGATCCTTTGCGTTGCCAATGAAAATGTTAATAAGTGGGGAGAAGGATCATAATATAACTGAACATTCTTGGATCTGTATCACTATAAATGGCCAACGAATCACCTCATTCATTTTTAATGTTTATTCTCCACCTCAAAGAAAATGTGAGAATTTCTGTGAATTTAATAGTTTGTCATGTTGTTCATTGGATCGGTGTTCTTTACAAGCAGCAAGCTCAAAAGAATGCCAAAGGGAGCAAATTATTTTCAGAAAAATATGTATATTTTCAATATATTTTCACACTACGGCTTAGATAAGATGGCACCTTCAGCTCCTGGGTTATTAACGAACCTGAACAATGGATACAGCACTTATTTAGTTTTCATTGGGCAAGAATCTGCTGTGAAGCAATGTAATATAATATGCACTTCCCAGAGCCAAGGTGCACTCTTAAGCAATACATGACATTTTCTGGCATCCAAAGGAGGCTCAGCCACTTCACTTCTCTTAGACTTCCATTATCACTCTTTAAAAAATAATATCAAGGGAGATTGGTTCTGAAAATTAATCAACTGTGGGATTCATGAACCATTTAAAGCATTTTCTACCCTCTCCACAATTCTTGATCAAGCAAATACACAAACACAATAAAAAATAAAGCCGTAATGCAGTAGAAGTAGCAAAATATAAAAAGGTTTTCATAGAACGTTCAGTATATGCTAACCCACCCACACTTTTAACACGCTCAGATTAGAGTTGAAGGCAGGTAGGTTTATGAAAACAAGTCCTCTCTTTTGCTTTGCAAGTGTGGGTGTGTTATGTACATTGGCAAAAAGATCCAAAATGTTAGCTCTTGCACTCTGTTTATTTTTTTTTTTCCCAAACCCTCACTGGTTTCATAGAATAGGGTTTCCCCCCTCCTCCTCCTAAGACACTGTAAGTCTGTGTCTGCTTCACACCAACCTCCTTCTTCCAGAGATAGATTTACCATTTACCTAGCTCATAGCAGGGCTGTAGTCATTTAATTTTAGAAATATTATGATTTTAGTAAGCTTTTTCCCAGCAAGCTAGATGGAACAATTAAACACGAGCATAGAAGAACAACTTCTTTATTGGAGAAAAGCTCAGAAACCAAAAAAATTCCACTGCTCATTACAGTTGAAACACGAGTTTTATTTGAACGGCAATCAATGTTGATTTTTGCACTTCTTTTCCCCAGCTGCTTTAAGTAGAAGCAACGTTCTTCGGGGCAAAATAGATTGCTTCCATCTGTTCTTGTGTGAGAATGACCAGATCCAATATCAGCCTGTTTGCTTTTGAACATGGTGAGAACTAGCTCTCACATATTTAATGATTGGCTGAATTCAGCTTTCAAATTGTTCCTCGTATGCATGGATGCTCTCGAGTTTAGTCCTAAAATAAGGCTTGCAGGCTTTTGAAATTGGGAATTTCTACGGAATTTTAGAAGAACGTTAAGGTAGCCGAAACAAATATTGAGGGTTGAAGGCCCAAAGTTTCTGTACTGTCTTTTTCTTCTAATCTTCTATTATTTCCTTTTGATGACTCCATGTGGCATTTACTGTTTTGTACCAACCGTCTTTGTTTCTGAAGGTGTGAGATTGCAGTTGATAATTTATATATCAACTGCAATTTATATACGTTTCGACGAAGTCTCATTCGTCATCTTCCGGCTGGTGTTTTCGGCTTCGTGCTTCTAGGAGCAATGTGTGATCGCAGTTGTGTTTCTTCCTTTTAACTGCTATGGGGGTGTGAACTGATTGGGTGGGAGCTTGGCTGTGTTCTGATTGGGTGGAGGTGTGTTCTGATTGGTTGCGGGTTTGGCTGTGCTCTGATTGGTTGCAGGTTTGGCTGTGCTCTGATTGGATGGGGGGTTGGCTGTGCTCTGATTGGATGGGGGGGTGTTCTGTTTGGGTGGGGGCTTGGTTGTGCTTGGGTTAGTCTGAGTTGCAGGGGGATTTGAGCTGGTGAGCTGCGTTGCTGTTGTTTGGCTTCGCGTTCGTGGTCGTGCCACATCTTCATGGTGGGTGTCAGTTTGCTTCATGTATGGTTTGGAGGGGTTTAAAGTGGCTAATGATGCAGCTGTGGTCTGGCTTCTGGTTTGTGGTCGTGCCTCATCGGTGTGGGTTTGCTTTTTGCATGGATGTGTGGTGGTGACATCCTGTGTGGTTTTTGTGAGTGTGGGTCTGGTGTCATTCTTTGTGTTAGGGACCCGTTTGTCAATGAGGGCGGGTTTCCAAATGGCTGGTAGGCAGAAGGTATCATCTTGTTTATTCATGCTGTGTTTTTCTATCTCGATGGCTTCTCTGATTATTCTGTTGTTAAAGTGTTCAGTTTTGGCAATAGTTCTGGTCTTTTTAAAGTCAATATCATGTCCTGTGGCTTTAAGGTGTTGGACCAGGGAAGAAGTTGGTTCCTCTTTTCTGACCGAGTTCTTGTGTTCTTCAATGCGTGCACTTATTCTTCTGTTGGTTTGTCCGATGTATGCAGTGGGGCAGGTGGTGCATGGGATTTCATATACTCCTTGATTTTCTAACTCAATTTTGTCTTTGGGGTTTCTTAGGATGGTGGATATTTTTCGGTTTGTGCAGAATGCTGTCTTGATGTTGTGTTTGTGGAGGATCTTGCTGATTCTGTCTGTGGTGCCTTTTATGTATGGGAGGAGGGCTTTGCCGTTTTCTTGTTCTTAGTCTTGGAGTTTAGTGGGGGTTTCTTTTTGGATTAGGTTGGTAATCTTATCTCTTTGGAATCCGTTGGATGTTAGTACGTTAGTGAGAGTGTGTAGTTCGGTTTTTAGGTGTTGTTCGTCAGCTAAGCGTTTTGTTCTGGAGATGAGTGTCTTGGCTACGGAGTTGATCTGTGCTGGCTGGTGGTGTGAGAGTGCGTGTAGATAGTGGTTTGTGTGTGTTTTCTTCTGGTAGATGGTGTGTCCTAGGGAGCCATTGGAATCCTTGTAGACTAAGACATCCAGGAAGGGAAGTTGGTTATTAGTTTCTGTTTCCATGGTAAATTGTATTTTGGGGTGTAGGCTGTTGAGGTGTGTGAGGAAGTTGTCCAGTTTTTCTTTCCCATGTGGCCAGATTATGAAGGTGTTGTCTACATATCTGAGCCAGAGTTTGGGTTTGTGATCAGATTTTTCAAGAGCTTGGGTTTCAAAGTGTTCCATGTAGAGGTTTGCAATGACAGGTGAGAGGAAAGAAAAACTGGACAACTTCCTCACACACCTCAACAGTCTACACTCCAAAATGTGACAAGTGTGAGGAAATGGAGCAGGACTGTCTAATATTCCCTGGACCCGGCTTCCCTGGACCCGGCAGTATTAGCCAACTACCGTCCCGCCTCCAACCTTCGCTTTGTGGCGAAGGTTGTTGAGAGTGTGGTCGCACGACAGTTTCCGCAATACCTGGAGGAAACATATTATCTAGATCCATTCCAGTCGGGCTTCAGGCCCAGGTACAGCACGGAAACAGCATTGGTCACATTGGTAGATGATCTCTGGAGGGCTCGGGACAGGGATTGCTCCTCTGTTCTGGTCCTGTTAGACCTCTCAGCAGCTTTTGATACCATTGACCATGGTATCATGCTGCGCCGGTTAGAAGAGTTGGGGATGTGGGGGCACCGTGTTACGGTGGTTCTCCTCCTTTCTCTCGGACCGGTCACAGTTTGTGTTGGCAGGGGGGCAGAGGTTGACCTCGAGACGCCTCATATGTGGGGTGCCTCAGGGGTCGGTTCTCTCGCCCCTTTTGTTCAACATCTATGTGAAGCCGCTGAGTGAGATCATCCATGGCTTCGGGGTGAAGTACCACCAGTACACTGACGACACCCAGCTGTGCATCTCCACCCCGGGCCACCCCAATGATGCCCTTGAAGTGATGTCCCAGTGCCTGGAGGCTGTGCGGATCTGGATGGGGAGGAACAGGTTCAGGCTCAACCCATCCAGGACTGAGTGGCTGTGGTTTCCGGCATCCCGATATAGTCAGTTGACTCCATCACTGACTATTGGGGGCAAGTCCTTGGCCCCCACGGAAAGGGCTCACAACTTGGGCATCATCCTGGATACACAGCTGTCCTTGGAGGAACATCTGATGGCTGTAGCCAGGGGGACCTTTTATCAGGTTTGCCTGATCCACCAGTTGCGGCCCTTCCTAGATCGGGATTCCTTGTGCACAGTCACTCATGCCCTCGTCACCTCTCGCCTGGACTATGGCAATGCTCTCTACACAGGGCTCCCCTTGAAGAGCACCTGGAGACTCCAGCTGGTCCAGAATGCGGCCACGCGGGTAGTTACGGGAGCTGCATGGCGCTCCCACATAACACCTCTCCTGCGTGAGCTGCACTGGCTCCCAGTGGTTTTCCGGGTGCGCTTCAAAGTGTTGGTTATCACCTTTAAAGCGCTCCATGGCATAGGACCTGGATATCTTCGAGACTGACTGCTGCCACCAATGGCCTCCCACCGACCTGTGCGCTCCTCAGGGTGCCATCGGCCAAACAATGTAGACTGGTGGCCCCCAGGGGGAGGGCCTTCTCTGTGGGGGCACCTGCCCTCTGGAATCAATTGCCCCCAGAGATATGAAGAATTCAAGACCTCGGTGCCTTCCGCCGTGCCCTGAAGACATTTCTTTTTCAGCAAGCCGGGCTGGCTTAACACCTTTTTAAAATGTTTTTAATAGCTTTGTTATTGTTCTTTTAATTTTGGGGCCAAACATATATATATCTTTTTGAATTGGTTTTAATGTTTGTATTTATGTTTTTACTTTGGCTGTACACCGCCCTGAGTCCTTCGGGAGAATGGCAGTATATAAATTTGATAATAAATAAATAAAAAAAATATCCCTAGGATGATGATGATGATGATGATGATGATGATGATGATGATGATGGATAATGTTTGAGCAGCATGTTAGCAGGGGAGAGGAATGAGGAGCATGAAAATATCTTGCCCAGACAACCTCTTGCAAAAAAACTGAAACAAGACCTGGATCCAAACTTGTTGCTGTTCAGCCTTTCCCAGGATAATGCTATTGCCCCATGTGACAATATGTTTATAAGTTTAGAAACATACTTATTAGTGATGATAATGGTTATAATGCTTTTTAACTATATGGCAGTAATCATGCTTGCTGTCTTTACAGACTATGTGAAGGGTTACATTTAGAGCTGAAATTTGATTTATTGTAGAAAACAATAGATTTGTTTAGGTTAGTAGTCTGGTTATCAATCACAACCTTCCAAAGAAAGGCTTATTCATTAAAGGATGCAATGAAACATGGATGACTGGTTGTAAAAGCTGATGGAGTTAGCAGAGGTGGCTAAACTGACCACTTTAATTGAAGAAAAGAATACAGTTAACTTGGAAACCATTTCTGGACTTTGTGCTTGAGGTGGAAAAAAATGAAAGTGACTTTGGATTTTGCTGTTTAGATAAGTTTGTTGTTATAGAAATGGCTAATATATACTACTATGTAAACATAAAAGGTTGAGGCTGCATATTATAATTTCATTCTACTGTGCTGAAATGAGTCAGAAGTCAATGTTTTTCTTTCTTTTTCCCTTTTACCATATACTTTCATTTTTTTTTACATTTTATATTTTGATAAATTAATTTAAAATTTGAAAAAGGCTGCAATAAAAGCAAGCATGTGAAATCTGTTATTCTTTACCAAATTTGATTGGAACACTGAGGATTTCCTGTGGAAGGCAAAAGGGAAAAAACGGATCTGATTAAAGGCCCATTGAATTAATCCTTTCCCAATTTAGCATCCTTCAGATGTAACTATCTTACTGGCTGCTGATGCTGGGAGTTGAAGTACCAAAACATGGAAAATGTCAGGTTGGAAAAGGATGATCACTTGGATGTTTCCAGGAAACTTACAAGCAGGAAGTAAAGGAACCACTCCTCCACTGCCACAAACAACTAGTAGTAGGAGAAACATTAGATTAGAATGTTAATGCTTAGCTTCAGTGGTTAATAGAGCTGTCTTTCTAATTAATTTCTCTAATCCCTTTTTTAATGCTATCTAACCAGTAGTAAAAACTTTTAATTACGCATTTTGGTGATCAAGTATTTCATCTTCCCCAATTCTCTATTCCAGCCAAATGCAACACTTGACCCTGAATTCTAGCACTATTAGAAAAGAGAAAAATAAATACTCGTAGCCATTTCTCTAGACTATGAATCATGCCCTACATATTGCTAGGAAAAATGTGCTACCTGAAGAATCTCCAGGAGAAATAAATGTCCAGTATGTTTGAACACAAAGTTCTTATTCATCCCACAGCCAATGACAACTTCAAAATCAAGTGGCAAGTTTCTACTCATATCAGGAGGGAAAGAGGATGCCATTTTTTTTATTTTTTGGAAACAAGAGCTATGCAAAAAAAAAGTTTTTGAAGACGATTAGTATATTTCACTGTAGTTTATCTCAGCACTATACCCATTTTCTCAATTAAGTTGATTCAGGAGCAACAGGAAATCTATAAAAAGCACTGCATAAGCTTTATTTATTTTTATTACCTTCATACAAATCATAGATATTGATTTTCAACTCTTCAAGAGCTGCTTAAAAAGAAGGAACATCTTTACCTGTATCTAACAATGTACATAACTCTTAAACAATTAGGGAAAGTTCAGCTTCCAACTTCCTTTATTGCTTCTTTATGTATGGTAGTTATGGCTGAAAGTTGAATCTTCAGTAGAATCTGATCTATGACTTCTTATCTTCATTCAATGGGACTGTCTTTTTTATTATTATTAAAAGGTTTTTTTTTATTAAATATACAGTTAAAAACATTGGATATAGTGCAACTTTTCTGGTTCAAATATTTCCATCAAGTTTTACCTTGCAACAAATACAATTCATATTTGATATATAAATATATACAATCTATCAAAATTCAGACACATAAATCTCTTCATCTGTGAAAATTACTTTCAATACCAATACAATTCCTACCTATCACATAATACTAATATAATAATTTTCCAACTCTCGACTTATCAATATTTCTTTATCCCAACATTCCTCCTCCTCTCCATCCATTGATACATTTTATTCCAGATTTCATGGTATTCCATTTCACCCTTGTCTTTGAGTTCTAGAGTCAGCCTGTCCATTTCTGCACAAGTCTGTATCTTGTTTATTATCTCTTTTCCAATTTTGTGTGAAGACCAGTCTTGCTGCTGTTAGTATATGCAACATTAAACATATTGTTCATTTATTATATTTATCCTTTGTGATACCCAATAGAAAGAGTTCTGGCTTTGGATCTATATTTTGATTTAACATCTCTTCCAGCCAGCGTTTTATCTGATGCCAAAAATCCCTAGCTTTCGGACAAACCCAACACATATGATAGAAGGTTCCTGGCGCTGCCTTACATTTCCAGCACATTTGTAAGAGGTTTTTGTTCATTTTGGCTAGTCTTGTGGGTGGGAGATGCCACCTATAAAACATCTTGTATAGGTTTTCTTTGTATGTAGTGGCTAGAGTTAATTTTCTATTTCTCTCCCATAATTCCTGCCAATTATCTAAATCAATACTACAAATGAAGTTTTTGCCCCAAGCTAGCATGGTTTCTTTCACCTGTTCTTCTGCCATGGTATATTCCAGTTGGTATTGGTATATTTCCCTTATCACCTTCTCGTCTGCTCCTAATAGAATTTTATCTAATTCCATAGTTTCTGTCTTTATACCCCATTCTTTTTTGTCTTTTGTGTATCGTGACTGGATTTGTAGATATGCCCACCATTCCAGTTCTATTCCTTCCTTGTGTAGATCTTTCCTAGATTTTAGTTCTCCTCTTTCATTTAGTATATCCTTGTAAGTAATTACTCTTCCTGATTTAATGAAGTTTGGATGTACAAACATCTCCAATGTTGATAGCCAGTTTGGAATTTCCATATAGTTTCATTGTTTGATTTTTACCCAAATATATCCAATAGAGCCCGTCTAATGTGGTGCTTCTGGAAGTACTAGTAGGCCCTGTGTCTTCCATCCCAAAGGACAGCATTCCACCCTATTTGCATGTCGTGTCCTTCCAGCGTTAATAGCCTCCTATTTTTTAGATTTATCCAATCTCTTACCCAAGTAAGTGCCAGGGGTGGGTTCTACTTACCTTTACTACCGGTTTGTAACGGGGCCATGTGCACGCGCTTCTGAGCATACACAGAAGCTTCTGCCCATGTGCAGAAGCTTCCTGATGATGTTGGGGTAGGTGAGTGGAGCCTCCTGCCGGTTTTACTACTGGTTCTATAGAACCGGTCCAAACCGGGGGCAACCCACCACTGGTGCTGCTGCTTGATAGTATTTTTCCCTATTGGGAAGGCCGAATCCCTCTCTTTCCTTAGAGTCCTGTAATAATTTTAGTTTAATTCTCTGTTTCTTCCCTTGCCAAATAAATTTAGATATGATTTTATTTAAATTTCCACAAAACTCCTTTTCTAATCTTATCGGTATATTTTGAAATTTAAAAAGTATTTTTGGTAATAAGTTCATTTTTATTGTTGCAATTCTCCCCATAAAGGAGAGTTGCAAATTTTTCCACCTGTCCAGATCCACCTTGATTTTATCAATTAATTTATTATAATTATCCTCTTTTTTTTTTAATTTGATTTATATGCCGCCCTTCTCCGGAGACTCAGGGCGGCTTACAATGCGTTAAGCAATAGCCTTCATACTTTTGTACAAATAACAAAGTCAGGTTATTGCCCCCACAAACTGGGTCCTCAATTTACCTACCTTAGAAAGGATGGAAGGCTGAGTCAACCTTGAGCCTGGTGAGATTCGAACTTACAGTAATTGCAGACAGCTAGTGTTAATCACAATGCTATTAGTCTGCTGAGCCAACAGGCCCGTCTCTCTTTGAGTGTAACACATCTTGCTGTTAATTGAATTCCTAAATATCTCACTTTCTTTGCTGTCTGGATGTTTATTCTCCCAATCAGTTCATTTTCTTGAGTTTTAGTCATATTTTTAACTAACGTTTTAGTTTTTTCCTTGTTTACCCTCAAACCTGCTACTTCGCCATATTCTCCCAGTTCTTCCATTAGCCTCACACCAGACTGTGATGGCTCTTCTATAATAAACACAAGGTCATCTGCAAAAGCTTGTACTTTAAAAATTGCTTTCTTAATTTCTAAACCTTTAATTTGTTTATCTTTCCGGATTATTCTAGTCGATACCTCTAAGGATAATATGAACAATAACGGCAATAATGGGTATCCTTGTCTTGTACCTTTTTGGATTTTGAAACTTTGTGTTGTTCCACCATTAACTACTACTCTGGCCTCCTGTTTGGAATAAATAGCCTTAAACATATTTATAAAGTTCTCACCAAATTTCATGTATCTTAACTGATTCAACATAAAGTCCCACTTGATGTTGTCAAAATTTTGCGTGCATTTGACAGAACTTTCATCATAGTTCCACCTCTATTGCCTTGTTTGCCTTTGATGTAGAGGAGGAGGTTTTGTCAATAGATGTCTTCCCCATCTTAGTACTGGAATCCTTCTCCATAACTGAACATTTTCAGGCTATGGGAAAGTAACTTATTCCTTTGAACAGCCAAATGAAGCAAATTAAGACATCCAAAGAATGAAATTAGAGATGATCTATTTAGAAAAAGTGAGTTAAAAAAACAGCTCATTACAGTTAATTTTGTAACCATTTCAATAATAAAATGAGCATTGTGAAATATAATTTTGAAGTTAGTCTTCATTAAATCATATTGGAAGATTGGCAATGACATAAATACTGCACATCCATCAAAAGCAATGAGGCACTTTGTTGATACATAGAACAACACATTATGAAAGTGAGCAATGGATTTCAGTTGGCAAACAACAAAAAATGCTACCCTATTAGTGAAGATTTTCCAGATTGTCGATTTTATTGCAATAGAATATGTGGATATGGATTGGGCTGATATAAAGAGTTCCTTCAATCCTACATTTTAATTGCAATTCACTTCATTTCACTCAACATATCATTTCAGCCTGTTGTCATCAAAGTTGTTTTCAGTGTGCATAAAAGTTGGAAATGATACATGAGTGCTACTAACCAAGAAGACAGGAATGAGTTTTAGGGGAAATTTTTCATTTTTTGAATGAAAGGGATCTAAGGGAAAGAATATAATTGTCCATTATCCATAAAAGATAAAAATGTAGGGCAACCATATATGTTTTTTTAGCTTATTAGAGTTTTTACTACTGATGGAGAAACAGGAGAAATTTCAAAACATAGAAATGCAGGTACCGGTAGGAGTAGTCAGTAATATCTAGGGTTTTGCAATACATGAATGTTTGTCTGAAGAAGTGAAACTGGTCATTTATAACAGTATTTTTGGTCACTTTGTTATATGAAAGTAATAGTTCGACCTTAAGAACAACTTAAATGCTGATTGCAGTGTGAATGAATTGCTTAGGGGGAAAAAATGTAAAACAAGAAATAGGGTCAAGAGGGTGTTTATTCAATGGGTATGAATAAATATGGATTGAATATAAACTATAGGAAATGATCAGGCTGAGCCCGAGGGAGAGCTCAAACGCATCATAAGTCATGAATCCCTGTGCTCCCACAAGTGATCTAAATCCAGCCCACCTTGAATGCCTTTCTTATCTCCCGCTCATTTCCTTGACTGATAGTTGGTCAGATTCTTGTAGAGAGCTTAAATTGAAATAAATCCTGATTTCCCCAGCGCTTGACAGAAACTGAGTCTCCAGTATAAATGAAGCATGTTGAGATCCTTTGGTCGTACAGTGAAAATGAGGATCAAATTAAACAACAACAAATATATGAAGGAAGAGTGAATGACTTAAGAGGAAGGAGAAGACCAGAAACCTTGGAAGAACTGATGAGATTCTCAGAAATAGAGGACAGAATTTTAAAGAACAGAAGAATAGTCCATGAAGTACTGTATATGTGTGTGATAAAAGCAGAGTTTGCAAAGATAGAAAGGTATCCGGTGGTAAACTAAGCTTTATGGATTTAGTTGTATTTCTTTTTCTTATGTCACGCCTTTATTTTCTTTTCCTTATTATTTTTGCACTATGTATAATACTGCCTTCCTGAAACATGCTGGATATGTATACAAGTAGTAACATTGATTTTACATTAATGATAATTAAACTTAATTGTATATTTTTCTTGATTACAGGTGGTTATTCAATTGTTTAATTTGTTTTATCTGTTAATAAGAAGGTAGGTTGGAAATATTTTCATAATTTAATAGAAGGCTATTCAGGTCAACATGCTCAGGCTACAAAAATGTGTTATATGTAAAGCAAAATACATCTGTACAGTTGGAAAAATGAATTCGGATCATCAAGTCCCACCTCTGGTCTGTCTTAATATATGCAGTGAACAGTAGCCATCACATCACTTTTCTGGGTTATTGTTGAGTAGTACAGCTTATTTTGTCATCTGTTGTATTTTGCTCTCTTCCCCAAACAGCATATTTAAAATAATTATATTTTTATGGAATCCTCCATCAAGCTTAATTCATTCAGAATTTTAACTTTCTTGACATCCAATCTTATACCAGCACTTTATCATGGTTCCAGAAATCAGATTTCTTCTATCAATACTATTTGCACAGCCAGCTGTTCGTTTTAAATCTTATAGGCTTTTGAGAGCAAAATAAAGTAATAAAGTATGTTCAGAGCAGCAGCTGTGTTTGAATTGAGTTCCAGCCAGACTATTTTATTTTATTGAAGGCATTGTAAAATGTCATGATCTTTCCTTCTGTGAAGTTCTGGGGTTCTCTTAAACAGAACTTATAAAGATAAAATTTATCTCCTATGAAATCCTTATTTGCTTTATAATACAGGTAATTCTTTGATGCCATCGCTATTTGTGTTTTTGGAATACATTACATTTTAACTTTACTAAATATATCCTAATATCCCCCTCTCATGCTCTTTGAATTCATATATTCAGGCTGAAAGATTCAAGGCTTTGTTTAACAGCATGTATTTCACAGGCTGGGAAATGAATTTGTTTGAATTTACTAGAAGTAAATGCTTCTAGTTAAGCTATTACCTATTGTATCCTTTGTCCAATGTAAACTCTGAGCAGATATTTACAGTTGAACCTATTAAACTGATGATACAATGTTTTCACAAATAAATAATCTGGCAATATGGTCACATACATTAACATTTGAACTATCAATATTTTTTGGTGGAAGGAGCAAGATTGATGATGAAAATATAATTATACATTTTGTATTTGTATATTGGAAGAAAGTTGGAAGACAATAAGTTTATGAGGGCGCTCTCAAATCAGGAGAAAAATTTAAGGTATTCCTCCTTGATTTAGTAGTGCTTTTAAAGTTTACAATGTTTTTTTTTCTTTTTTTGCAATTTAGTTTTTGCTTGCAATCGCCTCTCACTGCACTGTCCTTTGAGATATTACTTCAAAATATTATAGCTCCTGTTACCAACAAAGTCCAAGACAAACATAACTTCACTGCTAGGTCAGAAACAGCTGATGGAATCCAGCTTTTCTTCACAAAGGACTGACTATTTTGTGGTTATATAAGATGAATTAAGACCTGGACAGCAGAATGTCCAGCCCGAAGGGTGGAAGCTGGGGGAAAAAAGTCCCTCCAAAGTAAAAATGAAAAATATTAAGGAATTTAGAGAAGCGAGTCCTAGTTTAAATAGGAAGTACACATTCAATTCTTCCTGTATATGAGATCTGGTTTGGGTGAAGGGATTTAATTCAGGATTTTAAGATTTAACTTTCTAGGCAGATGCTCCAAAGTTCATTATCATGACTTACCATACAAAGCCCCAGGCAGGACCAAAAATTGTATCCTCTTTAACCCAATTACTAATGGAATTATCCAGCACTTTCCTTTTACAAGTTGCGTACTATAAGTCTCCCTAAAATTTAGCATCAGAGCAGTGACATAAAGAATCTGTTTCATCCATGGAAGTTCTAAATCAGGAGTTGGATATAACTTTCAGCAACTCAAGGTCACACCATTTCTTGTCATTGTTATCACTGTGTTAATTCTTACAATAAGGTTACTCAGTGTGCACAGCCCATTTAACCAAACACATTTAGCTAAACTGCTATACATTAACCCAGCTACAATTAAAATGCTATGTATAAGATAATTATCATCCCTTTCAGAGAGGCCAAGTCAAGAAGCCAATATCACAAGAAGTAGCAAAACTCATTTTCATTCTTAAATTTTATAACAAAATCTCAAAAGCCTGACTGAAATTCTCTTCTCCCTCAGAAGCTGAGTATTTTCAAATTTCTTCCTCAGTCACTCTTCCCTTCTAAGGTTAAGCTGGTATTTATTAAATTGCTATTGAGTTCTTTTTTGGAGGCCACTTCTTTACTCCTGTACACTATTATTTTAATAATTCATAATGCATGACTTCATGGCACATGAGGGATGCACTATCTCATATAAGATGGCATATTGCAGAGTATGGATGTGCACAATTATTCTCTTTGCTGGAAGAATCTAAGACGAAGATTCTTTGGGGAACAGATATGTTGGATAGTACATCAAACCACTTGATGGGAAAGTTGACAAACAGCTAGTTTGATTTGTTCTGTCAACATAAAATAGAGACTATAGAAATATTTCTGAAGGATAGCAGAATTATGTTGCAGAGGATTCCAGTTATTTCAATACTTCAGAATGATTAAAGAAACAAGACAAACTAGGAGAAATTTTAAATTTTTAACTCTGTATATATGGATATAAGCTACTTCAGCTTTGCTTTTTATAGTAATTTTATTAAAATTACAGGTAAAAAGACAACTAATAGAAACTAATAAAAATAAAAAAATAGGTTCAGAAAAGAAAATAGAAAGAAGAAAAAATAATAAAGAAAAAGAAAAGAACACAAAGAAACGATCTTCCCTTTCAGCACAAATTTAAACAATTTTAATAATATTTCCTTCTCTTAAAAGAGAACAAATGATCTCTTCTTCCCATAACTCATCTGTAAGCAAATCCTGAAAGCCGTGTTATTCAGTCTTGAGCAACTTAAAATGCTTCAAGTTTTTGGGTAAGAACCCAAGGATTATGGAGGGCATGCATATTATCCACATGTCCAACCCACAACTGAAATAAGGAGGAAGACCAAAAACCACCACTGAGAAAGCCATATTCCTAATACCTACCCACTTTCTTATAAAAGTAGGGAACACCCAAAGTTCTGCCTCCAAAAAACTGTAACAGTAAGAGAGATTATTATGCAGTTTTGCAATAACATACACTGATTTTAGAGTCAATAAAATTCAAGATTAAAAAAAAAATGGATGTAAGTATATGTTACAGCTGTCCAGAATATGGTAGGGAGAATAACCCAATGAACCCAATATATATGAAATGTGTTATGAATAATTTATGTAACAGAGTTTATAAAATTTTTTATAGCTTATTTGATCCAGATGCTCCTTTACCATTGACCTCCTTGTAGCATGGTTTTATTCTTGTTAAATCAGATTGGTCTGTAATTGTCTTCTTGGATTTAATGCACCATCCCAGCTCTGAAATAAATACTGTACAAAAAAACATTTTTCTGCTCTTGATTATCACGGTCTGGAAGCTTCAGAAATTAAAAAGGTCAGGAAGATATTTTAATTCCAGAGAGTCAATAAAATAAATTATTGGAGGTATGAAAATGTTTTCAGTTGTTTGAATCTGAACATTGTGTTCTCAGGGCCACATCACAACATTAATTTACAGGTAATCCTTGATTTACAACCACAATTGGGACCAGATTTTTTGTTGCTAAGCAAAGCAGTTGTAAAGTGAGTTACACCCAATTTTATGACCTTTTTCACTATCATTGTTAAACAAATCATTGCAGCTGTCAAGTGACTTCATGTGGTCATTAAATGAATTGACTGAGAAAGTTGCAAATGGTGATCACATGATCCCGGGACAGTGCAAAAGTACATGCCAGTTGCCAAGCACCCAAATTTTGTACATGTGACCATGGGGATGCTGCAATGGTCATAAATGAGAAGACCAGTTGTAAGTCACTTTTTTCAAGGCTGATGTAATTTTGAATGGTTGCTGAAGGAATTGTTGTAAATTGAGGACTGCTTATATTTGACCCCATGTCAAATAAATATTGTAAAAGAGGCTGGCTCCCAGTAATCACAATCACTGTCCTTATTCAGCTATATTTTTATAAATTTCACCAATTTCCTTGGAGGAGCCTCCATTAAATTTAGTGGAGCTTATAAAAATACACATAATTGCTTTATTATGCATCTCAACTATGTTTGAAATACTAGGATTAGGCCTAATATTTTAAAATTATTTTATCTGTTTTTACCATCTTCAACTTCATGCATTTCTCTTTTTTCTTGTTTCTGTCCTCTCTCTCTCTCTCTCTCTCTCTCTCTCTCTCTCTCTCTCTCTCTCTCTCTCTCTCTCTCTCTCTCTATATATATATATATATATATATATATATATATATATATATATATATATATATATATATAAACATAATAGTCATCCTTAGTAATTAATCTCCTAGAAAATTATTTAATGTATGCATTTCCAGAATAACAGTTAGGTTTGCATCAAGCATTGTGTGGTTATTATTATATTTTTCTGTACCAAAAAATTATGACGATTTTCTGTTAGGATGATTTTCAGTCACAGTGCATTGTGCATTTATTCATAAGGAAGAATAAGAAAGAAGAATTTCTTATGCATAAATGTTGCTTGCAATGAATGTATTTAATGAGAAGTATTTCTCTCTGCACTCGGTGACATTCAGTAAATGATCTAGCAGCAGGCTTTTAAACTAATTAGTTAATTAGATAGATTCTATAAGTACTTTCAAATGTAGCAATTATTACTTTTTTTATTCCCTCTTGCTTGGATAGAGATAGTACTTAACCCCAAGTAATGTACTAAAGTTTTATTCTACATAACACAAAATATAGAAATACTCATAAATGTCACTACCGAGGTCCTTAAAGAGGTGAACATGCAGATAGGTTTGCATGGAAGCCACTGTGCTTCATAAGTAGGTCTGTTCTGTGTATGTAGATGTCCAGAAGAAGCTGAAATCAGATATGCAGCTTCAGTGGAACATGATTTATTGGGAATACAGCTAGACCTTGACTTACAACAGTTCATTTCGTGACCGTTCAAAGTTACAACAGCACTGAAGAAAGACCATTTTTCACACTTATGACCATTGCAGCATTCCTCATGATCATGTAATCAAAAGTGAGACCTTTGGCAACTGACTCATCTTTAGGATGGTTGCATTGTCCCCAGGGTCATGTGATCACCTTTTATGACCTTCTGACAAGCAAGATCAATGGGAAAACCAGACTGACTTAACAACCCGTGTTATTAACTTTACAACCGCAGTGGTTCATTTAACAACTGTGCCAAGAAAGATCATAAAATGGGACAAAACTCACTTAATGAATGTCTTACTTAGCAACAGAAATGTTGGGCTCAATTGTGGTCATAAGTCAAGGACTACCTGTACTGTGCATTCTTTATTTTGGGGTTCCTCAATAGGTTTGTTTTTTCTCTCCAGTGCCTGCCGGAATAATTAACTTAGCCTTTGGTACTGTATGTGATTTAAGGTATCCTTCTTATGAGGATCCCGTTGGAAAGAGTGCTCCACCTTAGAGATTCTGTGGTGAATCTAGAGAAGCATGGAGATGGAATCTTCCATCTTCCTTCTTTTTATTGCCCCTGGATGGAACAAACACTCTAAATAATTAATTTCTTCTATCTCCCCTTCTTCAAATCCTGCAGCACCATCTCCATCCTCAAAAATGAAGAGGATCAACAATCTTATTTTATGTTTTCATCTTCGAAACAAAAGAAAGCAATCTGCTACAATCCATTTTAACTGTTATTTGGGATGATTTTCTTCCCACTTTAAATCCAAAGTCACAACTAAAAATTATTATTTTCAGCAGAAAACCTTCAGGCTGTTATCTTTTAATACAGTTTAAATCTGGATAAGGATTTCCATTTAAATAATCCAAATTACTTTAGCCTCATTCTGTTGTACTTCCATGTGAAATACAGATTATAAAGATATATATAGAAATGGTTCCTAAAGAACAAAGTTTTCTTTAAAAAATTTTTTTATTAAATTTAAAAAACCCATTAAAATACAAACCAATATAAAGGGAAAAGAGGAAAGGGAATAAAAGGGTAAAGTTAAAAAGTGACAAAGAAATACATAAAACAAACAAAAAATTATCCTCAACCTTTTCCAGTACAGAGAAAAGAATACAATCTCACTCTAAATTTAATTAAATGACAATAATACTTAAAAACTCTTTAAAAACTAATATTCATATTATATTCTTAATTCAACTTTAGTCTAGCGCATAATAACTTTTCAACTATCAATAAATCATAACCAATTAAATAAAAATCCACAATATTTCTCTAACCAAATCAGATCTAATCCTCAAATCCCAAAATCAAATCTTCATTTTTCTCCTTTTCTTGTAGGAAATCTAACAGTGGTTTCCAAGCCGCAAGAAATTTAATCAAGTTATTGTCTCTAATCAAAGGTGAAAAACAAAACTTTTGAAGGTTGAAATGTTCTTTGTATGAGAGTGTTAATGGAAACTGGAATCTGATCTGATATGAGCAATGATTAGTGAAGCAGGTATTTTATAACAGAAGGTGGATGGTTTATAGGAAATACACAAGAGACTAGCATCCATCTAATTACATCAGGAAAAAAATAAGGAGCATGCAATCTGTTTGTTTGTACCTAGAAATAAAAGGAGGAAGTGATCATTGCAAATTCTTAGAGAAAGAGCGGGCAAAGTTATAGATAAAGAGAAGACACAGAGTAAATTCTTAACTCTGGACATAAGATTGTCCCCTTATGTTGATTAGATATTGAAGAGTCAGTGCCATTGGATCAATTCCTCCAACAAAAGCAAGGTTTTAGCTATTTGTGAGACTGTATGTTGTGTCTTCCCTATTTACTATATACTTGATGGATATGAAGCAGTCTCTTACCTCCATACTTCTTGGTATGTTCAGGAATGACTCCTACCTGCGATAAGAACATTTCAATGATAAGATTACCTCCTTGCATGAAGGAGACTTCCTTCCTCATTTATTGAAGTGGGTGTCAGTTCATGACCATCCTGCCTTCATTATGCATTCAGTGCCGATGTGGAGTAGAACAGCTCACATAGCTTCTCACATCTCAACATTCTGAATCTAACTACTGCTACAATTTCTGGTTATTGTGGAATTTGTTCTTCTGCTGAATTTTCTTTGTATATATAGCTTATAGTGAATCATTCGAATACTGTAGGTGCAATCCAGTATCTTCCATTTTCTGGAGTATTTAGTCATATAAAGAAATTTAGTCTTACAAGGAATGTAAGAGCATTGAGTCTAGAAAAGTAGAATATAAAAAAATGGTTTCTACAGAGTCCATCCATCTAGCTCAGTGATGTTGACACCGAATAGCAGTGATTCTCCATGCTCTGAGACAGGAGTATCTCTCATGCTCTATAGCAGTGATGGGGAATCTATGACATGTGTCAAAGACGAATATGTTACATTTTGGTTGATGCACCAATGTGTCAACAACTATTCACTTTTGTGCAGTTTGCAGAGGTTGCAGAGGCTGTGGAAGAGCATTCCTGGAAGTTGCTTCAGGAATGGAGGCCTCATGCAACTGGAGCAGCCTGGGTAGATCGCAGGGCCCTGTCAACAGAAAGCTTGAAAGAAAGCAGTGTGTAGCAGATCCTGGAGGGCTGCGGGAACAATCACACCTTGGGGAACAGTGCAAGGTGGCTTTTAGAGTTACTGCACTGAAGTTGAGGTCAGGGCCTCTATTTTAGGTCCAACCTGGGCGTTGTCACTGATGGCCTAAATGTGAGGAAAATAGAGAATTGTTTCTCTATTTTGTTTGGGATGTGTGTGAGTGTGAGACACCCCAGCAGAATCTACTTAGGCATTTTCTGAACTTTGGATATGCTAAGCCCAAAATTCATCACCATCACTACCTTCATACTAGAATAAAATAAGCAATGTGGCAGCTAAGGTTCACACTAACTTTTTTGTTGTCCACTAATTTTTCTGTTCCCTCACCTAGTATTTAGACATTTGATTACTTTTTAAATCAGAAACTGGCATGCAGCAAAGCAAAACCCCAACTTCATTTACTGAAGAACCCCTTTAAAACAACTATTGCAAATTACATGGGATGAATATATATATAGAACTAAGTTGAAATAAGCGAAACATACTTCGGCTTGCATGAAGAGTGAATCCAGCAATTATCTCCTCAGATTGCTCATTTAAGTTATGAGGAAGACATGTAAAACAAGAAAACATAAAAGCAGAGATGTATAATATTTGCATATGTTAATTTATACCTAAAAGTTTTAACCCAATGATATCAATTACAATTTAAATGTAAAAAAACAAGTCTCACTATAACACAGAATTGCCAACTGTGCCTGGGCGGTTCGAAGACTCTGACCTTTCCCTTTGCCTGGTTTTTATCGATTAAGCAAGAGAAGAATCAAAGAGTTCTTCAAGTTGTCGTTATAAACTTTAGTTGAAGAATAAAATATATTCCTTTGCCCCACAAAGGAGAGAAATTTCTTAATTTGATAAAAAAAAATTATTCCCATCAAACAGCAAAAATCTCAATAAACGGCAATATGACGCAAATTTTTGATATCCAGAAAGGAGTACGACAAGGATGTCCCATGTCACCCTTACTATTTATAATAGCACTCGAAGTACTATTAAATGAAATTAGGAAGGAGGAAGATATCAAAGGTCTTAAGATCCAGGGAGAAGAGTACAAACTGCTTGCCTTCGCAGATGATGTAATCTTTATTCTGGAAAATCCAACACTATCCGGACCCAGGCTGATGGCAATGATAGAGGAATACGGAGATGTTGCGGGCCTCAAAGTAAACAAACAAAAAACGAAAGTACTGACGAAAAATATGACTCAGATACAGAGGTTGAAATTAGAAGAAGAATTAGGAATTCAAATAGTAAAGAAGATAAAATACTTAGGTATCTGGTTGACTGCAGAGGCTATTATGATCAAAGAAGACAATTATACTAAATTATTAAAAGAAATTAAAAAAGATTTGGAAATTAAGAATAGACTACAACTGTCACTGATGGGTAGAATTGCCTCTGTAAAAATGAATATACTGCCAAGAGTATTATACCTATACCAGGTAATACCAATACAGCCGGGAAGAGACTTTTTTAAGAACCTCAACAAGTCAATAATGACATACTTATGGCAGGGAAAGAAGGCTAGAATTAAGATCAAAGCATTACAAGACTCACGAGATAAAGGAGGCCTGGCACTACCAGATTGGGAACTCTATTACAAGGCCGCAGCCCTGACCTGGATCAAGGAATGGATGAAATTGGACGATAAAAGAATGCTATATTTAGAAGGTTTTGATCTAATGAGAGGATGGCACGCTTTCCTATGGGACAGACCGGACAAACGACATATGTATTTCCAACATATGGAAATGGGCTTCACTATTTAAGATTTGGCAGGAAATCAAGAAAAAGCATTATACCAGAATTCCAAAATGGTGGTCCCCGATGGAGGCATTGATACACCCAAATACCCTCGAGATAGGAAAGATGATGCGGTATCAAGATCTATTAAACCAGGAAGGCGAATTTATCCCAAGACACCAACTCCAAAACGGTGGCATAAATATTGACTGGTGGCCCTATACTCAAATGCACTCAAGTTATACAGCGGACAAAAAACAATTTGGAATCTCGAACAACTTAAATGAATTGGACAAGATCCTACGAGGTGCGGAACAAAAGATGATAACCAAAACATACAACTATCTTCTTAGATACAAACTATTAGAAGAAACAGTTAAAGAAAATATGATAACGTGGGCCAGGGATATAGGCCACAACATTCAATTGGCAAATTGGGAGAAATTATGGAAACAAAATATTAAAATGACAAGGGCCACAATGTATAAAGAGAATCTCATCAAAATGTTTTATAGATGGCACCTACCACCGGCTCGATTAGTTAAAATTTACCCAAACGCCCCCTTATCTTGTTGGAAGTGTAAAACCAAAAAAGGGACGTATTTTCACGCTTGGTGGAAATGCAAGAAGGCCCAACAATATTGGCAAGACATCAAAAAAATTATTGAGGAAATAACGAATCTACAAGTTGAAGATAGTCCAGAATTTTTTTTATTTGGCACGATAACAGCACAATACTCCAAAGAGACGAAATATCTTATTATACATATCCTGACGGCAGCACGATTACTATTTGCTCAAAATTGGAAATTAGACCAACTCCCAACCAAAGATAAAATTATCTCAAAGATAACAGAATGTGCCGAGATGGACAGATTGACATTGGAACTCCAGGATAAGGAAGAAAGTGACTATTACCGTGTGTGGCACCAATGGTACCAATGGCTGGAAAGGAAAATAAACATAACCGTAGACGATAATAACTAGGGTGAAAAATTACAAGTAATAAGGAGAGGATGTAAATACATACTAAGTCTTAAGTAGTTGAATTAAGAATCTAATATTATTTTCTTATTATGTAAAGAAAAATACTATATATAATGTTGATGACAAAAAGTATATATGTAGAATGTTGTGTGGGTGCTGTGGGTGGTGGGAGTTTTGTTTGTTTTGTATTGTCTTTGTATTTATGTTTATATTTTAACAATAAAAATATTAATATATATATATATATATATATATATATATATATATATATATATATATACATATACATACATATACATATATATATATATATATATATATATATATATATATATATATATATATATATATATATTCCTTTGCCATCCCCAAAATAATCAACGAAATAATAATTATTTTCTCAAACTATAGCTTCTCTGCATTTGACAGAATGAAACTTACTTATTTTACCAGATTCATTGCAAGTCACGATCATTGTGCTGTACCCTGAGATTAAGTACATTAATCTTTGTGCTCACAATAACACGATGGCTACAGAATGAGAATGAATTATTTTTTTCCTGGCTGAGAGTACATTTTTACCTGTAAGAGGTATGTTGTCCAAAGTCATCAGTGAACTTCCATAGCTGAGAGTAGATTTAAACTTGGCTCTTCCAAATAACAAGGATTCCAACACTACCAACATTAAATCACCCTGGCTCTCATAATGTTAATATAATGAGTTTGTAGTCATGTACTCCATAATTTTCTTTGGGACATAAAGAATTATAAATTGACAGCAGCATTTGGAGCTTTCTCAGAGTTGAATCCAAGATCTTTGAGTGTCCTATACAGCCTTCACATTTTAGATTTTGCATCTATGCACCTTTTCTATGAAAATAACAGAGCTTATATGAAATATAGGTAAATTACTTCCAACCTTAAATTTTAGTGTTGCCAATTACTCTTCTTCTAAACTTCATTTTCCATCTGCCTCTGCTTTCGAAACATTCATCAACATATTCACTACTTAACTCCTAAATATACTCACTAACAGATTGTGTGCAAAAAAAAAAAAAAGTAAGAATTATCTTACCTGATTAGATCACAATTTCACAGATGTTCTTGTATTTCTTCTTGGCAGCATTGCAAAGGAATAATAAAATCCCTATTATACAACTGCTATATATGCTGTTTTTTCATAACTTGGGTATTCATTTAAAAATTGTGAATGTTGTTTTCTCAGAGTGCTTTGGAGATAGATATAAACAAACACCTTATTTATTAGCAAATAAATAGCCAAGCAAAAGGTGTGTGTACACCTTTTTTTTAAAAAAAACCCTATTCTTAAAAGGAACATTCCTTGCATTTCCAATGATTTCTAGTGGAATTCATATTGATTTTTCTTTCTCTGGCCAAACCAAACTGCTGATTTATAGTATTTTTCCGTACAGTAATAGATATTATACAAATTCAGTTATTTCAAGTAGTTTCAAGCCTTTAATTTATGAAGATTATCAGGAGTTGTGGTAAAATCATACTAATGGTCTAATACTACTAAGTTCAATTTCCAGGCTCCATAGCATTTAAAATAATAAAAATCCCACAAATATTATGAGATTTTAGCGTTTCTACATAAGATTTTTGGGAAAAAATTGCCAACTTTTATATGGCTTCAGTAGAGAACTTTGAAATCTTACTGTATAGTAAGGGAGTTTGAACAATTTGTCAACCTGTGAGGAAGAGGCAAGACTCTTCTATAGAGAAAACATATGTAATCATATTTTAAGTTGGTTAATTTCATATACCAAAAATACATGTTTTCATTTTAACATATGGTATACGATAGGCTACTTGATCTATTTTCACAGAAGGCCAAAATTCTAAGTACAGGTTTGTATAACCAGGCATATATGAAGAATAAGGAGAGCTTCTAATAACCATCTCAATAGTTGAGTTAGAAAGTCCTTCAATTTTCAAAATTAACTTTGCGGGGATCTGGTTGACTTCAGTAGATAAGGAGGAAATAGTGAAGATTATTGAGTTGCACTGTGTTAGAACAAGGCAACCACGGGATATAACTCAATTTCTATTTAGCCATGGAAGATATTTTATTTTTGATATTTATCAGTGACTGGAAACCCCTTATTGACTGTTTGCATAAGAAAGAAAATGATTTTGTGACTTATGGTTTGATGATTAGAAAGAATAGGTTACAGAAAGGAGTTATGATGAAATTTTGCAGACAGAGGTTCGATTAGAATTTTATATATCACTGTCAAGAGGAAGATCACAAGCTATATCTTTCTCCCTCTTTGTATATTATCTGTCTCTAACATCTATCTATCTATCTATCTATCTATCTATCTATCTATCTATCTTTTCTGTTCCTTTTTCTTTTGTCTATCTTTTGTATTTTTTTTCACATTTACTTTGTTTTCTTTTCCTCTGAATGCATTTCTTATTATCTGTGTAAAGTATTTTAATAAAAACTATTTTTAAAAAGGAAGATATTTTATGACACCACTCAGTAGAATTTACAAGGCATACTGCACAATTAAAATATAAAAATAACAGCACATTAAAACACCAGCATAAATTAGCATATATTACTAAATTAGAGAAAAGAACCTTTGCTTGGTAGCAAGAGACTGATAGTATTGAAACTGATGGGCCATTGGGGGAGGAATTCCTCAAAGCAGTACCACTGAAAAGGCTCCCTTTGTGACAGCTACCCGTTTGATCACAAGTGGTAGGGCTACCAGGAGAAAATTCTGCAAAAATGCTTGAATACCTCAGGTTGCTCTGACTCATAAACTGAACAGGATTTAAACATAAACATCATCCTATGAATTCTGCTGAGATATTTTTATTTATTTATTTATTTATTTTTCATATTTGTATACCGCCCTACTCCCGAAGGACTCAGGGCGGTGAACAGCCATAATAAATACAAATACATATAGAAGTTAAAAACTATTAAGAAACAGATTAAGTAATTTAGGCTCAAAGATTAAAAACATCCAAATTTATCTAAAGAGGTTTAAAACCCAATTTAAAAGCCAGTTTAAAAGCCAATTAAAAAGGGAGAGTTAGGCCAGACCAGCTTGTTGGAATATAGGCTAACTATATCTAACTATGTTAGATATAGGCTAACTGGAATGCATAAAGCCTTTTGATTCAGTTTGAATCAAATTTGAATTTCAAATTGCCCCCGGACATAAATCTCCTTCAACATAAAACTCTAATCATAACAGTCCTCCAACATAAAAATCATTAGAATAATACATTTTGTCCAGAATTTGGATTACTAGTCTCAGGCTATCTATGGTAGAACTGGCATATAATCTCAGACCAATAAACATTATTTCCATGGAACTAATATAGAACTATGAAACTGATTTTTTAGGTAGTGCAAATTCTCTCCAGAATTCTTTTATATGTAGTTCTCAACTTACAACAGTTCATTTAGTGACTGTTCAAAGTGACAGTGGCACTGAAAAAAGTGACATATGAACATTTTTCACAGTTACCTTTGCAGCATCCCCATGCTCATGTGATCAAAATTCAGATGCTTGGCAACTGGTTCATACTTATGACCGTTGCAGCGTCCCAAAGTCATATGATCACTTTTTGCAACTTTCAGACAAGCAAAGTCAATGGGGAAGCCAGATTCACTTATCAACCAGGTTACTAACTATCAATTGCAGTGATTCACTTAACATCTGTGGCAAGAAATGTTGTAAAATGGGGCAAAACTCACTTAACAAATTCTCACTTAACAAAATAAATTTTGAACTCAATTGTGATCGCATGTTGAGGACTAGCTGTGTTACAGTTTCATTGAATCTTATCTACACTACTACTGATATTAGTCTCTGGTTCAATATTTTAAGTAATCATTCAATATTCTAATTTAATCATTCATATTTGTTGAAAAACTAATGTATACATTAGCACTTACTCTTGAGTAAATGTTAAGAGTAGAATAAACATCTCATATGAACCTATGATGTTATTTCTTCAAACCAGAAGTAGGTAATAATATAGGCCACCAATCCTCCACGGATTTTCATGCTCAGTTGTTGAAATTTGGAATGATAAATTCAATTTTTGGCACTCTAGTTTCTACTTTTGTGGTCCTCTTAATGAAGTGCAAAACAGAAACATAAGGATATTGTACTTTTTAAAAGATCCAATATCCCTGAAAAAACAGGCCCCCAAAATTTGACTCTTCTTAATATCTCTAGTGAACCTTAACATCAAAAAAAAATATTGATCATCCAAATCAAAGCATGAAGTGTAATATTCTGCCAAAGGGGAAAAAATAGTCTAAAATAATACCAAGATTCACAAGTTCATCATTCAAAATGTTCACATTTATAAGATATGAGAATATTGATTGGTTTGAATTTTGTTCCAGATATTTAATTTGCATACTTAATGAATAGGTATCATGAATTGTCTTAAGATGACAAAGGTTTTTTTCCCCTATGTTGAGTTATTGTCATCTCACAGCAGCAACTATCATCCGTCTTATGAAGGAGTCTGTTCTACTGAATGTGCTCAATTCATGCATCACACTAAACAATAGTTTGGTTTATTTATTTTTTTAAGAAGAAGGATTCATGATCTCATCCATTTCATCTTTATAATCATGGGTTGTTTTAAATATGAGTCTGTATATCTCTCTAAGCTAAAAACAAACAAATTAGTGACACAGAATGATGCATAAACCAAGAGTCTAGGGTAATTGTGCAGGATTGTGCTGTATAGTTCTTGACTAACATAAATCAAGTGGATTCAAACATTATTTCCTACCAGTATACAGTATTACCTTCAACTACCATCTCCAAGAGTTAAGAAGTTGGGGGGTCTTTGGCACTGTCTGAGCTTGCTTGTTTTCTTGCAAACATTTCATACCCAAACTGGGTAACATCATCAGTGCTAGTAAGGAGTGGGGTTTGCTGTTAGTTTATATTCTAGTGGTTTGCCCTGTCAGTGTTGGTGGGGGTGGTCTTAAACAGATTCTTTGGTTGGGCTGTTTACAGTTGACTACCAAATAATCGTTAAAACCACCCCGATGGTGGGATTCAGTCAGTTTGCACCGGTTCAGGTGAACCAGTTGTTAAATTACACACACATACACACACTGCTATCAATGAGGATCCTGGGTGCTGTGCTGTGCTGCAATGGAGAAACAGACAACGGAACGGCCGGCATGAGGGAAGGAGAAGGCCGCTTTCCCTCTTTCTTCTCCCTGTTCTTATTTATTTATTAGTTCAATTTATATGCCACCCTCCTCCGAAGACTCAGGGCGGCTTACAATGCACTTATAGCAATAGCCTTCGTTCTTTTGTATATACCTGCTTATTAGGGCTTTTGGCCCCCCATAAGCGATATTTCTACAAAGTCAACTTATTGCCCCCACAATCCGGGTCCTCAATTTACCTACCTCGGAAGGATGGAAGGCTGAATCAACCTTGAGCCTGGTGAGATTTGAACTCGCACTAATTGCAGGCAGCTGGCAGCTAAGTGCTACATAACAGCACTTAGTCCGCTGCACTACCAAGGCTCTTCCTCCTTTCCTTGTGCCAGCCGCTCCATTTCCTGTTTCTCCATTGCAGCGCAGCACCCAGGATCACTTTGATAGTGGGGGGACTAATTTGATAGTGGGGGGGATGATTTAACAATCAGTTCACCCAGGGTCAGGTTGGCCATCACAGGAGGCTCATCCCACAAGTGCGGCAGAGCTGGAGAATGGGAATGGGCCCCGCCCCCCATGACAGTCAACCTGACCCTGGGCGAACCAGTTGTTAAATTATTTGAATCCCACCATTGGACCACCCCCACCAACACTGATAGGGATGATCTGTCCCCGTACCCACACACACACCCACACAGCCAGTCGAGGGTTAAGGAAACACTTTGGAACGCACCCAGGTCTTATCTCCGACTTGGCAGCGATAGACACACCGTCTGCCAAGGGTCTTTATTTTCACAAACAGACAGATAAGATACGAACGTTCAAGAAAGTCCAAACAGAAATAATATTCCTCCCAGCAGTTCCGGACGAGGCTTTAGTGACTCCAAGGTTTTGCTTTGTTCGTCACAAGGATCCTTTGACCACTACCCTCTATTATATAGTCTCTGGGGTGTGGTCCAGTGACTCAGTTCTAATCCCTAGCACGCCTCCCAAGCTGCTGCAAACGTTTATCACGCCTTCGGAGGCGTGCGTCCAGGAATGATGTTTCATTATCACTTTGACTCGAATCAGCTGTTTCCTCTCCCTCAGCCGGCACTTGAAACAATGCCAGAGGGGAGGGGCCTGGAGAGGGAGGCCTGGCTGACTCCTCTTCCTCATGCTCGGAGCTTTCTTCCTCCGATGGGACAGGCTCAGAGGGCGGGGCCACAACAAGGGCAAGCCACTAGAATATAAACTGACAGGAAACCCCACTCCTTACTAGCACTGATGATGTTAACTAGTTAGGTAATGAAATATCTGCAAGAAAACAAGCAAGTTCAGAGAGCACCAAGAACCTCTCATATCAACCCTGAGCTACAAACATTCTCCTTTATTAGTTAAGAAGTTATTTAAAATAAAACAATGGTATTTTCCCCAGAAGTCAGAAAGTTGGTACTGCCATACTTCCTCAATATATTTGTTAAGATAAAGATTGCATAAATTTTCCAAATACCTCAGCATTAGCTGATTGTCAGTTCCTCATATTTGCACAATGGAGAAGTATGTAAACTGAATTAAATTAATTCATTGTCTGGCAGCTCAATCAGTGGCAAGTCCCATGCCCATCTTGTTTCTGGATGGCTTACAAATCTTAAAAGACAATGAAACTATGAACAATAAATATTCTTAATTTACATTCATAAATTACAATTAAAAATATGGGGAGGAAAGGATCAGGATGCATGGGGGGAGGAGGGGGAGGTCTTCTCTTAACCCATCACCCTTCTCCAGAGTGATGCACCCCCAAGTGGCAAAGCCAGGTCTTCTGGCCTTTACTGAAGGTCAGGCACATCTCACCTTCGGGGGACAAGAATCTTTCAGAGGGCAAAAACCATGGCAGAAAAGTCTCTTCTCCTGGGACCCTGACAGCTGAAATTCCTTAAATGACAGAGTCCGTAGCATGCCCCTTCTGCCAACATCGGTGGACAGGCCAGTCCCATTGGGGTAAGATGGTGTCTCAGATAGTATGGACTCATGCCATTCAGAGTATATGAATTCTAAATGTACAAAAAGAAAACTCTACATTTCATTCAAGATTATTTTTCATAATAATCTTGTTTTTTTAATTTTTCTTATTTCAGAGTATAAGACACTCTGGACTATAAAACACACCTACCTTTTTTGGGGAGGAAAACAAGAAAAAAAATCTGTCTCTGCCTCCCAGCAATTTGTCTCCTTGCAGCAAACAACAAACAGCCTGATTCAATTTCATTTTCATTTTCATCACAGTCTGATTAGCACAAGAAAAAAAAATCTGCCTTTGCCTCACAGCAATTTGCCTCCTTGCAACAAGCAGCCTGTTTCAATTTCAGCTCCAGCACAGCCTGATTAGCACAAGCAGCTGATTGTTGGTTGGATTGGCCTCCCGAAGATCAGTTGTTTCAGGCTGCAGGGATTGCCATAGCCTATTGCCACCTCCACGCTCCCATTTTCCGGGGGGACAGCAGGTGGGCAGGGCTACATTTGGTGTATAAGACACATCCAAATTTTCACCCTCTTTTATGGGGGAAAAAAGTGCGTCTTATACTCCGAAAAATACGGTACCTAAATTACATGATTAAGAAGCTATTATCATCACTGCATTATACTACACAAATATCTTTAATTCTTCTGCAGAAAGAAAATGAATATTAATCTGCATCTATAATACATGAAGTCCCTTACATAATCTGTAAAATAAAGTAATTAGGGGTAGCTCATTTAAAGCTTACTTGTAAATCTGCTGTAAAAATCCGGTTGCATTTGAGTTAGGTTGGAACATTTACCCTGAATGAACATGAAATTTATCTAGAGAAATATAAACATAGAAAGAGAGAAACATTAATCCATATGGCATGAATGTATGGCAAATGTGAAATATGAAATGTAATAATTTCTTTTTATGTAATGTGGAAAAAAGGAATAGGAGGAAGATGTTTCCAATAGCATATAACATTGCCTTCAGAACACTCGGGAACATTCAGTGGTGTCCTCTCCCATGAGCTCAGATAAAGAAATTCAATACCTTGCAATCTGTTCATGTTCAAGAACATAAGCTGATATTGAGGGAGAGGTCAAGCAAGAGCCTAGCTTGGAGTCATTGTAGAGCTGCAAACTGCATAAACTTGACCCCCACCCCCCCACCCCGCAAGACATCAAGCTTTACCTGGTTGTTCCCAGGGGAAGGAAGAAATCCTTGTAAAGTAAATGTTAGACAATAAAGCTACTGACTGATGCTATTCACCAGTAGCTCTGGTTGCTTGCATCTGAGAGTCTTTTATGCAGGCTAGGAATTCTGGGAATTCTAGTCCAAAATCACTGGAGGATACCAGATTAGGAAAGACTGGTGTGTATAGTCTTTGATGTGATTTTGTTCAAAATTTGTACGTAATAAAAACAAAACATTTCCAGTTCAATAGCTTGCGGAAGATGAATTAAAATATTATCTTCACTGCTATAAGTTTCTTAATTCTTGAAGAACTTAAAGCACTTCCTTTAGGAAGACATCAAGATTACTTTCTCCTGTCTTCCTGAAACATAGTTTTTCCCATTGTATTACAGGTCTTTTCTGTAACATCAGTTTCTGTATATTACCAAGTCCTTACATATATCAAATCCAGTTTGGTGGTTCAAATCTGTAGTATAGGTCTCAGTGGTGGGTTTCAAATTTTTTTACTACCGGTTCTGTGGGTGTGGCTTGGTGGGCGTGGCATGGCTTGGTGGACATGGCAGGGGAAGAATACTGTAAAATCTCCATTCCCACCCCACTCCAGGGGAAGGATACTGCAAAATCCCCATTTTCTTGCGATCAGCTGGGACTTGGGAGGCAGAGTCTGGGGGCAGGGCCAGTCAGAATTTTTACTACCAGTTCTCCGAACTACTCAAAATTTCTGCTACCGGTTCTCCAGAACTGGTCAGAACCTACTGAAACCCACCTCTGATAGGTCTCCTGCGTGAGCAGGGGGTTGGACTAAATGACCTCCAAGGTCCCTTCCAACTCTGTTACTGTTACCTTCATCCAGGCATGTTTCATTAAACTCTTCTGTCAGTGAAATTAGGACCAGCAAAGAGTTAAATTGTAAAGAGCTGCTAGTAAAGGGTTAACAGCTACTGCTCCAATGTTTTTTTTTTTAGGAGAGAGGTTTGACAGGTGGAAATTATCACTTCTTTGAAAGCTAGTTTAAATTTGCATGAATGAAACTATACTTGCAATCAAGATCAAATTATTTTTAAACTTTGTTTTGGCCCTAAGCAGCATGATTGTAGAGAATTAACGGACTTAAAAACAAACAAACATGGCAGCAATTAGGGGCTGCTACTGCAGTGCTATGGCCTGCAAAAACTCATGAACTTTCTAACTATCTTCTGACATACTGCTACAATTTTCCTTATCATGATCTTTAACTGGGCAAAACAGTGCATCATAGGGCAGCAAATTTTGAACCAAAGTTAATTCAAATGGGCTAATTTTCAGAATCTGGGATCCATTACTCCCAAAAGAATGAAATTTGGGAAGTTGTGGCTACTTCAGTGTTGCTGTCAGTGCTACAGTCACACGATCCATACTTTCAATATTGCATGACAGTTTCCCAGCCATTCACACAATCCCTTGTTCTCTCCCCCACCGAGCAGCAGACACTTACCTGCCTGATGGGAAGGGGAATGGAGAGAAGGAAAAAGATGAGAAAGAGTGAGGGAAAAATGAAAGGAAGGAAGAACAAGAAGAAGAAAGAGAAGGAGAAAGGAATCTCTGTGTACCCTTCTTGGCCCTTGCTGCCCTCCTGTGTGCCTTCCCCAACCTGTACCACTCTCTCACGTGCCTTCTCTGACACGTATGGCACTTCTTGTGAATGCCCACACACCTTTTTTGATGCACATGGTTCCTCTTAGCCATTCACCTGTCTGCTAGCCAAAGACTTACATCTTCCTGCTAGCTTCCCCACTGACTTTCTCTCTGCAAGCTTCCCACAAGCCAAGAAAATGGCAGAGCTGGCAGGAATTTGAGGGAGGAACAGAGAAAGGAAGGCAGGAGGGAAGATTTCTGATGCTCTCTGCCAGTTTCCCACAAGTACACTTAATGGGGAAGCTGGCAGGAGATTGCTCCCATTGCTTTTTGCCTGCCTATGGCCATTCTGTTTCTCTGTTTACTAAGAAACATCTCTGAAATGAGGATCTAGTAGGGTACTGGTTGTCTAGTTCCCTCTATACTTCTGCTTTTTATAATGTTATACATATTTTTTGGACCACTATAAGATGCACCGGTGTATAAGATGCACCAAGATTTTGAAGAGGTAAGTAAGAAAAAAAATATTTTTGCCCTCCCCGGCCCCCAAGAGCACTTTGCAGGCCTCCAAAACCCTCTGTGCGCCCTATTTTTGTGAAAAACAGGCCCACATTTTGCAAAAATGGGAAGAGCAGAGCAGGGCTTCAGGAGGCCAAAAATGGCTGTATTCGGTGTATAAGATGCACCAACATTTCCACCCTCTTTTAGGAGGGAAAAAAGTGTGTCTTATACTCCGAAAAATATGGTATGTGTTCTATGACCATGTTTGACTATTACTTAATGTTCTAAAAGTTGAGCTATTTTGTCTGATAAAAAGGGATACAGAAAAGCTGAATTCTTTGCTCTATCTGATAAGGGTCTGTATTTTATTTTTCTAAATATGGTAGCCTACTACCTATTCAAAAATGGGCTTGAAAGGATAATCTACCATATATATGCAATCAACTTCTGTTTAATGTATTTGAGGACAAAGGAGCACATCAAACATTCTAATGAGCATACAACATTCCTTAAGGTATACTAGACGGTCATTGCTGGTATGCTTCTGGCAGTTTATAGGACTAGGGTGTATCACGTTGTAGTGATTCCATGCAGTGATGTATGGCATATACCAGGGCTTGGCCCTTTCAACTTTTGTTTAAAATCGACATGAAGTCCTTGTATCATCCAATGTGCAGTTGATAGCCTGTTGTTTATCTCCATTCCAAGCCAAGCAGGAGGTGCAATGGAAGTCTTAATGTGATACTGTACAGTAGATGGAAGATACCAAAGTATGCATAGGGAGAAACAAGTTCAGGCTTAACTCAAGCAAAAGAACGGAGCTGTTAATTCAAAAATTAGTCTACTCTAGGATTATAACATTTACTGAACTTGGAGTTACACTCCCCTGGGAAAAAAAAGGTTTCAATCTGGATATATTCTTGGATTTTCAGCTACTGCTCAGTTTCAGCTAATGCAACAGTTATGGCCTTTCCTGGAAAAGGAAGCACTATAGATATTTAGAGCCCTTTATGTCTGGCTATAGTCATTTATATCCTGACCATCTCTCAAAGGAACTACTGTAATTTGTTCTACTTGAAGGTCCCCTTGAAAACTGTCTAGAAACTTAAGAGGTACATAGTGTGGCTGCTTATAACAAAACTTGCTATTCTCGTGTCACATATTTGTTATGGAAACTGCATTTTGTTATGCAAACTACTATTTCACATCGTCACTGAAACTGCTACTGGTTTATGAATGCAGTTCAAGGTGGGTAGTAAATACCCAAAAGGCTATTATTTAGTTTGGAATCTGATTGCATGAGACCACCTATTCCACATCTTGTGGGGTTAGGGCATCCTTCAAGTCCTGTCTTTGCAGTGATGTCATAATTAGGGATAACAAAGCTGGGCGTTTTCCATTGCTGCCAAAACTGTTGGCATTTAGAAAAGCTGCCAAGCCCTGACTATTGTGAAAAGTCTACAGGGATTTATATAACAATAGATTTCCTCTGTGGTTTGCCATTAAAATGTTATTGAGAGCGATATTCTTTATGATGGTGGAGATAAAGTTTATTATTTTGTTTCTGCACCATATTATTATTTTAATCTTTCTGCTGTATTACAGCATTGCCCATTTATATGCAAATGAAGTGACCTATCACCATGAGGCAGGGAGGGAAGAAATAAACCAATTAACCAATTACTGGCTTTGTTCATAAAGTCCAAAGAAAAGAAAAGAGAATCTATATAACACAGCAGCCAAATAACTTCTCCAGGGGAAGTTTACTTTGGCAGGAGTTCTATCAGCAAGCAACAAAGAAACCACAAAGTCACCCTGAAAATAGCAACTAAGCTATTTGGAAGACAGAGATGTGAACTATAGTCTTTTCTATGTAAATTGAAAAAAACATAACCCTACTTACATATTTACATAGCAGCAATCATGTAGCATTCTAGATATATGGGAGGCAGTGAATGTCTCCTAAGGAGCTACATCTGCCAGAATCAGAAGAAGGGCCTTCTTTGTGGCGGCTCCCTTAGTTTGGAACATCATCCCTGTGGAGATCAGATTGGCCCCCACTTTGATACTCTTTCACAGGGCCCTGAAGATTGGTTTTGCCAAAGGGCCTGAGGAACCCAGAACAGGATGCAGCCCATCAAGTGGCTTTTCAATTGATTGATTGTTATCGCCAGGAGGGTGGGGGGTTACTATGGTTGGAAGAAACGTCCATCTGGGTTCAGTTCCAAGTGGGGAAAAAGACACTGGATTCATGGACGTTGCTTGGAAAGAAGGTTTATTGATGAACAGGATCACATGCCTTGGAATTCTTGGGCGAAAAAAGGGAAGAGATAGCAATAGGACTTAGACTTATATACCGCTTTACAGTGCTTTACAGCCCTCTCTAAGCAGTTTACAGAGCCAGCATATTGCCCCCAACAATTTGGGTTCTCATTTTACCCAGCTCAGAAGGATTGAAGGCTGAGTCAACCTTGAGCCTGGTGAGATTTAAACTGCCAAATTGCAGGGAGCCGGCAGCTAGCAGAAATAGCCTGCAGTACTGCACTCTAAACTCTGCACCACTGTGGCTCATGTAAGACATGCTGAGAGTCCCTGGGTTTTTATACCCTCTCTGGTTTTGAACTTCCTGGGGCACAGGAAGAGTATCCTGATTGGTTGCTGTCAGAGGTCATAGCCAGCTTTTTAGGTTGTCTGTGTGTAAAGTTTGGTTGAATCTTGCTGGGTGATATAATGAAAGGTAATTAAATGGTTCTGCCTGAAGGAGGTAGATCTTTGTTATGTAGAATAGACTGGCCCAGGCCTTAATGGTCCATTGAGAAAGGTGGGAGAGCTGAGTTTCTGCCTCCCTTTTAGGGGAAATATTCTGCCCTTTTAATATTTCCTAAAATATCTCATTTTCCTAGGAGAGGGGTGGATGTTAACTTCCTACACTATTTTTATTGTTTGTATATTGGGTTTTTATTTTGGTAAGTCGGCAAGTCACTGAGAGTGAGTGGGCAGCCATATAAACTTTCTTAAATAAAAAAAAAATCTTAAAAACACAATTGAGATCAGAATTTGTTACGCGAGGCGATTGATAAGTGAATTGTGCCCAATTTTATAACCTTTTTCACCACAGTTGTTAGCAAATCATTGAAGTTGTTAAGTGATTTGCATGGTCATTAACTGAATCTGGCTTCCTGTATTGATTTGGCTGCCAAAAGTCGGCTGGGAAAGTCGCAACTGGCGATCCCATTACCGTAGGATGCTGCCACTGTTGTAAATACATGCCAGTTGCCAAGCACTCAAATTTTAATACATGACTGGGAATGTTGTGTCCATTTTAACTACAATGACGGGTCGCAAATCACTTTTTTCAGTGGTGTTGTAACTTGGGATATATAGTAATCTTTTACTCGCTGGGTAAGTTACTACAGCTCCATTATATCAATGAATATTAAATATAGCCACCTTCATACGTGTCAAGACTTGATAGCGAGCAAAGGATGTGTCTTATATTCTGGTCAATCCTATTCTCTCTCTATGTGCAAACCTGGAATTGGAAGATCTGTACTGTACAGCATTCATATTTACATCTGGGACCTCTGTCTGCATCACGCTGAGTGAAATCTTAGCACTTAAGCTAATGCAAGAGTGCAACTTTTCTTCACAATGTGAGTTGAATGCACGGAGATCAGGAAGAGCAGGAAGCAGGCTGAAAATATGGTCCAGTTCCATGTCCATTTTCAAGTCTACTCACATGTTCAAGCCAACAGCTTTTGAAGTTCAAAAGTCCTAAATTCATACCAAAGAAATGTTAATTATGTTGATTTAGAAGGGAACTTGGGCAGAGTCATGCACTGTGATGAATATTTACTAGCTGAATGTCTAGCCCGTGAGGAATAAAGGCTATATGTGAGGTTAAACTTTTTCAGTACCCTTTGAAAACAGAATTGCCATTAATTCATAACCTATACTTGGCTGATCATATTTCTGTTGTTTTGGTTAAAAATATTTCTGAAATGAAAATCAGTTAAACACAGCCTTTCATGACCTGGTGCCCTCCTTATCTGTGATAGCAGCTACTTTAAAAAAAAATGCAATGGGTGCCAGGTTGGGAAAATCTGGAAGGAAGAGAAGAAAAATACAGTTAAGAGGACACAAGAACAATTAAAACTTACAGTACAACATATGTTCCTGTCTGTGAGTTTTCCTGCCTTAATAAACTAGCTGTTGGAATAAAAGGGGGTTGGATTTGGAACGTATCTGATCTCCCAAGACAATTTTTAAAGGGATTTTAGTAGGCATTCACATGTAGATTTCAAAAATCCAGATGATGACTAGATAGCAATAGCAATAGCACTTAGAGCAGGGGTGGGTTTCAAAATTTTTTACTACTGGTTCTGGGTGTGGCTTGGTGGGCGTGGCATGGCATGGCTTGGTGGGCGTGGCAGGGGAAGGATACTGTAAAATCTCCATTCCCACCCCACTCCAGGGGGATACTGCAAAATCCCCATTTCCTCCCAATCAGCTGGGATTTGGGAGGCAGAAAAAAGATGGGGGCGGGGCCAGTCAGAATTTTTACTACCGGTTCTCCGAACTACTCAAAATTTCTGCTACCGGTTCTCCAGAACTGGTCAAAACCTGCTGAAACCCACCTCTGACTTAGAGTTATACACCGCTTCACAGTAGTTTCCTCTGTTTACAGAGTCACCATATTGCGCCCAACAATCTGGGTCCTCATTTTACCAACTTCAGAAGGATGGAAGGCTGAGTCAACCATGAGTTGATGAGGATGGCAAAGCACTATCTCTGTCTTTCTGCTGTCTTGTGGTGGTTATCCAGGAACTTGCAGCCCAATTTATCAATCACATTCTGAAAGCAAGAACGCCTTCTGGTTCCTCCTCCTACGGAGAAACATTCAATAGAGGCAGAGTAGTTAAACAAAACAGTATCACTGTAAACATTTCTAGGTAAAGATAAAGGTTCCCCCCTGAACATGTATGCTGGTAGTTTCCAGCTCTAGGAGCCAGCACTGTCCGAAGACATCTCCGTGGTCATGTGGCCAGCATGACTAAACGGCAAAGGTTGGTCCCTATTTTTGTACTTGCATTTTTTACGTGCTTTTGAACTGCTAGGTTGGCAGAAGCTGGGAGAAGTAATGGGAGCTCACTCCATTGCGCAGCACTAGAGATTTGAACCGCTGAACTGATGACCTTCTGATCAACAAGCTCAGGGTCTTAGCCACTGAGCCACATTGTCCCTAAACATTTCTACAAGCCCCTACCGTATTTTTCGGAGTATAAAACACACCGGAGTATAAGATGCACCTACCTTTTTTGTTTTGTTTTTTTTAATAAAAAGTTTTTTTTATTTTTTAGACAAACACACATGCAAACATACAATGTATTTTCTTTGAACAGAGTATTTGGCTGGTTCACAAATTAGTCATTTCAATTAAATTTACAATTTCTATATTTCCTTTTTGCCATATTTATTCCTCATCTATTTTTTTAAAAAAACCAATATTACCCTTCATCCTCATCTCTAATCTTAATCAATTTTTCCCTTCTATTCTATATTATACCCCTTCCCATTGTCATCTATTTTTATATCCATCCTCACATTGGTTAATTATATAATATTACAATTGTTTAATACAAATTCAATATTTTAATATAAATCAATTAGTTACATAACTATCTTTTTTGTATATTAATCAATATGAACATGGATAGTCCAATTATTTCCACGCAATCCAATTTCTTACAAATCAATTAATTATATTTATCAATAATAATAAACCAAATAATTTTCCCCATATATTCCTCCAAACCACAACTTAACCATTTCTGCTTTCAACACAATATACAATTAATAGTATCTCAATTATTACAATGCCCTAGTTAAACAGAGCTTTTCTTATGTTACTCATTTTCACATCTTAAACTCTCCCAGTAACCCAAATAGTTTTGCCCATATAATCCTCCAAATAACAACTTAATCATTTCTACTTTCATCAGAATATATAATTAAAAATATTTCAATCCTTACAATTTCCCTGATTAAATTTAAAAATGTTCTACCTGATATCCAAGCTACAACTTAATCCTTTTTACTTTCACCACCATATACCATTAAAGGTATTTCAATTGTTACAGTTTATACTTATTCATATTTCTAAAAAAAATAAAAAAATAAAAACTTACCATTGTTTAGATTTCAAAAATACAAAGACAAATATTCAAATTATTATTCATTTCATTTTTACAATCATGATTTCCCATTTATTTCTTACTACTATTCATATTTCAATTCTAAATATGTATAACATCTTTCTCTTTCATTTCTTTTTCTTTTTCTCCCTTCCCATTTTTATTTTTGCCTTTTTCTTTCTCCTTTTTTTCTTTTGTGTTTTAAAATCTTGAACTCTCCTCTTTTGCCCTAAATTTCCCATCGTTTGCACCTATCTTTTTTGGTGAGGAAAAAGAAGAAAAAGAAATCTGCCTCTGCCTAATTGTTGCAGCAAACAGCAAACAGCCTGCTTTACTTTCAGTTTCATTTTCAGCATAGCTTGATTAGCACAAGGAAAAAAAAATCTGCTCCAGCAATTTACTTCCTTGTAGCAAGCAGCAGAGCCCTGCGCAAAACAGCTGAGAGCAAATCAGCTGAGAGCCGGGAGGCCGATCTAATCAACTTGTGCTAATTAGCCTATGCTGAAGCTGAAAGGAGCTGTTTTTTCTTGCTGTTTGCTTGCAAGGAAGTAACTGCTGTGAGGCAGAGGCCAAAGGGTGGGGGCCAGTGGGTGCACGGGACTACATTCGGTGTATAAGACGCACCTAAATTTTCATTCCCTTTTTGGGGGGTAAAAAGGTGCGTCTTATACTCTGAAAAATACAGTAATTCCCATGATGAAAAACAGCTGCATGGCTTACTTCATTAGCCACCAAAATTGTAAGAGAATGAGTATGCTCACACTCCTCTGGTTCATTTCCAAATAATAATCATCTGACCAGGCAATGAATGAAAACTGTCCTAAACACAGACTTGAGTTACAACTGAACAGAACAAAAGTAATAGACTTCCATCAAGAATCAGACTAATTGTCATTGGACTCTATGATAATTTGTATGGTTTGTTTTTCAATTTGGTAAATGTCATGACCTATAGCTAATTAATACATTTATAGCATTACAATATAGCTAATTAATACATTAATACATTATAATACAATCCAGTGCTGCCAGATGTACCTACTCCAAGGTCCTAGGCCTGCTAAATATCTAAAACGTAATCATATGTAATCATATCAATACCAACTTCAGTCAAATTAAGTTAATAAATTAAGCGTATGAATTTGCTCTTGATTTCACCTACATTTTTATTCTGACTTGTGTGTGCCTTTATGTGCACAACACCCTCAGAAACCTAGTGTGAAACCTGCGATCTGCAAAAGGTACTCATTCTTAGTAAATAGGACCACACAAATTAATTCATCTATTGGAAAAACATTATATCACCTACTGACTACAACTTCAAAATGTTCAAGGTTGTCACAGATCATACATGATCTGTACATGATTTGTACAAAAATAAAAGGTTGCAATATTCAAAAATATCACACTTTCCATATTATTATATTTTTGCTTAACTTATGGGTTTTGTGGACAAAAGAAAGATGGAACCATATTTTACAAATGCTGAAAAACACTTCTGCATAATATACAGGAGAGAATTCTGCTGAACCTTGGCTCACCTTGAGACTCTTGAAAAGGATTTTGTTGCAGTGGTTGAAAACAGCATTATTTCAGCTGCTTTCATTTTGTGAAAGGACCCAATTATACAAAGTCCATGAATCATAGAAGAAACTTCAGAAGTAGCTCATCCTTTGTACGTAAAAGGTACAAGACTTTGATCATCAGTCACCTGTGAGAATTACAATTCCTAATTTAAGTGACAAAGGTTATAGTAATAAAAGACATACTATAATACACAGTCATGGATTACTGTACATACAATTTTATTGCAGATAATAACTTTAATGCTTCCATGTTTCACTATTTCTAACACAATGGTCCAGGAAACAAAAGAACAGTATTAAAATACAGGTAGTCCTTGACTTACAACAGTTTATTTAGTGATTATTCAAAGTTACAACGGCACTGAAAAAAAATGACTTATTTTTCACAGTTATGATCTTTGCAGCGTCCCCATAATCATGTGATCAAATTCAGAGGCTTGGCAGTTGGTTCATATTTATGACTGTTGCTGTCCCAAGGTCATTTGATCACCTTTTGTAACCTTCTGCTTGTTGTGGCCTGTCAGCAGCCTGTGTGGATTGTAGCTGATTCTGACGAGGAGCTGATGTGGTGCTGCGCCAGCAGCCTGTGCAGCTGGCATTCAAGTCAGACAATGAGGAGGCTGGAGAAGATGTGGTGCCAGAGGCAGGGATTCAGCCAGGGCCTTCAGAACCTCCAGAAGCTCCTTTAAGTGAAGAGGACGAAGAGGAGGAGCCTCTTCTCGATGCACGGACACGCAGAGCTGCCAAAAGGCAAGAGTGGCTCCTCAGGAGGAGGTCTCCTCGAGAGTAAGGCTTGGGGCTAATTAGCTACTCCCTTAGCCTATTTTAGGAGGAACACCGACTGAAGCAATTTGTAGGGAACAACTTTAGTTCACTCTACTTCGCGTCTGGATTCTCTGCAAATTGCTTCTGGGTTTCTGCCAACCTTAGTAAGATTGTGATTATTTTATCTTTGGTTTCTTGTAGGCTGTTAAGAAAGTTTATTAACAGCCTTTGTTTTGAAAAAGACTGAGTTATTTTAGTAAATTAAGTTTTGTACAAACTTTGTGTGTGCTGTGTTCTTTGGGGTCCGTAGCTGGGGCAGAACACTGCCAAGCAAAGTCAATGGGAAAGCCAGATTCACTTAACCACTTCATTACTAATTGATTCACTTAACAACTCTGACAAGAAAGGTCGTAAAACGGGACAAAGCTAACTTAAAATGTCTCACTTAACAAAAGAAATTTTGGATTCCGCTGTGGTCATAAATCAAGGACTACCTGTACCAGTCTGCCTGCTCTAATCCTCAAAATAATGCTATTTTGCCATTTAATTTTTCACATTTTGGGATAGTTTCCACGCATAAACTGAACCATTCATGTCAGATCTTGACATTATATAATACACAACCTTTTCAAAACAGCTGAAAAATAGAGTTTAGTTAATGACTTAACATGGAAGCAATGGGTTTCAATGTGTTCCTATCATTTGCATGGAATAAAAGTGCCATTTATTTCAGTGGTAATGACCAATTATAATTGTTTTTTATTAAAGAGGTTGTGGTGCAGTGGTTAGAATGGAGGATTGCAGGCTAACTCTGTTCACACTGCAGTTCAATCCTGACCTGCTCAATCTTGACTCAGTCTTCCATCCTTCTGAGGTGGGTAAAATGAGGACCCAGATTGTTAAAGCAATATACTGACACTATAAACCGCTCAGAAAGTGCTGTAAAGCACTATGGAGTGGTATATAAATCTAAGTGTTATTGCTATTAAATGTCGTCCCCCCCGCCAAACCGCCCCTTCTAAGAATTAAACTAACCACCAGATGTCATGGACTTTCCATTGCTCTTCAAAAACAAATACACTGCAGCAGCGCACAACTGAAGCTGTGCCAATTCCATTCTTTTCTTTGTGTTCCAGCGTGAGTTTGCATTCCTATGTTTTGGTCATTTAAATATTAAGTTAGCATTGTAGGTCAGTGGAATAGTATGACAATGAATTCTAAACATTGCTTAAAATAGAGATACATTCATTCTTCTTTTCTAACAAGTGCAAATATTGAAAGTGAAATGTGAAAGTACACATCTCTGAAAATGACAGTGTTTTGTACACAACCACATCCCGCCCCTGCCCTTGTGGATACACATACACACACAAGAAAGAATGACTATTTCACTATAGTGGGAAAGTTACAAAGCGATTATCTAGTTCTTTCATGGTAGGATATACACAAGATCTTTCTATCAAATATTGAAAATACTCTATGGACATTGGGCTTTTATTACAAATAGCTGTTTGATATAATATGATTGTCATACATACGTTTATGCTTTCTTAACAAATGTATAATGTTATAAATTGTTTTCAAATGATCAAAACAGGAAATTTAAACAAAGGCATTTCCTGCAAACATTTGTAAGACTCCATTTAAAATTACTTTTACAATATAATCCTATATAGGTTTATTCAAAAATAAATCTCATTAGTGTCCTTTCCCAGAAAAATAAACCCTATTTTAGTTTTGCAATCAAACTCAACCACAGATATATATTCTAAATATTTTGAACTATAAATCCCGCAGAAATTCTCCTGAAAAATTATTTATTTATTTATAAATATATAAATTTATATAAATATAAATATTTTATAATTATTTATTAAATTATTTTATTTATTTATCTAATTTTTAAAACCAGCCATCTAGCTCATGGAGGAACTCTGTGCTTGTGTGTGTGTGTGTGTACATACCCACACATCAATTAATATATACTTAAAAAACCCACTCAATACATTTTAATTTTAGGAAACTGCAATGAACACACACCATGGATATATAATTTAATTTTAGCTTGCACAACTACTTCTCCATAAAATGGAGCATATTTCTCAGACAAAAAAAATCTGCACTTTATGATGCTGTAACATCTTGGTAAATAAATTAAGGATTAGACTTAGATGTTGTTTGATATCATGTTTTATGACCTTTATTCCAAATTGCAATTTTATAACCATACTTTGGGTAAAATATTGTTTCTTGAAATTAGTCTGAGTTGGGTGAATTACTGTCTGAGCTCATTTCTAAAATAATTTCTAATTTATTAGGCTCTGATTGATAAGAAATTTAGATTTTTAATATGTCACATGTTTTCTTTTAACTAATTAAAAAAAATCTTCATATTACGTAGGAGAGAAATAGAGCTGAAGGTAGTGTCCGTTAATAATCAAATCACTATCCTAAGGACAATAGGAATCAATACTAGTAATTTACAAGTTCAAAATGTATGTGTAACAAGATAAAATGGTCAATATAAATACATATTCTTGAATTTCCTATTTTAAAAAGATCCACTTTACATTTTTTCTGATAATTTTTATTGTGATTTTTGTATCTTAGGTGCAGTCTAGAGAGTTCCTGTACTGGATTATAGCTCTAGAATGAAAAAAGCCAATATATTGTTAAATGTATAAGGAATCATTGTATTAGTTGTGAATTTATTTACTTTAAATACTTGTCCTAGTTCTGATCATAATTTTTTTCATCTAATTTCTCCTATTTTTCCGAAGTGTGACCTTTGGTATATAACTGAAAGGTCAATATAGATTGATTGAGTTTTTAATTTATTTCTTTTCCTATACTGAGATTCCAAACTTTCAGCTATGGTAGGGCCATTTGTCTCACAAATTGCATGAACCATCAAAAGTTGTATAAATCAGCACCATCTTAATGGAGCTAAAGGAAAACTTTTTCCAGATTGAGGGGGTTGGAACGGAACAATTTACCACAGTCTATTTGCCCTGGCCATCTCACCATGGCCAACTTGTCCTGGTCAGCTTGCCCCAGTCAACTTGCTTGAGGACAATTTACCGCAGCCAACTCACCACAGGGCAACTTGCTGTGGGATAATTTAACACAGGTTAACTCAAGAGAGGGACAAGTAGAATTGCAACTTGCCCCAGCCTCGAGGACTTGTAATTGGAGAAGGTTCAAACCTAAATCAAGACAAGGCCCACTGCAATTAACTTCTTCCTCTCGAGTTATCAAGCATCAAATTGTCCTGTGGCAAATTATCCACAGTGATGAGTTGGCTGTGGTGAATTGTCTTGCAGCAAGTCGGCCAAGGTGAGTCAGACCAGGATAAGATGACTGGGGAGAGTTGACTGGGAAAAGTTGGCACTCTGAGTTGTCCTAGATCCTAAGGAGGCTGCCTCTGGGTTCCTTCCCTTCAATATCTTGGGGCATGGGAGAATCCTCAGCATATCCTATCAGTCAGATGAGCGGGTTCTACTTAGAGAAAACAGTCCTGAAGGCAGCAAGGATCTGGGTCATGAACACAGGTTGGGTCTACAAGCTAACTGGCAACCAATGCATTTCAGAGTCATCGTCTCATAAAGTGACTCTGGGCAGTGTACAAATCCTCAAACTGAACATCTGCTCTTTTAGTGGGAATGCCATCTATGCACAGCTGAAGTTGGATGGAACCAGAGAACTTCTGAACAAGTGGCAATCTTATCTTCTTGAAATTCATTCTAAGTCTGATCTTTTCTATCCAGTTCTTTACAGCTTCTAGACATAAAGTTTCTAGTTAGGAAAGAACCTTGTATAGTATCTACCACAGAATATATGTAAAAATGTATATAGAATTCTGGAGCTAATGTGGAAATGGGACAGAACAGGAACCTAATCATTAAATGTTTAAGTTAAATATGATGACTGACAGTCTGTTGCTGTGCTTGTGTGACACGCTGAACCAAAAAGTAGCTAGCCTCATTTCAATCCCGTATGCTGAGCAAATCCAGCCAATGTGACTTGTTCTGTATTTTACACAAAAAAATGGGTTAACAGAATATTCCGGTGACTAATTGCTGTACTAAACGTGAAGGGATATGATCCAGTTTCTTCACAAGGTTATCTGTCCCTTCAGGTTGTGGCCAAGTAGATAAAGCTGCTGAGCGCCCTTGGCGTTTTTGTGTGTGTTTGTGGGTTAGTGATGGCGGCGGCCAGCTGCACTGCACTGATAATCGCTGAACCGCGGACCCATTTCCACGGGTTTCCAAAGCAAGCTTTCACCAACTTCTCCATTTTTTAATCGCGTCCAAGGCAAGAGAGTCGAGATTCCGCATGGTCTTTCCCGCCGGCAATTTCGAAGGTTTGCCCGCTTTATTTCACGCTTTTATCTCGCTCCCGTTGTTTGTTTTTTCTCCCAAGGTAGGAAAGTCTGCAGTGCAGGAGGGGCTCATTGCATCGTATCGGCTTCGGGGTCGCATTTAGCATCTTAGGGAGGAAGCAGACCCTGCCACTGTGCAGCTTTTTTTCTCTTTTTTTTCTCTCCCAGCAAATGGATGTCTTCAATGCTTGAGAAGCCCTAACGGTTAGGAGGCAGGATATGTTTTGCACGCTGCCTGCCTGCCTGCCGGGCGACAGGACTTGAGATTGCAGATGCTTCCTGCTCGGGCAGGGGTGCTTTACACCCGGCGATAAACGGTCTTAACTCTCTCCTGCCCTACTCTGGGACTCTTTCGGACTGCACTCCGGAGAACCGGGGACGTGCTGCCTCTGGGGTCGGGGGTCCCCCCCCCTCCTCCAGGCCGGTCACACGCCGGTCCAAGAGCCTTCGCCCGCCAGCCTTTGCCGAGAGCGAGTCCTCCTAGGCCGGAGAAGGACGCATTCTCGCGTTACACTTAATAGAGCCGTTTACTACCACCAACAACTCCCCCCACTTTTTTTTCCCCCCTCCCGTCTTTTGCAGCGTTTTCGGCATTGGTCGCTCCCGCTGACGGTGGGTAGTTTGCAGACGCTCCCTTAGCTCCGGCGAGGCTGTTTTGTTAGGGTTTTTTTTCCTTCCCTACACTCCCGGGCGGGCAAGACGGCTGACAGACGCTTCCCTGCTCGGCCCGGGGCTCCCTCGCGCCGCAGTCGGAAGAGCGAGGCGGCTGGGGAGGGAACACCGCGTCCGGCAGGCATTCTCAGGGGTTTCGCTGCGGTAGCTGGCTGAACTCGGCCCTCAAGCGCCGCCGCCAGCGAGCGCCGCTCCTGCACCGCTGTCCGGCCTCCCCGCCACTTAGGCGGGGGGGGGGGCAAGCCCCGGCCGCCGCTTAGCGAGAGAAAGAGAGCGCAAAATGGAACGAGGAGGAGGCGGCGGGGGAAAAGGGGGTGGGGTGGGGAGTCCGCCTCGCCGGCGACGCCAGGAAAGCTGGTAAGAAGCTTTTGCTCGCTCTCTCTCTCTCTCTCTCTCTCTCTCTGCGCGCGCTCTGTTTTCCGAGCGGGAGCAAGCAGCATCCGCGAGCTCCGGCAAGAGGAGGAGGAGGAGCCTTTCTCGCCGGCGGCGGAGCTCGCGCCGTGTGAGGGCCCGCGGTCTACCGTGGTGTTGCTTGGCGCCTGTGGGGAGGGAACTGCTGACTCCTCCTCCTTCCCTCCCTCCCGGTTCTCGTGCCGCCGCTGCTCTGCCCCCCCCGCCTCCCCAGTTGTGCGGTCTGCTGGCGTGCTGGGTCGGTCGGTCGCAATGGAAAACCTAGCAGTTTCCTTTTCCTCGCCCGCATTGACGAGCGAGCGCCTTTCCTGTCGGAAAAGCCCTGGAATAGGTAGGTTTACTCCTTTCGCCCGCCCTGCCTGCCTGCCTTGCCCGCATGCATGCATGCATGAATGATTTGCCTGCCGGGTGGGGAGCGGCGTTGTCTTCCTTCCTTCCTTCCTTCCTTCCTTCCTTCCTTCCTTCCTTCCTTCCTTCTTTCTTTTCTTCTTCCTTTCTCCGTTTACCTCGCTCTTCTCGGAGAAGCGGGCAAACGACCTGCTTTGTCCCTTTGGCTTTTTGCGGGACACTTTGGCAAAGTCGTCTCGCCCCTTGGGTCTTTTTTTTTTGTTGTTGACAGGACCGCTGGAGGCGAGGCGCCGTGGCGGCTCCTCTCCTCGCTCGCCCGACCCTTTTTCGTCACCTGCTGCTTTTGTCTGAAAGGACCTTGGTGCCTGGTATAATTCATTTTATCTGATGGTGTGATTGAGGCAAGGCAGAGGCATTGTTTTTCCCTTTGCACGAAAGTGTTTTCCCCCCTTCCCTTGGCCATGGATACAGAGCAGGTTGCCACACCTGCTTTTTCCCCACCTCCCCTCATTTTTCTCGATTTTTTTTTTTTTTTTAAGGTTGGTGGTGCTTCTTCCCCGCTTTGGAGAGAGGTGGCTGATTCTCCGTTGTAATAACCATTATTTGCTGCCGGATCTCCTTTGCTTACTAAAGTCGCCGCTTGCCTTGTTTAAGATGATCCAGGAACCAATTTGACAGTCTTGCAGGTTGCCTCTCAGTTGTTGAATGGATCAGGAGGCGCCTCTGTGCCTATTGCTTGCAGACGGAGGGACGACCTTTAGTGTCATGTTAGTGCTGTTTTTCCTCCAGCCTGTATTGTTGCAGACAGCTGCTATTTATTCCCTCTGAAAGGAAAGGAACTTTTCTCTCCCCTCCCTATCCTATTAGCAACGATCCCCCCCCTTTTTTTAGAGGACAACAGCCCCCTTTTAAGGGGCTAGCTTAGAATGCTGTGGATAGCCTTGACAACAAACAACAACAAAACCACTTGTTGGTCTTCTCTTTATACCCCTCATTTTTCTTTGGCCTTGTTCTGTGCTGCTTCACTGAGATAGTTCAGGTCATATAGTATTTTCCCTTCCTGGTAATATTAGTAGGATATTGAGTTTTGGGGCTAAAGTATTAGTATTGAAAATATGAGCAAAAATGTTATAACTGGTGTTTGTGCTTTGAGGACCTCTATTGACTGATCAGTGTAGTCTCATGGCTTATATTACTGTGGGGAGTAGCATATTAGGAAAATGCAGCAATACAGCAGTGTTCACATGCCAATGTTGCATTTACATTTCATGATATTTAAATCAATCTTTATTATGGTCAGTACAGACCAGCAAATAAAAGCATTAAAAGATGATAGTAAAAAATAAAAATAAAAGGCAGACATAATAACATATTGCGATTGGTTGTGGATTAACAGTGGTCAATTAAAGTTTGCCTAATTTTACATGCAGCACAGCAGAATTTGGCCACATTCAAAGAAACTACTTCATACTGATCTGATAACAGTAGTTGCATATACAAAAAGATTTTCCTGGATATTTTATCAGGTAAAGTGTAAATTGAGTCCATGAGCCCTTATAGAAGATGCAGTATAGCAGGATGTGAGCTTCATGTTATTATTTAGCCTATCAGGCTTGTGACTTGGACCACACAAAAGAGTTTTCATGATGTGGTTAATTACTTGTTATGCTAAAAACGGGGAGGATGGAATCTGAAATCTTTCTATTAAAATTCCCCGGCCTGGTCTAGCATGCTGCCATTTTTTGCATTATTAATACAAATAATACATTTCTACTGAGTTGAAAAAAGAATCTAATCTGCAGAGAAATTATATCTCATTAGCAAAAATAGCAGTAAAACAATGTAGGAAAAGGGCAAATGTACTTATAATAATCAGGTATATAATGCTAATATCACGGGCAAAGATTGCCAAAGAAGGTTTATTGTGGTTGCTTAAGAAATGATCTACAGCAGGTGTGTCCAACCTTTTGACTTGCCTAGGCTGCTCTTGAGTGAAGAGGAATTTATATATATAAACTATATACTATAGTTTATATATATAAAAAAATAATAAGCTTCCTTTATTTGGGGGGGGGTCTCGTGGGGCCTCATTACTAACTTGTCCAGGGCCACATTTGGCACATGGGCTGTGGGTTGAACATGCCTGAAAGGTTAAGTTGTACCATTGAAATCAGAAAGACCTGTAAGTATTGATAACCCATTTAAACTTCATCTCAAAGTTGTTCCGAAGTCATGTTTATAGCATATTCAAAAATGTTTAACATTATTTTTTGTCAACATGTTACAGTTGGTATTACCAAAGTTATTTGATCAGTTGTCCATTTTGGGATGTATGATGTAGCTTATTGATTCAGGCTGGTTCTAGTCCTCAGAAACTGGCTGGGAATTATAGACCCAGCATATCTGAGATTTTGAATATACAATTTCCCACTGATATCTGTAGGAGTCATGGTCCTGTCAAGGTTAAATAACAATAGTACTTACTATGTAAGTATATAAAGAAATGTGATGGATTTGTCTCTTAAAATATTTTTAAAAGTAACAAATATGTAGAAAATTATACATTTAGTTAGGCGTTTAGTCATGCTGGCCACATGACCACGGAGGCGTCTTTGGACAGTGCTGGCTCTTCAGCTTTGAAACAGAGATGAGCACCGCCCCCTAGAGTTGGGAACAACTAGCACATATGGGCGATTGTTTTTATGGAATTGCTCTTTTAACTTTGTGAAGCTTTCCAGAGTTTGTTAATTTAAGGACATAATTGACTTGAGACATTTTTCTATGTAAAGTCTGGCCATTATTATATCAATCAACTCTTTCGTCTTAGGTTGTACCTGGAGATAAAAAATTGAGGGTAGGATATTCTGCAGGGTTTGCAAAAAAAAGAACCAAGATTGAATCTCTTCTGTGGGAAGGATTCATGGTAGAGAGATATGGTATATCCTACAGTCGATGATATCCCATAATGCTAGAGCTTGGATCTCTAGAAAGAAATGTTTCGTACTCAAGCCACAATTTTATAGTTACAATTCTGTATTTAATTGAAGAAAGCTTAATTGGTCTCAGTGGGTCTTATTTTCTAGTAGACTGCAATAGAATTAACTAGTTATCATAATAACTTTTCCAGCCTGGATTCCCAAATTCTGTCAATTTATATACAAATTACTTGCCTGGGGTCTTGGATAACTGGCTAATCTACTTCAGGGTGGGGGTGAAATTAATGCCTTAAGATGAATTTAAATTTTATTCAGACACAAATAATTACTTAAGTGAGGTAAAGGCTTGTTTTGTTGTGTTCAGATCCCCCCCCCCTAAAGATTGGGATTGTTCAATTCAGATATGCCTAGAGTCATTTTGGTGAGATGGATGTCTTATAAATTGTTTAAGAAATAAGGTCATAACTAATGCTGTTAAGTGAATCCAAAGAGAACAAAATATATATGTAGTCTTCAACTTACAATTCATTTAGTGACAGTTCAAAGTTACAACAGCACTGAAAAAAGTGACTTATGACCATTTTTTACACTTATGACCGTTGCAGCATCCCCATGGTCATGTGATTTATATTCCGATGCTTGACAACTGACTCACATTTATGACGGTCGCAGTGTGCTGGTGTGATCCCCTTTTGCAACCTTCTGACAAAGTCAATGGGAAACCAGATTCACTTAACAACCGTATTACTAATTTAACAACTGCAGTGATTCAGTTAACAAATATGGCAAGAAAAGTCATAAAATGGGACAAATCTTACTTAACAAATTTCTCACTTAGCAACATAAATTTTGGGCTCAATTATAGTCGTACATCGAGGACTACCTATATAGGCTTCTATTTTTCTTCATTAAATGCTGTGAAGTATGCCATAAGAAGAAACTCTTAAGAACAAGTTCCAGCTAATGCAATATGTTGTTTATAGCAGGGATCAAACAGTTTATGTATTTCAAAAATGTGTGTTCTTAAGAACAGGTCTTAGATGTAAAAACAAATATAATAACAGTCCCAATTATCTAATACATCATGTGGAAAGACCCTAGGTCACCACTAGAGCACATGCTTAAGACATGAAACATGTCTTAACTTCAGGCTTTGGCATCTTCACACGGGACTAGGAAAACCGGTTGGCTGACCTCGTAGATTTCCAAGCTACATTTCGTTAATCATAGTGAGCCACATTTGGCAGGATTCACATTTTATACTAAGCCACGAATGATACTTTACAAACACAAAGGCTGATTCACATAATGTGCCAAGCCAAGGTGAAACTACATTATGGCTTGACTCAACTTACTTGAAATCTTGAAGCCTGATAAGGCTTGACATTGTATCTGTATTAGCCTTGTCAATCACATCTGTAGGATTGGCAATCTACAGAATTTCTAATTTGGAATTTTTGGCAATCTGAAGATCAAATTTGGAAAGAACAGTAACAGTTCTGAGTCAGATGTTTGACTTAAGACAGCTTTTTGTTCCTTTGCATCTGGCAGCTTGAGAGAGCTTCCCCATCTGTCAGAAAGTTCTGTTATTGTATCTAACAACTGTGGTTAATGGATTCTAATACCTATTGATAAACACAATATAAATTTTGAGTATAAGAAACAAAAGTAAAGTTCATAAAAAAAGATACAAATATATTTTTGTCAGCATTGCCATTATATGATAATGATTACAGCCATAGTAATGTCAATATGTGATTTGGAGAGAACTGTTATTTTGGAGAATGTATTATGCATGATGTAGGAAGTGAAATTGGCATCCAACTTAATCCAACTTTTGTTGTACCAGCCTTAAAATTGACAATAAAGATATTGAAATAGTAAATACCATCTATATTTTAATACCAACTATCAACAGTTAAGAAATATGCCATAGACTAGCACTTGGTAGAACAACCTTGGAGACCTTGGAAAAGATATTCAAATGCTGTGATGTGGTCTAATGTCAGGCACAAACCATCAGATCCACATATGCAGAGTTCAGTTAGTTACTGTATTGCTCGTACCTCTTATACAGGAATCTTCCAGATTGACGTCTTGCACCTAGACCAGACTAGATACAGTTCAACAGTATTCAAGGGGGATCAGACTTTGTTTTAAGCTAATCGCCTGCTGGACTCCTTCCCTTGGTTCAGCCAGTTTCTGTCTGGCATCTATACTTAAAAAAGATCAGAATTGTGCAAGTCACAGTATTCCCTATGACACTCCATGGAAGTGAAAGTTAGACTTTAAAGAAGTAGGATAAAAAAAGCATTGATGCATTGAGCATTGATCCCAAAGGTGCTTTTTTAAAAGGCAACTGGACTTCTGTTTTTTCTTCTCTTGAAGTTGTTTTACTTCTCATCCAAGAAGCAGACTCAATGCTGGGGAATGGATTCCTTGCGCTCATCTGGTTGTTAGCGCTTTGAAGGTGAGTCATTAGCTCTTTCAGTGTCATTGAGGGGTTTATCTATGCCCTCCAGGTCATCTGAATCAGAGTGCAAATGGCTGTGGAATCTTCTTGGAACTGCTGAGAGGACTGTGTTGTTAACAGGAGCTAGTTAGTGTTGTATCCCACTCTCTCTGTTGAGAGAGGGCTGTTCAATTTTAACAGTGATGGTCTTTTTAAAAAATCCCTCTTTCAAACCAGTGGTCCTCTCTGTCCAAAAAGTGGACTTCACTGTCTCCAAATGAGTGACCTTTGTCATTCAAATGCAGATGGATTGCTAAATCTTGTCCTGATGGGTTTCGTCTCCTATGTTGTGCCATGTGTTTGTGAAGTGGTTGTTTTATTTAAACCCCAAAGGGACCTTAACAACTCTCAGAGAGTTACTGACCCACCTTCAAAGTGCTAACAATCAGATGACTGCGAGGAATATAAATCCTTCCATTCCTCAGCATTCAGTCAGAACTCAAAATGCTTCTCGGATGAGAAGCAAAACATCTTCAAGAAGAGAAGAAAAAAGATAGAAAGTCCAGTTGCCTTTTGAAAAAAGCACCTTTGAGACAACCCTGACCTGGATGACTGAGGATCTCCATAGACATTGAGCATTGATCCTTTTGAACTTCGGTGTTGAAGAGCCCTCACGATGCTACGGACAGCCAAGAAAACAAACAAATGGATCATCAAACAAATTATCCAGATTTCTTACTTGAGGCGTAAATGACCAGACATAAATTATCCTAATCAGGATGCATTATGCGAAGACTCAGCTCTTCAAAAAAGATTCTAATGCTGGGAAAAGTGGAACTGAAAAGAGGAAGAAGATGACCGGCTGCAGTGTGAATGGATTCAGTCACAGTAGTGCTAAATGAGTGCACCATTGGGAGACATAAAATAACAGGTTAGGAGTAGATTATCATGGAGAAAATGTTTTCATTTTAATTATTAAAGTTTGTTATAAGAAATAAAAATAAGGAAATAGAAATAAAAGAAATAAGGAAATAGAAATAAAAAGGAAGATAAAGGAAAAAAAGGTGTAAAAAGAAAGTAAGTAGGGACATCTGGCTTTTTTCAGTACAGTAAAATACAAAAATCACAGCAATTTCCAAATAAAAATAAAACTACCTTGATTTTTATCTTAATTACAACAGTCAGTTTTGCCAACTCCATCACCTTTAACATCTATTTTTCCATGTGGGAATTAGTGTGTCTTTCCATCTTCTTGCATATAGAATTCTTACCATTGTCAATATACAGTGGGGCAAAAAAGTATTTAGTCAGCCACCAATTGTGCAAGTTCTCCCACTTAAAAAGATGAGAGAGGCCTGTAATTGTCATCATAGGTAGACCTCAACTATGAGAGACAAAATGAGAAAACAAATCCAGACAATCACATTGTCTGATTTGGAAAGAATTTATTTGCAAATTATGATGGAAAATAAGTATCTGGTCAATATCAAAAGTTCATCTCAATACTTTGTTATATATCCTTTGTTGGCAATGACAGAGATCAAACGTTTTCTGTAAGTCTTCACAAGGTTGGCACACACTGTTGCTGGTAAGTTGGCCCATTCCTCCATGCAGATCTCCTCTAGAGCAGTGATGTTTTGGGGCTTTCGCTGGGCAACACGGACTTTCAACTCCCTCCAAAGATTTTCTATGGGGTTGAGATCTGGAGACTGGCTAGGCCACTCCAGGACCTTGAAATGCTTCTTACGAAGCCACTCCTTCGTTGCCCAGGCGGTGTGTTTGAGATCATTGTCATGCTAAAAGACACAGCCACATTTCATCTTCAATGCCCTTGCTGATGGAAGGAGGTTTGCACTCAAAATCTCACGATACATGGCCCCATTCATTCTTTCCTGTACACGGATCAGTCGTCCTGGTCCCTTTGCAGAAAAACAGCCCCAAAGCATGATGTTGCCACCCCCATGCTTCACAGTAGGTATGGTGTACTTTGGATGCAACTCAGCATTCTCTCTCCTCCTAACACGACAAGTTGTGTTTCTACCAAACAGTTCTACTTTGGTTTCATCTGACCATATGACATTCTCCCAATCCTCTTCTGGATCATCCAAATGCTCTCTAGCAAACTTCAGACGGGCCCGGACATGTACTGGCTTAAGCAAGGGGACACGTCTGGCACTGCAGGATCTGAGTCCCTGGCGGCGTAGTGTGTTACTGATGGTTGCCTTTGTTACGTTGGTCCCAGCTCTCTGTAGGTCATTCACTAGGTCCCCCTGTGTGGTTCTGGGATTTTTGCTCACCGTTCTTGTGATCATTTTGACCCCACGGGGTGAGAACTTGCGTGGAGCCCCAGATCGAGGGAGATTATCAGTGGTCTTGTATGTCTTCCATTTCCTAATTATTGCTCCCACAATTGATTTCTTCACACCAAGCTGCTTGCCTATTGCAGATTCAGTCTTCCCAGCCTGGTGCAGGTCTACAATTTTGTTTCTGGTGTCCTTCAACAGCTCTTTGGTCTTCACCATAGTGGAGTTTGGAGTGTGACTGTTTGAGGTTGTGGACAGATGTCTTTTATACTGATAACAAGTTCAAACAGGTGCCATTAATACAGGTAATGAGTGGAGGACAGACGAGCCTCTTAAAGAAGAAGTTACAGGTCTGTGAGAGCCAGAAATCTTGCTTGTTTGTAGGTGATCAAATATTTTCCACCATAATTTGCAAATAAATTCTTTCCAAATCAGACAATGTGATTGTCTGGATTTGTTTTCTCATTTTGTCTCTCATAGTTGAGGTCTACCTATGATGACAATTACAGGCCTCTCTCATCTTTTTAAGTGGGAGAACTTGCACAATTGGTGGCTGACTAAATACTTTTTTGCCCCACTGTATATAGTAACAAAGTTCCAGATTTTCTTCAAAATCTTTCTCCATCAAACCTAAAAGGGAAACTTCTGATTTCAATTTTATACTTATTTTAAAAATGTATTAAGAATCTTCTAAATTAAGATAAAAACCTGATTCCAATATTTCTTTACTTTATCAGAAATGATAAAAACTACCCTTTGTACAGTTGCGTTTCCAGCATACGTTTGAAAGTTCCTTATACATCTTTGATAATTTTTCAAGTATTAAATACCAACGATACAGAGAAAATCTATTGATCACTAGGCGTTGAAAATGACTTGATGGCACATAATCATTTTCAGTTGATAAAATATTCATACAATAGTTAGTTGCTATCTACAAAAGAGAAGAGCTAACAAATGAAAGAAATATTAAGTTGAAGGCCGATGTTTTATCCATGTATTTATGTGGTTATGTGAAAATAATACTTAGTTATTATTGTAAGAGCTAAAACTGTAGTTAAGATTAAAGATTAAGAATTAAATATTGCAAATAAATAAAAATTTTCTCTTAGCAGAACCACTTTCCTGAAAAGAAACCACTTTAAAAATACATCCTAATCAAAAATATAAAATGTAATAAAACATTTGAAGTTTATGTAATTGTATTTAAAAATGCAATTTTTATCATAAAAATAAAATAAACATTTTCCTTATGTTTATACATATGCATGTGCATGCGCACACACATGGTTGGCACAATTTATAATAGTTTATCTTATAAAAATGATACCACTTTGTATATCATATTCAGCCACTAGGCTAAAATAGAGCTGAATATTTATGATTCAACCTTTGTGATTCATTGACCTTCCTAGGATGTTATTAGATGGTGAATATTGTTTAATTACACATAGACTGTAATCTGAACAAACAATTCTATTTGTTAAATTAGGTTTTATATTGTATGAGAATATACAATAAAAGTATAGTATTACTATTTTGCATGACATGTCTTTTATATGCTATCAATAACATGATAGCATTGTATGCTATCAATAACAAGTTTTCTCTAATGAAAAATACTAGAGAAAAAGACAAATATTCTTGTAAAAGATTGTCTTCTAGGCTTTTGGTCTTCTGAATGACTTTCAGCAGGGCCTTAGCCTTGAAAAATGGGATACTTTATACTGCAAGAAATGTTCTTGATTGTTGAACTTCCCATAGCCAAGGTGTTGTTTGGATTAACATTGTGGTTGTTATTGCAATTATGGTTTTGTTTTTAATCTGTCTTGGGGCCATGTTATTTGAGGGACCGCCTCTGCCTAGTTACATCTACTTGGCCAACCAAATTGGGAAGACAGTGTAATATTAAGGGTCCCATCTATTTTATTTTATTTATTTATATTCCACCTTTATTGTTTTTACAAATAACTCAAGGCATCTAACACATGCAGCGCACCATCCTCCTCCTTTTTTCCCCTACAACAACAATCATATGAAGTGGGTTGGGCTGGAGAGAGTGACTAGCCCCAATTCACCCAGCTGGCTTTTGTGCCTAAGGCAGGACTTGAGCTCTCAGTCTTTGGCTTTCTATACTGGTGCTTTAACCACTAGACCAAACTAGTTTACAGAAGTACATCTGGTGTGTCCAAGAAAAAGTGCCTTCTCTGTGGTGGTTCATTTCCTATGGAACATCATTCCCACTGGGATAAGATTGATATTATTTCAAAAAGCTCTGAAGATACGATTCTATTAGCAAGTCTATAGAGATTCTCAGATCATGGTTGTCCCAAAAGTACTTTTTCAAAAGGCAACCGGAACTTTTGTTTTTCCTTGAAGACCTTTCACTTCTCATCCAAGAAGCTTCTTCAGCTCTGACCTAGCCTGAGAAGTGAAAGGTCTTCAAGGAAAAACAAAAATTCTGATTGCCTTTAGAAAAAGCACTTTGGGATTAGGGACCCCAGGTTGCTATAGAGCCAATCAAGTGATTGTTGTGACTGTGCTGGGGGAGGGGAGGGGGGCTTATAGGCTTGAAGATTTTAATTTTGTACGCCGCACGGAATCAATGTATTAGTTGGGCACCCCTATAAATTTGTTTAATAAATTGATTACTGAGGGAGGTATGTAAAGCATATTGACCTAGTAAATAGATACATAAGTCTTGGTTTCAGCAGCAGTATTTTTAGAAGAAAAAAAAATCCTTTAATCAATTTAGTTTTCATTAAATTAAGTAAAATGTTAAACATAAGTAAGATAGGATCTAGAATATTTTAATACGTATGATACTGGCTTTTATCCATGAAGCATGATCACATATGTTGATACAGATCAGTAATGAGATTTCATATCCCATTTAATAGATAACAAATATCTGTGCACTTTCCTTATGAGATCCATGCATATGTTGGAAGAAATATCCAGGTCCAAGTCCAAGCCGGGAGAAAGGCACTGAAGACAAAATGGAGGCTGATTGGAAAGAGTGTCCATTTATTGATGAACAGAAGCACGTGTTTGTGGTTGTGGTGCAGCTGACCACATGGCGTTGAGAGGGGGGACGGTATTTATACCTTCTCTCCTTTTTTAATGTTTCCTAAAATATTTCATTCTTCTAGGAGAGGGGTGGTTTTCTACACATAATTTGTTACTTAGGACAAACGTACAGATCCAAAGGAGTATTTGGGAATTTGAAGCCATTAGTCTTCTCTTCTGAAGTTGGAGAATAAAATCTCTTTAACTATGGAGAAAAGCTTTGTATATTTCTTCTCTGATATTTCTTTCTACTTTGGGGAAGTTCAATAATTAACAAGCAGTGAGAAACAGCCTTCCTTGCTGGTTAATTTCCAAGCATGCTGAGTCTATGGTTACAGCCTCCTTAAGCCTTGCCCTACTCTGGCTATGATTTACATAGGCTTCATTTAAAACTTCCAGTAGAAGTACTTGATTTCAATTTGGTATGACTCTTTACATTTGCTGATCATAAAATTACTAAATCAATTTTAAGTAATGTAATTATAAATATAGTAATTTGGTTGCTGTGAATCTTTAATGGTCTGGGATACTAAGCAACAGAGACCATGGCTTGATATATGTATAGTATGAATAGGATCAGACAAGATATTCTTGGTAATTAAAAATACTATTTTTATTTGTACGGCTGTGATTTTCAGGGAAGCCTTCAGCTTTACACATAGTAACAACTAGTTTATATAATAGATACTTATGGTATATTAGTAACAGATTCAGTAATATTGAAACTTTCCATTTCAATATTGCTTTGTAACGTGTGTAGGAAAGGTAACTACATAATTGACCAAATATACTTGGCAGCTAGACAGGGAAATTGGGTTCTGGTAGCACAGTGATGAAGAATTAACAAATGATCAAGCCTTTATTTAATTTCCTTATTTATTTCCTGAGAACTGAGGCCATTAAAAATTGCTGTGAGAAAAATGGGTTCATGGATTTTAGACTTCATTTTTTTCCCTTCCTGTTTTTGTCAAGTCTAATTTTTTTGAATATACAGTTCAAGAAATCACTGTTCTTATAATGACTAATTGAGGTGTGTGCAAACAGTAGGAAAATGTGTTGCATCTCCTCATGCAGCTAACAGTGAAGGTAAATATACATTTGACATACTTTCCTGTAATTTTCTCTGATTATCACAGATGGTTTGCCAGTTAAGGTAATTTCACTATTGTATGTCAAGCAATAGATAAGCAGAGAGGGAATATTCTTTTCTCTCTTTCAGTCATATCTCTGGCTTGTTATTATTAAATCTGTCTTAATTCCTTTTAATTTCTGCTTCCTATCAAAACAATGTTTTGATAGCTTGCAAATAAAGTTTCAGATTATTTCAATGACTATAGTTGGCCATTAAAGACTTTATTAATTTAGAATTTTATGATAGTATTTTAGTAGCATGATATTTTGCTTGTATTTTGGATAAATAAGCTGGCCAAAATGTTTATCTGTTGCTGTATAGCAGAGGTCTTCAAACTTGGCAGCTTTAAGACTTGTGGACTTCAACTCCCAGAATTCTCCAGCCAGCATAGTCCACAAGTCTTAAAGCTGCCACGTTTGAAGACCTCTGCTGTATAGTAATGGTAGCCTTTTGTAATATAGACATTAGATTTCAAATTCCTGAATTCTCACCAGTGTCCACGCTCACTGGGAAATTCTGGGACTTGAATTTTGATGTCAAGATCGGGAAAAGTTTTGTTTTGATTAGACCCAGGTTCATTTTGTTTGTCATTCAGATCTTAATTGTATGCCAGAGATTTCCGAATTATAATATTTGGAACAGTCTGGATATTCCTTATTACTTTGAAGCCTATTTGTTCCTTTAAAAATCCCCCATAGAGATGTTATGCCACAGTATTGTGGAAAGAGAAATGAATTACATATTTTACTCAACCTGTCTAAAATTAGCACTATACATTGAACTGTGTAATATCTGTAGTAGCCTTTGGAGATACTGTATTACAACATTGTTTCTACTATCTAAGAATGGTACAGATTTCTGTATCGGGGGCATATGGTTACCAAAATTAAAACAAGCAATACGTCATTATAGAGTTCAGACAGACTGAGAGCTGACAAGGAGTAAAGCTGGTTTTCTCTGAAGCTGACTGAGAAGGAAGAACAGATTTACAATTCACTGCCTTTTATCCAGTGCTCTGTGTTTGTATTGTGTGTGTCTGTTTAAATTTTATTTGTTTGTTTATTTGTTTATTCAATTTCTATGGCCGCCCAACTCAACCAAGTGACTTAGGGTGTCTTACAGTTCTAAAAATATAAAATTATGAAAACATTAAAATAAACCATCCACAAAATAAGTACAAACAGCAACTGTGATAATTAATCAGCTAATAGTAAAGCCAAGTAACATGTTTCAAGCCCCAGGCCCCAATACATAGCCATGTTTTTAAAGCTATACAAACAGCCAACAGGGTTGGGGGTATTCTAATCTCTGAGGGGAGAATATTCCACAAAGCAGGGGCTACATGTAAATGTATAGTTATTATGTTTTTAACCTACAAAACTACTCTGGGAATAAATCACAGTGTCATGGACCAGGCAAATTAGCACTGCTAATATGTCTATTTATATGCAGAACCTATAATATTCTCATAGTTATTTAAAGTTACAGTATGTTTAACGTTCTAAATTCAAAGCTAATCAATTGTTAACTGGTTGTTTTTCTGTTATCTTTGTCTTCAGTTTGTGGCAAGTGTTTGTTTGACTTCATTATTGGCAACTCTAGGGTTAGGGTTAGGGAAAGACTAAAAAAGTTGATATAAACCTCCTACCTACATCTTTAATAATATTTATTTTATTATTCTAAAGCAGTTTTCTTAAATTGGAAATCTCCAGATAACCTCATCTCTGATATGGATGGCCAGTTTTCCTAAAAGATAAATGATAATAAAGAGAAACGTGGTCCCATTTCATTTAGTGGCATTCAGATTCCTGTTGCTTTAAGGTGAAAAGAATGCTAACTGATTTTAAGGATTCATGCACAAATGTCAGTTATGGTGCCAAAAGGGACTTTTTTGGCATCTAAATTCCAGCTAGATGCCATGTCTTGGAGGATCCCCTTAAGAAGTAAAAAACTGAAACAGCATTTTAGGAATGGCAAAATAGGCATCTCAATGTGCATATGATTCCACCATGAAAATTTTAAAATTTGTTTAGGTATGTTCATTGGCAGGAGAGTCAAATGACAACGAGCTGTTCGTTCAGTATGCTGGGCATTTGCAGTAAACTAGAATTCTTCAAAATATTGGCTTAGCATGGCTTGCAAATACACTAAAGTGTTAGAGTTTTTATTGAATATGCATATGGCATGTATGCCTATAGCATGTATTTAGGACTTGCAGCATAATCAAACATGGTTACAGTATAAATGACACTAAGCCTTGATTTAGCTGTTTTTTAATCACTATTGATAATATAGGGTTTTTCATTGGCTACTATTATTATTAGATTTATATCATCTATATCTATATATCTATATCTATCTATCTATCTATCTATCTATCTATCTATTTATCTATCTATCTATCTATATAAAGGCAAAATACCATTTACGCATCATCACAAAATCTCCAGAACCATAAAGCCTACAAACTTGAAATTTGCCACGTATGTTCCTCTTGGCTTCTAGGTGCTCACTAAGAAAGGATTTTTTGAAATGACCATCAGAGCATTAGTATTTCCTATATTATTATTAACACACTCTGATGCTAAGGAGTTCTACTCCCCCTCCCCACCTGAAAAGAAATCTGTTTCAAATGCAAAACACAAGCAGAGGAGAGGAGTTTCTGTTTCAGTTTTGCTTTCACAGCAGCAAGCAGCTTTACTACAGAACAGTTGAGCTAAGCCACGGCCAGGCTCCTTCCTGTCTCCTCCTTGCTCACACAGCAAATACTGTTTCACTTTCCAAACAGCCCTCTAATGCTAAGGAGTTCTACTCCCCCTCCCATCTGAAAAGAAATCTGTTCCATGCACTGATGCTAAGAGTTCTACTCCCCCTCCCCACCTGAAAAGAAATCTCTTCCAAAACACAAGCAGAGGAGAGGAGTTTCAGTTTCAGTTTTACTTTCACAGCAGCAAGCAGGGGATAGCATAGGGGAGGCTTCTGTGGGGCAAGGCTGAGGGAGAGAAGGGGATAGGATAGGGGAGGCTTCTGTGAGGCAGACTGAGGGGGAGGGGAGAGGCGATTGTAAATACTCATTAATTTTCAAGCTGTAAGTATTGGTTTATCAAGCCCGATCACATAGTTTCATAGCGGAGCATGGGTATTCAGCTAGGGCCCTTATACAACTCAAGGCAGTATGTATAATATCTCCATGTTTTCTCTATAACACAGGTGTCAAGGTTGCCACATCACATTGCCATCACGTGACCTATTGCAGTGGTTTCCCCCTTTGCGGAGCTGGGATAGGCGTGGCCTGCGCGTGATGCATCCAACCCATGGACTGCCAGTTTGCCCTGCTCTATAACAAGTCTGTAATTTTAGTTGAAAGAGAGTGACCAGCTCTAAGTCAGCCTGATTTCAATTTTTTTTTCCTTCCATTATTTTTTGTTTGTATATAGCCAGTTTAGTTAAGTTACCAGGCTAGAAAGCAGGAGACTGAGTTCTACTCCCATTTTATCCATGAAGGCCAGCTGGATGTCCTTGGGCCAGCTCCCTCTCTTAGCCCAATTCAACCTTATTAAGTAGTCCTGGTTTTGCATTTTACAAATGAATAAATAAATAAAAATGTTAAATTCTATGTTTTTGTTTTAAATGGCTCTTCTTCCTTGAGATCTGATTTTATCCTTATGGCTGTTTGTAAATACATCAGCCATGGTATATTTGAGCCTTCAGTAAGTAGTGTTTTTAGTCTATTTGTAGAATCTGAGTGAACTATATCTCCATATGTAATTACATTTTTCTTGCTGTAATTATCTTTGCCATGAAAAACATTTGAAGAAGAAGCTAGAGGTAAATTGTAAAGCTTACTATTCCCTTAGCAGAATTCCATATTTTTACGAAAAGTTGTGCAATAATATGTCCTCTTAAGTTTTTTTTCCTCCTGTGTAACTCTCTAACATAAATATTTATGACATCCATTGGCTAAGTCAGCTCCTAAAATTGTCATTCTGCTATTTGGAAATTTTATCTACTTGTTAATGTGACAGGCAGCTTGTTTTATGATACTATATAAAATTTGGAAGGGCGAGGCCACTTCTCTCTGTGTACAATATTTTGTTTGACTCTTCTGCTCCATATGAATTTGCAGGTAGTCCTTGCTTAACAAAGATGATTGGGACCGGAATTTTCATTGCTAACCATAGCGCTCCTAAAGTGTGATGTCATTTGATTACATTGCTTAGCAGTGGCAATCTGGCAGTCACTGTTAAGCAAGAATTGCTGGTTGTTAAGCAACAACCTCACATGACTCTGATTTGTGACATCCTGCTGTCTTCCAACAAGCAAAATCAGTGGGGAAGCCGGTAGGAAGCCATAAGTTCCAGGCAGTTCACAAGCAGATGGTGTGAATGGTATAGAGACACCTGAGCAGCATCTGGGCATGGGAGGGATGCTGCTGCGCAGGCAGGAGAGTGCTGACGTGTGAGCATGGCCAGGTGGGGGGGCGGGCGGGCATGCGCTATGGAGTGCAAACAGGGGTTATATCAGTTTAGTTTTAGTTTTAGTTTTATTAAATTTTTATACCGCCCTTCTCCCAAGGGGACTCAGGGCGGTGTACAGCCAAGATAAAACCAACAATACAAAAGTTAAAAACAATTTAAAATTATTAAATTATCAGGTTGGCATATGCTACAAAGTATGAGATCCTTGTAGTCGTGGGGCTCCTCCGGAGGAAAAGCAGCAGGGGCAACTTCCCTACTGGCTTATCCAGTGACTTTGCTCGTGAGAAGACAGCAGAGAAGATTGCAAATGGTGATAATATGAATCTAGAACGCTGCAACCCTTGTAACTATGAGGTGGTTGTCAAGCGTCTGAATTGCAATCACGTGTCTGCAGAGGGTGCTGTGACAGTTGAAACTTTGAGGACCGTTCTTAAGTACCACTCATTTAACACCATCACAATTTCAAATGGTTGCTGAATGAGTTTTTCATTCATTCATTCATACAAGAACTCCCTGTACTGACAGTTTCTTGTTATTCATGTAAAATTCTCTCTGAAATTCTGATTGGTGTCATTTGAAATAGTTTCGCTTTGGTAGTACATTCATGTTGATAATTGCAAAAGATCCTAATCAAGAAACCATTAGGTTCCTCCATCTCTTAAGTACTCTCTATGAATTTTAAAATCTGTTGCTTCTTTATCACCTTGTAATTTTTCTGCCAATATTTCTAATGCAGTGATAAATGTTAATAAGGGAGTGAATTGATACCCTTGCCTTCTTTCTTTACTGGTATCATGCCTATTTGGATTTCATTTCATGGTGTCCTGATTTCTAGTCCAGTCTCATTTTTGTAAAATATTTGAGTGGTTCATTTACTTTTGCTTGGTGCCTGATGAAAAGAAACAAAACGCAAAATACTAAAAGACTGTTGTGTCTTGATCATTTAAATCAGAATTAACAAGAAAGTTTGTCTTGTTCTTCAAAGGTTGAAGAAAATTATAATTAAATGGATCACTTAAAATATGCTTGAGAAAAGAGGATGCTTCTGTTATAAATAGCATATCTTAATAACTTTGTAACTTTTAAACAGTTATTATATATTTTTTCTGGAAAGTGGCTCAAAGAGGGGGTTTTCTGATTGAGTAGAGGAAGTAGCTAGAACAGTTTTCCATCTCGGTATTCTGTTGTTCTGTTGAGGCTGTGGTTACAGTTAGTGTCCCTCAGGAGTTTTTAACAATATCGCTATGGTTATTATGCCCAAGACATTTTATATTTGTTTTGAATATAAACTAACAAGGAGGAAGTTGATTTAATAAAGTGAGGTTATTTAATTGTATTCTGCCAAGTGGTGTTCTCTGCTACTTTATCCACTTCTGCCTTAAATAAAAGAAAATTTGAATAGTGAGAACAGAGCATGGGTGTACATATGCTTTAAATAAAACTATTTATGTGGTTCTGTTATGAGGGGAGATAGATGTAGAATCTGTTTCAGAAATTAGAACCCAACAAATGTGCAGAAATTATCAGCTTTATTTATTTAGTGAAAAGCCATATAGCTGCCCATTTTAAACACCATGGGCCTTACACATAATAATAAAAACAACAAATACTGTACATAAAACCATTGCAGAAACCTCTGGTACTCTCCAAAACACCCCTCCATTCAACAATGTCACTGGATTCCAACTTTTCTCTACCCCAACACAAGTGGGGGAAAAGCCAGATCTTCAAGGCTTTCCAGAAGGCTGCAAACTCCAAGGAAAGATGTTCCAAATTAATTAATTGTAAGTAATTAAGCAAACATGCTGTAGATATCTACCATACATCAGTTTGACCTATGACTTTTTTCTGACCAGAAAGGGGATAATTACTTAGGACTGGAACAAAAGTGGAATATATCCGTAAGGGTATCTTCTGCTTTGTGGAAAAACAACATTTTCCCCCTTTTCTGTTTCTGTAGTCATTTCTGAAAACACCTAGAGTTTCAGTTATACTGAATTATAGTTACCAAACAGTTTTGTTTTTTTCTCCCCAGCATCTGATTCTTCTCCACAAATAGCATGAGATGGTTTGGTAATTATAAAAAATGTTATTTAGTTCTTTCAAGTTCTAACCCATTGTTTTTGAAAGACTTATTGTTGAGAGCTACTGGCTTGAAAGCAACATTGGAAGAACTAGTTAGTCGTGTTACATTCTTCTTAGATCATAAGTGACTGCTTGGGGGCATACCAGATGTTCTGAGAGTTGTATTTTACCTGCGCTTGCCAATGAAATAAGAGATACTAGTAAGCATGGATCTTTGTCAACTTGAATAACAAATATGGTCTTTTTTTTTTTTTAACGAAACATTAAAAACATTAACAATGCTGGGACTTTGGCTGGATTTTAAATACTGCACATAAACATATTTCTCATTCCTGTTAGAAATTAGAACCTCTTAATAAGATAATAAACAGAAATTCTTGGAAAGACATTTTTTTTCTGTGTGAATCTCTAACTGATCTTTAAAAGTTCTTTTGGGTGGGGTGCAGGGTAGCTATTAGGAGAAAAGTGATTCTAACTTCTATAAAGTTAGTTTAAGATTAAACCCAAAGTTTTCAGGATCCATGCCAGCTTTGAATGCTAGAAAAAGATTTCCAAAATATAAATGGAAGCACAGAAAATCTAATTATAATCACTAGAATTTCTGAATACAAGTAGCCTACACATACATGAAAAGAAGGCAGCCAAAGAAAGTGGTTGAGGAGCATATTAGTAAATGAAGTGCAGCTGTACATATTGATTAAATGAAAGTGCCTGGGTTATTTCAACATTTTCTGTGACTCAACCTACAGCAGGTTTCACATAGTTAAGTTATAATTTCTATTAATTTGACACACCTAAGCCAATCTCTCATTCCTATGTGTAACACAGCCAATACCAATTTTATTTTTACTAATTTCCAAAAGTGTACACAGAATTCTAACTCCTAGTTGAAGCTTTCCAGAATTGTATGTATCCATGTATTTAATATATCTCTACACTTTTCTATGCAGATACAGTTCATATTTATTGTTACAAATATATATGTGTGTATGTACACAAAACAATGCAAAAACCATAAATGTTTTATTTAAAATTGAGGTAAGGAGAATAAAAAGACAACCATTCATAGATAAAATCTAGGTAAAAATATTAGTTTTCAGTAGAAGGCTAAAAGTTGTCGTAGGAGACACCTACGTAAGTAAGTTCTTTCCAGACAGCAAGCACTAGTACACAGAATAGCCATGTGGGAATAACTACTGTACAAGTTGGCAGGAGAATTTATTTTGTTGGGGAATTACCCGCAAAATGTGTAACGAAGTATGCTATCTGTGTAGATGTTTTGTGGGATGCAGTGATCATCTTAATATGACTTAAAGTACTTAAAGAACATCACTACTGACTTTGCAGTGATAACTGGATCACAATAAACTCGGCTGCTTCAGAAACATTGCAGAGATACAACAAATGCAGAGCTGCCACTCACAGTGTGGAAAATAGTTAAAAGGTTGCTTTGAAGACCTGTGGAAACTGCTGGTCACATGTACCCTGCAGTTCTCTCTGTCATTATGTGCTCTCAGATCTCTTCACTTAGAAGAAACTAACTCTAGTATGTGGCCCTCACAATTAAGAACTTGACATTAAATTGGTACTATTGCAATATGCTTAATTAACATGAACTTTAATATACACTGCACACTCACTTATTTAGAACTTATAAATATAATTTTCTTTTTTTTACAAGCATAGTAAAGAGAATTAATAGTATAATTGCAGAAGATAAATTATACTTATATACTTGTGTGAGATTCAGAATTCAAAGAACATGAGATCTCATCTCTCAAATGATGTGTTCAGTTGTGACTTACATAAACCACAATTACTTTAAAAAATTATAAACCACGGTTTGGAAATCACAATTCATACAGTATACTTAGTCACAAAAATGACATTGTATTTTTCAGTGACTGTAAACCCGTCTACAGATTTAGTTTTTTCCTTCGTAGAAATAGATGTGTGCTTTATAGCACAGGTGTCAAACTCGGAACTGGCATGGGCATGGCCTGCGTGTATCGCATCCAGCCCAAGGGCTGCCAGCTTGAAGCCCCTGCTTTATAGCATATTTTAGTCGCTGCTTCAGAAACAGCCAGAGCATTCATTTATTCTATCTCATTTACCAGCTCACAACAGTTCACAGTATAGATCTAAAACAATAATACAAATTTGGTAATCGAATACATTTTACTACATCAGATCTATTATTATCTTCATAAATTACTATGATCCATAGCTGGTGAATATTCATAGCTCCAAACTTAAAATATTTGAGCAGTAAAATTTAAGTAATATATTAAGTAATATGTTGGGTGGTTGTGGAAGGAAGTTTGGATATAAAAATGTTCTTTAGCTTCTTAAAAAATACAAACCAAGAATGGAATAGTCTGAACTTCTAGGGAGAGGGAAATCCATAAATACAGTGATGCTACTAAGAAAGTTGACCCCTCTAGTCATTTTCAGGTGAGCCTCTTTATGGCTTGGCAGGTTTCAAAGCATTAAAGGATTTATGTATCAGGCTCCTTGAATTTGAACAAGAACAAAATGGGAAGCTATTATAGTGTTGACAGAATAGATATTATAGGCTGTCATTGGGCAGCACGCAACAGAAGTCTGGATGACATATTCTGGACCCAGTGCAACTTCTAAATTTCTTTCAAGGATAATCTGCTTTACAGTAATTTAATCAGTAGATAGCCCTTGTATGCATAATAATAGCCTGATTAGACCTAACCAAGAAGAGGTGTAGTTGTAAGTCATAAAGAGGTTAGGACTTCTCTACCCCAATCAAATCTCTCCAACTACTAATTTGTCTGGTTTCAGTTTCAAGTTTTTACAGCTTCTCTGGTCACAATTCGGGATCAACCAGGAATCAGCCCAAGACGTATTTGGTTAACATGGAAAGGAGTAGACTTGGGTGGTCATCTACCTATAGATTGTATTCAGTCCCACAATCCCTGAAGATCACTTCTAGCAACTTTATACAGATGCTAGAAAACATGGGCGATACACTTAAAGTTTGTGAGATCCTTTAACTCAAAAGTTGTAAAGTGGAATAATAATCACCTGAATTACAATCTGAAGCCTTTAGTCCAGGAAGGAGTAGAACCTCAACAGATATATTTCCAATCCCTAACTTTGGAATATCATGGTGGATGATATTAAAAGCTGCATAGAGATTGAAGAGTAATTACATGTCACATAAGCAATGCCTTCTTACATTGTCATGTCACCATGTGGCTGTCAGATGATATCATTCCTCGCCCAGAAGGAAGAGCAGGAAATGGTTAGTTTAAAATGTTTTTATTTGGTTCTGAAAGCCTTTAATGCACCAGCCCTTTCTATAATTTTATGATGTACCTAAAAAGAAAAGAAAAAAAATTCTCTAAAATTAGTAAATGTGTAGGACTCTGCTAAGTGGACAATAAAATTAAGATAGGCAATGAATGCATTTCTTTATTTGCAGTTCAGTAATACAAAAATCTTCATTATAGAAGATTAATTTAATAAAATCAATACTAAGACAAGATTCTCAGTCCATAATTTCAAAACATTCTGATTCATAAAATTTTTGTCCAACATCCCTACGCATTTAGCATAAATGCTAAAAGCATTTATGCTGAGAAGCATAAATTCCTAATTCTTCTGAAACTTTAATTCCGTTGAACATCTGATCACCAAGAAGTCACAAATTCGTTGGATTTATTACTAAATCATTCCATGACATTACTGAATCATTGTTCCAATTATTTTGCAATGCACATGATGCCATTTGTTGCCTATGTTGAGTTATTGTAAGTAATCTGCTGCTTCTAAACTATTTTACTGCCCAGCTATTAATTTTCTATATGTTTGTTTGTTTGTTTTGTTTTATTAAATTTGTATACCACCCTTCTCCCAAAGGACTCAGGGCAGCCAGAATTAAAATACATACAGTAGAAAATTTAAAATAAATTAAAACAGAATTAAATCAGTTTGGCTTCCCTAAATTTTTTAAAACCCTTTACCCATAAAATAGCCCATTAAAATTTTAAGCCAGCCCGGCTTGCTGGAATAAGAAAGTCTTCAATGCTCGGCGGAAAGTACAGAGGTCCGGGATCAGTCGTATTCCTGGGGGTAGCTCGTTCCAGAGGGCGAGTGCCCCCACAGAGAAGGCTCTCCCCCGAGGGTCGTCAGTCGAAATTGCTTGACCGACGGCACCCTGAGGAGACCCTCTCTGTGGGAACGGATTGGCTGGTGGGAGGTTATCGGTGGCAGAAGGTGGTCTCGTAAGTATCCGGGCCCTAAGCCATGGAGCGCTTTAAAGATGAGAAACAATACCTTGAAGCGCACCGGGAAGACCACCGGGAGCCAGTACAGCTCGCGCAGGAGAGGTGTTACATGGGAGCGCCATGTCGCCCCCATAATTACCCACGCGGCTGCATTCTGGACCAGCTGGAGCCTCCGGGTGCTCCTCAAGGGGAGCCCCATGTAGAGAGTGTTGCAGTAGTCCAGGCAAGAGATGATGAGGGCGTGAGTGACCATGCATAAGGAGTCCTGATCCAGAAAGGGACGCAACTGGCATATCAGGCGAACCTGATAAAAAGCCCCCCTGGCCACGGCTGTCATATGCTCTTCTAAAGACAGCCGTGCATCCAGGAGGACACCTAAGTTACGAGCCCTCTCCGTGGGGCCAATGACTCGCCCCCAATAGCCAGCGATGGCACCAGCTGGCTATATCGGGATGCCGGAAGCCACAGCCACTTGGTCTTGGAGGGGTTGAGCCTGAGCCTGTTCCTCCCCATCCAGACCTGCACGGCCTCCAGGCACCGGGATATTACTTCAAGGGCATCGTTGGGGTGGTCTGGGATGGAAATGTACAGCTGAGTATCATCAGCGTACAGATGGAACCGCACCCCAAATCCACGGATGATCTCACCCAGCGGCTTCACATAAATGTTGAACAGGAGAGGCGAAAGGACCGACCCTTGCGGCACCCCACAAACAAGGTGCCTCGAGGTCAACCTCTGCCCCCCAGCCAACACGGACTGCGACCGGTCGGAGAGATAGGAGGAGAACCACCGTAAAACGGTGCCTCCCACTCCCAACCCCTCCAGCCGGCGCAGCATGATACCATGGTCGATGGTATCAAAAGCCTCTGAGAGATCTAATAGGATCAGAACAGAGGAACATCCCCTGTCCCGAGCCCTCCCGAGATCATCAACCAACGCGACCAATGCCGTTTCCGTGCTGTACCCAGGCCTGAAGCTGGACTGGAACGGATCCAGATAGACAGTTTCACCCAGGTACTGTGGGAGCTGTCGCGCAACCACACTCTCAACAACCTTCGCCACAAAGTGAAGGTTGGAGACAGGACGGTAATTTGCCAAAACAGCCGGATCCAGAGAAGGCTTCTTGAGGAGGGGCCTCACCACTGCCTCTTTCAAGGTGGGAGGTAAGAAACCCTCACTCAGAGAAACCTCTGAGTGAGAGTTTATAATCCTCTGGAGCCAGCCTCGTATAACCTCCCGGGTAGCCAGCACCAGCCAGGAGGGACACGGGTCCAATAAACGTGGTTGCGTTCAACCTCCCCAGCATCCTGTCCACGTCCTTGGAAGTCACAGGATCAAACTCCTCCCAGATAACATTCTCAAGACCTGCCTCGGACACCTCGCCTGAACCCACCCAGTCAGAGTCCAGGCCGTCCCGAATTTGAGCGATTTTATTGTGCAGATAATGCGCAAAATCCTCAGCACGCCCTTGCAAGGGGTCTTCCCGCGTTCCCAGATGGAGAAGGGAGTGGGTCACCCTAAACAGGGCAGCTGGGTGATTATTTGCTGACGCGATAAGAGCAGAAAAGTAATTACACTTTGCCGCTTTTATCGCCACTAAGTAAGTCTTGATATAAGACCTCACTAGTGCTCAGTCAGATCTAGAACGACTAGCCCTCCAACTACTCTCTAGGCGTCTTTTCCGGCACTTCATCTCCCTCAGCTCCTCGGAGAACCAAGGAGCTGGGCTGATTTGGCGCCAGGTCAGAGGCCGCAAAGGCACGACCCGATCTAAAGCACCAGCGGCCGCCCTATCCCAGGCAGCCACCAGGTCTTCTGTCGAGTCGTGAGCCAGAGTCTCAGGGAATGGCCCAAGCTCCATTTGGAACCTATCAGGATCCATCAGGCGCCTGGGGCGGAACCACCTAGTCGGTTCCGTCTCCCTGCGGCGGGGTGTAGTGGTCAGGAAGTCAAATCTAAGGAGAGAATGGTCTGATCATGACAAGGGTTCGATGACTATGTCCCCTGTATCTAGACCATTCAGCCACTGACCAGAGACAAAAACCAAGTCCAGAGTGTGTCGTCCTGCGTGAGTAGGGCCATGAATTAACTGGGTCAGGTCCATGGCTGTCATGGAAGCCATGAACTGCCGAGCCACCTCCGACGTTTCACCGATGGACGGCAGGTTGAAATCCCCCATGACCAAAAGCCTGGGGGTATCAACCGCCACCCCGGCTATGACGTTGAGGAGCTCGGGCAGGGCCGCTGCCATGCAGCAGGGAGCCAGGTACGCAATCAGCAAGCCCACCTGCATCCCATGGCCCCACTTCACAAGGAGAGACTCACATCTGGCTATCTGAGGTACAGTGGCCTCCCTAGGATCGAGGCCTTCCTTTACAATAACCGCCACTCCCCCACCGCTACCCTGGGCCCTCGGCTGATGAAATGCGCGGAAGCCCGGTGGGCACATCTCAACAAGGGGGACCCCTGGCCCAATATAGCAGGATGTGTGGTCTTTGAAATGTAAGTAACAGAGACAAATTTACCTAAAGGAGTTTAAATCACTAGAGAAACATAGTAAACTGGGTTGATGATATAAATTATTTATATAATGTTATTAATATTAATATTAATTAAGTAAATTAGTCAATGTATAATTCTATAAATATACAGAATATTTAAGCAACAATTACAACAAAAAATACAGGCTTAATTGTGATTAAGGGAGGACTACCAGGGGAAAGAGTATTTATTTTTTCCTGTACCAATGTTTCTTAAAGTGCTATCCCCTAATTCCTGTTGGAATTCTAGACTCCACCACAAACTGCAGGTACAATTCCAGCTGGCAGGCATTAATGTAAGGAAAACATACGGGTGGTGGTGTAGGTATCTCATAGGGCTTTTCAGCCACTCCAATCAGAGCCAACTCTTAATCATACAGTTCCTATCTCTGTAACTCAGATTGTATCAGAAACCAAATTTCACATCAATGATATGTCTAGAGTGGAATAGATAACCACACAGCCAACCATACTTTCAACTAATTACTTAAGATTTTCCTAATGCCAAAGTGAGAGGGGCTTTTTGTGCCAGAATATGTTATTTCCAAAGGAAAGACTGTCATAAAAGCCATCTTGTCACTGTGAAGGTGATAGTTTTTCAGTTATGGGGCATGGAGAGAGCCTGCTCTACTTGACTTGCAATCAGGGCCGGATTTAGATGAAAAGAGGCCCTAGGCTATTCCGCTTATGAGGCCCTTTCACCTATAGTGAAAGTGTAATTTTAATTTTGCTAACAATTTGAATGGAGGCCCCTCTTGATCTTGAGGCCCTAGGCTGAAGCCTAGTTAGCCTATAGGAAAATCCGGCCCTGCTTGCAATAAAGGTAGCCCTGCATATATTCAAGCATGCAGGGTGTTAAAGGTGATGTCCAGCAGCTTAAATTACTTATCCTTATATTAATTATCAAATCCTGGAATATCCTTTAACGGAGGGTTCTGAATTTTATTCTCTTTCCTCCAAACTCTCTGGAATTGCTTTTTTTAAAAAAATAAATAAAGGTACACTGCAGATCTGTGCCCCCACCCCATATAAGGTTACCAGCCCTTTGAGAGATCAAGCAGCAATCCCAAATTTTTCTTTTGGAAACCATCAGTTTCACATAATGATTTTGCAAGAGAGGGATGACTTGAATGTGCAGTTGGGCAACACATGTAAGTATTATGTAAGAAGCAAACTATGTTCAACCGAAATAAGATGCCTTGATGTTTACTAAGGGAACAGAAACTACAGGGATTATTAAAAATGGGCGTGCATGTCTTGCTGTATACTGTAATGTTCCGTAGTGCTGTTTTGGTAAAGTAGGCAACAACCATTTTGTTTTCTTGCTATCTTATTTGTTTACAATATTTTTGTATTGAGTTGGCAGCTGCTTCTGAACTGCTGCTGCTGCTGCTGTTTTTCATGTTCTAATATATCAGGGATGCAAAGACAATTTCAAACCGTGGGATGGTTTGGGGGAGGGAAAGTGAAATTTTATATGTGTGCTTCACAGTTGAAATATTAAAGATGGCAAGATAAATTTCAGATTCCAAAATTGCCTAAAAGCACTACTGGAGGAGAATATTTTGAAATGTATATTTAACTCCAGGCAGTTTCTGAAATAGTTCGTGTTTATTCAGAAACAATTTAATGGGGATAAAATGTATATTTTCAATGAAAGGGTCTTGCTTTTTAAAGAAGAAATATCCTGAAGTCAGCAGTTTTGTATAGTTCAACTTTCCTTTTGATGTTTATCCCCACTGTGTCTCATTAGTCTGTGTCTCATTTTGGCGGTATAGACTTCCTTATTTTTCCCTATGAGCTATAAATACTAAATTACCAAATTGGTTATGGTCACACATCTACCCACGTATGTCTTAAAGAAAGCTTTTAAAATATTTAATGTTTCTGTTTCATTCTACAGCAATGTGAGTATGGGAAAGAGAGAGATTATGTATAATTTAAGGTAACTAAGCTTTTAGGAATGTAAGTGAAATGGAATAAGATAGACATCTGATCCCAAGACATCTGATCTTGTAAATACTTACAAGAATAAAATATATGCAAAATGCTACATATTATTTTAACTAGATGTGAAAAAACAAAGAATCTGATGTATAGATGGAGTAAGTTGAAAGTATGTAAATAAAGCTAATGGAAGTTTATTTTAAAAGTATTATTTCATGTTACATTAAAAAAAAACCTATTTCGACTTCATGCTGGTTGAAATACCATAGTCTGCATTAATTTTTAGTAAGAAGGATTTTAATTTCATATAAGAGGCAAAAATTTTAGTGTCTCATTCAATCTCATTTAATCGTAGGACTCAAGCATGGATTGACTTCTGAGAACAAGGCTAACGTACCAGCAAGAAACAAACTAGGAAAAATTGATGTTGTACAGATAGTCCTTGAGTTATAACTGCATTTGAGACTGGGATTCCCATTGCTAAGCAATGCAGTTATAAAGTGCAGTATCATGTGACCACTTAATGACCCGCTCATAATGATAGAAGAGAATAAAATAGAATAACAGAATTGGAAGAGACCTTGGAGGTCTTCTAGTCCAACCCCCTGCTCAGACAGGAAACCCTATAGGTCAGGGAAATGGAGCACAGAGTGCATACATAATACCTACATGAGTGCAAGTAGGCCAGAAAGGAGGATGCAGAGTGCATGCAAGCAAAGATGAGAAAGCAAGTATGGTGCATGTGAATGAAGAAAGGCCAGCAGCTGGGGAATAGGGAGACTTGGATAATGTGACTTGTGACCTTTGCTGCTGGCTTCCCCATTGACTTTGTGAGGCGCTGCAGCAGCCAGAACTTTGAGGACTGAATAAGTTCCTTCATTCAGGTCAGTTATAACTTCAAACCGTCTTTATATGAATTGTAATTTGAGGTGTACCTGTGTTATGTCTCAACTATTTCTATACTTCAGTACTACTCTTCAATACTTCAAAATGAGTGAAATTATCATTCCCTACAGTAAGTGGATCAAAAGAACAAAAGTTTGTGTAATGTTAAGTAATAATATAAAACCATGTAAAAATAATGGAAGATCAGTTGAAGGTACTGTGTGCTTGCAATTAAAGCGAGATGCATTCAATACAGGAAGCAAAAATCATGACCATCATTTGAAATTGCTAGTGAAAATATTCTTCAGATTACTAATGAATAAAAAGATATAGCAGGCATATTGTCTGTGTATTTGTATTTCTAAACCACTATCTTGAATTACTGAAATGAAGATTTATTTTTATACCAGTATGCCTTTCTCTGGAATATGGAAATTTCTCCTATTTTCACTGGTTATTTTCTCTGTAATGTAATTTATGTTGCTATTTTAAGTATTTTCAGGGTACTCAATAGAAAATACCACTTTATACCAACCAAAATCTGTTCTTATACATGGATTATAAATGCCAAATCCAGCTTCTTTTCTTTTCTGTTCTTAAATTCCTCTTTCGGATTGAAAAAATGAAAGACTGTCAAAGGTTAGTTAAGGTCTTTTTATACTAAATTGGAAGGGATTAAATAGGATTACAAAATCCTTTATCATATTGACATCAGAGTGAAAGGAAGAAGTTCCTTTCCTGGATAGCTACTCTCAAGGTAGCCAGTTGTGTGTTACAACCAGTGGTGGGGTTCAAAAATTTTTACTACTGGTTCTGTGGCTTGGTGGGATGGCATGGTTTGGTGGGCGTGGCAGGGGAAGGATACTGTAAAATGTCCATTCCCACCCCAATCCAGGGGAAGGTTACTGCAAAATCCCCATTTCCTCCCAATCAGCTGGAACTCAGGAGGCTGAGAATAGATGGGGGCGGGGTCAGTCAGAGATGGTATTTACTGGTTCTCTGAACTACTCAAAATTTCCGCTACCGGTTCTCCAGAACTGGTCAGAACCTGCTGAAACCCACCTCTGGTTACAACACCACTACTCTTTGGTTTGTTTTTGTATATTGTATCATCTTTTGGGTGGGGGAAAGTGCATGTTTTTAGGATGAGGTTCTTCTATACAGCCATAATCCATAGAAATAACCAGGCATGATGTTTCCTCAAATTTAAAAGATTTCTATCCTGCTACAGAAAATGTTCATAATGAGAATTAATATGATGCTCAGAAATATAAGAATATAATATTAAGTAATCTGAATTCTTGTACCCAGGAAATAAGAGGGTTTTGTGCCTTTTATTTTGCTCCCTCTCTGCTCTGATTATATGCTACTTGGGGTGAGTGCCAGGTAACCCTAAATCTGAAAAATAGAATTCTAAGGGACCCTAAATATGACTAATAAAGTGCTAGTTTATCCTTTTCTTCCTCTTACCTTTAATTTGAACTTGAACTATTGCACCTTTTGAAGTGAACCAGCAAATTAGGAATTGATTCTAGGCCTGATCCCAACTATAGCATTATCATTCTATTGTTTTCAGCATTTCCAACATCCCAGTACAAAGGGTTTTTTTTTTCTTTCTTTTTTTAAATGTCCCCCATCAGTGCTTCATCTTAAGCAGTTCTGATTGCACCAAAATGCAACAGTCAAGATGCCCGTATGTAGGGTAATTCCATTCAGGAAGTGATGCACTTTCTCAGTTTCTAAACTTTATAGCTGAAGGATGAATTGCTTAATATTCTCAGAATCTATTTCATTATCTTTCTCTAGTTTCAGAGTTACACTGTTGTGTTTTGGCAATAGTAAATTCTGCATTTAAATGGGAAATAATTTTAATCCAGCCACTAAGATTTGAACAATTTTGAAAGGCAAATGCATGTATAAGACTGAAAGAGGTGCCATAGCCATAGCTGTAGCCATTTTTATTTGAACAAAATTTAATATTCTACAAAACTGCTCTTGAAAGTTAATTTTATTTCATGCTTTAAGAGGGTTGATGTTAAGCAACACCGATTTTTAAAAGTCTAGGTTACTTGTTCATTTAAGAACGGATAAATATTACTTATTTTAAAAACCTTCCCTCCACATATTAAGAACATCAGAATTCCAAAAAGAGAAAAAGGATTATTTTTACAACCTCTTTCAGCACAACAAATATCCATTAAAAAGTGCCAAGTTATACAACCTATTGTAAAAGTATCACTACAATCTATGGAAAGGATAGCTCAGAGATCTGAGATCTCAAAAACATCTCTGATACAACCAATAGACTATTACATCTGGTTGGCATCACTGTAGCATACAAATCAACAATATGCCTCCAAAATAACTTAGCAAACCCAAAGACTCAGTATCCATGGAAAAAAATGCAGGTAATTTACAACATTCAGTGTAAAGACTATAACAGCTACTATACAGAAGATTGGCAGGAAACACCCCCTCCCCCCTATCAATGAATAAAAAAGACATAATGAAAAATCCTTAATTTGTCGACACACAAATTCAACCACAATTTCAACTGAGAAACTTGGTATTTTACACCAACACAAATCTCCAAATGCTAGGAAATTCCTAGAAGTGGAGCATTCACATAAATCAGCCAACAGCAGAAACACAAAGATAAATCTCATTTACATCATCAGGTTTATAGCATTTGAAAGATACAACCAAAAGTAAAGGAAACAACCCAGAATACATCCTTCCTAGCAACAACACCCAGATAAGCAGGAAACAAAACCAGATAATGAGTTAGGGAAGGAATAATTCCTTGATCAAGTCAAGGAAGAAACCACACCTCAATCAAAACTGTCAGGGCAAACTGTGGTACATTCCTGTGTGCTGATGAGTGGAATTGAGATTGATATCTCATATACCTGATCCACGTGATTGGTACAAAAAATGTATCTATGTCTGTCTGTGTGTGTATACAAACACACACATAGCATTATTTTATTGGTATTTGTATCTAGAAAGCACTCTAGTTTCATTTTCAATGGCATGAATTCAGATCTTTTTCAGAAGTAAATATTTCTCAGCATCATTGGATTTTAATAAGAGCCAAATACAGGTAGTCCTTGACTTATGACCACAATTGAGCCCAAAATTTCTGTTGCTAAATGAGACATTTGTTAAGTGAGTTTTGCTCCATTTTACCACCTTTCTTGCCAAAGTTGTTAAGTGAATCACTGCAGTTGTTAAGTTAGTACTACCGTCGTTAAGTGAATTTGGCTTTCCCATTGACTTTGCTTGTCAGAAGGTCGTAAAAGATGATCACATGATCACAGGACACTTCGAAGGTCATAAATGTGAGTCAGTTGCCAATGGTCTGAATTTTGATTACATGATCGAGATGCTGCAACGGTCATAAGTGTGAAAAATGATCATGTCACTTTTCAGTGACATAACTTTGAACAGTCATTAACTGAACTGTTGTAAATTGAGGACTAACTGTAGGAGTTGTATCAAGTCTCTTTAAGCTGAAATTCTATACATTTTTAATGAAAATATCATTAAAATATTTTCAGTGAATTTATTTCCAAGAAAAAAAGACAATATGCTTTATGTTAATGTAAGAGGAGATAATGAAATATAACAGGACCAAAATAATAAGGATTCTGAATTCTATAGTCTTTTACTTTGTGTAAATCAATTTTTGCTATAGGGAATAGTTGATGCATATTATTATTATTATTATTATTATTATTATTATTTATTAAATTTCTATACCGCCCTTCTCCAAATAGGACTCAGGGCGGTGCACAGCCAAGATAAAAACAAAGATAAATACAAAATTTAAGAACAATATTAAAATAATTAAATGTTTTGGCCGAAATTAAGATAACCCAATTTAAAATCAATTTAAAATTTAACTCAGGCCAGCCCAGCTTGTTGAAATAAATAGGTTTTCAGGGCCCGACGAAAAATCCGGAGGTCTGTTATTATACGTAACTCTGGGGGAAGGTTGTTCCAGAGGGTGGGCGCCGCCACAGAGAAGGCTCTCCCCCTGGGGGTCGCCAGCCGACATTGTCTGGCGGACGGCACCCTGAGGAGGCCCACTCTGTGCGAGCGTACTGGCCGGTGGGAGGCTATTGGTGGCAGAAGGCGGTCTCGTAAGTACCCTGGCCCTAAGCCATGGAGCGCTTTAAAGGTGGTCACCAACACCTTGAAGCGCACCCGGAAGACCACTGGGAGCCAGTGCAGCTCGCGCAGGAGAGGTGTCACATGGGAGCGCCTCGTCGCCCCCATAATCCCCCGCGCGGCCGCGTTCTGGACCAGCTGGAGCCTCCGGGTGCACCCCAGGGGGAGCCCCATGTAGAGAGCGTTGCAGTAGTCCAGGCAGGAAATGACTAGTGCCTGAGTGACTGTGCGTAGAGAGTCCCGATCTAGAAAGGGGCGCAGCTGGCGTATCAGGCGAACCTGATAAAAAGCCCCCCTGGCCACGGCCGTCAAATGATCTTCTAAAGACAGCCATGCGTCCAGGAGGACGCCCAAGTTGCGAGCCCTCTCCGTGGGGGCGAGTGATTCGCCCCCAATAGCCAGCGATGGCGTCAGCTGGCTATATCGGGACGCTGGAAGCCACAGCCACTCGGTCTTGGAGGGGTTGAGTCGGAGCCTGTTTCTCCCCATCCAGGCCCGCACGGCCTCCAGGCACTGGGACATCACTTCAAGGGCATCGTTGGGGTGGCCTGGGGTGGAGATGTACAGCTGGGTGTCATCAGCGTACTGATGGAACTCCACCCCAAAGCCACGGATGATCTCACCCAGCGGCTTTACATAAATGTTGAACAGAAGGGGCGAGAGGACCGACCCTTGTGGCACCCCACAAGCAAGGTGCCTCGGGGTCGACCGCTGCCCCCCCGTCAACACAGATTGCGACCGGTCAGAGAGGTAGGAGGAGAACCACCGCAGAACGGTGCCCCCCACCCCCAACCCCGCCAACCGGTGCAACATGATACCATGGTCGATGGTATCAAAAGCCGCTGAGAGGTCTAACAGGACCAGGATAGAGGAGCAACCCCTATCCCGAGCCCTCCAGAGATCATCCACCAACGCGACCAATGCCGTTTCCGTGCTGTGCCCAGGCCGGAAGCCGGACTGGAGCGGGTCTAGATAGACAGCTTCATCCAGGTACCGGGGAAGCTGTTGCGCCACCACACTCTCAACAACCTTCGCAACAAAGCGAAGGTTGGAGACTGGACGATAGTTAGCCAAAACAGCCGGATCCAGAGAGGGCTTCTTGAGGAGGGGCCTCACAACCGCTTCTTTCAAAGCGGCCGGCAGGACCCCCTCACTCAAAGAAGCGTTAACGATCTTCTGGAGCCAGCCTCGTGTCACCTCCGGGGAAGCCAGAACCAACCAGGAGGGACACGGGTCCAATAAACATGTGGTCGCGTTCAGCCGTCCCAGGACCCTGTCCATGTCCTCGGGAGCCACAGGATCGAACTCCCCCCAGATAACACTCTCAAGACCTGCCTCAGTCATCCCATCCGGACATACCCAGTCAGAGGCCAGTCCTTCCCGAATCTGAGCGATTTTGTCATACAGATACTGCACAAAATCCTCGGCTCGGCCCTGCAAGGGGTCATCCCGCGCTTCCAGATGGAGGAGGGAGCGGGTCACCCTGAACAGGGCGGCCGGGCGATTATCTGATGACGCGATAAGAGCGGCAAAATAACTAGATTTCGCCGCTTTTATCGCCACTAGGTAGGTCTTAATATGAGACCTCACCAGTGTTCGGTCGGATTCGGAGCGACTGGTCCTCCAACTACTCTCCAGGCGTCTTTTCCGGCGCTTCATCTCCCTGAGCTCCTCGGAAAACCAAGGAGCTAGGTGAGTTCGGTGCCGGGTCAGAGGCCGCAAAGGCACGACACGGTCCAAGGCCCCGGCAGCCGCACTATCCCAGGCGGCCACCAGGTCCTCAGTCGAGTCATGAGCCAGAGTCTCAGGAAATGGCCCAAGCTCCATCTGGAACCTATCAGGGTCCATCAGGCGCCTGGGGCGGAACCACCTGGTCGGTCCCGCCTCCCTGCGGCGGGGTGCAGCGGTTAGAAAGTCCAGTCGAAGGAGCGAGTGGTCAGACCATGACAAGGGTTCGATGACTATATCCCCTGTATCAAGGCCACTCAACCACTGACCAGAGACAAAAACTAAGTCCAGAGTGTGTCCACCCGTGTGAGTGGGGTCATGAATTAACTGAGTAAGGTCCATGGCCGTCATGGAAGCCATGAACTCTCGAGCCACCTCAGACGTTTCGCCGATAGATGGCAGGTTGAAATCCCCCATGACTAGAAGTCTGGGGGTACCAACCGCCACCTCAGCTATGACGTTGAGCAGCTCGAGCAGGGCCGTTGCCACGCGGCAGGGAGCCAGGTACGTGATCAACAAGCCCATCTGTACTCCACGACCCCACCTCACAAAAAGGGACTCACATCCGGCTATCTGTGGAACAGTGGTCTCCCTCGGATCAAGACTTTCCTTTATAATAACCGCCACCCCCCCCGCCCCTGCCCTGAGCTCTCGGCTGATGGAATGCTCGGAAACCTGGTGGGCACATATCCACGAGGGGAACCCCCCCCTCATGGCCCAACCAGGTCTCCGTAATACCTGCCAGGTCCGCTCCCCCCTCCTGAATAAGATCGCAAATGAGGGGGGCTTTATTTACCACGGACCTGGCATTGCACGACAGCAGCCGAAGGCTCGGGCCCTGAGAGTCTGAACAGCCTGGGATACGAGAAGGGCTATGGGGACCGGGGCGTGCCACCGCTCGAAGATAGCGAGTGCGCGCCCCCACTACATGATGCGGCCCCCTGCTCCCACCATATCTGCCCCTCCCACTCAACACATTGATAGAAAAGCCCTCGACAGAATGGACTCTGATGTCCCTCTTACCCCCGGAATCTGCACCCTCCGTGGCCCCACTAACAGCATAATCGGATTATTTTTGTTATTGATCGGAAATTAATACTAAAAGCCCATTGATAGTATTGGTAGAATGTTTTCTAGAATGATAGGATGATTTTTTTAATAATCCAGAACTCTGTATTTGTACATATAGAAGCTTTGTACTTTGAGTACCTCAGTGAGTTTTTTTTTTTAAAATCTCACTGTATATACTGCAGCTATTACATCATTTCACTTGTATTCATCTGTGTTAAGGGGAAGAGTCACAAAAGGTAGATGTCTAAATGGGAATTTAAGAGTTTTGAGATTTTAAATATACTTGCAAAGTAACGTCACAGATTTTGGAAGTTATTTAAAGAATGTGGTGGGTGGCAAGATTTTGTAGTAATGATAATCTTGTTTCTGAATGGTGGCAAAATATGCAATTTTACATATTTTCTAACTCGCACTTCATGTGTCAGTCTGACAAGGGAGTCATAAAATACAATGGATGGAAGACACCTTAGAAATCATCTAATCCAATCCAATCTAGCGAACCACATGACAACTCTGAAGTGAACCTGGCTGAAGCCATGCCATAGTGACACCACAACTACGTACAGCATTGTTGTTACTTGGCCACTGAGCCTTTATTTAAATATTTCCAATAAAGAAGAGTCTAGCATCACCTGAAAAAAATCTGTTCTATTGTCGAACAGCTATGCCACATGAAACCTTTCATGATGTTCATTCAAAATCTGCTCCTTGTAACTTATAGCCATTGTTGCTTGCCATTTCTTCTGGAACAGCTCTGAACAATTCTTCCCCATCTGCTACATGACCATTCTTCAGATACTTGAAGCATTTATGTATTCCCCACAGTCTTTTAGGCTAAGCATGATCAACACCACCAATCATTCCTCAAAAGTTTTTCTTTCCAGGCCCTATATTGTTTCTTTGCTCTCTTCTGGACATTCTTCAGGACTCTCTTCTGAGATGTTTTTTCACCTTTCTGGATGAAGAACACAATATTATGATATTATACCCCAGGTTTCCTCGTTTCCAGGGAAGTAATGGGGGACTGAAGATGGCTCCTCGAGAGCAGAGCCAATGGCTACAGAAGAAAAGGCTTGCTGCTTAGGTCCCACCCAAATGTAGATCTTTACAATCAGAATCTATAACATGCACTCTCCGCTGGATATGGTGAGGCAGGCAGGTAAAATGGGGGAGAGATGGTCCCTGAAAGCAGCTGGCACCATGTCATGCATGACTTTAAAGGTCAATAATTGTCTAGAAAGAGGAGAGTTGTTTCTTTACCTTACCTTCTGTACCTTCTTACGGCGCAATGGTTAGAGTGCAATACTGCAGGCTAATTCTCTGCTCACTGCCGGCAGTTCAATCCTGACAGGGCTCAAGGTTGACTCAGTCTTCCATCCTTCCAAAGAAGGACCCAGATTGTTGGAGGCAATAGGCTGACTCTGTAAACCGCTTAGAGAGGGCTGTAAAGCACTGTGAAGCTGTATATAAGTCTAAGTGCTAGTGCTATTTTCTCTTTTCCTTTTTTCTGTACTTTTCAAATGTTTTTTAGCTTGCTTAAGTCTTTTATCTTTACATTTGTAAACTTTAATGAAGTTTCTTTATTTAAAAAAATGTGATGCTATACCCAGGAAAGTAGGGACTAGTGTATCTTTTTCAGCTGTTGGATTTCATTGTTTTCATCTTTCATCATTTACACATTTGTGTAAAATAAAGGCCAACCTCTTTGTGATATTTGACATTGTCTCCTGATACTGTGTTTAATGTCCCAAAAATCATTGAAACATCAAAAAGTGCCTCCCACCCCCTCCAGATTTTATTTTATTTTAATCTGATTTGGGGAGTTTTTTCAGACACAGCATATGAGCATGGTGGTGTATTGGACTCCATAAGTGCCACATTATCATGTCATGTAATATCATATTATAGAGAGAGACAGTATGGATTTGGATTTTGTGTCAATATTTGGAATAATATTTGATATCTTTACATTTTCAGCAGCAGCCAACCTTAAAAAGTACTACAGAATTTTTTTTTCTTGTTCAGAAGTAAATGTTAACATAACCTTTGAATTCATTCTATGCAGTCTCTATCAGGCACATTCTCAAGGTTGTACAATAACAGTAACCACAAAACCATTTTTGTTTTACAAGATAACACAATCTGTTGATTTCTCTGTCTCTTTCTGAAAATGATGGAGATTGCATATTTTGAATACAGTGGAAAATGCAATGGACATATTGTTTAGACAATATTGTATAATCTGGAGATGCCACATCTTATGGACAGAAATCAACAATACCTTTGAGTTAAAGTTTGTATCATATTGGAATAGAGGTTTTATTTTCAGTCACAGGAAATAGATGGAAGTAAAGCTTAGGTTGCTGGTTTTATTGTCATTCTTGTATACCATACTCCTTATTTCCTTAAACAGAAATAAAATAAAAATCATTAAAAGAAATGATGGGAATGGTGAGGACCTTGTCCTTTATTTGGAGTACAGGTAGTCCTCGACTTACGACCTTAATTGAGCCTAGAGTTTATGTTGCTAAGTAAGGAATTTGTTAAGTGAGTTTTGCCCCATTTTACGACTTTTCCTGCCACATTTGTTAAGTGAATCACTGCAGTTGTTAAATTAATAACATGATTGTTAAGTGAATTAGGCGTCCCCATTTTTGCTTGTCAGAAAGTTGCAAAAGTTGATCCCATGGGCCCGGGACACTGCAACTGTCATAAATATGAGTCAGTTGTCAAGCATCTGAATGTAAATCACGCGACCACCGGGATGCTGCAGCAGTCATAAGTTTGAAAAATGGTCATAAGTCAACATTTTTCAGTGCTGTTGTAATTTCAAACCATCACTAAATGAACTGTTGTAAGTCGAGGACTACCTGTATAGTCCACTTGTGAATTGTGCCTAATAAGAGAAGGTGTAGTTTTGCTTATATTAAAATAAATACAGCGATGGATAGTATTATTTATCTATTTAAAAATATGTGGTGATATATTTTTAAAATGTTTTTCAGGAGAGAATTTAGAGTTGTGTCACTTCTCTTTCACAGTAGGACTATTTTTTAAAAGCTTGTTTATATGTTTGTGCAGATGTACATGTTTATACAAGCATATAGTTGGAGACTGCTGAATAAATTATCTTTCAGTTTAGAAGAGGTTTTTTGTCACTGTAAAATAAATTTTAAAGGTGATTAATGATTATTTTGTTCTGCAACGTCAGGGTGGTCAAGAAAGAGAGCTGGGCTTTCCAGCCACCTTTATCTCGAAAGCAGAAATTACGATTTAGTGCAAAGCTTGTTATCCATTTAGTATCTTTCTGTATGAGTCATTAATGCTTAGATGCAGAACCAGTTCCTGTAAGTTACTGAGAGATGTTATCATATAAATCTTAATATTCATATTTATTGGGAAGAAGTTACAAAGCTGATCATTTGTAAAAGGTGACATCAGTAGCTTATTTGTCTACTGATTATTGCTTTGAAAAATGTAGAAGCAGATTTCTTCAAATTCTTTAAACACCCATAAATCTGTTTTCCACTGGAAGGCATTTTGGTAAAAATTGAATAAAAAGATGTATTTTTTTTTTACAGTTATGAATAATGCTGTTCTAATATGATTTCTTTAAAAAAATATTTATGACCATTAGGAACGACCTTTCTGCAAGGCTGCATGTTTTGCTAGTGCTGTATTCATAATAAATTCTAATATTGCACCAGAGGAAGCTGTTGAGAAAGAGATGTTTTCTGTAATGGTCTATGTACCTGCTAGTGGGGATACATAGAAATGAACAGGATCAGGGCTATAAATGTTAAATGAGGTTGCAGAATTTTGCACTTAAGGAAGCAGAGGCTCTGTTATATTCTGTTAATGGACTGTTCTCTGGCCTGAGAGGAGCTGAAAATAAATGTAAGCTTCTTGTTAAGTGCTCGTTGAATCAATACATTTGACATTTGTTCAGAACATCTATGCAGACAGTAGAAGGGAAGTAGTATACGGAGGGCATGATGAGATTAGAGGATCTGATCAATAGTATCCTGAAGGAATTGAATGAAGCAACCTAAGTATGGGTAGAAAGTGTCCAAATCACCACTGTAAAATGATTGGCTATTGTGGGTACCCTTGTTTGTTTGTTTTTTCTAGAATATTTTCTAGATAGGTTTGCATGTTGGGTGAGATTTTAAGGCAATGTAATTTTAGAATAACAGAGAACAAAAATGAATGAACAGTATTAATTTCAAGTTACTGTGTCTCCAAATCAAGATTTTTCCTTGAAAATGTTTTGGATTCAGTTGTAGTGACTTGTCTAAGACAATTGTACCATTGATTTTTGTATGCTCAGATGCATTGGGCTTAATGCACAGCTTACTTTTTCATTGTAGCATTGACAACTGAACGACTGAAAGTTGAAGACAGACCTCTCTTCATAGGAAATAGATTTAAAATAAAGATACCTCTGGTGCTCAAGTGTGATTTCAGCACATCTACTTTTGGTTAGAAATTTTTAATGACCAAAAATTTCATTCCAGTTGAACCAAGTTTCTGATGACTTCATGTGTACATCCATGTAGTATTTTTTGGCTGGAGTTCAATTGCCTTCGTTGTGAGCATGTTTTTTTTTTTAGGTTCTCAGCCCTAGCCTACAATCTTGATATTTTCTGGAAGTCTCCCTTTCAGGTAGTAATCGGACCCAACCAGGGTGGATTTGATTTAAAGAGCCTTGGTAGTATAGTGGTCTAAGGCACCCTGTTATTAAGCTGGTTATTAAGACCAGCTGCCTGCAATTACTGCAGGTTCGAATCTCGCCAAGGCTCAAGGTTGACTCAGCCTTCCATCCTTTCTAAGGAAGGTAAATTGAGGACCCAGTTGTGGGGGCAATAAGCTGACTTTGTATAAATATACAAAAGGATGAAGGCTATTGCTGAGCACATTGTAAGCCGCCCTGAGTCTCCAGAGAAGGGCGGCATATAAATCAAATTTAAAAAAAAAAAATTGAGTTGATTTAAATCACAATTTAAATCATGATTTAAATCACTAGTAAAAAGGCTTGATTTAAATCAACTCGATTTAAATCATAATTTTTTTTTATTGAAAAAGTTTTTCAAATACAAATATTATTATAATATTATTAGAAAGAAAGGGTCAGTGTATGGGGGGTGGAGCAAAGGGATGGTAAAGTATTATATAATCTGTTATGAATTTGGGTTTTATTTTGTAGAAGCCACAGGGGGAGGGGAGGGGGAGGGGGGGTTAGGGAGGAGGGTGGAAAAAAGGGGGAAAAATTTGTATTTGTATTTAAATCATAATTTTTAAAGAGCAACTGTCATCTCTGCTACTCCTTTGACCCACTGTTGACTCACCGATAGTCCCAGTGTTGCAGAATATACAACCTCATGCTACATAACTAAGCTCCATTTCATGCTGAATAAACTAAATTATTTATGTATTTTAAATAGATTTTTACCCCAAAAGTTTTTTATTAAAATAAATTCGATAAAAATAAAAAATCTGATTTTTTTTATTTTTTTTAAAAAAATCATTGATTTTTATCCATCCTGGACCCAACTTAGAACGATTTATTGTCTCAGACCAAGGTTGCTGCCACCTGCTAAAACCAAGGATTATAATAATTTATTGAAAAATCAGGTTTTATATTTCCTTTTTGCTGTTGTGCTCGCAGGAAGCCCAGAATATAATAAGGCATTTGAATGAGGTGAATTATAAGTTGAAAATCCAATTGTTTTATGAGCAGCTTTGAAACCTTAAGTGGGACATAAGTATTCATGTCATATCTACCTTGCAGCAACAATATCAATTAAATGATTGATCCTATGGCCTGTATTCAGATATTTTTATTAACATAATACATGCTTGATCCATTCAGAGAACATAATCTGCCCTCATTCTGTTGAATGATGACATCATTGTCCAGAGAGCAACGTGCAAGAATCACAAAAAAATCTGATTAGTTCCCAAGCCGTATTATAATGCACTGTATAATTGTGTCACTCTGAATAAGTGGGGTCTCTTGAGTTTCTCCTTGGAACAGCTGTTGAATGACTCCTAACAAAACAAGTTATTAATTTTCCTCCTAGTTCATTTGCATCATGTTTCCCCTCCTTTTTAAAGAATACTTTGTTGTTTTCCTCTTTTTTAATGATCCTTGTTCAGAAATTTATTATTTTCTCTCAGAAGTTAAATTGGTTTTGCCCTATTGTTGCACATGAAGCAAACGCTAGTTGAGTGAAACTTACTGTACATGCAGAGTAACAAAAAGAAGGGGAGACAAGTTGGTCTTGATTATAATTCTTTTTTTAAAAAAATCATTATCATATTTGCACAGCAGTAATGCTACATATTGATGTACCAGTGTTTGAAAGATTTCTAAATATGCTCAGACTTGTCTTCTGTATAATTGGTGTTGATCGCATTCGTTTGGTCTCTTAGGTCTTATCGACGTGGCACTGCAAAAATTCCTGTAACTGTATGTTTTCTGTTTTCTTCTCCTGCAACTGTTCCTTATATCTTGTCAACACATGAATAAAGAAGAAAGGGTGATGATAGATATGTCTTTGCTGTTAGACAGCATAAGTGGTTCATTACAAAAAAGGGGAAATCCATAGTAGCCATATGCCCTACTATTTTCCTCCTGCAGTGAAAAAGAGATCATCTGGATGTTATTTAACTTAATTTATAAACGTTGCACATTATAGTCTAAAGATTCAGCATATTATAATTGTACCCCATATCTGCTTAGATCAATGGCACAGCACCCCCTGCAAAATATTTGGCTGTTCTGCAATCTCATACCAGTTTTTCTTTGAAACTGTATGAAATGCTATTCAAGGCCATTTCTCCTATGCTTTGTTTTCTGCTGGTAGCTGCCCATCATACCCTTTGTTTCCCAGCTCATGTTTCATACTTACTCAGCCAGCTTCTGAAAATATCTGTGATCAGCAGTTGGGGAGGATGAAACAAGGAAAAAGTGGATTTGGTTTATGCTGTGATGGATATGGCTTGCAATTCAAACAGATTGTGCAGTGGCAGGACTCCAAAAGTATTAAGAGTTTTCAAAGAAAAGGGTTATTTTTAAATTATAAAGTTTTATCAACAGATTTCATCTTAAAGAGTAAGTACTGTTTGCTGAAAAAGGAAATATAGGATTGGAAAGTATCTCAGAGGTTTCTCGTCCATTCCCTCTATCCCGAGCATGAATTCTCTGATCATCCCAGACATATGGATGTCCAACCTTTGTTTGAAAACTTGCAGTAATGGAGCACCCATTTTTCCAAGAATTAGGCTGTTCCTCTGCATAATAGTCTCAAAGTCAGGAAATTACTCCTAATTTTGAGCATGGACCTCTCTGAATAAAGTTTCTAGCTGTTGGTTCTTGTACTATTCTCAGACACTACAGAGAAATGAATCCACATCCTCTTCCTGTAAAGGCCCTTCAAGTATTGAAAGACTGCTATCATGTCTCCCCTCAGCCTTCTCTTTGTTTTAGGCTAAGCATACATAATGCTTTTAACTGTTTTTTCATAGAATTTAGCATGCAAGCCCCTCACCATCTTTGTTGCTTTTCTCAGTACTCTTTCCAGGACCTCAGCATTTTTCTAGTATTGTGATGATAACAGTTGGATACAATATTCCAGGAGCAGCCTAACCCGACAGCGTAGAAAAGATGATTGTTTCCCATGATCTCAACATCATACGTCTGTTGATGTAACCCAAGATTGCATGAGGTTTTTTTTTAGCAACGTTTAATTATGGAAATCCTTTTGAACTATTAGTCTGTTTTCTGAATTGTTAGTGCTGAGTCACTTATGTCCTGTTTTGTATTTGTCCACCTGATTTTTCCTACCTAAGTGTGCAAACCTACATTTCTCCCCATTGAATTGCATTTTGTTGGAAAAATATCAGTGTTTATGGCTGTCAAGATATTTTTGAACCTTGATCCTGTTTTCTGAATTGTTAGCAACTGTGCAAATTTGCTGAATATCCCTTCTATCTCCTCGTCTAAGTTATTTATCAAAATATTGAAGATCACTGGGCTCATGACACTGGATACATAGTGAGGTACCCCACTATGTATCTCTCTCTATGAATACATAGCTCCACTAAAGACTATGTGTGGGGTAGGGTTATTCAGGTAGCTGTATATAAAGGTCACCTCAGCCATCTGATTCCAAAGAGTTCATCTATATCTTCTGTTTGGTTAGATGGTCTGTGGCACACTCCCACAACAGTTCATTATTGTGATTTGTTTTTCCTTTAATAGTCTCTCAGATATTTTCAGCAACATTTTTACCCTTGTCATTTATTTCCTTATGCATAATTGCCCTCTTCGCCTTTTATTGTTTCTTTTGAACACTTTATATCCTTCCAGCCAGGGGTGAAATCCAGCAGATTCTGACAGGTTCTGGAGAACTGGTAGCGGAAATTTTGAGCAATTTGGAGAACCGGTAGCAGAAATGTTGAGTAGTTTGGAGAACCAGAAAATGCCACCTCTGGCTGGCCCCAGAGTGGGGTGGGAATGGAGATTTTGCAACATCCTTCCCCCAGGAGTGGGGAGGGAATGGGGATTTTGCAGTATCCTTCCCCTGGAGTGGGGAGGGAATGGGGATTTTGCAGTATCCTTCCCCTGGAGTGGGGTGGGAATGGAGATTTTACAGTATCCTTCCCCTGCCAAGCCCGCCAAGCCAAGCCACGCCCACCAAACCACACCATGCCCACCAAGCCACACCCACATAACCAGTAGTAAAAAAAATTGGATTTCACCACTGCTTCCAGCACTATACTATGTTCCAGTCATAAATTCCATTCTATTAGATTTCAGAATGTCATATTTGCTTTCCCAAACTAGGACTTTGAGCTAATTTATTTGTTTATATATTTAACTATTTCTATGTCTCCTATCTCAGAATGTTCCCCATGTATATTATAATATCTGAGCATTGGTGTACAGGAATCCAAACACTTTAGTATAGTGTTCTTAGTTTCCCACCTTCCTGAGCACTTCTTCCTTATTACTATTTCCTTTCTTGTTGTAAGATTCGTTCAGGTTTATGGTTTGAGTGTGGTTCTGGATATTAGTCTTTATCTAGATTTACTTTAAAGCCAGCCAGATAACCTGAGCAAAATTCTTTATTAATTCATTCTTCCCAATCTTAGTAAGGTGCAAACCTTTCTTTCACCAGGAGCTCTTCCTGTAGAGAGTATAGACCATGGTCCAAGAATCCAACGTTTTTATGACAACTTGAGCCAGTGGGTGACATTCAGAATCCTTTGCTCCTTTATTGGGCCATGACCTTCAGTTGGAAGTATGGACAAAAACACTACTTGTGCTCCAAACTCTTTCCCCTCTATATCCTCATAGTCCTTTGGTATAATTTCTAGTCTTTTTCTGGGAGTGGCATTTGTTCACGCATGAAGGCAGATGAAAGAGATGGTGGTCAGTAGATTTGATTAGTCAGGTCAATTTCTCTATCACATACTGCATCTTCACATTTTCCACACACTTCTCTTGCAATCATGTCTGCTCTGGAAATTGCTGACTCCATTCCTCTTAGAATTGAGTCACACATACTAATCAACACCACATGTTTTTTCTTTTTGGGACAGCAGTTGGATCCCAGAGTTGTTGTTGTTTTTTTCTTCTTCTTGTCCCTCTGGAGTCAAGGAATCATCCTTCTGGGAGAGAACCTGAAATTGATTGTGTTGATAGTGGGCCTGATTTCTCTGGTGCAGCCCTTTCTGCCTTTATTTATTTATTTATTTATTTATTAGATTTTTATACCGCCCCCTCTCCCGAAGGACTCGGGGCGGTGCACAGCCAAAGTTAAAAACATACAATATAAACAATTAAAATACGTTTAAAACAGAATTAAATCTAAAATGGCTCCCCAATTTAAAATGCCTTACCCATACCCCTATAAAAAGACGAATTTAAAATTTAAAAATTTAAAATTTCCACATTTAAAAAGGGGGGAGATTTAGGCCAGGCCAGCTTGATAAAATAGAAAAGTCTTAAGCGCGCGGCGGAAGGTGCGCAGATCCGGGATCCTACGTATCTCCGGGGGGAGCTCGTTCCAAATCGTAGGTGCCCCCACAGAGAAGGCTCTCCCCCTAGGGGCCGACAGCCGACATTGTTTGGCCGACGGCACCCGGAGGAGCCCCTCTCTATGGGAGCGTACTGGCCGGTGGGAGGCTATTGGTGGTAGCAGGCGGTCCCGTAAATAACCAGGTCCTAAGCCATGGAGCGCTTTAAAGGTGATAACCAGAACCTTGAAGCGCACTCGGAAGACCACCGGGAGCCAGTGCAGCTCGCGCAGGAGAGGTGTCACATGGGAACTCCAAGTCGCTCCCATCACCACCCGCGCGGCCGCACTCTGCGCCAGTTGGAGCCTCCGAGTGCACCTCAAGGGGAGCCCCATGTAGAGAGCGTTGCAGTAATCCAGACGAGAAGTAACGAGGGCATGAGTGACTGTGTGTAGGGAGTCCCGATCTAGATAGGGACGCAACTGGCGGATCAGGCGAACCTGATGAAAAATCCTCCCGGACACGGCCGTCACATGCTCTTCTAACGACAGCCGTGAATCCAGGAGGACACCCAAGTTGCGAGCCCTATCCGTGGGGGCCAATGATTCGCCCCCAATAGTCAGCGATGGCATTAGCTGACTATATCGGGACGTCGGAAACCACAGCCACTCGGTCTTGGATGGGTTGAGCCTGAGCCTGTTCCTCCCCATCCAGATCCGTACGGCCTCCAGGCACTGGGACATCACTTCAAGGGCATCGTTGGGGTGATCCGGGGTGGAGATGTACAGCTGGGTGTCGTCAGCGTACTGATGGTACTCCACCCCAAAACCACGGATGATCTCGCCCAGCGGCTTTACATAAATGTTGAACAAAAGGGGCGAGAGGACCGATCCCTGCGGCACCCCACATATGAGGGGCCTCGGGGTCGACCTCTGCCCCCCTGTCAACACAGACTGCGACCGGTCGGAGAGAAAGGAGGAGAACCACCTTAGTACGGTGCCTCCCACCCCCAACTCTTCCAACCGGTGCAGCATGATACCATGGTCGATGGTATCAAAAGCCGCTGAGAGATCTAACAGGACCAGGACAGAGGAGCAGCCCCTGTCCCGAGCCCTCCAGAGATCATCAACCAACGCGACCAATGCCGTTTCCGTGCTGTATCCAGGCCTGAAACCCGACTGGAACGGATCCAGATACGACGCTTCATCCAGGTACTGGGGAAGCTGTCCCGCAACCACACTCTCAACAACCTTCGCCACAAAACGAAGGTTGGAGACTGGACGATAATTAGCCAATATTGCCGGGTCCAGGGAAGGCTTCTTGAGGAGGGGCCTCACCACCGCCTCCTTAAGGGCGGCGGGGAAGACACCCTCACCCAATGAAGCATTTATAATCCCCTGGAGCCAGCCTCGCGTCACCTCCCGGGAAGCCAGTACTAACCAGGAGGGACACGGGTCCAACAAACATGTGGTCGCGTTCAATCTACCCAGAATCCTGTCCACGTCATCTGGGGTCACAGGATCAAACTCATCCAAATTTATCAAAACTCATCAAACTTTCTCCAAATTTATCCCAGAAATTGATGAAATTCCTGTAAAATAAAATAAACGGAAGAATAATTGAAATTTAACTGAAAATATAGGTTACCTTTAAAAAAAGGACCGGGGCAAGTCAAAATAATAAGTTGTCATCGCCAGATGTTTAGACTCAATTTGGCATTTCCCCCCACCTATTTAGTCATTTCCAAAGACCTGGGATAGGTGGACATTGTTTGATGCTGTTAAAGGTGTCATCAGAGGATATAAGTTGTTCCCAGTAAAGCTGCCTTTTGCAATTGACTGATGGTGATTTTGTCAGTGCTCATGGTATTCAAATAATGCTCCAGATGTTTGGGGATAGTACTCAAGATGCCTCTCATCATTGGTACTATCTTTGCTTTCTTAATTATTATTATAAATTTAAATGAAGCCTATTCCCAGCAACTCTGAGTAGTTTAAAATTAATTGCTTGTAAAATAAAGCATCTATGTGGTTGCTAAAAGATTTGATGGGCCATAGTCAATGAAATGTGCACAGATTCTGATAGAAGTCAATCTGGTGTAATACAGTGTCTGGTGCTATATCTCAGCATGCAGTGAAACTGTGTATTTGCATGTAATTGGAAAACAGAGTGTTTACATTTAGATGAAGATCTGGTAAAGAAATCTTTCCGATAGACAATTTAGAGCTGGTTTGGTCTAGACTCTAGAGCAGGGCTGTCAAACTCCTGGCCTGTGGGCCGGATGAGTCTCGTGGTGGCCATGCCCCCGCCCGGTTTAGCAAAGGGGAAAAAAGTCCCGATACATCATGTGATGCCCCCCGTGATGATGTGAGTTTGACACCCCTGCCCTAAAAGTTAAGGCTAGAAAGTGGGAGATAGTGTGTTCTAGTTCTGCCTTAGCCATGAAAGCCAACTCTTAGCCCAACTCACCTCACAAGGTACTTGTGGGGAAAATAGGAGGAAGGAGTATTAGTTATGTCTTAAATTATTTATAAAAATAATAAAGGTGAGGTACAAATAAATAGATAAAATTTGTTTTCTAGCTATGAAGTCTTATTTTGTAACAGGAAGTTGTCCTTGTCCTAATATTTAGTTTTTTCTTTGTGTATATAAGGAATTCAATTCTAAAGAGGTAACACTACAAATAACCTTGCATAACCAACTGATAATCTAGTATCTTTAGTATACTAAAAATATTTCATACAGGACAAAGTATTTCTTCAAGATAATTTAAACAGGTTACTATTTCAGGTTTCGCCTAGGGAGTGTTTTTAACTGTGTTTTTATTTATAGTGTTTCTGCAGTTGATAGTCAAGCTAGGAGATTATGAAAACTGAAAGGCACCAATATGAGAAAAAAAATTACTTAAAGGCATGTATTCTTCTTAACTATTTATCATCATAACTACTACAGATTTATATCATGCAACTGAATAGACAATACTATTGGACAAAGAATGTTCAGAAAAAAACATTAATTTGTATTAAAAGAAGAGCACAAATCTTTCAGAAGAAGACAACATAAGGATGCTATATTTAGCATAGATAGAGCTTCAATTGTAATGTACCTAAATAATAGCAGATTAGTAGTGACTAATTTTTCCTCCTCAAAATAGTAATCTAAGAAACGAAGAAGATTTTATTGTTGTATCATTTCTAATTACATCAGTTTGGTGTACTACAGTGGTTAAGAGATTGACCTAGAAACCTGGAGATTCTGAGTTCAAGTCCTGCTTTAGGCATGAAAGTCGGCTAGATAACCTTGGTCCAGTGACCAATCACACACACTCAGCCAAACCCACCCCATAGACCCCCATTGTAGTTGTGGAGAAAATAGAAGAAAGGAAAAAGTATTATGTAAGTATTTGTGACCTTCAGTTTATAAAAATGGGGTAAAAATCTGATAAATACATTTTATTTGCTCATCTGTAAATTAAAATAAAAAGCCCATTTAGAACATTAGTATGTTCATTTGTCTGTAGAAAGATAGGTATATAGAGAGAATGTGATTGTGTCATTTTGTTATAAAAATGAAAACAAGTTTATAGATAGTATCTAAGGGAGAGAATCTGTTAATGCTAAATTTGAATTTAGCTTGCTCCCTACTTTTTTCTCTGATCCCAGATTATTCCAAATTATGTGTGTATGTTAACAATATCTTAAGAATATTAGCAATTTATATTACCATAGTTCTGTAATGATCTCATTAGAAGGGCCACTATTCCTGAGTAATAATTCTTCAATAAGCAGAAGAATCAATCACCATATACTATTTTAGTTAGAAATTCATTATTATTCTTTTGTCTGACTTGCAATATGAGGCTTCTGGGTCAAAGACAACTGTTCAGAAAGGAATCAAACAGCAGCATTTTATGAAAAGTGACTAATCAAGTAAGATGAGTAAAAAGAGAAGTATGCAATTCTAAGAGTTCTCAATAATATGAGTTTTCTAAGAATTCTCTACAATAACAGTAAGTCTTCTGGGGAATTCTGGGAACTGAAATCTGAACTGTTTACTCAGTCTGGCAAACACTGTTGTAGATGATGGCAGTTTTGTTGGGTGCAGGATCTGATGATGTTTCCCACACTAATTATTCAAATAATATTAGGAAGCCGATAAACAGGACAAGATCAATACTGCATACTATTCACATTTCCAGCATGGAGTAATTAATACAAGTAATTGATACTTTTGTTGAATTTGACCTAAGGCTACTTTTCATAAGTGTCCCTGATACAGATGATGGTTGAAACCACAAGCTACACTGTGGTTATAAAACACAGTACACAAAGCAGAATTCCTAATTAAAACGAAATAAAATTATAATTCAGATAGTCAATGGTAGTTGTAAGTTGAGGACTACTTGTATACATGTTTAACGTAGTTATTCTCAAAATATGATCCGAGCATCTATTCGTCTTTTTTAAGTTTCCTAGTTAATAACCCAGAATCTGTTTACCACCCCATCCTGTATCTGTGTTGTCACAGATAACTGCTTAAATGCTGTTTAGCTCCTACCTTAAGCCTCAAACATTGAAAATTGATCACCTGGTATGGAACAGAACAGCTATGTCCCTCATTAATATAAGATTTTTGTATTCAGAAATATATATTGAAGAGCATTTTTATTTGCATTTTTGTGCTTATAATTATTAATATTGTTTTGAGTAACCAAAATAATTTTAAGTGATAAATAAATGCTTAATTATTTATTATTTATATACAAAATTGTTTTTAAGGGTGGGAAAGCATATATAAATAAATTTTAAACTCTGAACTCCTAAGTTCTTAAAACTTGGCAGGGATATTTGCTTAATTAGTAGTCTCTACATTATTTTTCGTGCTCAGTGATCCATAATTGCAGAAATGCTGTTCTAAGGTTACCACACATTACAAGCAGTGTAATGCTAACCTTAAAATAACATCTAGTCAAAGGTATAGATGTTGTAAGAGAAACATGTCTCTCTCTAAACTGGCCCTGGGATTGTAACATTGTAACTATGCCAGAAAAAATATATTTATTAAATAATAAAAAATATATTTATTAAGTATGAAGGCTATTGCTTAATGCATTGTAAGCCACCCTGAGTCTCCGGAGAAGGGCGGCATATAAATCAAATTTAAAAAAAAAAGAGAGGATATCAGTTAGAGCTTTCAACAATGGACCAAGCTTTTGTCTTAACCACATCCCACTTTAGGAGCTAATCACAAATCTTTTCCTTAATACAGGATTGCACCATAATTGCACGGTATGAGATACGATATTTGCCTACCAATTTATTTCTTCAAGTTACCATAGTAAGATTTAAGTCAACAATAATCTAGGACAGAGGATGGGCTGAGCAACTATGGCCTCTTCGCAATCTGTAGACTTCAACTCCAGCTCCAACATGGCTGGCTCAGGAATTCTGAGAGTTGAAGTCCACAAGTTGTAAAGGAGCCATAGTTGTCTACCCCAATCTAGGAAGTTAGCAAGTTTCTTGAAATATAGTGGTATTTGTATATGGATTGTATCAGATATTGAGAATGGATCTATCTTCATTCTTAGATATCTATCAAGGACTCTCTGTGGAAGAGGTAGACTTTTTCTTAAACATTGTACTCTTAAACTATTATTCTAGTGTATTTCCAGTTGATGAGTTACGTTCTCATCCTATTTCCAAGTCTCTGCCCTATAAAGAAACTGCAGAATTTTTTCCTAAAATATTTTGGAATTTCTAAAAAAAACCCTTTGGAATAATGCCCACTGAGATTGAACAGTTGTTAAAACATTTCAGGTGCATCTTTAATAATTATGATTCCTTGAAAAAGACATCCAAGTATTCAAAGAAGCAACATTGTTTTATGTGCTATATATTATTATTATTATTATTATTTATTTGCTTCTGCTCTGACCACTATTTTGGTTTTATTGTAGTTCTCCTGAACTACATAGTAATGAGACTGAAAATGTTGACAACTTGTATAAGCATGTTTCTCTGAAATGTAAAATTCTGTGATAGCAATCTGCATCGATTTTGTTTGAAAATAGGCACAGTAGCAAAATGTACAGGATTTATACTGTATATAATCCCTGGAATCTCTGTCTTTGTGGTATTAGTGGAAAATATATTTCTGTAAAGTAACCAGATGATATTCTTAACAATATATTGTTTTAGTTTAACTCAAAGCATTGACCTTGGCTTTAATTATTGTTTCAAATTTATAAGTACAAGGCACATTCCAGTGGAGCCATAATACCATTTTAGGGACTGATGTTATTGTTAGGTACCAATAAAAATCTATTTCAGAAATAGATTCTTGAGCTGAATAAATCACTAGCTAGGGTAATTTAAATAAGGCTTATAGAGGGAAATGAACTGTAGAAAAATAAATTTTACTGTAGAAAGCTATTGATGAAAATTAAGTGGAAAGATAAGGAAAAATTGAAAGTGCCCTGTGATCAATATTAGCATTATTTATGAATGCTAGTGGTTTAATGGATAGAGTAATGCTGATGGTCCTCAAAACCAATTTTTATGAAAAGAAAATAGATGCTAGATGTTGTCATTAAACCTTTAATCTGTAAAGTGGATCTTAACTGAGGGAATTTTATCATTATTGTAGCTTAATATTTATGATCTCCCTTTCTCTGGTTAATAGTTTTTAGAATAATGTCCCATCCTGGTGTTGACCAGAATTAAGATATAGTTAACCAGTTATTGGAAGTGTCATATTGTAGAATCCAAAGGTCCTTCTTTTACCTGAGTTTATATTTTTCCTTGTCCATAGTTACTTATGTCCATTCTTCCTATCTGACCGTATAAAAGAGTATCCGTAATATCACTGGTGTTTTTTTGTGAAATAGGTTCTTTATTTTCATAAAGCTTTGCTTTCATGAAATAGTTTCACAGTGAAAGAGAACTGGATAATTTTGCAGTTTGGGGCAAGATTTAGACAAAATGGAGAGTGAAAGCAGCATGCTTTGTTCACATCTGAGATTTGTCCTCTAATATTGTACTACTTACCTTCATTATGACCTGATTGTGTCAGCTTCCCAGAAGCTATTGTTGTTGGTAAATATGGCAACATCTATGCAATGTTAATGAGACAGGAAAATGGACCTGTTTTCCTATTGCAACTTCAGCAGACTATTTATCTGCATTGTTTTTACCTTTTTCAGAGAATGTGTCTTGATGCATCATAAGAGAAAAGCAAGTGAGCAGACTTGTACAGAGAAAAGTGACTAATTAGCATATTTTATTTATTTATGTATCATATTTGTATACCGCCCTACTCCCGGAGGACTCAGGGTGGTGAACAGCCAAGATAAAAATACAAAGAACATACAAAAGTTAAAAACTATTAAAATAGATTAAATAATTTGGGCTCAAAAAACAAATTTAAGACATCCAATTTATCTAAAAACATTTAAAACCCAATTTAAAAGGCCAGACCAGCTTGTTGGAATAAAAACGTTTTTAGGGCGCGGCGGAAGATGCGTAAGTCTTGGATCCTCCGTATCTCCGGGGGGAGCATATGAGATTTCAGAAAGTATTGATTGCTAATGCAAATCAATAATTAATCTTTGTGCCAAAACTTTGAATAGATTCATGATTCTGAATTGTCATATATGCATCTTTTTAGTTTTCAGCTATTTCTTATTAGGCTATGAAGAAACAGCTGGGTCAGTTCAAATTGGATCTGACCAAGAAGGAGGCTCAGCAGAAGCAAATCACTGAGGACTACGAGCATAGGCTTTCCAAGTAGAGGGAAGACATGCGGGAGTGCAAGGCCAGGTACCGGTGCCTGGGGGCTCAGCGGGCTGAGATGGTCAGCGGTTCCAGGCCATGATGCTGTCCCACTGGAACAAGGCCCTCCGGCTCTTCCTTCCAACCAGTGGCGCTTCCTTCCAGCCTTCACCCAAAGCCCTGCACCAGGAGGCTGAAACAGACCCCAAGTCAGAATTTCTGCCCCCCTCCAACCTGCACAAAAAGACCCCGAAGAGGGAAGACTCTCTGCAGTACCCCAAGCATTCATTGCACATATCTGGCCCAGGGGCCGTAGTTTGAGGACTCCTGATTTAATGCAATATAAAAAATGCAAATCATTTTTCTGTGGACCACCAACATTTTCTTGCAGACCATCAGTGGTCCATGGGCCATCAGTTGGTGACCGCTGATCTAGAGGGTAAACAACAGTGACATAAGAATAAAATTCCTGAATTTTTTGACAACTCCCATCTAGATATCCTTGTATACAAAGCCAGGAAGAGTAAGTGCCAGAATCTCTGAAGTGGTTGACAATATTTCTCATCTGTTCTATTCTGCATGTTGGAAAATATATGCCAGAAGAAAAAATACTTTTCTTTTTCTTTTTTTCTTTTTAGCAGAAATAGGCTTCACCTCTCTTAAGGGAATCAGATAGATTTCTCTCTCTCTCTTTCTCTCAATTCCCCCTCAGGCAATAGGCATTTTTAAAAATATTTTTTATTAACAGGAGATTTTACAAAGTTTTTAAAACTGCAAACATAGGAGAAATAGAAAAACAAAAAGATTATTAATGGGTAAAAGGAAAAGCAAACAACAAAAAAGCAATAAACAGAAAAATATCTAAAGAAGCAACTTTCAATCTTCTTTGCAGCAGTTACAAACATAGCAATTACCATCTCCATCCTCCCATATTGCATATCATAGTTTCCTTCTTCCTATAAACATACCTTTTTAATCAATAAATCCCAAAATCAGCAGTTCATTTTTATTCACTTACAGCAAGAATTCTACAAAGCGTTTCCAGTGTTTTATAAAAGTAACTGTAGTTCCTTCCTTGATCCAACATCAATTTAGCTATTTCTGGAAACTCAGGCATCTTCTCAATCCATTCCTCTTCCATAGTCTTCCATCTTTATGTGTATAATAACCTTGCCACAGTTACCATATAGAAAACCAATTGTCTATGAGCCTTTTCTAGTTGTGGGTCCATAAATCCTAATAAGAAAAGTTCCAGTTTCATGTGAATGTTAATTTTTAAAACTCTCACCACATGTATTTATATCCAGTATCTTTTCACATTTTCACAAGTCCATTATAAAATGCCCCTTCGTGTATTTCACATTTCCAACAGGGATTACAAGTACCTTTATACATTTTAGACAATTTCTGTAGTGTCATATACCAATGGTACATCATTTTTAAACAAATCTCTTCTAAATTATAAGACAATGTGAATTTCAGACCTTTAAACAACATTTTTCCCATTAAACCTTGTGAATATTACAACCAAAATTCTTAAGCCATTTTACCATACGCTATTTATTTAACTTGTTCTTTTTCTGTTTTATATCTCAACAAAAGTTTATATATTTTAGCAATCACATATTCATCATACTTCATTTTCAAATTCCGTTTTATTACATCCTGCTCCTGGCACTTTTTTATCAATAATAATAACAACAACAACAACAATAATAACAACATTAATAACAATAACAGCAACAACAACTTTATTAGCATTGTATGTGTATACATAGTATACCCATACAATAAAATTCACTTAATACCCAAAGACCAGGTCCACCACACACAACAATCCCCAAACATCCCCCCACCCACCACAAATTCCCCACCCCTAAACCACCCAAACATCCACACAACAGACCAAGTAATGTTGTCCAACAGCTCACTGATGGTGGCGCTTTAGTTCATTGTTAAGTGCAATTATAGCTCTGGGATAAAAACTATTCAGTTTTTAACTATACTAATTTTAAAACTAAATCCCTTTACATTCAGTTATTTTCCTGACTTCCCTATTTTCTATGCTAGTAAATCTTTATATGTTAACCATTTGTCTTTATCTGCTGCTCCTTTTCCATAAAACGCTTCTTGAACTGAAGCCAATAAAGGTATTTTGGAGCATAGCCTGGGTTTGTATTTATTCCATAGTCATTCGTACGGCATTCCTAATATAATTGCTATATTTCCTTTAACTTTATCAAACCATCAGTAATCAGATGATTAACTCTTTATAATTAACTCTTTTTTTTAATCCTGCCATATATATTCTGGTTTTTTGTTTTGTTTTTGCCATTGTTTAAATGGTGCATCAGTTCTGAAAACAGGTATTGTCTTAAATAAGAACATTCTAGATAACGCATTCATTTTTACCTCAGATTTTTTTTTCTCAATGACAATTATAATTTTCCCCTCTTAATAAATCCTCCTAGTTTTTCCATTAATACACCTATTTCTCCTAAAGAGTTCTCCAAAACAAAAATCAAATTCTTGGCAAATGCCCTTGGTTTTTAAACTTTTTACCTTTCATTTCAGCAATTATTTCATCGTATGTCTTTATTAAAAACTTCAAGATCCAGAATGAATAACAACAGTGAAAGTGGACATCCCTTCCTTATTCCTTTCTGGCTTGGTCAATTACCCATTCACAATTATTTATGCTTTTTGCGAAGTACATATTGATTTCACAGTAAAGTAATAAAGTTGTCTCCAAAGTTCATACCTTCCACAATTTTAAAAGAAAAGACAAGTTTAAATTGTCTAAAGCTTTCTCTGCATCAAGAAATGTAAAGGAACTATGTTTTTCACAGTGTTATTCCAGGTATTGTAATACATTAAGAACATTTCTAATACAGGTAGTCCTCTACTTACAACAGTTCGTTTAGTGACTGTTTGAAGTTACAATGGCACTGAAAGAAGTGACTTATGACCATTTTTCACACTTATGACCATTATTGCATTCCTATGGTCACGTGATTTACATTCGGATGCTTGACAACTGACTCACATTCATGATGGTTGCAATGTCCCGGAATTGTGTGATCCTCTTTTGGGAACTTCTGACAAGCAAAGTCAATGGAGTAACCAGATTCACTTAACAACCGTGTTATTAATTTAAGAACGGCAGTGATTCACTTAACAAATGTGGTGAGAAAAGTCGTAGAATCGGGGAAAACTCAAAAACTATCTCATTTAACAACATAACATTTGGGCTCAATTATGGTCGTAAGTTGAGGACTACCTATAGTATCTCTTAATTGTCTCTTAGGTAAAAAAAAAAAAAAAAGGAGGTCTTCGTGATTAAAATTTTGTAAAATATTTTTCACCCTTTCAGTTAAAATCATCGTGAACTCTTATAATCATTATTCAGTAATGATATCAGCCTATAAGGTTTTATTTTTTTTTGCAAATTCAAATCTTGTTTTTCCTTAAGAAACAGTGCTATCCCTAGCCCTGTCCAACTTTCCACTATCTTTCCATTATCTAAAATTGAGTTCATCGTTTTTTTCCAAAGCAATAAAAATTCATCTTCAAAATATTTATAAGAAACAAATAATCCAACTGGACCAGGGACTCTAAATTTTTTCACTTTTCTTTACAGCATGATAAATTTTCCTTATTGTTATTAATAGATCATTTTGATGCATCTATTTACTTTGGTAAAGTTTCTTTCTTTAAATATTCATCTGCCCTTACTGGTGAATTCCCCCCCCCCAATTGTATAGTATTGATAAAAATTTGTTTGAATCCTTATATTATCAGTCTTCATAGTTTTCTGATTTTGTAATGTTAATACCATTTTTTTCTTTCTTTCTCAGGCTAAAAGCCAGCCATTTCCCTGGTTTATTTGCTGACTCAAAGTTCCTGTTTTTTTTAACAAAATTCAATTTTATTTCCATCTTTCTCACCATTAACATAGAAAGTTGACAGCACAGAGTTTAATTTTTTTCTCCCCAGAGATCTCATTAGTTTGTCCTTTTTTAAAAATCTTTATATCATTTAGAATCTTTCACCTATATTTCTGGTTCAGTTTATTGTTCTGCTGAATAAATTGTCCTCTTATCAATTCCATTCTTGGTCTGCGAGATTCTGCATCCCATTCCATTCTTGGTCTGTGAGATTCCCCCCTCTCGCAGGCTTGGCCCTCCACGTTATCGAGGGCCTACCTCGATGACGGATTTTGGAATCCCGAGAGGTGGCATGCCGCAAAGAGGGGGCTGAGGGTTTTTTTAAAATTGTCTTTGTGTAAATTTTTAAGGGGTTTGGGGAGGGGGGGTGGGGAGGGAGAGGGATAGGTCAGGCTTGGCACAGGGGCACGAACTGGGAGGTGTGGAGCCGGGTGGGGAGGGGCTTAGTGTAAATAAGGAGTGGGGGGGTTGTGTGGGTTTGGGGGAGAACCCACGGGGGATGGCCAGTCCGGCTGTTAATGGTGCCATGGGGGTACGGACTCTGGGGGAAAGGGGACTCTTAGAATGCCCTCTACTGAGGGCTTCTCCATCAATACACTGAGTGGGAGGGGCAGGTATGGCGGGAGCAGGGGGCCGTATCGTGGTGGGGGCATGTGCTCGCTATCTCCGAGCGATTGCGTGCCCCAGTCCCCTTAGCTCTTCCCGTTCCTCAGGCTGCTTAGAGTCTCAGGGCCCGAGTCTCCATCTGATGTTGTGTAATGCCAGGTCCGTAGTAAATAAAGCCCCTCTCATTTGTGATCTTATTCAGGAGGGGGGAGCGGACCTGGCAGGTATTACGGAGACCTGGTTGGGCCATGAGGGGGGGTTCCCCTCGTGGAGATGTGCCCATCAGGCTTCTGTGCATTTCATCAGCCGAGAGCTCAGGGCAGGGGCGGGGGGGGGGTGGCGGTCATTATAAGAGAGGGTCTTGATCCGAGGGAGACCACTGTGCCTCAGATAGCCGGATGTGATCACGTCCCTTTTCGTGAAGTGGGGTCGTGGGGTGCAGATGGGTCTGTTGATCACGTACCTGGCTCCCTGCCACGTGGCGACAACCCTGCCCGAACTCCTCAATGTTATAGCTGAGGTGGCGGCTGATACCCCCAGACTTCTGGTCATGGGGGATTTCAACCTGCCATCCATTGGTGAAACTTCTGAGGTAGCTCGGGAGTTCATGGCTTCCATGATGGCCATGGACCTGACCCAAGTAATTCACAGCCCTACTCACATGGGGGGACACACTCTGGACTTAGTTTTTGTCTCTAGCCAGTGGTTGAGTGACCTTGATATAGGGGATATAGATACTGAACCCTTGTCATGGTCTGACCACTCGCTCCTTCGACTTGACTTTCTGACCGCCGCACCCCATCGCAGGGAGGTGGAGCCGACCAGGTGGTTCCGCCCCAGGCGCCTGATGGATCCTGATAGGTTCCAGATGGAGCTTGGGCCATTTCCTGAAACTCTAGCTTATGACTCGGCTGATGACCTGGTGACCGGCCTGGTGGCCGCCTGGGATAGTGCGGCTGCTGGGGCTTTGGACTGGGTCGTGCCTTTGCGGCCTCTGACCTGGCACCGAACTCACTTAGCTCCTTGGTTCTCCGAGGAGCTGAGAGAGATGAAGCGCCGGAAAAGACGCCTAGAGAGCGGTTGGAGGGCCAGCCGTTCCGAATCTGACTTGACACTGGTAAGGTCTCATATTAAGACCTACCTAGTGGCGATAAAAGCGGCGAAATCTAGCTATTTTGCCGCTCTTATCGCGTCATCTGTTAACCTCCCAGTCGCCCTGTTCAGGGTGACCCGCTCCCTTCTCCATCTGGGAGCACGGGAGGACCCCTTGCAAGGCCGAGCTGAGGATTTTGTACAGTATCTGGATGATAAAATAACTCAGATTCGGGAAGACTTGGCCGCTGACTGGGTTAGTTCAGACGAGATAACTGAGGCAGGCCTTGAGAGTGTTATCTGGGAGGAGTTCGATCCTGTGGCTCCCGAGGACGTGGACAGGATCTTGGGACGGCTGAACGCCACCACATATTTATTGGACCCGTGTCCCTCCTGGTTGGTGCTGGCTTCCCGGGAGGTTACACAAGGCTGGCTCCAGGGAATTATCATCGCTTCTTTGAGTGAGGGTGTCCTGCCGGCCGCCTTGAAAGAGGCGGTGGTGAGGCCTCTCCTCAAGAAGCCATCCCTAGATCCGGCTATTTTGGCTAACTATCGTCCAGTCTCCAACCTTCGCTTTATTGCGAAGGTTGTTGAGAGTGTGGTGGCGCGACAGCTTCTACAGTACTTGGATGAAGCTGTCTATTTGGATAAGCTCCAGGCGGCTTCAGACCTGGGTACAGCACGGAAACGGCATTGGTCGCGTTGGTGGATGATCTCTGGAGGGCTTGGGATAGGGGTTATTCCTCTATCCTGGTCCTGTTAGACCTCTCAGCGGCTTTTGATACCATCGACCATGGTATCGTTGCGCCGGCTGGAGGGACTGGGAGTGGGGGGCACCGTTTTGCGGTGGTTCTCCTCCTATCTCTCCGACCAGTCGCAATCCGTGTTGACGGGGGCAGCGGTCGACCCCGAGGCACCTTGTTTGTGGGGTGCCACAAGGGTCGGTCCTCTCGCCCCTCCTGTTCAACATTTATGTGAAGCCACTGGGTGAGATCATCCGTAGTTTTGGGGTAGAGTTCCATCAGTACGCTGATGATACTCAGCTGTACATCTCCACCCCAGACCATCCCAACGATGCCTTGGAAGTGATGTCCCAGTGCCTGGAGGCCATGCGGGTCTGGATGGGGAGAAACAGGCTTCAACTCAACCCTTCCAAGACCGAGTGGCTGTGGCTGCCGGCGTCCCGGTATAGCCAACTGACGCCATCGCTGGTTATTGGGGGCAAATCACTGGCCCCCACGGAAAGGGCCCGCAACTTGGGTGTCCTCCTGGACGCACGGCTGTCTTTAGAAGGGCATATGACGGCCATGGCCAGGGGGGCTTTTTATCAGGTTTGCCTGATACGCCAGTTGCACCCCTTTCTGGATCGGGACTCCCTACGCACAGTCATTCAAGCACTCATAACCTCTCGTCTGGACTATTGTAACGCTCTCTACATGGGGCTCCCCTTGGGGTACACCCGGAGGCTCCAACTGGTGCAGAATGTGGCTGCGCGGGGGATTATGGGAGCGACGGGGCGCTCCCATGTGACTCCTCTCCTGCGTGAGCTGCATTGGCTTCCGGTGGACTTCCGGGTGCGCTTCAAGGTGTTGGTGATCACCTTTAAAGCGCTCCATGGCTTAGGGCCAGGGTACTTACGGGACCGCCTTCTGCCACCAATAGCCTCCCACCGGCCATTTCGCTCCCACAGAGAGGGCCTCCTCAGGGTGCCGTCAGCTAGACAATGCCGGCTGGCAACCCCCAGGAGGAGAGCCTTCTCTGTGGTGGCACCTACCCTTTGGAACAATCTACCCCCAGAGATACGAGTGATCTCCGACCTCCGGACTTTTCGTCGGGCCCTAAAAACTCATCTCTTTCAGTTAGCCGGTCTCTCTTGATTTTATGATTTTATGGTTGATTTTAAATTTTGATATGGATTTTAAATTGATAAATTTTAAACTATGGGCCAAATTTAATTATTTTAAATCTATTTTTAATCGCACTTTATGTATAAATGTTTTATTTTGGCTGTTCACCGCCCTGAGTCCGAAAGGAGAAGGGCGGTATAGAAATTTGAATAATAAATAAATAAATAAAAATTTTAATATCAGTAATCTTACTGAGGTTATTCTTTCTCTCTCTTTTTTTTAAGAATCTTTTTTCATTACGGTACTCTGTTAAATCAAGCTGTAGTCATATTTCATTTGGTATCCATCTACAAGTTCTAAGTTTTTTCTTGTATATTAAAGTCACTGAATTATGGTCACAGAAAATCTTTGGCAATATTTCAACTTTGTTGACACAAGTGGTCAAACTTTTGAAAATTCAAAACATGTCTATCCTGGAAAAAGAACTATGTGTTTCTGAAAAATAAGTACATTCTTTAGAGTCACAATTTTTATGTCACCATATATCAATTCATTCAAGATTATCCATCATTTCAAAGAATATTTTGGTAGCTTGCCTTGCATCATTTTAATTCCTTTGGTTAATGTTCTAGCTTGCTGTGGGCAGACTACTTCATTACAATCTCCCATTAGGCACCAATTTTTATATGACAGGTCCATTAATTTTCCCATACACCCATTGAAAAATGCAGATTTATTTTTATTGGAGCATAAATCCACTAAAGGATCTATCTTTTATTAAAATTAATCTCCACTCCCATATATCTGCCTTGATCATCACATAATATCATTTTTGGTTGCAAATGTGGATTTATGTACAAAACAACTTTTTTTAACTTAAAGCAGCTGAGTTCCTCTATCAAGTTTTCATTAATAAAATATTTTTTTAATCTTTCTTATACGCGTTTCTTGCAAACAAATTACATCCAATTTTAATTTCTTTGCTGGGAGGTATTTGCCGCATATATTTTCCAAGTTAGGAATTTAATATCCATGTTTATTGTATACATTTTAAAAAGTCTATTTGTGGCATCTAATGTAAGTGGTATCTTCCCCAGTTTCTGGAGATGCACATGAGCTAACTTGGATACCAGTGAGAATAATAAGTTATTTTCAGAAATCATTTTTTGAATAGTTGTAACTTTCCTAGCCAGCTTCCGACAAGCAAAGTAAATAATGGGAGGTGGGTTTGCTTAATGCCCATGTGATTCACTTAAAAACCATAGCAAAAAAGATAATAAATCAGGCACAACTGACTTAACAATCACCTTGCTTAGCAATGGAAATTCTGCTCCCAATTGTGGTTATAAGTCAAGAACTGTAATAACTTTCTCCAGTGAGAAAGGATATTGGGATGAATGATAAGGCACAAGGGTTAAATATTGGTTTATTGCAGGGAGTGTAGTGTCAGGACCCAGCTACTTTCATATCTGTATTGGTGAGTGCTCATTTTTTGTGTTCCTCTTTAAAAAAGTATTTAATCATTGTTTTTAGCCATTTTTTTTTTTTTTTTGTCTGTCCAGTATATATTTTTCTTAACTGTCTGTCCAGGGTGGATTTGATTTAAATCGAGTTGATTTAAATCACAATTTAAATCATGATTTAAATCACTAGTAAAAAGGCTTGATTTAAATCAACTCGATTTAAATCATAATTTTTAAAGAGCAACTGTCATCTCTGCTACTCCTTTGACCCACTGTTGACTCACCGATAGTCCCAGTGTTGCAGAATATACAGCTTTATGCTACATAACTAAGCTCCATTTCATGCTGAATAAACTAAATTATTTATGTATCTTAAATAGAAAACTATCTTACAATAGATTTTTACCCCAAAAGTTTTTTATTAAAATAAATTCGATAAAAATAAAAAAAAATCCGATTTAAATCAAAAAAATCTGATTTTTTTAAATTTTTTTTAAAAGAATCATTGATTTTTATCCACCCTGTGTCTGTCCAGTAAATCCTTTTCTTAACTGTCAATTTAGTTTTGGATATTTTGGATATTTGAATACCAATTGGTTAATGACGACAATAAACTTAAGTAGTTAAAAAGGAACAGTAGGTAATTAATGCTCAATTTAAGAATATTGACTTTTGATTCCTGGGAACTGTACCTGACACCTTTGCTTGTATTATTCTGTGTAAAGCAACATGCATCAAAAGCAAAGAAGTCTCCAGAATAAGCATCTTATTATAAGAGTGGTAACAACTGCAACATTTGTTTTGAAGATAAGCTTTGACCCCGGAGATGTAATATGCTGTTGCATGTAAATTTTGATCTCCTCCTTTTGAAAAACCATTTATTTCCTTTTTGAAAGAAACCTTCAACACTATTATTTTGTTGTTTGATTGCAAACCACAGGACTTAAAAGGCATAAGAAATTTGAGGACTGGGCTGCAGGTCTCTCTGCATTTAATTGAAGGGTGTGTAGGAAATGTTGACTTTTAGAGAGAATTCTGTAATATCTGTTCCTGCATGTAAAGTTTCAGCCAAGCAGTAATGAATAGTTTGCACTGAGTATTGCCCTCACCCGTCTTGTCACAGTACAATAACTTAGAAGTGATAGATCTGCCTATCCTAACTTCTGTATTGCTGAACTGTTTTACTATTTCTAGTGCCTAATTCTAGTCTAATGGTCTCTGCGCAGTCTGAGTTTATACGACCAGGGTAGGGCATTGTGGGATGTAGCACCAAATGCATAGCAAACATCTGATCTCTTTTTTTAATTATTTATGTTTTATTATTCAGGACAGAGCAGAGATAAATTATTTTAAAACAATAACACAATTGCCAAATTTTCTGGAACTTTTAAGTCAGGGGTTCCCAACCCCTGGTCCACAGACCAGCACCGGTCTGCAGCCTGCCAGGAACTGGCCTGCGGAAGCGAGTGAAGCCCCATCCACACACATGGGATCCAGGTAGCTCACAAAACCAAACCCCCAGTCCACAGAAAAACCTCCTGCCATGGAACCAGTCCCTGGCACCCAAAATGTTGGAAGCTATTGCTTTAGATCACAGGTGTCAAGCTTGCAGTGTCACGTTGCTGTCACATGACTTTTGTGACATTTTTTCCCCTTTGAGGAACTGGGGTGGGCATGGCCTGTGCGTGACGCATCCAGCCCCCGCCAGTTTGACACCTCTGCTTTAGATGATAATTATATTGCCCTGGAACATTTAAAATCACTATAGGTAGTCCTCTATTATGACCACAATTGAACCAACATTTCTGTTGCTAAGCAAGACAGTTGTTTAGTGAATTTTCCCTCATTTTTACCACCTTTCTTGCCAGAGTTGTTAAGTGAATTACTGCAGCTGTTAAGTTAGTAACAAGGTTGTTAAATGAATTGGGATTCCCCATTGACTTTGCTTGTGATCACATGACCCCAGGACACTGCAACCATCCTAAATATGATTCAGTTCCCAAGCATTTGATTTTTGATCATGTGACTATGATCAAACGGAAGTGAGCAACGGTCATGAATGTGAAAAATGATCATAAGTCTTTTTTTTCCAGTGCCATTGTAATTTTGAACAGTCACTAAATGAATTATTGTGAGTTGAGGACTATCTGTACGGTACACATTATTAGGTTATCATTTGAATAATAAGTAGTTAAATTTTCCAAGCCATTTTCAGGATCATTTTAGTTGCCATTGAAAACCACAGGTAGCTTTCAAAGCAGTGATGGTAGCACTTGTCTGTCCAGGTCAAACTGCCCATCCTATACCAACTTTACACCAGTGGTTATGTAACACTGTCACTAGATTATGTGAGATCAGGTCCATCCTATTTGAGGATACAAAATTGGGAAAAATAACATTACTCACTTGCTGCCCTTGCAATTTAATTATATAGTACTTTGGAGACACTAGAACACATTGTCCTTTGAGAAAGAGATTACTAGCGGATCTTCTTTAGCTGTTCCTTTAATGATATCAGTTTTCCCAAGCACTTCATTGTATAATGAAATAAAGTATGAGACAGCATACTTCGATAGAACTGATTATGCTTCTTTCAAATAATAAATTGATGAAAATTTCCTAATCTGTATGCTATTTGATTTCTATGTTTTTATTACTCTGTATTTCATTTTTGTACTTTCTAAGCTCTTGCAACAGTAAACCTATTATTATTTTAAATGTTTGATCCTATGCTGTTCATTTCATCAGATTCACAATGCATTATAATTAAAAACTCATGTACAGTTATAAGTACGTAGTGAAATTGGAGTTGCTGAATCGTGGAAAAGTACAGTATATGGTGATGACTACATTACTAACAATGGCCATTTTTTAAAAAAAAACAAAACAAAACAAATTTAGAGATATTTGACACCCTGACCATAATGTTAACAAATATACATATAAATAGCATAAAAACTTGTTTTATTTAACTCAGCAAACTTATATCACTTCAAAGCTTTAGTTGACTAAATTACACTTTTAATCAATTATAGTTAAGAGAGTCAATCATATTATTCAATTATTTGATGGTTGGTTTTTCTATCTCAGATTGGTATAGAGCTTTGTCTGCTTGTTTTATGTCGCATGCATTAAATAATTGATGAGAGATAATCTATTTTCTGTTGAAAAATACCAGTAAGTGTATAACCTTTAGGACTCCCTGCAGATTTTATTCCACTAATAGTTGCTGACTGTGGGGGCCGTGTTTTAAAATGGATTTTAATTTTAACTTCATTGTTCATATGTAGCTCAGCAGAGTACGAGAACCAGTTTGGTGTAGTAGTTGAGGCATCAGGTTAGAAACCAAATTCTAGCCCCACTTTGGGCACAAAACCAGCTGGGTGACCTTGGGCCAGTCATTTTGTCTAGGAAGGAGACAGTGGCAAACTACTTCTGAAAAACCTCAGGGACTTTTAGGTAGTCTCCAAGAATTGGACATAATGGAAGAAAAAAAAGTAGGGTATATAAGACATCCCCTGATAATAAACCCAATCGGGCTTTTGAGTGCATGGCAATAAGGCCAAGTGCTTATTTCAGGTTTCAAAAAAATATAAGACAGGGTCTTATTTTGGGGGAAACACGGTAGAATAAAAGCAGCCATAATTTTATGACATGCTATACGTTATCACAGTTTAAAACAAGGATCCTCTAGAGTAAAATGTCCATAACGTATAATAATATAAACATCCTTATATTAATAAATAAAAGATATAGGACAGCTTCACAGGGACCTAAGAAAAATAAGCATTCTTAGTGCTTTTCTAAACTTAAAAGAGATCTGATTTCAAGTATAATTATAGTGGGAGTTAATTCCCCCCAAAAAATAAGGCATGTCAGCAGTGACTCTCAAAGCTTTGTAGCCCATTACACATTAAATGGTTTGCTATCTTAACCCAGGGAGACCTTGGTGTTCTCTGAGCTTGGTTGTTTGCTTCCAGACATTTCATTATCTGATGGAGTAACATGATATAACCTGTGCTATATATATATATATTCTCTTTTATACCTCAGCCTATGGATTCTGATAGAAACAGAAAATTAATGGACTATTTCCCTGTTCTGCACCATATGATCATAATATATGTTACTGTATAATTTTTAACTAAAGAGGAAATCTGTGAGGAAATCATTAAAAGCTAAGGCACATCAAGTGTATTGATCATAAGTTTCTTGTGAATCCCTTAAAAAGACATGCATTTCATATATGTGAGTGAAACCACATAGTGGGATATGCTGTAAAGTAGAAGACTAATGTTTGGCAAATTTTAATATCTAAATCAAAGCACAGCTAATGCTGAATAGCTTGTTATTGTAGTTTTTGAATGTAATGTATTGCACCTTTAAATTCTCATTTCATTTTGGTTTTAAAGATTGAAAATATTGCTGCTTCACCAACCTGTATGACAAACAGCATAAAAATAAAGAAAATAGGTGAAGTGCTTAATAGTTTATACTATTAGTTCTAGTTTTATTGATTTGGTGAAAACTTTCTGAAAAGTTGCTACAGGACTAAAATCTGGGAGAACCTGTTAAACAAAAGACATTGCATGAAAACTTACTAATTTAAACATTGTGGAAAGTGAGGCATATGCTGATTGAAATGCAAAACGCCTTTAGATTGTCATCCTAGCTTTAATTTTAAAGGCAAATCACTCAATTACCTTTGATTAACTGCAACTTTGAACCACACTGAGAATAATGAAAAATAGCTTGCAGCTCCATTTGTAGTCTGAAACCATGCTACAGTGCAGCTACACAGATAATTATAATATAAAATAGATGCTGAAGAACCTAGTAAAATCTGTTGAATAAGAAATGAAGTCTAAATGCTCCCCAAATTTAAACACCACTTTATAGATTAATTTTGAAGTGTGACCATCAAAGACCTTGCCATAAGCACCTTGGTGGTATTAAGACTAAATAACAAGCAGTTTGGGAGTTGAGGAATAATGACAAGAAGATTTAAAAAGAGAAGAATGATCAGAATCATAGAATAATACAAGGATGCAAAAAGTTGCCTATCAATGGATGGGTGCATTAATGTCTTTGTTAGAAACAATGCAGAGTTTAATTTGTAAGAAAGCTCTAAGGCTAGAGCACTTTCTCAGAATTTTATTTAAGAGTGATTATGATGGTTTCCTGCTGATCATCCAGATGAAACTCTCTGGTCTTTTGTTGCTAATCTGATTAGAGACTTAATTTAAGAGTCAGTTTAAAGGGGTTCCTCACTTTGTATTACTGGCAATTAAAAAAAATCATTTCTATTCTGAGCTAACTTTCCAAATATATCATGAGCCAGTGCAATTTACCCAAATGCAAGCTTTTTTTTTCCCAACGGGAAAAGATATAAATAAAATGCACTGACCCTCCCACCTTTGTCCCAGTTATCTTTTTCCAGCTGTTGTATTGTATATTCTGCAGATCACATCTATACTTCAGGTAGTAAGAGGAGTTTTAGTTGCCTTAAAAAAAAAAGACATTTGAAATGTTTGTTTATAAAAGACTTTTCCACCTTGGCAATGTCCAGACATGTAGTTTTCAACTTTCAGTACTGTAGTCTCAGGCATGGCCAGACTAAGGACTTTTGTGAACCGAGGCCAACACACTTGAAGGGCTCCCAAATCAGATAAAACTCTTTGAAAAATATAGATAGCATCATTTAATTCCTGGATAGGAAATATTTGACCCAGCAGATCTTGCTGAACTATAGCTTCTGGTATCCTTCACAATTGCGCATGTGAGTCCCAAGAGAAATATGTTTCAGAAATATCTTAAAGAAAGTAGTTTTTTAAAAATTTACAGCTGTATTCCAGAGAAATTTCAGGGACTTTACTAGGGAGCTAGAAACAATTTTCTTCAGCTTATAATGGGGGTCAGAGTAGCTACTCCTGCAGGACTAATAATTTTGATCTGACTCCATAGTGTTTTCATAAGTTATTACTATATTATTTGGGCACTGGTGATTGTCATTTATTTATTTATTGTTTATTAGTTTGATTTATATGCCGCCCTTCTCCGGAGACTCAGGGCGGCTTACAATGCATTAAGCAATAGCCTTCATACTTTTGTATATACCTGCTTAGTAGGGCTTTCGGGGGCCCCTAAGCGTTGTTCTTTTTTATACAAAGACAGTTTATTGCCCCCACAATCCGGGTCTTCATTTTATCTACCTTGAAAGGGTGGAAGGCTGAGTCAACCTTGAGCCTGGTGAGATTTGAACTTGCAGTAATTGCAGGCAGCTGGTGCTACTTAATAGCACTTTAGTCTGCTGCGCCACCAAGGCTCTGCTTCGCCTTGTAATTTCTTGAGTAAACTGACTCTAGGACACTAGTGACAGTATGGTTAGATATGTATGCCCCACCCAGTCTGGGGTTTGGGTCTCATGAGCAAGTTGTGAGTTTATTAGTTAATCCCCCTGCTCTGAATTATAGCTTCACAAATTCTTTTCAGTTTCAGTATACTCTATATTCTGGCAATGTTTTCTGTTTTGTAGTTGGGGCCTCTTTAAGTTAAACTTTTGCAACCCTACAGCTAAGTTACATCTAGATTTTAAAATTCATATGGAAATAAAACTGATTTAATAATAATAATAATAATAATAATTTTATTTCTATACCGCCCTTCTCCCGAAGGACTCAGGGCGGTGTACAGCCTATTTAAAAACACAGACAAAACAATGATATAAAATTTAAAATAATTAAATAAGTGGCTCAAATTTAAAACCCCAATAAATTTAAATACCCCAATTTAAAACTATTGTGTTGATAGTCCGGCCTGGCGGAACAACAGGGTCTTCAATGCGCAGCGAAACACCCGGAGGTCGGAGATCTTACGAATTTCCGGGGGCAGTTCGTTCCACAGGGCTGGGGCTCCCACAGAGAAGGCCCTCCCCCTGGGCGTCGCCAGCCGACATAGCTTGGCAGATGGCACCCTGAGGAGACCCTCTCTGTGGGAACGAACTGGTCGGTGGGAGGCTATTGGTGGCAGAAGACGGTCTCGGAGCTCTGCTTGTTATGGAATACATATTTTAGTGTTTTAACTTAGTTGAGGAGAGAGCACCTGAGAAAGGTATAGCCTCTCGCTTAGCTACTTTCTCTGGGAATATTTCTTCAAATAGAAGCCAACCCAGTTTATATATTGGCTTCATTTAATATAGGGCTGGGATGGCGAACCTATGGCACGTGTGCCATAGGTGGCATGTGGAGCCATATCTGTGGGCACGCGAGCTTTGCCCTAGCTCAGCTCCAGCGTGCATGCGTGCACCAGCCAGCTGATTTTCGGACCTTCTGGGCCCACCGGAAGTCAGGAAACGGGCCATTTCCGGCCTCTGGAGGACCTTGGGGGGAGGCCGTTTTTGCCCTCCTCAGGCTCCTAGAAAGCGTCTGGAGCCTGGGGAGAGCAAAAACCGGACCTATCGGGCCCACCGGGCCATCACATACTCCACACAACCGAAGGGCAGACAGCTAGAGATAGGCTGCCCCTTAGATAACTAGGGCCTATTTCATGAAGGGAATTAGAGGCAATGACTATCATCTGAAATTGTACTTAGAAGTCAACAGGCCGCCTCTGCAGCTTTTTTCTTATGGATCATCATGGCTATTCTTAATTTTAGATAATTTAGATAATTTTCTTGTTAATCAAAATTCTGTTCATTCAACTGTAGTGTACCTGAATACTGCCAAGTCTTTTTAGCCATACACATTAGTGATAATATGTTTATCACTTATATGCAAAGAGCAGTGTTTTTTTGTTTGGCTTGGACAGCCATGGAATGTGAGGATCTTCTGCAATCCAGAAATTGAATTATAGATCCACCCAGAGATGTATTATGAGCTGCCATACGAATTCTTTTAAATAAACAAATAATATACCCAAATGACTCCTTCACAGACCATTGCAGCTATTTACATTTATGATATGAATGTATAATTTCCTTGAAATGTAGGTAGATTATGTATTGTTGTAATTATGTTTCACACTTCGGGAGTGTAAGTCAGTCTGTAAAGTAAAGCTTAGAAAAAGATTGGGGAAAACCCAAGATTCATTCCGAACTTATTTTTAGAGAAGTGTCAATGAGATTTTAAAATACTCTTAAAACTGAAATTTAAGAAAGGATATTAGGGAAAGCTTTTTTTATTATAATAGTTTTTCCTTTTGAAAGGTTTGCTGGGAAAAAAATTTTTTTTTATATGCCATTGTTCTTAACAAAACTTCAGACTTTTACAATGAAACTGAAATTAAATTGAATGCTTTGCAGTCAGATCCTTCTAAAAATATGCCACTGTGTTGCTATCATGTGAAAAAACTCTCTGCAGAAATGAAAACTGAAAACGTTAAATTGATTTCAAGTTCTTGAAAGGTAGATTCTACAATTAGTGACACACATCTTTTGATGTCATTCCAAATACGGTCTTGACTCTGATATTCTTACTCATGTCATAAAATAGGGAATTGCAACAACTGCCAAATCACTGAGGAAATATATTGTGCTACTCAGAGGTGGGGAGTGAGTTAAATAAACAAATATAAAGCCAGCTGGGGAGGAAGGGATTTTATTTCTTTAAATCACCATATGCTTCTTTTCTCTTTCAGCAGCAGGATGGAATTGAATGGAGAAAGCATGCTGATTAACAAGCTAGAATCTGTAACTTCAAAATTGTGATTTGTGTGGCCTGCACTGGGAGTTTGAGCTGCAAAATCTTTCCAAGGGACTCCAGAAGTGTTTAAACAGCCATGGCACTCTTCACTCCATGGAAATTGTCCTCTCAGAAACTTGGCTTCTTTCTGGTGACTTTTGGCTTTATTTGGGGAATGATGCTCCTGCATTTTACTATTCAACAGAAGACTCAGCATGAAAGCAGTTCAGTGCTTCGTGAACAAATACTGGATCTCAGTAAAAGATACATAAAAGCATTAGCAGAAGAAAATAGAAATGTAGTGGATGGACCTTATGTTGGGACAATGACTGCATATGGTGAGTAGGTTTGTGTAGATTCCTATACTGAAACTGCAATATTTCATGCCTTATTCAGTATCATCAGTCAACTCATCAGCCTATATAGCTGGGGTTTAGAACTTCCTTCCTTCCTTCCTTCCTTCCTTCCTTCCTTCCTTCCTTCCTTCCTTCCTTCCTTCCTTCCTTCCTTCCTTCCTAAGAATAAACAATATCTCCTTTTATAACTTGTTTCCGGAGGTGGCCCAGTACTGCAAGCTAACTCGTTGCTCACTCCAGCAGTTCGATTCTCATCAGCTCAAGGTTGACTCAGCCTTCCATCATTTCGAGGTCGGTAAAATAAGGGCCCAGATTGTCGGGGGCAGTGTGCTGACTAGTGCTATTGCTAAACCAGCCAGACATATAAAAACTTGATCTAAAGTACACAGGAACACCCATCTCCTCTGATTTAAGTTTATGTACAGTATAACTTTAATGAAGTATTGAATATATATTCTTACTTTTTTCTTACTTCTTCATAGGGTTTATGTGTGTTTTTCCTCTAGCCATATATATATATATTAATAATGGGTTGTATATCAATAACATGTGTAATCATAGAGCCCTATCATAGTCCCCAATTTTAAGAAAGTGAGATTAAAACCAGCATCTGCCTCCTGAAACAATCGTGTCAATTGGGTTGATTCAGGTAGAATAGTGTGGTCCTAGAAGTTGACTTAGACTTGGATACCTGTTAAAAGCAAGCCTACAACACAAATGTGATACGCTCCTGGCAATGTATATCAACTTACAAATGGGGCATTGCATTTTAAAACAATGTGAGCTCCCTGATGGTCTTCAAAGGCTGTCCCATGGGGAACAATAGTCCAGCTGGGTGATAATGAAGACATGAATTATACTGGGGCTAAGTCCTTCTGTTGCAAATACCTCTGGAACTGGCACATGAGCCAGAGTTGTGTAAAGGCCCATGTGGCTACTATGTTTATCATCTGCCCAATCAAAAGGAGCTTTGGAAGGAGATTCAAGTTGAGGGCCTCCTACTTCAGGCCTTAACAAAAAGTGCTACAATGCATTAAGATAATACATAATTTTAATATAAAATTAAAATATTTATATAGTAAAAACAATAGGGTTAGAGATTTCCCAAAATTCTGTTAGGGCATTTATAATTGTTGTTATAACTAAAACCATTTTAACTAAAATTTGCAAGAAGCAATACCCAACCTTTCATATTTGGTGCAGGAGCAGCTTCAGTTTCCAAGCAGGCTTTCAGAATTTAAAGAAATAATGGTATCCCAAAATCTCCCAAAATTTAAAGAGATAAATCAGGATGGTATCCAATCTCCCAGACCATTTAAAAAAATAAATCGGAGAAGGCAGAGAACCTGGTTGAATCTCAAGGGTATTTTGCTAAAGGAAAAATGTGTTTCAACCATTGATTTCTCACACATCTCCCTCGGTCTGAAAAAGATAGAGTAGCTGCAACCAGATCAAATATAGCATATTTCTGGGAAGTTTAAAGTTGCCCTTCATAGGAAATAAGAAATCTTTCTGGATGTGGCATTTGTTTTCTTCCTTTGGATCATGGATGTTGACAGCAGCCTGAATAGCACAATTCACATTATCGTAGCTGTTAGCAGCTGTTTATATTTGTAACGTATACACAAGATTTCCCTAAATTTGATTTTAGACTTTTGAAATTAAGGAAAATTGTGTGTTGCAGTAATTATATCTCTTTGTTCAGAGATGAATTTCAGTATGGAATTAAAAGCGAGGGGGGGACAGTAAAAGCTAGTAAATGCCCAAGATTTAGACAGTAACCAACTTACTTTTAAAGAGAATTATCAGTAGGGAAGAGCAAGACAAGACAAATTTGTCTCCAATTCCTTAAATGTTGGTTTAAGTGGTTGTCCATAACAGGAAAGAAGAATCTTGCAGATTCTTGTGGATATGATGTTTCATTTGTTTTCTATTTTTATAAAGAAATTTCAAAGTTTGGGAGACTTATATTTAAAAGCTGGCAGTGAGCACTATGAGCTCAGCCTTTCCACTACATTAAAAAAAAAGGTTAAGATTTAATTTTGGCCAGAGAACTGCTGCTTTAAAAAAAATCTTCCCTTTCCCAACCATATTGTGTAATAGCAGATACATGATTAAATAAGTTGCTAGGACAGCAGCTAAAAATACATCACATAAAGAGCAAGAAACATTACATGTTTAACTTCTTCCTCAATTACTTTGATTTACCTGCCTATTTAGTGAATGTAAAAACAGAAATAAAAGTGATACTGTATTGTATACATTATTGTATACATAATGTATACAATAGTATACATTATTTTTTAGAAAACAAACATTTATACTATACTGATCTTCCCTAATTAAGATAGTCCTCAACTTACAACCATTCATTTAGTGACCGTTCAAAGCAGGGGTGCTATTCAGCAGGTTCTGACAGGTTCTGGAGAACTGGTAGCAGAAATTTTGAATAGTTCAGAGAACCAGCAAATACCACCTTTGGCTGGCCCCAGAGTGGGTTGGAAATGGAGATTTTACAGTATCCTTCCCCTGGAGTGGAGTGGAAATGGAGATTTTGCAGTATCCTTCCCCTGCCACGCCTACCAAGCCAAGCCATGCCCACCAATCCACTCCCACAGAACCAGTAGTAAAAAAAAATTGAATTCCACCACTGGTTCAAAGTTATGACACTGAAAAAAGCGACTTGCGACTGTTGTAACATCCCCATAGTCATATGATCAAAATTTGGATGTTGGCAACTGGATTATATTTATGACACTTGAAGTCTTAGGATCATATGATCACCTTTTGTGACCTTCTGACAAGCAAAGTCAATGAGGAAGCCAAATTCACTTAACAACCATGTTACTAACCTAACAACTGCAATGATTCACCTAACAGCCCTCTCTAAACGGTTTACAGAGTCAGCATATTGCCCCCAACAATCTGGGTCCTCATTTTACCGACCTCAGAAGGATGGAACGCTGAGCCTGGTGAGATTCGATCTGCCAAACTGCTGGCAGCCGGTGATCAGCAGAAGTAGCCTGCAGTACTGCACTCTAATCACTGCGCCAACGCAGCACATAGGTAGCCTATCTGATGTTGGCATCAATATTAAGTTTTAGTTTGTTAATCCATAATCAGTCCCACTCTGCCCAGAGGCAGGGCAGAATTTTTAACATCTCTTCGAAATTTGTTGAATTGGAAGGCTAGTTGTAATAGCATCAGTTTTACTGTATATCCTGCTCTAAATCTCAGGTCACATTTCCCCATTGTTTCATGCAGAGCCTAAACATTTATAGGAGTAATCTCCACAAATAAATAAAAGATAAAAGAATTCTTTTTTCCTGAATGTTAGGACACGTTGCCTCCCATAAAGATGCCAGTGTTAACCAGACATGTTAAGAAGCTTTTAGAATGAATAGGAATGTACTGTACTCATTTTGTCTAGTTCCTGTAAAAGCTATTTTACCAAAGCTGGTGTAACATCAAAACATTTCTGCTATTTTAAAGACTTACCGGTATTTAATATAGTATGGTATGTTTGCCATCTTGAATTATGCATGAAAAAAAAGGTGGAATAAAAATATTTAAAAAATAATCAAAACATTTCTGCTGTTCTAAAGACCTACTTAATACAGAGTTTAGAATCTGTAGAGAACCACAGAGATAACCTTAGAGAAATTATATGATGATTGTTAGTAGACATGAAGAAGACAGTATAAGAAAGAAATATAAGATCATGCCAATTTGTTGTTAGGCCTTAAAATTTTTACAACCACAGTTGAGCCCAAAATTTCTGTTGCTAAGAGAGACAGTTTTACAATCTTTTTTGCCATCATTAAATGAATCACTGCAGTTGTTAAGTTAGTAACATGGTTGTTAAGTGAATCTGGCTTCTCCCTTGACTTTGCTTGTCAGAAGGTGACAAAATGTAATCACATGACCTGGGGCTCTGTAACTGTCATAAATATGTGCCAGTGCCAAGCAATTGAATTTTGATCATGTCACCATGGGGATGCTTCAACGGTCATAAACGTAAAAAATGGTCCAAAAACATTTTTTTCAATGCCATTGTATCTTTGAATGGTGACTAAACGAATGGTTGTAAGTCAAGGCTACCTGTTTTATGGCTTATTTCTATAAAGTAGAATTCTGGAATTCTAATATCTCTATTATTTGACCTGGCCTATGTCAAAGGGCTGGTAGACTCCACCAGATACCAATGGATAAGTCCCCAAGCAGGAAATTAATAGAACATTTGCACTATAAGCAATGACTTCTGCATCCAAATTCTGTCTGATTATCCTTAGTAACTTTGAAATAAGCCAGTGATGGACTTTATAATATATAAGAAGCTTTCATTTCACACATTATGGATAGTACAAAACTAAAGTATGTGCAATAAAAAAGGAAATTAATGACATTGAGCAAATAGTAGAAGGGCTTATCCATTATTGAGGTAAGAATTGGAGAGTAGGTCATTACATTGATTTATTTAAATCAGTACACATCATTTCCATGGTGTCACTATATAAATTGGTGAAAACAACATTTGTGTAATGAAGTTGTGATGCAAACTGCAGTGGAATATGCTCTGCTGCAGGAGAAATCTGTTGCATTGAAGCCTAGTAAAATTAGGTTTCACTGGTTAATTTGTACAAAACTGCCATCTCTTCAAGATGCTAATAAAGGATTCAGGTTCTGCAAGTAATTTCCAAGTGAGAAATTATATTTAAAAGATCCATAGTCTATCAAATAGCAGAAGAAGCTCCTGGATAAAATCATTTTGTTGACACACTGCCCTCAGCAAAGTTTTGAAAGTGTAGGAGGATGTTAGAAGAATTTTGAAATAATGTCCTTTCTAGTATTAAGGAGTTGGAGGATGCATTACAAACAATGAAGTTTAATTACTGTTTAAGTATCCTCTTGAATTCTCCCTACATATTTTATTTTGCTCTCTGAATCTTTAAGAGAGTTTAGGAATTACTTGGACACACACATAATAGGAGAAGCAATAGCAATAGCATTTAGACTTATATATCGCTTCATAGTGCTTTACAGCACTGTGTGTGTTTTACAAACGTCAGCATATTGCCCCAACAATCTGAGTCCTCATTTTACTGACCTTTGGAAAGATGAAAGTCTGAGTCAATTTAAGATGGCATGGATTTAACTGCTGACAGTCGGCAGAATTAGCCTGCAATGCTGCATTCTAACTACTGGGCCACCACGGCTCTAGAAGCAGATAACTTATTTTAAAAGTGGACCAATCTTTAGTTGAAATAGTTCAGTACCACAGTATGAGTATTGCATGAAGAAAGGCCCACATTCTGTCCTAATAGTTCAATTTATCAAGCTTAGGAGAAAATCATATTCATAATTGTATATAAAGCAAAGACAGCCCTTTTCTCTTTTTATGTAACAGATTTTTAAATAATTTTATTTAATTCCTAATGTTTGTTATCTGGGTATGCTATTTATCATCTTTATATTTTTTGTGTAGTTTGATATATACTTCTTTAATTAATTAATTTTAATAAATCAAAGTTTCCCTTAATAGTGTAAATGCCTTTTTGGCCCACTGTTCCAATGATATTAAAATAAAATACTAAAATGAGTCATTTACAAAGCATCCCAACAGGATAGTAAGTACAGATAGTCCTCAACTTACAACAGTTCATTTAGTGACTGTTGGAAGTTACAATGGCACTGAAAAAAGTGTCTTATGTGTCTATGGCAAGGAAGGTCGTAAAATGGGGCAAAATTTACTTTACAAATGTCTCACTTAGGAACAGAAATGTTGGGCTTGATTGAGGTCGTAAATCAAGGACTACCTGTAATGAAATGTTACCTAAGAACAAGAAGTATTGTTTTCTGTTTTGTTTTAAGATAATTTTTACTAAAGATGCAAATGTATTTGCTCTTCCTGTATTGGGGACAAAAAGAATTGGGGGAGGGAGAGGGAATAAATATATTCATATATTATACTGAGCCATAATCATTCATAGTCCAACTTGGAAAAAATACTTTCCTGCTCCTAAATGGGATCAGTGCTGCTTTATATAACTGTGTCCTGGATGTCCCTCTTGCTATTGGTTTTCACTTTCTAACCTTCCTGTTTATTTTGCCAGAAGGCACCTGCCTCTTTTTAAAAACTAAGTGGTTCCCCTTATTTTCTCTCAACAACTGTTCTTTTTCCCCCCATCCCATCTTATCATCACAAAATCTTATTTATTTGGCAAAAAGGAAAGACTGCAACATCCCTGAATAGATCTGCCTACAGGTCAGGGCTTAACCTTCTTTCATATCTCCCTAAATATCTTCTTCTCCTTCTCTGTCTGCAGTGGAAGCCGCTCTTTAGAACAAGTGCCCAATTGTTGCTTTGTCCCTTTTGTCTTGTTTTCTGACAAGATTCTGTGACCGTTGTGCATGCATTTGCTTGAAAGGTGGAGGTCACCGTCCTTGTTGCACTGCTTTTGTCATCTGTGTAACATTACTGCTTGTTTTGTAAGGCATGGTAGAGCCTCCATGACACCATGTACCAAGACTTACATTCTGATTCTCTTGCTAAATATTGCAGATTGGTCAGAATGTGTGGTAACTTGTCCTTGAAGAGAATACATTAAAGGCCATTGATACGCCATGTTTCTCTTCACAAGGATCCATCATTTATTCTTTTTGAACCTGAAAAGAAATTTCAGTAAGATAGCAGATGCTAAAAAGCTGTTCTGGAAGCAAGAGTTTTCTGCCTTAATTCTGTACGGCAAGGGAAACTAAATATATTATTGAAAATGACACCCCGTCTAAATTTTAACTTCATTTGCCTTATGGTTTCTTTAGCTATAATTTCGTTAGCTATAATTGTCAAACTCTTGGTTCTGCAGAAGTTTTCAGTAACAGGGAACCTGGCAGGAAATTTTGCTTCTTAGAAAAATCTCCTTTGGGAAATTGCATTTATTGTCAACACTGGAGTTTTTGTAGGGAAAAAAAATCATTTCAAAAAAGCTTTAAAAAAGCAGACATACAATCTCCACCATTGCCATCCCTGTGCATTATTGAAATGCACAGTGGCACTGTACAGGTAACCCTCACTTAACAACAATAATTGCTACCAAATGATACAATCATAAAACATAATATTTTGCTTAGTGGTGGCAACTCTGGCAAGTCTCAGGTTACCATCATTAAGCAGGAACCATGCATGTTGTAAAGAGAGGACCTCATGTTATTACATTTTCCAAATTCATATTGACTTCCCCATTGACTTTGCTTGTGAGAAGTCGAAAGGGAAGGACACAAATCTCGCAATCACGTGACCACGGGATGGTGTAACAGTTGGTAAATCTGGGCCAATTGCTGAGCACCCAGATTGCAATCATGTGTCCACAGGGTTACTGTAATGAGTGGAATTTCAAGGACCGTTTTAACTACCACTCATTCAGCACCATCACAAATTTGAACAGTTGCTGAATGAGTGATCGGTTAAATTGCCACCTGTATTACTATCCCCTAAATTTCTTTTGATTTAATTACTAGAGACAATTAATGGCTCACAAACTGGTAGTTCACTTGAAAATAAATGAGTTAAAAAGGTGATTAATAAAAATTTTATGTTCAGAGACATATGAAGTAACCTGCCTACTAAGGCTGTGTAAAGCCTTTGAAAGAGGTCCATCATTATTAAGAGAGCATAAATAAAGCCCTTTTGAATTATGAAAGCAGTCCCTTCATGAATTACTGCCTTGTCGTGGCGAAGGGGTTTGTGTAGCTCAATGAAGCTATGAGCTATGACATACAGGGACAGCCAAGACGGACAGGTCATAGCAGAGAGTTCTGACAAAACGTGATCCACTGGAGAACGAAATGGCAACCGACTTCAGTATCTTTGCTATGAAATCCCCATGGACAGTACCAAAAGGAAAAAAGATATGACGCCGGAAGATGAGCCCCTCAAGTTGGAAGGTGCTACTGGGGAAGAGCAGAACGCTAGTACTAGAAGCGCCAGAAAGAGTGAAGCGACTGAGCCAAAGTCGAAAGGACGCTCAGCTGTGGATGCATCTGGTGGTGAAAGGAAAGTCGGATGCTGTAAAGATTTTTTCTCCATAGGAACCTGGAATCTAAGATCCATGAATCAAGGCAAGCTGGGCGTGGTCAAACAAGAGATGACAAGACTGAACGTCAACATCATAGGAATCAGCAAACTAAAATGGACAGGAATGGGTGAATTTAATTCAGATGACCATCAGGTATACTGCTGTGGGCAAGAATCCCTCAAAAGAAATGGAGTAGCCTTCATAATAAAAGAGTAGGAAAAGCAATACTGGGATACAATCCCCAAAATGACAGAATGATCATAGTTTGAATCCAAGGCAAACTATTCAATATCACAGTAATCCAAGTCTATGCCCCAACCACTGGTGCTGAAGAGGATGAAATTGACCAGTTCTATGAAGCCCTACAGCACCTTATAGAATTAACACCAAAAAATGATGTCCTTATCATCATGGGATATTGGAATGCTAAAGTAGGAAGCCAAAAGATAACTGGAATAGTAGGCAAGTTTGGCCTTGGAGTACAAAATGAAGCAGGGCACAGGCTGATAGAATTCTGTCAAGATAATGCGATGGTCATAGCAAACACTCTTTTCCAACAATCCAAGAGGCGACTCTACACATGGACATCACCAGACCAGGTGATGGGGTGGGTTCTAAATTTTTTTACTACCGGTTCTGTGGGCGTGGCTTATTTTGTGGGCGTGGCTCGGAGGTCATGTGACGGTGGGTGTGGCTAGCTGGTCATGTGACCGGATGGCCATGACTATGTGTATAGGGACTACTCAGAGGGCTGAAAAAAGTCATTTCTGACAGGTCCTTGCACTTTTGACTGGTTCTCACACTTATGACTATCCTCACATTTATGCCCGTTCTTAACAACCATGTCACTCATTTCACAGCTGCTTCTCTTCACCATGGTGAAAAGATAGGGCAAAAAACATAAAATGTGAGGACAATCATAAGTTCGAGGACTGGTCAAAAGTGCGAGGACTGGTCAAAAATAACTTTTTCAGCCCTCTGAGTAGTCCATATTTATTTATTTATTTATTTACTTACTTACTTACTTACTTATTTATTTATTGGACTTATATGCCGCCCTATCTCCAAAAGGACTCAGGGCGGCTCACAACAATAAAACACATACAGTCCAATCCTTCCTTTAAAAATACCCAATAAAACTATAAAACTATAAAAACCATTAAAATCCCCTCTAAAACCCCTTCAGTTCAAGCCAGCCAGGCGAAATAGCCATGTTTTAAGGCCACGGCGGAAAGAGCGAAGGTCAGGGGCCACCGGAGCCCCAGGGGGAGCTGATTCCACAGGGTAGGTGTACCCACAGAGAAGGCCCGCTCCCTACGGGTCGCCAGCCGACATTGTCTGGCTGACGGCACCCCAAGGAGGCCCTCCCTGTGGGAACACACTGGGCGATGGGGAGCTGTTGCTGGCCGCAGATGGTCCGCCAAATACCCTGGGCCTAAGCCATATACACAAAAGGACTACCCAGAGGGCTGAAAAAAGTGATTTCTGACAGATCCTCGCACTTTTGATTAGTCTTCGCACTTATGACTGGTCATCATTTATGCCCATTGTAGCATTCTTAACAACCGTGTCACTCATTTCACAACTGCTTCTCTTCACCATGGTGACAAGATAGGGCGAAAAACGTAAAATGTGAGGACAGTCGTAAGTTTGAGGACTGGTCAAAAGTGCGAGGACCAGTCAAAAATAACATTTTCTGCCCTCTGAGTAGTCCATATGCACAAAAGGATTCAATTATTTTTTCAAAGTGCTGATGATTGCACCCTGGCTGGAAGAACTCCAATAGGGGAGTATTTCCTCCCAACAGCAGTGTAAAAAGCTTAAAACAACCCTTCCCCTTTAAGAAAGTCAAGCAAAAAAATAGCCTCCGGAACCGGAAGTGACAGTAAGTCTAGGCATACTGCCGGAGAGGCAGTTTCTGTAATAAAGATTAGGCTAGGAAACAACACCAAATGTTGTAATTAATCCTTACAGGATTAACCCTATAAAGTGGAAAAAAACAAAAGGAGATTTCTTTAACAACCAGTTCTCTGAACTGCTTAACTACTTAACTATTTAACTACTTAACAACCGGTTCTACCGAAGTAGAATCCCACCACTGGGTCTACCCATTTATTTTTGTAGGCACTGGTCTACTCATTTGTTTTCTTTTAACACTGATCAGCTGTAAGGCAGCCCTTTGAAGCCCCGTGGCAAGAGTTTAAACAGTTTTTTCCCTTCTAGCCATCAGCTGGGACTCAGGAGGCAGCAATAGATTGGGGGTGGGGCCAAATAAAAGGTAAGAATAACCCGGGGGAGGGCGGGGGGCAGAACTGGTTCGGTGACATCATATCACCCAACCGGCTACCGGCTCGGCCGAACCGGGAGGAACCCACCACTGCACCAGACGGTCAACACAGAAATCAGATTGACTATGTGCTCTGCAGCCAAAGATGGAGAAGCTCTATACAGTCAGTAAAAACAAGACCAGGAGCTGACTGTGGCTCAGATCATGAGCTTCTCGTTGCAAAATTTATACTTAAATTGAAGAAAGTAGGGAAAAGCACTAGGCCACCCAGGTATGAACTAAATCATATCCCTGATGAATGTATAGTAGAGGTGACAAATAGAATTAAGGAATTAGATCTGATAGACAGAGTGCCTGAAGAACTATGGACGGAAGTTCGCAACATTGTACAAGAGGTAGCAACTAAAACCATCCTAAAGAAAAAGAAAGGCAAGAAAGCAAAATGATTGTCTGAGAAAGCTTTGCAAATAGCTAAGGAAAGAAAGGAAGCGAAAGGCAAGGGAGAAAGAGAAAGATACATCCAGTTGAATACAAAATTCCAGAGAATAACTAGAAGAGATAAGAATGCATTCTTAAATGAACAGTGCAAAGAAATAGAAGAAAACAATAGAATAGGGAGGACCGGAGATCTCTTCAAGAAAATTGGAGAGATAAAGAGAATATTTCATGCAAAGTTGGGCATGATAAAGGACCAAAATGGCAGGGACCTAACAGAGGCAGAAGAGATTAAGAAGAGGTGGCAAAATTACACAGAAGAACTATACAAGAACAAGCTTAACATCCCTGATAACCACAATGGGGTGGTCACTGAGCTCGAGACAGACATCCAAGAATGTGAAGTCAAATGGGCCTTAGGAAATCTGAGCAACAACAAAGCTAGTGGAGGAAACAGTATTCCAGCTGAGCTATTCAAAATCTTAAAAGACGATGCAGTAAAAGTGCTACACTCAATTTGCCAGCAAATTTGGAAAACTCAACAGTGGCCACAGGATTTGGAAAAGATCAGTTTACATTCCAATTACAAAGAAAGGCAATGCCAAAAAATATTCAAACTATCGCACCATTGCACTCATTTCACATGCTAGTAAGGTTATGCTTAAAATCCTACAAGCTAGGCTCCAGCAGTATGTGGATCGAAAACTACCAGAAGTACAGGCAGTATTTCAAAGAGGCAGAGGAACTAGAGATCAAATTGCCAACATACACTGGATCATGGAGAAAGCTAGGGAGTTCCAGAAAAACATCGACTTTTGCTTCATTGACTATGCTAAAACCTTTGATTGTGTGGATCACAAAAAATTGTGGCAAGTTCTTAAAGAGATGGGAGTACCAGACCATCTTATTTGTCTCTTGAGAAACCTATATGTGGGTCAAGAAGTAACAGTGAGAACTGGACATGAAACCACTGATTGGTTCAAAATTGGGAAAGGAGTCCGGCAAGGCTGTATACTGTCGCCCTGCCTATTTAACTTATATGCAGAGCACATCATCAGAAAGGTGGGGCTAGATGAATCAAAAGTTGGAATTAAGATTGCCGGGAGAAATATCAACAACCTCAGATATGCAGATGATACCACTCTAATGGCAGAATGCGAAGAGGAACTAAAGAGCCTCTTGATGCGGGTGAAGAAGGAGAGTGCAAAAGTTGGCTTTAAACTCAACATTAAGAAAACTAAGATCATGGCATCCAGCCCTCTCAATTCCTGTCAAATAGATGGGGAAGAAATGGAGGTAGTGACAGATTTTATTTTCCTGGGCTCCAAGATCACCGCGGATGGGGACTGTAGCCAAGAAATTAAAAGACGCTTGCTCCTGGGGAAGAAAGCTATGGCAAATCTAGACAGCATACTAAAAAGCAGAGACATCAACCTGCCAACAAAAGTGTGTATAGTCAAGGCTATGGTTTTCCCAGTTGCAATATATGGCTGTGAAAGTTGGACCATAAGAAAGGCTGAGCCCCAAAGAATTGAGGCCTTTGAACTATGCTGCTGAAGAAGACTCCTGCGAGTCCCTTGGACTGCAAGGCGAATAAACAAATCAGTCCAAGAGGAGATCAATCCTGACTGCTCTTTAGAAGGCCAGATCCTGAAGATGAAACTCAAATATTTTGGCCACCTAATGAGAAGGAAAGACTCACTGGAGAAGAACCTAATGCTGGGAAAGATTGAGGGCAAAAGAAGAAAGGGATGACAGAGAACGAGGTGGCTGGATGGAATCACTGAAGCAGTAGGTGTGAGCTTAAATGGACTCCAGAGGATGATAGAGGACAGGAAGGCCTGGAGGAACGTTGTCCATGGGGTCACGATGGGTCGGACACGACTTCGCAACTAACAACAACAACAACAATAATTTGCTTCAATAATATGTAGTATCATTGCTTTGAACCAATGAAAATATTGATAAGCTATTTGTTTATGTTTTCTTTTGTAATACTAATTGGTTTCATTTCCTTTCCTGATTTAGATTTGAAGAAAACTCTTGCGGTCCTACTGGATAATATATTGCAGCGTATTGGGAAGCTTGAGTCTAAGGTTGAGAACCTTGCAATCAATGGCACAGGTGCAAATTCCACAAATAGTACCACCACTGCAATTCCTAGTTCGGGGACAGCTGAAAAGCTGAATGTTGCAGGTAGGTCTGAAAACTCTTTGTTTCTGCCCTTTAATTTTGAACTATATAGCATAATATAAAATAGTCTAAAATATATATTTTATTATTTTTATTTTAAAGATTCAGGGGAAGGGGGGAGGGGAGAGGAGGCCAACTAAGGATAGCTCTTTAATTTACAACCATTTGGTAACTATTCAAAATTACAATAAGAAGGAAGTGAGTTGTGACCTGTGACCAAAGTTAAAGCTGTTGCAGCACCTCACAGTCACATGATAAAAATTTGGATTTTTGGTAACAGGAATCTGATGCCAACCAGATCAGCCTTCTTCGTGATGATCAAGTCAGCAAATAAGGCAAGCCTTACTAAGATTGACCTGGCATTTAAAAGCAATAGCTCAAAACCTGGGCCACTATTGTTCTGCTGACCAGGTAAATAGGTTGAGCCAAGGGGACCAGAACATGAAACAGGTTAAAACATTGGGATTGTGTTCCCTTTGAGTGGCTCTTCCCGTCTCCCAACCATTATATCTCCCCATATCCAACACTGCTGACATACAGTACCCCACCCTATTCATCCCTCCAGTTTCTTCATCCCCCATCCTCAACCTCTCCTCTCAAGCTAAAATGCATCCCCACTCCAAACAATATACATTACAGATAGTAGAAAACCTGACAGCAACCGCTCTCAGCATCTCCAAGTCACCATATGTGTAGCCTCCCTAAACATATCTTCATCTAACAGGAATGCCCCATACTAATTAATCAGTGGAACAAATTAATCAGAACAATTAATCAGTGGAACGGCTTGCCTTCAGAAGTTATTGGTGCTCCGAAACTGGAGATTTTTAAGAAGAGATTGGGCAACCATTTGTCTGAAATACTATAGGGCAGTGATGGCTAATCTTTTCTGGACCGAGTAACCAAAGCGTGCGTGCGCCTGAACCCCCAAAATGCAATGCATGTGTGGTCCCATGCAGGTGCGCGCACCCTGCATGCACCTCTGTGCATGCACATGTGGGCCCCCGCACATACCCCTCCCCCTGCGCATGCATGCGTGCCCCCACGCATACCCCGCCCCCATGCATGCATGTGTGGCCCCCTGTGCACATCCCATGCCCCCACACATGCGGCTCTCCACACATGTCTCCCCACATGCGCAGCAGAGACCCAAAGATCAGCTGGCCAGTCGGAGGGGCGTACACACGCATGGTGGAGCTGAACTGGGGTGACGGTTCGTGCACCATCAGAGAGGGCGCTGTGTGCCACCTCTGGCATGCATGCCATAGGTTCACCATCACGGCTATAGGATCTCCTGCTTGAGCAGGGAGTTGGACTAAAAGACTTCCAAGGCCCTTCCAACTCTATTACTCTGTTAATTGCTTTCACCCATGCTGCAGGGAGCCACTTTACCAGTCTTACCCCTGGTTGAATTGAATTGAATTGAATTGAATTGAATTGAATTGAATTGAATTGAATTGAATTGAATTAATTAAACTTCTATACCGCCCTTCTCCCAAAGGACTCAGGGCGGTGTACAGCCATATTAAAACACATATAAACTCACAAAATTTAAAAACAATTTAAAACGAATATATAAAATTTGGCCCACAAGGTTAAAAGCTAACAAACACCTGATTTAAAATTCATATTAAGCCAGCCCGGCCTGTTGGAACAAAAGAGACTTAAGGGTGCGGCGAAAGGTACGCAGGTCAGGGATCATACGAACCTCTAGGGGCAACTCATTCCAGAGGGCAGGTGCCCCCACAGAGAAGGCTCTCCCCCTGGGTGTCGCCAGTCGACATTGTTTGGCCGACGGCACCCTGAGGAGTCCCTCTCTGTGGGAGCGTATTGGCCGGTGGGAAGCTATCAGTGGCAGAAGGCAATCTCGTATATTGGGTTCTCACCCAAAGAAGAGTATCTGAGTACATTCACCTCACTCTCATCCCACAGTCCCAAGATCCCCAGAGAAACCTCTTCATAGTATAAAAACATGTTATTTAAAACAAAATAGTCCAGGATCGGCTTCACACATAGCTGAGAAGATGAAGTGGCCATGCAAAGCCTTCAGCAGCTGAGGAAACCAAACACATTTCCTAAAATACCGCTGCTGTAACCACTGGCCATCCACCATGTGGTGCAAATTAATGTAGATGTTGTCTCCATCATTTCCAAGAGTCCACTGCTTCCATTGTCTAAAGTATAGACCGAAAGTCCAGCCAGCAACCTACCATCCTCCACACCAATACCATGATTCCCCGAAAATAAGACCCTGTCTATTTTTTTGAACCCTGAAATAAGCGCTTGGCCTTATTGCCATGCGCTCAAAAGCCTGATTGGTTTATTATAAGGGGATGTCTTATTTTCAGGGAAACAGGGTAGATCTCTTAATAGAGGACAGGAGACCTTAATTTCTTTTCTGCCTCCATTATTGAGGAGTTCTTGGTGCTCCCTGAGCTTGCTTGTTCTTTTGCAGATGTTTCATTACCCAACTAGGTAACATCAGTGCTAGTAAGGAGTGGGGTTTGCTGTAGGTTTATATTTTAGTGGCTTACCCTGTCAGTGTTGGTGAGGGTGGTCTTAGAGATTCTTTGGTTGGGCTGTTTACTGTTGGCTTCTTTGGTAGTTTCTTGATTGGAATATTGATTACTTGATTGCTGGTCTCATGTTCATCTTGGAGCTAATCTATGCAGATCTGGGTGCTGATTACTGGTGGAGAGGTGCTTAGGTCTTTTTGTTCCATTTTTAGCTAGTTGGTAGTCTGTTTTACATAGACTATAGATGTTGTCAATGTCTATGTGTCTATTGATGGCTGATTTGTCAGAATGCTAGGCTTCTAGAAATTCACTGGCGTTGTTTGGACTTGGCTTGGACTCTAGGATGGTCACATTTTCCCAGCCATTTTAAACTATAGTTAAATTTGCCTACGTGTTGCACTTATCTTTACCATCTTGGATATTGATAAATATATGAAAATGAATCCTGGACTAAATATTTTCTTTTTAAAATGAAGAGACATTCAATCAATTAGAATAGAGTTGGAAGGAACCTTGGAGGTCTTCTACTCCAACTCCCTGCTCAAGCAGGAGACCCTATACCATTTCAGACATAATGAAACATTAAGAGGAAATACCTCATATCCATATTTCACAGCAACAAAATGTTGTAAAACACTCGTTTAAATAATAGTTTTAAGTTAAAGGATATGCTTGCTTGCTTCATCTTATGTTTGGATGGCCAACCCTAACCCAGTACAGTTTTATACAAATTGTAAGCCATTTTATAAGCAAACTATGAGCAATTCTTATCTTCAGGTTTGGAATTAAGCCAATGTAAAGATTTTTTTTCAAAAAATTTCATTTACCTGCAAATTTGTAGTCTATTACTTCTTGGTCTTAAATTCAGAACATATGTTTTATAAGCATTTGCTTCTGAGAGATTTTTGGAAGTCAAATGTTTATCTTTGGTTTAAAGGCATAACAATGCCTTAAGTAAAGATTTGCAGTGCTTGTTTGAAGTTGAATTTCCAACTAAAATATTGCAACCTTTTTTATTGTACATTCTGAAATACAAACATTTGTTTTCTTTTTTGATGTTGTTCGATAGTCTATCTATCCTACGTTAAGTGGCAGATGCTCCTTTTAGGCAGTAGTTGCTCAAAACTTCTCAAGCTAAAAGATGATACTATATTATGAAATGCCTTCCAATGTAATGTGAACCTGGCAGCTGTGTGGTATTGCTTAAAAAAGTAATAAGGGCGTAATGAATGAGTAACATTTTCTGTTTTGCATTGTATTCCCTCAGGGCTATCTGTTCCTAGCTACATCCTGACAGCTGTTACAGCTGTATGATTATTTAATTTATAGCCTGTCTTTCATGTAGGGTATAAATGTAGTGGGGAAATAGGTTTTATTCCCACCAAAGTGGTACCTATTTATCTACTTGCATTTGCATGCTTTTGAACTGCTAGGTGGGAAGAAGCTGGGGCAAGGAACCGGAGCTCAACCCGTTGCACAGCACTCGGGTCTCGAACCCCAGCTGTCAGTTTTCCAGCTGACAAGCTCAGGGTCTTTAACCACTGAGCCAACACACCTCCTGGGATCAAATCATAAATCCAATGACTAAGAAGCTCTGCTGGTGGACAGGGCTATTTTCTGCACAGTATGTGATATCATAATGGAAGAGGCTAAAGAATACTAATTTAAAAAATTCAGGAAAGAAGGAAAAAAGACATGGAACTTTGAATCCTAGAGTGACTTTAATGGGAATTTATTTTATGTTTTGTGATGTGGAGGCAAATTGAGACAGAAAAGAGGAAAGTAGCCTATTTATCTTTTCTGCTTTGGCAGGGCTTATCCACACCTCTGTTATTGCAGCAGAAAGGAGTAGAGTTGTCCATTCTAGGAGTTTTTGAAGATTTGCAATACACAGATAGGAATTGACATTTGTGATTTCCCTCTCCCTGGTGTTTTTTTCAAGGTTATTTTCTTGAAAGTTTAGAAATGGTATAAGTCAGTTCAAAGAGAATCTTGATAATTTATCAACTAGTGGTAGAAGTGGATGGTCGGAGAGGCAGCATAGGAAATGGGGAAAAGGAAAATCTATTGTTCCTCCCAGCTTGTGGCAGAAAACCAGTTTGGAAGAAAGAGGGAGAAACTCTAAAAGGAGTAATTGTTTTAAAAATGACGAATGAAAACAATGTTATTGCATTACAGGATATTGATTTTAGAGTTTTTTTCTTTAAAAACATAGTTCTTTCTTCTATTTTACAAAGTATAATTGTTATGGCCTCTGTCCTATTCACTGTACCATATCTCAACAATCTTGCCCCCCCCTTGGTTTCTTTATTTTTGTTTGTTTTTTATTTGTCAATCAGTCTGCTCACTTTTTTTCTGGTTGCCACAAAGGAGCATGTTTTGATTCTGTTTTGTGCTGCATTCTGCAACTGGGTACTGTTGAAATTCATGTTTAATTAAGAGAGAAATCATGCCTAATTTTTCTTCCTAAATAAAATTGCTGTGCTGTAAGGTGTGATACATTTCACATTCTTAAAATGATGACATTAAGTGTGGTGTTTTTAATGAATTTTTCTGACCTTCTATTAGAACTGTGCAGCAGTCTGGGAGAGAATTATTTGGAAGCCTGAAGTTGGGGTCAGCACACAACCCAATTTATCACTATGTTTGATGAGATTCTGTGTGAATCTTGGAGTCATGTATTTCTAAGGTTTGGCTAAGAATTAATGACAAGCTTAACTCAAACTCACCCACCTCTTTAACACTTGCATCACAGCATCGACATACTAGCAGGAAAGGAAGTTTCACAGTCCCAGTTGCTGATTTTGATCTTGCAGATTGTGGGATCAAGATCTGAATAGAATAGCCTAAGCAGTCTCTGGTTCTGATATGTCATGCTCCATGTGAGTTCAATTTGTAAGGTTTTCTGAAAATACCTTTTTTTTTCTTTTTTTTCCTGAGATGAACACATCATTTCAAACTATGCATCTTGGTAGGATGGAGGGGAAAATTGATGGTTGTGACATATTTAACTTATTAAGGAAGCTAAGAAGGTGGGATGTAGTAGAAGAATTAAGCCTGTCTCTGTCAAGATACATGAAAAATAATCATTACTTTGTTGAAATACATGAAAAATAATCATTACTTTAGCCAGTTGCTTTGTTGAATTTTTCTGCATATTGCCTTGTGATCTTTAAACTACAGAAATAGTTGTGTGTGGAGTGAAAAAAAGAGATATTTCTGTCCTTCTAAAAAAAAACCCTTGGTGATAATTATAAAGAGACTTTACACTTCCTTTCTTCCATGACAGAAAAATGAGTCTTCTGTAGACTTCTCTTTGAATTATTTAGAGATCATCTACTGACAGACAGGCATAAAGTTCAGCCAAATTAGTAATTGTATATAGGTTTCCTGTGTTTTCTAAAATGTCAGCTGTCCAGATTAAGTTAATTAGGCACAGGTTTAAAGGGGTTGTCTTAATTACTGTGATAGTCTTGGCAGTTATCATGGCTAGTACCAAGGTCTGCCTTCTCTTCTTCTATCCCTGTACTTCCAAGATCTTTGTTCTCATCGACTTCTCCCTTTAGTATCCATAAATTTGTCTTCCATAACCTGCATATCGGGGACGTAGCTAAGATGCTGAGCTTCTTGATCAGATGGTCGGCAGTTCAGTGGTTTGAATCCCTAGTGCCGTGTAACGGGGTGAGCTCCTGTTACTTGTCCCAGCTTTTGCCAACCTACCAGTTGAAAGCAAGTAAAAAATTCAAGTAGAAAAATAGGGACCACCTTTGGTGGGAAGGTAACAGTGTTCTGTGCACTTTTGGCGTTTGGTCATGCCAGCCACATGACCACGGAGACGTCTTTGGACAGCGCTGGCTCTTCAGCTTTGAAACGGAGATGAGCACCGCCCCCTAGAGTCGGGAACGACTAGCACATATATGTGAGGGGAACCTTTACCTTTACCTAACCTGCATATCAGATAGATTGATGTAGCAATTGCCAAAAATACTAAAGTACTATGATACTGCCTAGAAATTTGGAAGCTGCAGTGCAATCATATCTGGGTATACCAGTTTGGACTGTTAATCCCCTCGTAACTCTTCCATTATGAAGTAATCCATTTGTATTAGCAACGTGAGCTTTTTCGTATCTATGTAGTAAATAAGTTACATTTGCACTTAACATACAAGCATATTACCTTCTTGATTTTATTTATTCTGCTTTTATATTACTACATTCACTGAGCACTTGCGGTGGTTTAATACCATATAGTAAAAAAAAAATCACATAACCATCAAATAAAAGCCAGTGTATGATTAAAAATGTGCATTGGACATAATCAACAACAGTTATTTTAACTGTTAAAATCTCTTTTGAAGAGTTCTGTTTTCACAGTTCCAGGATATTTGGAGATAGGTTGCTGTATGGCTTTCTATGGAAAGGTTGTTCCAAAGCGTTGGAGCCATAACTAGGAAACATTTTGCTTCAGTCTTTCAAAATTTCCTGCAAAGGGAGTTCTTGATATCCTACACAGGATGTCCAGAACAGGTACTGGACAGGTACTATTAAAGAAAATAATCCTGCAGATATCTGGGCACTAAGCCATATAAGTCTTTATCGATCAAAAGCCAATACAGGGAGTTCATTTTTGATTGAAGTTACAGTGGTGCTGAAAAAAAGTGGCTTACGACCATTTTTCATACTTTTACAACCATTGCAGCATCTCGGTAGTCACGTGATCAAAATTCAGATGACAGTTGCAGTGTCCCCGGATCATATAATCACGTTTTGCAACCTTCTGACCAGCAAAGTCAATGGGAAAGCCAGGTTCACTTAACAACCTTGTTACTAAATTAATAACTGCAGTGGTTCACTTAGCAATTGTGGCAAGAAAGGTCGTAAAATGACCTATTGTAACTTACTTAACAAATATTTCAATTAGCAACAGAAATTTTGGGCTCAGTTGTGGTGGTAAGTCAAGGACTACTTATACTTTGAATCATATTGTGATAAAAGTGCCCCAATGCATTGAAATAGGAGTTCTCACAGAGCTGACTGCTGCATTTTTCACCTTCTTCCAAATAACTCTACGAAGTCAGTAATGAGACATTGCAGTACTATCAGAAGTAGCCAGGGCATCTCCTCCAGGAATGGATGCAGCAGATAACGCTGGTATGGCTTCCACTTTCCTATCTGGCAATAACCATGAATTTTGGAGGCCTGCCAAGATCTGGACTTACTCCATCAGGAAGTCTTCAGTTTCTGGATTGTCATCTTGTTCCTGTTGCAAGTTCAAGATAGAAACACCAAGAAGATGCATGTACATAAATTCCATTTAAAGAATGTTTTATTATAAAAATAAGCTTTTTTATTAAACAGAAACATGACTTAACACTTTTTACTTCCACGGCTATCCTCTATCATCTTCCTAACCCATGGCATTTTTACATAAAGCCTAGAATGTTTGATATATTTAAGGGAAATCGGGAGCTTGAAAAGGTGATTCCAAATGTTTGGGTTGACATTCCCATACTAAGAGAGTTTTCATACTTCAGTAACTGTCAACAGAGCTACTATTAATAGAGCAAGCCAAAATTAGATATTACAGGCTACAGAGAAAAAGTTCTGCTGGAAAAAAATATATTTTAAGAATAGAATTGGATATAGAGAGTTATTGCTTCTTTACCATGGTTATTGCTACACAAGGATTGAAATAGTCTTACCTGCTTTAGTTATTATTTGCATCACATTTTATGTCTGAGTTCAGATCACCTACTACCTACTGGTAGTTCCTGGTGTTCCACTCCATTATATGATTTATCAAGCATTCCTGCTAAGCAGAAAGATACATGGCTATAAGCTAATTATGCCTACTCCGAACTCATTTCCATATGATGCAAATTAACAGAATCCATATGATACAGATTGAGCTTTGTCATGTGTAACAAACATGTCAGCTAAAAACTCGCCTAAAGCTCTTGAGGGCCCATCAGATTGTATCAATGTCCAGTAATAAATCATTATAATAGATTTTTTTCTTATTGTTAGGCTAGGGGGAAAAAAGAACTGTTTATCCAAATGAACTAAATAAAATAAAATGGTCTGACTGTGGCAGTGGGGTCAACTTCCCATTACTTCACTGTAAAATTTCTGCCCAGTCAATACCAATACAAGAGTATGGCACAAAGTATATCTTGGTTTACTGTCTTGTTTGTTATCATAGCAACCTTGAATTCCTGAGTTATTTTGGTTAAAGTTGTCATAAGATGAAAGTTGCTATCAAAAATTTTTAGTCTGGGAATCTTCAACATGTCCAACAGGTTGCCAAAATTTTGGAATCCCATCTGAGTTGAATAACAAAATGAGAGAAGGTTTTGGATCCTACAGTTCTCATTAATATCCATTTCTGTCTGTTTTTACACATGTAATAAAGTGTTTTAAATGCATGTATTTGTTGGAAACCCCATTTTAATTTTAACGGGTTTTGAGCCTCTACTTTTCTTACTAAAATTGTCATTCAAACCTTTGACTTCCATCAGCCAATTGAATGATAGCTGTACTTTAGTTTAACGAATAGGTTTATTGCATTTCTGGTTAAAAAGTTAGTTGTGCTTAATTATAAATGATGAACAATTATTTCCATTAATTCTTAATAACCTCTCATGTCTGAGCACATTTGATGCACATTCCATTTATTATTTCCTGGTTTTATGGCCCTTTTCCAATTTCCCAGCAGAGAGATGAGGAAGAAGACAGCGCTGCATTTTTAGAACTCCATTAGTACCTCGGCGATGATTCATCCTCACAGTCATCTGAGGTGGAAAAAATACTAATCTGTTCTCAGGTGTTTAATATTACGTATTACATTGTGTTAATTTTTCTTCTTCAGATCTCATTAATGGAGCCCAGGAACAGTGTGAATTGCCTCCTATGGATGGTTTTCCTCACTGTGAGGGCAAAATAAAAGTAAGCTTCATCTATTGCACCATTTATTTGTCCGGATGTATTCATTCTCCAACAGAAAATGTTTTAATGCTCCCATTTCAACTGACAATTTGTTAATTGATCAAAAGACCAGGGGTGGTGGAAAACCCACAATTTTCTCTTAGCATGTGACATATCTGAGTATGATAACTGAAGCAAAGTGTCTAATGATTCATAACGGTCAGGTAATTGATAAGGTATTGATCCAGATGCCAAAAATAATGTATAAACTTCTTTATGAAGAAGTTGAGTATTAAAATGTTGCGGATTGCAGTTATATTTGAAGGACAAGGATAAAAAGAACCCTTCTGTGAGGAGATGGGCATCTAAGAATCTTGATATAAATATATAAATAAATAAAAATATTAGAAGTTTTCAGTCTCATTTACTGAGACAAACCTGGTTGGATGAACTCCATATAAACAATGTAAACTTCCTGCCACCTATGTGGGTAAATGATCATACTCACAGTGCTGAACTTTATATTTATGGGAAAGTTTATTTGACCAGCATTTTCCTATAAATGATAGCAATTATCTCTTCCTGATAACTGAAGTTTGCCTTGACCTTGTTGATTTAAAATGCTATTACAGCAGCTTCCTGATAATTAATTGTGTACTTAATATTGCAGTCTAGGTTCATAAGAACCCAAACCTGTTGACTGAAGGCATATGCATTATTATTATTATTGCTTTCCTTTCTAGTGGATGAAAGATATGTGGAGATCTGATCCTTGTTATGCAAGTTACGGTGTTGATGGGTCCAAGTGCTCATTCTTTATTTACCTCAGTGAGGTCAGTAAATTTTCATTTCAACTAATACATTAAGGTTTAGTGAAGTTTTATCTGAATGCATCTGATAAACAGGTTGTAGTATATAAAAACCTGGGCTATAAACATTTGCCAGTCTTTAGAGTAAAAGAGTTTGTATTGCTTATGCTGCAAGAGATTACTATAGATATTCCTATGAAAAATGACTCTAAGCTTTATCAATCTAATAGCATGAAAATAGTAGTTTTCATTTTGCCATGTAAATTTTTTTCCCTGAGGAAAATGGTATATTCTTTTCTTCTTTTCAACTAATTATAGGTTGTCAATATTTGCATTCCTATAAACAGTGTTTTCTGCCAGACAGAGCTCTGCCATTCTCTGAGGAAATGTTTTGCTTTAATGATGGCTGGCCTTGGTTTTTTTACATGTGACCCCTTTTAGAGCATCATAAAGCAGCCACTATCCGTTGCCTAGAGTTGTCTTAACCAGTTGAAAGTGCCAAATAGAATGCAAGTAGTTCTTTTTTTTTTTTTTTTTTTTAATTTGACTTATATGCCGCCCTTCTCCGGAGACTCAGGGGGGCTTACAATGCGTTAAGCAATAGCCTTCATTCTTTTGTATATTTATACAAAGTCATCTTATTGCCCCCACAAACTGGGTCCTCAATTTACCTACCTTAGAAAGGATGGAAGGCTGAGTCAACCTTGAGCCTTGGCGAGATTCGAACCTACAGTAATTGCAGGCAGTTCTTGATTTATGACCAGTCACTTACTGACCATTCAGTTACAACAGACCTCTCCGGGGATACTTAGAACCTAGTTCCAACCAGCGGACAGGGGAACAATCATATGACTGCATTTTGGGCGCTCAGCATCCAGCTGCCAAAACAAAAACAACACAAGGAATTACTTCAGTTTCTTTACTGATGCAGGGTCCATTACTGCCCTAAATTGAGGACTATATAAGCAAACTTTCCCTGGTCAATGGCTGCTTTTGTTGTTGCTAGTTGTCTTCTGAAATATGCTCAACTACAGTGCCAGAGTCAATACAGTCCCTTTATTCCTACTACATTTTAACCAATGGCCAATTTAATTCAAGTATATTATATTGAATAAAAATAAACACAGTTATTATTGATTTGTTAGTTATTGACTTAGTATGTATGCACAAAGCAACAATAAATAATTGGTAATAAATGAGTCAGAGTTAATATTTGTTACTGTAATTATTTATGGCTCCTGTCTGTGAATTTTTTTTTTCTTCAGTCACTGCAGTGAATACATTGTCCTATTAAAGTATTTTAATTTGTTTCAGATAATTTCCATTGTTATGGAACTTCAGAGGAAGGTCTGAAAGCCATGTACTAGTTATTGCAAGTTCGTATCTGTTTTGCAGACACTGGGTTGACTGGCCACCTCTGTTTTGAACAGTGGTGTATGCTCATTTGTTCCCAGTTGGTATCCCTGCATGTTATAACAGGACAGAGTTAACGCTTCAATTTGTTCCAATTCATACATAACAATTTGCTGTTAGCTGTACACAGCACCCAAGTTCTACTTGGAGAAGGAGCAAAAAGTATTTCAAGCAGATCTTAGGGTTTTTTGAAACTGGTAAATGGCCTCACAATTTAAAAAATATGTTCAGTCAGTGTGAGATTGTGCTGAAATGTAGTCAAGAGTGCTCAGTAGCTCCTTCCCAGAGAGCAAAGAGGCAGTGGAGCTTGGAACCGGAAGAGGATAAAAATGGATTCTTCCTAGCAGTTCACAGCGTATACAGCCGTGATGGTGAACCTATGGCACGTGTGCCACAGGTGGCACGCGGAGACATATCTTTGGGCACCTGAGCATTTCCTTACCTCAGCTCCAGCGCGCATCGGCCAGCTGATTTTCAGGCCTTCCAGTCCCACCGGAAGTTGGGAAACACACCATTTCTGGCCTCCAGAGGGCCTCCGGGTGGGATGGGGAAGGCCATTTTTACCCTCCCCAGACTCCAAGAAAGCTCTAGAGCCTGGGGAGGGCAAAAAATGGGCCTACCGGGCCCACCGTGCCATCACGTGCCAAAAGCTGAGGGAGCACGGGGGGGTTGCACATGCATGCACGGTGGGGTGCATTGGTGTGGGCACGTGCATTATCCCCCCACGCTCCCCACGCTTTTGGCACGGGACAGCAAAAAGGTTAGCCATCACTGGTATACAGTATCTATAGTTATGCAGATAGTTGTTTTAATCCAACAAAATTGTACGTGAACAGCAATAAAGAAGCTACTCAGAAGTAACTCCATGTGTTGTTCTTGGTTTATGGGACCTGATAAATGTTTTATCAATAAAAAGTCCTACCCTGATCATTGTCTATTATAAGCAGTGTAGTTTAGATGTTGTTTATTGCAATATATAGTTTTGTATGTAAACATTTTGAGCAGCTGCAGTCACTGTCTGGATGCTGCAATGGTTCAGAGATCCCATGTATTTTGGTGTGAATTGACTAAATTATCCATAATGAATAATAAATCATTGGTAGGATGCTGAATGGCTTGTGCCTTCTGTTTCTGCCCTGCACTTGTTGGGATTTTGGTAGTGGGGAAAGGTAATTTTTCCCTGCCTTTCGTCACACTCCACTCTGTAGTGATCTGAAGCCAGGAGAAGCAATAAAGTCTGGAAGAAGGATTTTTCAGTTTTATTTTCTCCCCACAATTAAATAAAGGAGGAAAAATTGTATTTAAAAAAAAGTTTCTCCATTTTCCTTCTAAATTCTAATGTAAAAAGGTGTTTTTTCTCTTGCTGCTAAACTTTCAGAAATTTTACAGCTTTCCCTGGAACATATTACTCTGCAGAATTTCCATTTAAAAAAAAAAAGTTATCCTAACCATATTGTTCCAATTTTTTACATTTCTTTACACAAGTTTAATTCTAACTTCCATTTCTTCTAAACCAGCATTTCTCATGACATTTATGTATGTAAATTAAATAGTTAGAATTTAGAATGGTTCTTTCCTAGTTTTGAACCATTAGTTGCTCAATAATCCATTTCAACTATTGTTTTTTTTTTGTCCACACACGATTCTTCATTATATAGGTAGTATACACAAGTTTAACAAGGAGTCTGTGATTTGCTGTCTACAAAAGTCTTAGTATAATTGAAAAGGCAAAAAATTAATGTCTTTGTAAAACTCTCTTGTGTTTTCCATTATTTATTAAATATCTCTAATGTGATCAGGTGCCTTTGTTTCTTGATTTTTTAATGCAAACTTATGTTAGAAGTGAATAATTTGATATTGTGTTATGCTAAATAAACATGTGTTTGTTTCATACTTTTTATAAATTATCAGCCTTGGTTGTAGATGACACAGAATAATGTGTGCAACATCTATGTGTGTAGCTCTTTAGTTACTTTATTTTTGTATGTTTTATGTCAGCCTTCAAAAGATAAGTTAGCTTGTTAATATCTCTCTCACATCAACACGTATTCCTGGCATGTAATTGTAAATGTTGTTATCAATATCTTTTTATAGACAGCCTACATAAGCATATTATAGAGGATACAATAAACCTTGTTCACCAAAATATCTTCAAAAAAAAATGTGATAATTGTGGTTGAAAGGTGTTTTTTTTTTTTAAATCAGTGAATCCAGACCCTTCTAATTTTGGCATAGAAAAATTAAAATATTACTTTTGATTAACTGCAACACATTATAAAATAGGTTTATATCATAGTTCCAATCCAACTGTTTACTTTGCTTTGAGTAAGGAGCTTAAATAAAGTTAATCTCCAGGAATATCTCTGTCTGTATTTGCCTTGAAACAATGGCCGTCCTTGAAGCTCTCCCTCTGGACATTTGCATTAGATAAAATTAGATGTGTGATTACAAAGGAGGGACCTTCATAATTCTCAGGCTACACTTGTTGGGTACAGGTATTCCTAAACTTTACAACAGTTCATTTAGTGACCGTTCAAAGTTACAGCGTCACTAAAAAAAGTGACTTATGTTCATTTTCACACAACTGTTGCAGCATCCCATGGTCACATGATCAAAAGTCAGACACTTGGGAACTGACTCGCATTTATGACCATTGTAGTGTCCTGGGGTTAAGTGATCATCTTTTGTGATCTTCTGACAAGCAGAGTCAACAGGAAACCCAGATTTACTTAACAACCGCATTACTAATTTAACAACTGCAGTGATTTATTTAACAACTCTGGCAAGAAAGGTCATAAAATGGAGCAAAGTTCACTTAATAAATGACTTGCAACAAACATTTTGGCTAAATTGTGGTTGTAAGTTGAGGACTATCTCTATTTGATGTAGGATGTCATAAATAGTGCCCATATTAATGAGATTTTGGGGCCAGGCCAGGCATTCTTATCTAGGTATTTTTGTAATTTTTAAGTTTTATTGGTGGTGTTTTATTGTTTGGGGTTTTTAAAAATTTAATAGGTTGATAGCAGGGGTGGGTTCTACTTGCCTTTACTACTGGTTCGCAACGGGAGCGCGCGCATGCACAGATCACTCATGATGATATTGTGGCGGGTGGGCGGAGCTGGTTGATAGTCCACATTGAGAACTTTGGTTATTGGCACAGTAACGGTTATAATAGTAACAGATAATAACAATAGCCAAAAAATTAGCTAGTGTTACAAACCATTACTTGTTTGACATATAGCCTACTTTGCCATAAGCTCTGATAGACTAAAACTAACTAGAAATTGGAAAGAAAGGGCCAATTAAATTGTCATCAATTATGTTGCATTTGTTCCTTTGTATTTTTTATTGGATGGTAGCTATCCTATCAGATAGATTAAGTTCATAGAAATGCTAGAAATCTAGTTCAATGCTATGTATGGATGCGGTTCTTTTCCAAATTAATTTTTATTAAAAGAAATTTTTAACAGAATAAATACAAACGTAAAGAAAAAGGAAAGAAAAGTTATAAGTAAATAAGAAATAAAGAAAGACAAAAGGAATGGGAAAGGAAAAAAGATATAAAGGAGTTGGCTCCCTTATGTTCTTTATTGTGAATATTTCAGTGTCTTTCTATCTTTGTGCATATAATAATCTTGCTGCAGTTACAATTTTCCATAACTTGTTACAGTTGTCTGTCCATTAATTCCAGCAATAAAAGTTCTGGTTTAAGATTAGTATTAATCTTTAAAATTCTTTGTATTACTATATGTATTTGAACCCAGAATTTTCAAGGTTTTTTATAGATGCGCCAAGAATGATAAAATGACCCATCATATTTTTCACATTGCCATGTACAGATGTGGTTCTAAGTGACTAATAATACCTACATTAATTTTACAGGTCCACTACACAGCCTATATCAAGCATTACTTAATCCGTTCGGTAGCTATCTTCTGACATTATGCTGTTGATCTGCTTGGCTTATTTGGAATTTTACAAATATGCAAATACCCTTCCAAGATACAGTTTTTGCAGGAACAAAGTACACATTTATTTGCACTACATTATTTTAATAGATGAATAAATGTTTTAGTATATATCCCCATCCATCCATTAAGAAGTATAGGCCTAACTTTGCCATTTCATACTTCAGCTTTGTAAAAATCATGTTATTTTCAGTAAGGCTTAGATATATGTGGGGCATTTAATCCCATTGGAGCATAATTTTTTATTACCCCCTTTCTTGTAGAATTCAGTTTTTCTTTTCTTTTTTTAGCAGAGCTTTGTGCTTTACTGCTAGTGTGGTTATGAATGAGAACTAACAATTTTGAAAGGCTGCCTATTATTTTTTCTTTCTTTCTGAAACCTACAGTACTAGCTAGAATATTGGATGACTGATGTTCTGGCTAAAAGCCATCTCTTGAATTACAAAGGGCTGGTACATTTCCATATTGTTCAAAGGTACTGGGTCACCTGGCAAAAGATTTGAACTTCTGCTATGGGAAGCAAAGAAGTGCCATCATGCTATTAACCACAAGTTATTCGGCATACATACTTAATCCTACCATTCACGTTCACGCGGTTTATGCTAAGCATCTATAGATAAAAACTTAAGTATTAGTGATCGCAAGCATGAAAGGAAATTCTTGTATCTGATACAACAATGTGGATATATGAATTAGTCTGACTGATGAAAGTCACTTGGAATTGACATTTTATATGACTGTTTGTTAAAATGTACAGTGGTGGAGAATTAACTGTTTATGATATGGCTGAAAGCTGAATGCTAACTCTTGTGGCTACGTTTAAAGTAGTTTGGGAGAATTAGAAACAAATGTAACTAGAAATTTTAATAGTAAGAAATTAGATATATTAAGGGCATTGTAGTTTTTCATTTAACATATTAAAAACATTTAATTGTAACATTAACTTGACTATAACTCTTTGCTGGTGCTGTTCCTACTTAGTTTTACTAAGACACGGGTGTCAAACCTGCGCGTCACGTTGCTGTCATGTGACATATCGTGACGTTTTTTCCCTTCGCTGAGCTAGGGTGGGCGTGGCCTGCACGTGACGCATACGTCCCGCGTGCCACCAGTTTCACACCCCTGCTCTAAGACATAGAAGAGCTGGATAATGATCTGGTATGACAGTTGTACATGCAGTTTATATACAGTACATCAGAATAAAGTTCTGTATGGCTCTTTACAAATTATATCTGTACAAATAAGCAGGGTGTCATTATAATATTTTAATAACTGAAGATTCTTTCTTCAGGAATAATTATTTAAATTGGAACAATTCAAAAGCAAACTCACTGTTACAATTGATGAATAATTGCCCATTTCAGAATATACTTTATAGAGATCTTTTGCTCTATTTTTTAAATTGTGGAAATACCCCTATCTAACCAATACTGATGATTAATTAATTCTAATAAAATATGCAGGATTGGATACTATTAACAAAATAATGTTATATGAGAATTTTTAATACTGGCTTTGTTCCAAGTTACCAGGTCAGTATCTCTTCCCCCTCACAGATGTTTCTCAATTTTCTGTTGCTTGTGGACTAAATCTCCAAAATATTTTGGCTATCATTTTTTTTACTTTACTCATTTTGCTTTATTCAATCTTTGCGGAAACATTTCCAGTGCAGACTGCTCAATCTAAGGGTATGCTTGATAAGACAAGACAAGAAGGCAGTTAAGAGTACCGTACAAGAGAGTGGCGCTATGGGAGGAGCGAGATCGAAGCTTTCGGAGGAACTTCAAAGATATTGCTCCGCGCTCCAGAAAGAGGCCGATGACCTTTAAGTGTCTATCTTGGAATGTCAATGGGTTGAATTCAGCACAGAAAAGGAAGAAAATATTTACATATTTGAAACAATATAATATGATATAATATGTTTACAAGAAACGCATATAACTACTCAAGATCAAAAATATTTGATAAACTCAAAATTAGGAGTACATTTTATATCTTCGACTTCGCAGAAAAAGAATGGTGTGGTTATTTATGTAAATAAAAAATTAATAGCGAAAGTTATAGAAGCAGATCAAGATGGTAGGTTTGTAGCAATTGAATTGCTTACAGCAAATGGACCAATTCTTTTGATTGGAATTTATGCTCCCAACCAACAACAGGATTATTTTTATAAGATATTACATACTAAAATATTGCAATGGGACTATAGATCTATTTTAATTATGGGAGACTGGAATGGAGTAATTGATTCTAAATTAGATAAAAAGAGCTTGGCAAAGTCTAGAATTAGACTACCACAGACTTTTTTTGATATGAAAGAAGATATGGAATTAAAAGATGTTTGGAGAATACATAATTCAAATGTATTGGATTACACTTTTTTTTCTGATAGACATAGATCTTTTTCTAGGATTGACTTTATCCTGTTGTCAAATGATCTACTTGTTAAGACCAAAAGAACAAAGATTTTTCCAAGAACCTTGACTGACCATAGCCCTGTATGGATAGGAATTGAGATGGATAAGGTTGAGAGACGCTCTTGGAGATTAAATGAGAACTTGTTTAGATATGAAAAAAATATAATAGAACTTAAAAAGCATTTGAAAGAATTTTTTGAAATAAATTTGAATAAAGGTACTCCAATTGAAATTGTTTGGGATGCAAGTAAAGCTTATATGAGAGGGGTACTTATCTATATGAACTCTAAACACAGACAGTTCCGACAAAAGAAAAGAATCGAGTTGGAAATGGAAATAAAGAATAAAGAACAGCTACTTATTAAAAACCCAACAGATGAAAGAATTCGAGGTGCTATAAAACTTTTGAAAGACCAATTTCAAATGCTTATGGCGGAACAAGTTGCAACAAGCCTACAATATGCGAAGCATAATACATTTTGCAACGCTAACAAACCGGGCAGATGGTTGGCTTACACATTGAGGAAAAAACAAAGTATACGGACTATTGATAGTATTGATATTGGCGGGAAAGAAATCTTTCAACAAAAATTAATTTAAGAAGCTTTTGTGGATTATTATACTAAATTATATGCTAAAGAAGAGGTGCAGAATGGACTTATAGAAAAATATTTAAATGATAAGAGAATTACAAAAATTACTGATCAACAAAAGGAAAGAATGAATTATCCCATAACAGAGGAGGAGATAACAGCAGCAATTAAACAGTTAAAAACAGCCAAAGCTCCTGGCACGGATGGTCTGACTGCAGTGTATTATAAAACTTTGCAAGCTGAAATGGTGGGACAACTTAGAGACTTATTTTGTAACATTCAACAAGGGGGTAAAATACCCCCATCTTGGACAACTGCTTATATATCTTTGATACCAAAAGAACAAGTTGGTCCTAAAAAACCAGAGAATTATAGACCAATATCTCTTTTGAATACAGACTATAAAATTTATGCGAAGGTATTAGCCAACAGATTGATGCCAGTAATTCAAAAGGTGATTCATGAGGATCAAGCGGGATTTATTGAAGGCAGATATATGAAGGACAATGTAAGGCAAGTAATAGACTTATTGGAATATCTTGATAAGAATAAACAGATTCCTGCAGTGCTGGCTTTTTTGGACGCAGAGAAGGCCTTTGATAGAGTGGATTGGAATTTTCTATTAAAGACTTTAAAAAAGATGGACTTTGGGGACCAATTTATACAGGCAATCTCAGCAATTTATCAAGAGCAAAAGGCACAGATTATTATTAATGGAAGTTTGACGACAGAGTTTAAAATTGAAAAAGGAACAAGACAGGGATGTCCGTTGTCCCCACTTTTATTTATTTTAACATTGGAAGTCTTGTTAAACACAATACGGGATTCTAAAATTTTGAAAGGCATAATGATAAGGCAAGAGGATTACAGAATAAAGGCATTTGCAGATGATCTGGTGGTTACCCTATCACAACCAATGGAATCAATAATCTTGATGAATGACATTATACAAGACTATGGTAGAGTTTCAGGTTTTAGACTGAATTCAAAAAAGACCAAAATGATAGTTAAAAATATGACACAAGATCGTAAATATGAGCTTGAAAGGAGGGCAGGTTTTGAAATTGTACCTAAGGTAAAATATCTTGGAGTTCAGGTTGCAGAATCAAATTTGAAATTGTTTCAAAATAATTATGAGGTGTTGTGGCGAGAGGTCCAGAAAGATATGGAGACCTGGAAAAAGCTGCAACTGTCTTTACTTGGAAGAATAGCAGCAGTTAAGATGAATATTTTGCCAAGACTTCTGTTTTTGTTTCAAATGATTCCGGTGCTTAAAAGTGATAAACAATTGAAAGTTTGGCAGTCTGGTGTGAATAAGTTTGTCTGGAACGAGAAGAAGCCGAGAGTGAAACTGAAAATTATGCAAGATGTTCCAGAAAGAGGAGGCCTTAAACTCCCAAACCTACAGTTATATTATGATGCTGCAGCTTTAACTTTAACAAGTGATTGGTTTGGAAGTAAAAAGACTGGAATACTAAACGCAGAAAGTTTTGATCTCGAATTTGGATGGCATGCTTATTTATTTTATGACGACAAAGTAGATAAAGTATTTAAAAGCCATATACTTAGAGACTCCTTGATGAGAGTTTGGAAGAAGCACCGACTCAAATGGGATTACAAAATACCGCTATGGCTGGATCTTGGTCATACTTTGTGGAATACAAATATAATGTCACTCGGGGGGTTTTTATACAAAGAGGTTCTTTTTACAGATGCGGGCAGATGGCAGCTGAAGACATTACAGACACTGTTGGATGAAGGACTTAATCTAACTTGGTTACAATATAATCAATTACAATTGAGATGGAAAGAGGACCAAAAAACTGGTATTATGTTGCATGAGGAAGAATTGGTTAGACATATAAAAGAGAAAGGTCCAATGCATATTAAAAGGCTTTATAATGTTTTGCTAGAAAGGGATTCAGAAACCGAATTAGTTAAAGATTGTATGATTAAGTGGGCACAAAATTTTGAAGAACCAGTGATGTTGGAAACATGGGAAAAAATTTGGGTTCAGAATGTTAAATTTACACAGTCGCAGAATCTGAGGGAAAATTTCTATAAAATGTTTTATAGATGGCATTTAGATCCCAAAAAGTTGTCATGTATGTACCCTAATGTTCAGCCAAAATGTTGGAGATGCGAATGTTTGGATGCTACGTATTATCATGTTTGGTGGACCTGTAGGAAAGTTAAGGCTTTTTGGATAAAAATTTGGTGGGTCATGCAGAATGTTTTGAAGAAAAAAATTCAGTTTTCTCCACAACTGTTTTTATTGGGTATAGTTAAGGGTTTTACATTGGGTGAAACAAAATTGATATTGTATATGATAACGGCAGCAAGACTGTTGATAGGTAAATACTGGAAGAATGAAGCTTTGCCCACTATCGAGGAATGGACTGTGAAGATGGCCAGTTTTGCAGAGATGGCGAAGATTTCAGCGTATTTAAAAGATTGTTCACAAGAGACTTATGAATGGGAATGGAAAAGGTGGATAGAATATGTTCAGAACAAATATCAAACTAGAAAGTATCAAATAGCTTTTATTTGAAAATAATGTATTAGAAATATTTTAATGCAAAGGGATAAAGAGGAAAAACTTTATAGGGGGAGGGACGGGTTCAGGCTTATATATTAGTGTCATTAGTTATGAGTAAGTAATAGGGAAGTCTGGGGGGGAGGGTTAGGGAGGGTTAGGGAGGATGGGAAGTTTGGGGCGGGAGGTGGGGGGTGAAAAAGGGGGTGAAAATGTAATTGTAAAACTTTTGCAATAAAAAAAAAAAAAAGAAAACCTTTTAAAAAAGCACCCCAGAAGTAGAAAGTATGTGAATGTGAAATAATTCTTCATTTAATCTGGAGTGGCTTTTTTTTTACTTTAATCTGGAATTACGGTACTTTTTTTTTTTAACTTTCTTTTACTTTACTCACTATCCATGGATGGTTACAGGTTCCATTTCAGCACTGCCATCCCTGTATTTTATTTCCAGATAGCAAAATTGGTTTACCCATTTTCAGCATATACATTCACCTACTTTTCTGGCTTTTAAGTTTGAATGTATTATTTTCTGGATTTTTTTAAATATCGGGATGAAAGGACCAAAGGAAATTTCTTTAATTTTTTTTTCTAGGAATAAAACTACAGTCCAATAAAGAAAAGCATGGTGTTAATATTGGTCTGCATGGCAATTGATATTGAAATAAGCTAAAATAATTTTTGCACAAGGCCTTTTAAAGACTTAAAAGGTCCACAGGGAGAATGAATATTCATTATTCTCTCTCACACACAATTCTTCTTATATGTAACTTCTTCTCTTTTTCTTTTGAAGTCAAGTATTACTGAAAGCAAACCCAAATATTGAAATAGTTGAATGGAAGGAAGTACAATATATAATATCTTATCACTGATCCTTTCAAGTTCTGAACCATGTTTTGAATGGTCTTTTTCCACGTAGCCCAAAAACTCTATATGTCTCTTCCTCCAGCATATGTATATTGAGAAAGTGAACACTGATAGTGAATAAGAACATTGTTTAAATATGACATTTATTTCCCAGTAGTTTATTGGTTGTCCTATCTATCAAGAATTAGATTCTTTTCTAATGATTTCTTACTGCATAGTAAACAATTTATATTTGGATGTATATTTGGAAGTCTTTAGGCCTTGGTGTATAGTTTCATCTTGTGGATAGCATTTTAGACATTATTTGATAACAGAAAGCCAACAGTCAGTTTTTGAATTTCAATACTCATCCCCAAAGCAATAGAAACTACATGAGGGCGAGTTCTCATATGCTGAAAGAAGTTAACCCAATATCACATCTAGCTGTTACTGTAACAAAAGATTGAAACCAGGCCTGCCTCCCCCCCCCTCCCAAAATAGGGGAGCAGTCAGCCTTATGCAAAATTCAGGCAGCATAAAGAATGGGAAAATGGAACATTGCTGTCACTTTTTATAAATTTTGTATTGGATGCATGCAAGTTACTGGAATTATTTCATGATGACTTCCTTGCTTTCTTCAATTCAATTCAATTCAGAATTTCCTGGATTTAGCCTGCCAGGCAAAAATTTAACTATCTATGATGCATCATGTGACGAGTACAATATCTTCATTTCTAAAAGCTGTAGTGGCAACTTCCCCAATTTGGGGTTGTTGGGTATTCCAGATGGGAATTTAGAATATTTTTTCCCCTCAATATTTAAAGAGCAGCTAATCTGTGGTCTGTAATGTCTTCCAGGCTAAGTGAATATTCTGATAGGAGTATTTTCACTATTGTTTTTATGTTACTGATATGACCTCCTAATAAAAGGTAACCAATTTATTGAAGGACACAAGGAAACCTTTAGAAGTAAAGCTATTTCCTGTATCTTTGAACTTCATTGCTGTTTTTGCTATCTTGCTAAAAACATTTTTGACAACTTTAGCTATTCTGTTATGTGTGCTATTAAATGAGGATGGAGTTGCATCAACAAAGTACATAGTTGGTCATTTTACTGGATTCTGAAGCTGAACCTAACACTTTTGCAGGTTGAAAATTGGTGTCCTCGTTTACCCTGGAGAGCAAAAAATCCCAATGAAGAAATGGATCAGAAGGCAACGGTAAGCCTTATCCCATTTAAAATTGGCTTGGGAATTATTTTAGTTTTTATAAAATAGATTTCTGAATGTTTCCACTAAGAAAAATAAAGTATAGTATAGAGAATTAGTCCAACTGTATCATCTGTCACCCCTCCTTCCCCCCCTTACTACCTTGTCACCCCTCCTTCCCCCCCTTACTACTATGGAAAATGCCAGTATGCTGGAAATACGTTTTGAGAAAAAAAGTTAAAAATTTAACCATCCAGCAAATATTTATGTGCATGGCTCAATTTGTAATGACTGGATTTATTGAATTTGCAAAATGTATTTGTGATTTAAGTTCACAATCTTTATTTGGTGGTAGTCAGAGAGCCGTGTTTGGATGTAGCATACCTTCACTAGAATTTTGATATGTAAGGGAGCCAAATATGATAAATCAGAATTTTTCAAGGATCAGCAACTTTTGTCTCTCCAAGTGCCATTGCTAGATTTCAGAAAGATCTTCTATATCTTGGTATTCTCATGTGAAACATTGAGAGATTTCACATTTCATTTAAGAATCCAGGTAAGATTTTCTGACACCCATGAATATTGCAAATTATTTTTAACTTTAATTTCTATTAGTTTTAGTATTAATTTCTACTTTCTGCTTTTGAATTTTGAAACATCTGTATGTTCCTTAAATTTAATGAAAATGAAACTACCACCTTTCACCTACCCAGACATACACAGGGAAATTTTGATTTTGCATTACCACTGATTTTTAAAATGTATTATTTAGTTGAAGGCTGAAATCAGAACCAATTTTGATTTGCTGTATAAAATGATGTCAAGACACGAAGAATTCCGGTGGATGGTGCTGCGAATAAAAAGGATGGCTGACACTTGGATAGAAGCAATAAAATCACTTGCTGAAAAGCAAAACTTGGAAAAGAGAAAACGAAAAAAAGTGAGTTCTCTACATAAAATATATTTTTACATTGTTTAAACTTGCAAAGCACATTGCAACTTCATATAAATAAAAGGGAAACCCCTCCTTGAGATGGACAGGTCTACGTAGTTTTCTTGGCAATAACTCAGTGCTATGGCCCCATGGTCTATCTAGACAGGGGTTCCCAAACTTTTCTATACCCCGTACCCTTAGAACTCTTATGATATATTCTCGCACCCCTTACAAAAGTAAATAATTATATGCATATAATTATGCAGATACACTGTAATTTTGAAACTTCTAAACCCAAGTTTTCACACCCCTAGAATATCGTCTCATACCTCCAGTTGGGAACCCCTGATCTAGAAGATACTGCTAAAATTCTCATATCTGTTTGATAATTTGTAGCCTCGAATTTGGCAAAATGCTGCATCATAGGGCATAACTTTGTCCATGCACATACCGCAGGTGGACTAACTTACAGAAAACCGGGACCCATTACACCAGGGGTGAAATGCTCCCGGTTCGGACCGGATCGCCCGATCTGGTAGCGATGGCGGAGGGTGGTTCAGAGAACCGGTAGCAAAAATCCCTGCAGGGCCCCCCCCTTCCCATGCCCAGCTGAGCTGCACGATCATCAGGGGCTTTTTTTTTTTTTTTTTTTTTTTTTTACTTTTATAAGCATTTCTTCTACAACCTCTTCCGATGAAAATATGCTTTTAAAAGTTAGTTTAAAAAAAAGCCACTGATGATCGCACGGCTCAGCTGGATCACCAGAGGCTTTTCAAAGCATTTTTTTCTGCAACCTCTTGGCCGAAGAGGTGGTAAAAAAAATGCTTTGAAAAGTCTCTGACGATCCCAGCTGAGTTGCCTGATCGTCAGAGAGGCATTTTTTAAAAAGCCTCTCTGACAATCAGGCAACTCAGCTGAGATTGTCAGAGAGGCATTTAAAGCCTCTCTGACGAGGCTTTAAAAAGTTGGCTACGCCCACCCAGTCACATTACCCCCCCAAGCCACGCCCACAGAACCGGTAGTAACAAATTTTATATTTCACCTCTGCATTACACCCAAAGGACTGAAATTTGAGAAAGTAGTTGCTGCTTCATTTCTGAGTAGCTGTTGCAACTTCATTGTGCCATCACATTATGTTCACGTGACCCTCATATTCAGCATTTCCTGATACCTTTAAGATGGATATCCATACAATCTTTTGCTCTCTTTCCCAGCAGCTGTTTAACGGGAGGAGGAAGGAACTGTCAGGAAGGAAGGAACCACAACATACCCTTCTCAGCCCACTCTGTGCCCTCTTTGACCCCAGCCACCTCCCATGCAACTTTCCTGACCCAAGCTGCACCTCTTATGCTCCCTGCTACCCCCTCCCCCACGCACACCCTTCCTAATCCATGTTGCTTTCTGCACACCCTCCCTAAGCCACATGGTATCTTAGCACCACCATGCTGGCTTCCAGACTTGGGCACTCAACTCATGTCATCCCAAAGAAGCCTTCCCTGAGTTATTTTGCCTTTCTCAGGCACCATACATAACATGCAGCATACACAGCTGCACCCTATGCACTCTCCCATGTGACATCTGTCTTGCAGTCTAATGCACCCAAACCATGCTGCCCCCTGCAAATCTCCCCAACTCTTGTGCACCTGACCTCTGCAGCATCCCCACATGTCCACCCCAACCAATGTGGCTCCTCTCACACACTTTTCCTGACTGATACCACATACCTTTTTTGATCCATGCCAAAGGAAAGGAAAGGGAGGGAGGGAGGGAGGAAGGAAGGAAGGAAGGAAGGAAGGAAGGAAGGAAGGAAGGAAGGAAGGAAGGAAGGAAGGACGGTTTCTAATGTTCCCTGCCAGCTTTCCACAGGCAAACTCAATGGGGAAGCTGGCAGGAAATTGGAAGTTGCTCCCATTCTCACTGCTTTTTTTGCCCACATTCTGCTCCATTGTTTAGGTGAGGAAATATCCCTGAGATGAAGACCCAGTGAGTTATGGGTTTGCTTGTTAATTATAGCTCTAAATTTTCCTGGTGGTTTTGTCTGTGTGTGTCCACGTGTGTTGATTATTGCAATTTTCTCAACGTGGAACTAACTTTGAAAACCACCCACAGACTGTAGCTGGTACAGAATGTAGCAGTTTGTGTATTGACAATGTTGAAATGCTCACTTGTAAAGCCTGTACTGCAGCAACTGAATCGGTTACCAATTTATTTTTGGATGCAATTAAAGGTGCTGGTAATAGCTTACTTAAGTTTTACAGGCCATAGGATCTAAGTTTCCATGAGATCACTAGCTTCAATTAAAATCTGTCTGCCCAATTTGGGTCAGTAGAGAATAAACTGCAGAAAGAACTGATTTGGAGAAAATATATTTGTGGCTAAAGCTTTCCTCCTGTGGAACTCTATATCCTTAGAAATATGAAGACTAAATAAGAAGCATCCTGATTATTAACACTGCCAAAAATTGTTATTTAAATGGGGATACAAGGATTGAATGGGTGTGAAAAACTAAAATATGGATGATGCTATTTTTGTGGTTTTATGAAGGCTGAAATATGCAGATGATTGGACTATTGTTTAATTTATATTATGATATTATTTACATTTTTATAGTGATATTATTTAAGAGTTCCAGTTTAGTGTAGTAGTTAAGGCATCAGGCTAGAAACTAGAAGACTGAGTTCTATTCCTGCCTTGGGCACGATGCTACGTAGCAATTTGGACCAGTCACATTTTTTCAGATCAAGAAAAGAGGCAATAGCAAACCACCTCTTAAAAAAAACCTTGCCAAGAAAATTGAAGGAATTTGTGCAGGTAATCTCCAAGGATCAAACATGATTGATTGAATGAAAGGGGGGGGGGAGTTATTTGTTTTGTTTTACTTATAAGACACTTATATTTACCTGAGTGAAGTGCATGTAATAATGAATGAATAAATGTATATATTCATTCATAAATATGGAACTATAGTTTTCAATGTTTTCAACCAACATAGTTGTAGAGCAACATTTGGGAAAACTGTTAGAAAATTAGATACTGTGACAATCTGTGTGATGTCATAAGGTGATGTTTAAGATGAAAAGTAATAAGGAAAACTAACATATAAAATATTAATGGTAGTCCTTGTGTACAGGTACTCTTCAACTCACAAAAACAATTGACCCCAAAATTTCTGTTACTAAGCAAGACAATTGTTCTGGAATTTGTCCCATTTTACAATCTTTTTTTGTCATGGTTGCTAAGTGAATCACTACAATTGTTAAGGTAGTAACACAGTTGTTAAGTGAATCTGGCTTCCCCATTCATTTTGCTTGTCAGAAGGCTATGAAGGGTGTTCACTTGCTTCCGGGACACTGCAACTGTCATAAATATATGCTAACTGCCAGTCATCTGAGTTTTGATCATCTGATCTTGAGCGCACTGCAATAATTGTGTGAAAAATTGTCAGTATTTTCAGTACCATTGTAACTTTGAACAGTCACTTGATGAATGGTTGAGGACTACCTGTAGTAGAAATGAAGAAATATATATATATGGGTTTGTCACTGACCAAAGGTCTAGGATAGAGTTACAGTGGGGCAAAAAAGTATTTAGTGAGCCACCAATTGTGCAAGTTCTCCCACTAAAAAGATGAGAGGCCTGTAATTGTCATCATAGGTAGACCTCAACTATGAGAGACAAAATGAGAAAACAAATCCATATATATATATATAGATAGATAGATAGATATAGATATAGATATAGATATAGATATAGATATAGATATAGATATAGATATAGATATAGATATATAGATATATAGATTATATATATAAGTGCTTCAGTGATTCTGTAGCTTCTGTGAATTTTGATTCTGTACTTCTGGATTTTGAGTTTAGGTTCTGGCTTCTGCTGCATGGGTATTGTATATAAAGAAGTTTGTAAATTATCTAAATGCATATTAAAGCAAGGAAATTCATTCTAGAAATTTTCAACAGTTGGTGCCGAAATTGTTCCTCATTGTCTCTTCCTTTTGCAGGTCCTTGTTCATCTGGGACTCCTCACAAAAGAATCTGGATTCAAGATTGCAGAAAATGCCTTCAGTGGTGGCCCACTTGGCGAACTAGTCCAGTGGAGTGATTTAATTACATCTCTCTATTTACTGGGCCATGACATAAGGATTTCAGCTTCCCTGGCAGAACTCAAAGAGTAAGGAGGTTATAATCCACTTTAAAAGTGAAGCAGCAAAACCATTCTTCTCAAAGTATAGCCTATAATTTTGGGAAGAGGGAAATGAAAGTGATAAATTACCTAAACAGTGATAAAAATTATTTTCATAAGCTAAATATATGCATCGTGAAACAGATAGTATACTTTGTAGTTGCTTCCTCCTGAGTTTTGAGTAAATGAATACTAGATCATTTGAGTTTTGAGTAAATGAATACTAGACTATGCAGCTTTATTCCCTATCGTTACAGGTGTGTTAGACATCTGCAGAAAAACTAAATGGGCTTAATTTCTTTCTTTCTTAATGTTCTTTATTTCTTAAATGAAACTTTATTTCTTAATAAGAAACTTGTTAGGGATAAATTGACTGTAATTTGTGTGAAAATACTTCTTTTACTATGATTTTGATCTATTTTGACAGCCTTATTGCATAAGAGCCATAATTTCTAAATTTACTGATTTAGAATATTGCACTGGAAAGGCCTTGAGAACTGCAGATTTTGTTGCATTGCCCAGTTTCACAGCAGAGGCTATTTAATAGAAGAACTTTGTTATGTCACATCAATGACTATTGTTGTAGGTAAAAGGAGAAAGGAAAGCCACAGTTAGATAGTGTCATTTACACAATGAATATGAACTGGGGCAAACTCTGGGAGACAGTAGAAGACGGGAGTCTGGCACACTGTGGTCCATGGGGTTAGGAAGAATCAAACACAACTTAACGACTGAATAGCAACAAATCAATGACTATTATTGATAAGGCCACAAAACTATTGAGCTATTCACACTCTAGTAGAACAAATCCGAAAGTCATTATATGTTGCTTTCCTATAAAACAAGCAAGACTGTAGCTGTCACTAAAATCTGTCCTGCCTTTGATTATTAAATACCTGTTGACATTCATTCTTCTTGTATAACAAGAAATTTGGTCTAGTGGTTAAGGCGGCAGGCTAGAAGCCAGGAGATTATGAGTTTTAGTCCTGCCTGAGGCATGGAAGCAGGCTGAATGATTTTGGACTAGTCACTTTCTCTCAACTCCACTCATCTCACAAGGTTGCGGGGGAAATAGGAGTACTGTATATTATGTGTACTTGCCGCCATGAGTTATTTACAAAAGTAATAAAACCGATGGATGGATGGATGGATGGATGGATGGATGGATGGATGGATGGATAGATAGATAGATAGATAGATAGATAGATAGATAGATAGATAGATAGATAGATAGATAATGTAAACAATAGCAGTACTGTATATTGTGTGTATTTGCCACATTGAGTTATTTACAAAAGTAATAAAGCCAGGATATATTTATGAGTTGTACCAGAGAATGTTTTGCTTCTGTATTAATCAGGCTATCAAATGTTATTACTTTCTTGTATCTTTTTGAATGAAAGTCTTATTTTTAATAGTAATTGTTACAGTTTTAGCTAATTTTCTGGGTTTGACTACTTCTTCGGGAAAATGCCTGAAACAACTTAATTTCAGTTGTAGTGTTCCTTTTCAATAACCTTGCCTTTACTTTACCATTTTGTGAATTATTCTGTCTGTAAAAAGAATTTTCCTTAAAATGTGTTTTACTCTTCCTCTTCTTTTTTTTGGGCTAGGATTATGAAGAAGGTAGTTGGTAACAGATCTGGGTGTCCTACACAGGGGGATAAAGTGGTGGAGCTTATTTATATCGACATTGTGGGACTCACTCAGTTTAAGAAAACTCTTGGGCCATCCTGGGTTCATTATCAGTAAGTATTCGACCTTTACAAAACAATTCTCTTTACAGTTAGTCCTGAACTTACAACCATTCATTTAGTGATCAAAGTTACAACAGCACTGAAAAAAAGTGACTTATCAGCGTTTTTCACACTTAACAACCATTGAAGGATCCCTATGGTCACGTGATCAAAATTCAGGAGCTTGGCAACTGGCATGTATTTATGACGGTTGCAGTGTCCCGGGGTCATGTGATCATCTTTTGCAACATTCTGACAAGCAAAGTCAATGGGGAAGCCAGACTCACTTAACAATTGTGTTACTAAGTTAACAACTGCAGTCATTCACGTAACTTTTTATTTCTTCCATACTTAACTGTTGATCCTGACATTTTCATTTCTGTCTGTATTCACAAGCAGCTTTCACACAGAGCATTTTGAGACAGAACAGACAAAGAAAGCCTCTATTACATACCTGGCTTAGCGCTTGATGTATATTTGCTGAGCTTAGACGAAGGAATCTTTATGGATGAGCAGCTGTTTGCACACATAGGCGTCCCTGTGATTTAAACATTCAGCTGCACAGATGGCTTTATTCTGTGAAATTGTAAACTGCTTCCTTTACAGATACTCAGGTGGAACCTATGTCTACTGCTTAAAATATTTTTATAAAAAGCAGTGGACAGAGGTTTTTAAAGTATAAAGTACCACAAAACTGCTGCTTGCAATTACTGCAAGTTCAAATCTCACCAGGCTCAAGGTTGACTCAGCCTTCCATCCTTTCTAAGGTAGGTGAAATGAGGACCCAGATTGTGGGGGCAATAAGCTGACTTTGTATAAATATACAAAAGTATGAAGGCTATTGCTTAATGCATTGTAAGCCGCCCTGAGTCTCCAGAGAAGGGCGGCATATAAATTAAAGCAAAAAAAAAAGTTAAGTACATGTGTCAGTTTATCTGATTTCTCATTTATCTTATTCTCACATTGGATGAAAACAGTCTTCTATAACTAAGCACTCATTCGGAATGTTGAGTCCACAAATTCTAAACTTCCCAGCCAGTATATTTGCTGTTTTCATTAGCTGAAAAGTTCGGAAATTGGAGTTATATCTCACTGAAGGCCATTGGGCTGGAGAACTCTATATTAAAGCAGCTAAATTGTTTGGAATGTAAATGTTGTACTTCATATAAAGTCCATGCATTCATTTATTATACCTTCTATGGTCTGTTTGTATTCCAAATAACCATTAAATGAAAGAAACAACAAAATGTTTAAACAATGTTTAAAACTAGAAAAGGTGGAGCTTTTTTTACTTACCCAGATCTAGGAGTGACTATAAAACACTTTCTATATCATCTTTTGCCTTTGACTATTGTCATTAAATTTATTTTACAGATTAAAAAAAAGTTTATAAGTAACCAGAGACTTATGACCATTTTCCACACCTACAACTGTTGCAGCATCCCCAATGGTCACAAAATTCAGATGCTTGGCTACCTGGCATGTATTTATGATGGTGGCAGTGTCCCAGGATCATGTGATCACCTTCTGTAACCTCACAAGCAAAGCCAATGGGGATGCCATTAACAATCATGTTACTAATTTAAGAACTGCAGTGATTCATTTAACAACTGTGGCAATAAAAGTCATAAAAGGGAGCAAAATTCACCTAACAATTGTCTTACTTAGCAGTAAATATTTTGGGTTCAATTATGGTCATAAGTCAAGGGCTATCTGCACTTGCTTTCCTCTCTTTTGGACCATCCATTCCTTCTGAAGAGAAAATATATTCCGGCTACTGTATTCTGCTGGTGACTGCAGAGCTCCAAAACACATCTATCTTCCCACACCTGTGTCAAGGTTGCACCTTTATTAGCAACTCTGCCAGGCTGACACTGGGGAAAAGGAACAAATGGAGAAAGGGGTTAAGGAAACACAGGTGCCTGCAATTTTGTCCACGCACCTTGCTGTTCCGCACAGTTCTTTTCCGCATTGTGCCAACACAAATTACATTATGTTTCGTTTTTATAACATACAGTTTATAATATATTCTGTTGGGATTGTGCTTTGTTTTCCCTTCCAGGTGTATGTTACGGGTGCTAGATTCCTTTGGAACCGAACCAGAGTTTAATCATGCTCACTACGCCCAGTCTAAAGGCCACAAAACACCATGGGGGAAGTGGAACCTTAATCCACAGCAGTTTTATACAATGTTTCGTAAGTTAGTCTTGTCAATAAAATAGTTCAAGGTCAGTGTCAGAATTCATGCTTGTCTTAGGAGGATTTTTCATGCTATCTTCAAAATTAAACCAATAATTAAATTATTAACAATAGCAATAGCAATACCACTTAGACTTATGCCCCATAGTGCTTTACATTTCTGACTGGTTTACAATGACAGCATTATTTGCATATTGCCCCCAACAATCTAGGTCCCCATTTTACCGGCTTTGGAAGGATGAAAGGCTGAGTCAACCTCGAGCCCCGTCAGGATCGAACTTCTGGCAGTGGGCAGAGTTAACTTGCAACACTGCACTTTAACCATTGGGCTCCTTTGCCTCTAGTTGGAATTTTGCCCCAGCTTGCTTAAAATAGCTGTTACGTTGTTGATCTTGGGGAAATAATGCACTTAATGGACTTTTGGATAAGGAAGACTACTTTTTTTTATTATTTCAAATATGCACATGGGAAAGATATCTTAGATTCTTGAATAATATGATAAAGACACCAGCAGGTCTATGAAATGTCCCTTTTGAGGGGTGGGAAATAGATTTAACTTCATGATGCTTCCATCCAATAAGACCCTTTATCATGCTTATGTCATATTGCTAATTGTTGTGAGTTCATCTAGAGAGCATCTTAGGGTTTACACCCTTCTCAACCTCTCATGGTGTACTTTAATGTGGAGATGGTAACTCATATGAACCCCAGGTGGCAAATATAAATTCAACCTTTCACTGTGAAAAGTGAAAGGTATCCTTATGTAATAGGATAATCCCAGGTATTGTAAAAGTGGGGAAATGTGTTTTTAAAATAAACGGGGTCTCCCATCATAATTAACTCAGTCTAAAAGTTTGTTTCTAAAATATTTGCTGAACTTTGCTAAAAAGCAAGTTTGATTTGGCTCAGTGTGTTTCTTAACAGAGTATCCAACTCATGTGTTGTTGCTTGATTCAGATGTTCTTCCTGCTCCTGAAGTTCCACAGTAGTTGGAGACTAGAGGAATTAATCATGGCCCCAGTAAATACAGCAATTTTTTAACGGATTTGAACAAGTTTTTTGTGCAACGTCTAGATTAAGGAGCTTGACATTTTGTTCTGGTATTCTTTTCCAAAAGAAGTTGCTTTAGATAATGTTAGATTAGTTTCTTCTGACTTTAAAATAAATGTAATACAGGAAAGGAAAAGTCCTTTTCGTGTATAAGAGACGAATCAGAGAATGATCAATAAGGCTACAAATACTTCCTGTTGAAGATGTAGCTCAGGAGTTGAAAGTAACTCTTATTTGGGCTTGAGTCAATGCATCTTCCAGGCATTTACAGGCTGTAAGTTGTCCTTTTTTTTTTTTTTTTTTTTTTGCAAGCGTTACAGTGAATGATGCACTAATACACTTTTGTTGTTTAATTTGCAGCTCACACTCCAGATAACAGTTTCCTTGGATTTGTTGTGGAAGAGTATCTGAATTCCAGCGATATCAAACACTTCAATGTCATTAAAAGGCAGGATCAATCACTTGTTTATGGGAAAGTTGATAACTTCTGGAAGGTGAGTTACCAGATTAAGCAAATTTGTTTCAGTTGAGCATAACAAAGTTGAAGACTTTTAATTTAATGATACCTTTATATCAAACTGGCTCTCATATCTAGAATCTTTTAAATATTTATTTACTTATGATCCAAAACCAGATCACAGAATTTAAAACTACATAAATATATATAGTATATGCATAGATAAAAGGGGAAAAACTGTACATTTACAGTTGCTTATATCTAAAAGATTTAGATACTATGTCACATTACGCATTAAAAATACTTATATCTCCTTTTATATATTTGTTTCCTTCTTTGTTTCTGAAGATTGACCATTGGCTCTAACGTATACATGTCCATCTATCAGTGCCCCGTCAGTTTAGCAGTTTCTTCCTAAATGTCATCTAATTTTTCCCTATTACATTTTGGGAAAATATATTAGATAGTTTAATCAGCTCAGTATTCTGTAGGGTATATCTGTTGATTTTGCTTTTGTAGTTGCTAGAATTAATAAAGTACAAAATCATCTTTAATGTTGACATATTACAGTAAGTACTATTTATTTTATTGCTAGAGGTTTTAAAATTATTAGTTTTTCCTTCCCCGAATCAATCTACCATATTTCTGTAACAAAGAGGAAAGCATATAAAATTATGGTTTTATTAAAAGTATTCAAAATAGTCTTTCCTAACTAATTTTCCAGATGCACTTTATTTCAGTTTCTATAATTTCCTTCCAATTCTGCAAGTATGGAAAGTTTCACATTAGGTATCTGATGTAAAAAACATTCTTCTGTAAAGAGATGAAGGATAAGAGGGAGATATATACATCATATTATATTATAACATATCATAAGAATATTTGGACAAGATTTCATCCAGTTGATACTTGTGGAAAAATGGTATGCACACGTGTTTCTTGGAAAATATTTTTTGCAGAAACTAGTATTGCTCTAGAAAGAAATAAGCAGATTTGAAAAGTAATGCCAGAAATGGATTTAGGCTTGAGCTTATGCCCTTATGAGGTTTTGAAAAGTATGTTATTAAGAGCTATAATTAATTTCTCTTTCTACTTATCTTGCTGCATTAAATGTTCGGAAAAATATTTTAATCCATATTCTGTCATTTCTAATGTTTATTTAATCTTCAACCAACCATTAGACATGTATGTCTTACTCTGTAAGAATTATTCTCTGTAAGACTAATTATAGAGCAATTGAGGACATACAATTACAGGATTGGCCAATTCCAGTTCAAGTCACAATGCTGACAGAGTGTTAAATTCTCTCTAGGCAAGAGGTGAAGAGAACTTTGGAATTGTATCCTTACTTTTAGAATGGATTATGATTTAAAATTCTTGTCCCCTTTTCTCCTCCAAAAATTTCTAACTTACCTTTCCTCTGGGGAAAACACAGAATGATTTGATCGGTTTGTTGGGGTTTTTTTTTAGAATTGGCTTCCAGGTAAATCATATAAATAACATAGTATATTTTACCAGTGGTGAAATCCAATTTTTTTTCCTACCGGTTCTGTGGGTGTGGCTTGGTGGGCATGGTGTGGCTTGGTGGGTGTGGCAGGGGAAGGATACTGCAAAATCTCCATTCCCACCCCACTCCAGCAGAAGGATACTGCAAAATCCCCATTCCCCCCCACTCCTGGGGGAAGGATATTGCAAAATCTCCATTCCCACCCCACTCTGGAACCAGCCAGAGGTGGTATTTGCCGGTTCTCCAAACTACTCAAAATTTCTGCTACTGGTTCTCCAGAACCTGCTGGATTTCACCCCTGATACTTAAAAGCTAAAAATATACAAGGAAAAGTTTCATCCATCCCTTTGTCAATCCATTCTGATTTTACAACATCCTGGTACTGAATTTCCAATTATCATCTCTCCAAATTCTCTGGATTATATTTTTCTGTTAAAATTGCCTTCAAAGAGAGAATTAAAAATGTCTTTCAGCCTTTGGTCAACCAAAGAAGTTTTAAAAAGAGGCATTTTTAAGTATAGTGGAAATAAAAAGCATGAAATAATAACAATTACATACATGATGACAAGCAAAAATGTTTTTTTGTAAATGGAAGTTTATTATAGTTCTCAAGAAGATTGACAAAGCAGATCTAGTCACTGCTGTTCTGTGTGTTTAGTGTTGGAGGACCATTTTTTTAAAATCTCATGCACCTAAGAAGTATGGGTATTTTACTTTGTTTTGTGAATTCAGGTAGTCCTTGACTTACAACTGTTCATTTAGTGACAATTCAAAGTTAAAACGGCACTGAAAAAAGTGACTTATGACTGTTTTTCAAAGTTACAACCTTTGCAGCATCCCCACGATCATGTGATCAAAATTCAGATGTTTGGCAACTGGTTCATACTTATGACCATTGCAGTGTCCCAGGATCATGTGATCACTTTTTACGACCTCCTGACAAGCAAAGTCAATGGGGTAGCCAGATTCACTTAACAACCAGGTTAGTAACTTATCAACTATAGTGATTCACTTAGCAACTGTGGCAAGAAAGGTCGTAAAATGGGGCAAAACTCATTAAATGTCTCACTTAACAACAGAAATTTGGGGCTCAATTGTGGTCATAAATCAAGGACTACCTGTATACTAGCTCATTCTCTGTTTCTAACCAACATGTGTCTAAAGAGTTTCTTGTGTTCCTGGGGTTTTTTTTAACTTTCAATAATGAAAAAAGACCCCAGTTCCTTAATGTTCCCTTAATCTTTAGCTAATTATTCGATTCTTCACTGAACAAACGTAAGCACACTCAGTTTTTTGGGGGGTCACTTAAGTCATAGTGTTGCTCATTTAACATTGATGGACTTCAAATATGGCATCATTCAGAAATAAGCAATCTGGTTTAAGCAGTGTGGTTTATGATATATCAATTTATGAACAACTGATATAGTTCCACCTCTATTTTTTAACTTAACCCTATTTACAAATTTGATAGCTTAATCATATTTCTCTGCAAATCACATCAGAATGGAAAAATTGTAATTTATGGGAATGGAATAGAAAATGAGGCAGACTACAGATGCATGATCAAGTTTGGACTGAGAGTGAATTATCAAATCAAGAACATTATGTTATAATCAGTCCAAGTAATTATTCCTTTGTCTGTGTTCTATTACTTCATTAGGTCAGTAGGTATTTTTGGATATGTTGTAAGGACATGCTGAGAATGCCATAATTATGATGTTCAGCTTCTTCTGCATCCATACATAATGATCCCTAAAATTGAGTTATGGTTTAGAAATAAAATTACCTGTTTGCAGTTTCCTCCTGTACATTTTCAGAGTTCACAATTTCAGAGCAGTGTACAGAAATGTACTCTGTAACTTTGGAATTGTTGTCTCCTGAAGTATCCTCACATTAAACCTGGATACCATGGTATGTTGAATCTACAAAGTATTTATCTAGCATCTATTAATCAGAATTTTGCAACTCAGCTCAAAGTATGCCTAAGAACTTCCTTTTGTAAAAAAATATCCCAAAAGGAGATTAAAGTGTACTTGTATAAATAATCAAGGATTTGACTATCAAGTATAGTCATTGGTTTTTAAAGTATATTGGTTTTTAAAGAGGATCTTGCAAAAACAAATCTGAAAAGTGCTGACAAAAAAATATATTGTTGTTCTAGTGATGAGCCGCTTTTGATACTTGCCAGTGTATAATCTGAACACATTCTTTTTATAAATAATAGATCATAATTCTATCTGATAAGATTGAAAATTATATTACTGTTACTATCAAGTCAATATCATTTATTGTAAAGGATCATTTTATTCTTATGTCTGTTTTATTTTTGAGGCATTTAAACATAAATTATGAGCTCTTGCCGTTGTACTCCAAAAGATTCAGGCGGTGTCAATGGTGCAATTTTACAATAATAAAAGAATAGGGATTTCTTAATTCAAACAAAATTCAGTCATTTGCTCTGAGTGAAAAGCAAAAAAAACCATTGTCATTATTCCTTTAAGGATCTTAAGTTTTAGCAAAAGCTTTTATCATCTCAAAATATAGATCTAAGACTAAGTGTATTTTAATATTTAAAAATGAATGATAACTTTCAGGGATGTTATGATGAAACTGAAATGGTTTGTTTTGTTTTGTTGGCCACTCTATCATTAACATTCTTTGAAAGAACAATCAAGCAGATCAGTCTTGAGAATATACATGGTACATAATGAGTTGACTTTGTAATCCTTGAAATCCTAATTTTTAGCAGTGATAGTTCCATTTGTTCAGTGATTATTTTTCCCCAGCTGGTCTGCATGGGCAAGATAATTTGTTCTATTTTACTTTATGTTAGAAGAAGTTGCCTTCTAGAAAGAATACACGAAAGACCAAGATTTCAAGAGCCATCTGAAATGTCTCGATTTTCTCCATACTGCTTGGCTAAGTGGTTAAATAAAGCTTGGCTGTAAATGTGCTGAACAGGAGTATCCCCTTTTGAGAATTATATTAGGTAGTGACATGAAATTAACACCGTACATTTATTTAACTGTTTTGAAAAAGCAGTTCTTCTCTGGTTCCTTCTGACTACAGGTAGTCCTTGATTTATGACCACCCAAAATTTCCAGTGCTAAACAAGATAGTTACTAAGCAAGTTTTGTGACCTTTCTTGCCGCAGTTGTTAAGTGAATCACTGCAGTTGTTAAATTTGTAAGACAGTTGTTAAGTGAACCTGACTGCCCCCATTGATTTTGCTTGTAAGAATGTCACAAAAGGGGATCACATGATCCCGGGACACTGCAGCTTTCATAAATACATGCCAGTTGCCAAGTACCCGAATTTTGATCATGTGTCAGTGAGGATGCTGCAATGGTCATAAGTGTGAAAAATTGTCATAAGTCACTTTTTTCAGGGCCATTGTAACTTTGAGCTGTCACTAAATGAATGGTTGTAAGTCAAGGACTATCTATAATAGGTAAATCACTGCTGTCTTAACAAATAATTGCACCCAGATGTTAATTCTTCTACCTAATTTTTTTTCTACTTTCTTTTCTTTTCCTTTCCTTTCCTTTCCTTTCCTTTCCTTTCCTTTCCTTTCCTTTCCTTTCTTTTCTTTTCTTTTCTTTTCTTTTCTTTCTAGGATAAAAAGTCTTATTTGGATGTCATTCATACCTATACAGAAGTTCATGGGACTGTCCACGGCACCAGTGCTGTCCATATGCCCAGCTACGTTAAAAACCATGGGATTCTCAGTGGCCGAGATTTACAATTCTTGCTGAGAGGAACAAAAGTAAGTTAGTTGGCTTTTTCAAAAGCTGAAATGGGTATGATCTAACTTACTTTAAAATATTTTAATCTTCAGTGTTTGGAATTCGGTGCTCCTTTGCTCCATCGTATGTTCGGTTCCAAAAAGGTCCAAGGAAAACAAGCAAGCTCAGAGAGCACCGAGGACATGTCACCTATTTCATGCAGATGTTGAATAGAAGGAAGAAGAACACTGCACCTTGTCACACCCCACAACTGAGGATCCTACAGGCCCACAGTCTTTCTCTACCACCAATGACTGGAACCACCCCATTTAAAAGGAGGAGAACTCCTGCAGAACAGTATCCCTCACTCTCAACTTTCAGGGGCAGAAGGCAGGGGTGAAATGTAAAATTTGTTACTACCGGTTCTGTGGGTGTGGCTTGATGGTGGTGGGTAATGTGACTGGGTGGGCGTGGCCAACTTTTTTTTTTTTAACTTTTCAAAGCATTTTTTCTAATGTTTCGAAAAGCCTCTGCCAATCAGGCAACTCAGCTGGGATCGTCAGAGAGGCTTTTTTAAAAATGCTTTGAAAAGCCTCTCTGATGATCAGGCAACTCAGCTGGGATCGTCAGAGACTTTTCTTTTTTTTTTCTTTTTTTTTAAAAAAATCAGAGGGTTTGGGGTTTTCTTACTTTTAAAAGCATTTTTTCGTCGGAAGAGGTTGTAGAAAAAATACTTTTAAAAGTTAAAAAAAAAAGCCTCTGATGATCGTGCGGCTCAGCTGGGCATGGTAGGGGGGGCGCAGGGATTTTTGCTACCGGTTTTCCGAACCACCCGCCGTCATCACTACTGGATCGGGCGATCCAGTCCGAACCGGGAGCATTTCACCCTGGCAGAAGGATACCATATAGGTATTCCTCGACTTATTGGTGACTGTTCAAAGTTACAACAGCACTGAAAAAAGTGACTTATGGTTGTTTTTCACACTTATGACCATTGCTGCATCCCCATGGTCCTGTGATCAAAACTCAAGACACTTGGCAACTGACTCATATTTATGACGGTTGCGGTGTCCTCAGGTCATACAGTCCCCTCTTGCGAGCAAAGCAAAGTCAATGGAGAATCCAGATTCACTTAACAACCGTGTTACTAACTTAACAGCTGCAGTGATTCGCTTAACAACTGTGACAAGAAAGAGAGATCATAAAATGGGACAAAATATAGCAACTTTGCAACAGATATTTTGGGCTTAATTGTGATTGTACGTCGAGGACTACCCGTATTTGTCAGTATTCAAGCCTGATGAAAGGACAAGTAATATAGAAGGACCATATACTCCCTATCTTGATCTAACTAGAGATCATCCACAACTGCAATTGGTGCTACATCCATACCATACCTGGGCCAGAAGCCTGAGAAAAATAGGTCCAGGTAATATTTTTATTCTGGGAAAGATTGAGGGCAAAAGAAGAAGCGGACAACAGAGAATGAGGTGGCTGGATGGAGTCACTGAAGCAGCCGGCGTGAGCTTAAATGGACTCCAGAGGATGGTAGAGGACAGGAAGACCTGGAGGAACGTTGTCCATGGGGTCGCAATGGGTCGGACACGATTTCGCAACTAACAACAACAAAAATCTCTTTATTCCAGGGTCTTCTTCTGTCGCTACCCCATTACTTTCTCATCAACCTAAAGAGGAAGACCAGTCAGAAGTTACGCAGAAGCAGTCACTTCTTGAAAAGGAAACACACCACTGCCTTCTTTGGGGAGGACAGTAGCACCCCTTCATTCAGATATGCATTTATCACCACCCTCACCCAGCCCCCACCCCACCCTCATCTTCGGAAGTTTTCTTTCACCTATCAGGAAGAGCGGGGTCCATCCAAAGTAGCAGAGCCAAAGCTACAGAGAACCCTGTTCACTTCTTCAGAATTCCCAGAGTAAACGTACTGCAGATAATCCGCAAGACCATCACCTCCTTGGGATTTGCGCAGCGGATATTCAGCTGGGATTGGATCAGAGTGATTTTGTCATCCAGATGCCTCCAAAACTCCTCCAAGAGATTATATCCCCACCCGTCCCTATGCTTCCCTAGTAAAGCCTGGGTCATTTTAAAAATTAGATGCATTAAGAGTAAAAAAAGAAAAATATTAACATTCTGCCTCTCTGATTAGCAGAGTGTAAGAGACCCGAGTATTCAAAGACGAAGCAAACACTAGCAGTAAACATTTAGAATTTCCCTTAGGAAAATAAGATGATCTTCAGAGATGGAGGAGAAGCCTCCAAAGTAGCCTCCAAATGAGAAAAACCACGTTGTTTACTCTGAGTCCAGTTTATTCAGCTACTGCAGTTTTGCTTTTCAAGCCATTGAGGATCAAGTCTTAGAATTAGAATAACAGTTGGAAGGGACTTTGGAGGTCTTCTAGTCCAAATCCCTGCCCAGGCAGGAAACCCTACACCACTTCAGACAAATGGTTATCCAACATCTTAAAAATTTCCAACGTTGGAGCATTCACAACTTCTGGAGGCAAGTTGTTCCACTGATTAATAGCCTTCTATGACTATCTCTGCCTGCTCATTTCCTGAGGTTCCTGAAATGTTGTGCAAAATAACCATGGTCTGCTCATTTCCTGAGGTTCCTGAAATGTTGTGCAAAATAACCATGGTCTTCCTCCGAACATCCTATCGGTTTTCCAAGATGATGGGAGAAAAGCGGGGGGGGGGAGGCACAGATCTCCTTGTTTTTAGAACAATTTTGCGTGACTTCCAGTATGGCCAGACACATTGGGAAACCATGAATCACAGATTTTTCTGTTCGCATTAATTTTCTTTGAAATCCTGCACTTTAAAGCTTGGCAGTGGCAAAGCGGATGGAGTTTCTGAAAATCCCCAAAGAAGGAATTTCGGTCTTTGGACTAATTTGGACCCTGGCTAATTTGTAACTTAACCTAAAACATGATCTGGATGAAGTACTATGTTCATCCCTTCACAGTATGGACATTACTAATAATATTTTGAAGATTTTGTACTACGTAAATTGGCATGGGTTTTATTAATTCTAAAAGGCCACGCCTGTAGCATGACTGTAGTATTTAAAGGATACTGTATAAACAAAACCTTTTCATTTAAAATGAAGTTGAAGTGTGATACCTCTGGCTTGATCGGGTTGACATAGTGAATAATGTAGTAACTTCTAAAATAGGCTTTATCGTTTGTAATTTTAAAGTGACTGAAAAGCAATTGGGTTTGTATTTATTGTTAAATGGTGACAGAAGTTCTGTCAAAAGGCAAAGCTCCCGGGTTCAGTGAAAAGGAGATTTTCCTCAACATATTGACAGTACAGAAGAGAAAACAATACCACTTACAGAAGTAACAAACAAAGAATGTTTATTTAACCAATGGTATTAATTTCTGTACCTAATTAAAACCAAATCACTGAATTATTGGTGATATTTCCATGCCTTTCAGCCATATTTCCATTGCAGTTAATATAAAAAAATCTCAGGTTGCATAATTTTTTATTTCAATCACACATTTCAGTAAAAAATTCAGAAATTGATCATTTTGTGCATCACAGTGTTGCTTAAACCAATGTGTGTATGAGGGAGTAAAATACAGAGGGGATAACAACCAATTCTGATCTGCCTACCACTCTGCATTTTATTTGGCACGTATTCTTACAAAGTCTAAATGTCATTCTTGGCGTCTTAATAAAATATATCTATCGTAAGCATTATGACGTCTTACAATCAGACAGCAGCTCTGTGGTTTCATCCTGTTTTCTCATTACAAACTTTGGTAGTATATTAGTCTTCAGAAAAGTTTTAAAATGTATTAGAATTCCAGTAATAATTGTTGTATTTCCTGTTTATAAATCCTTTGTGTTTTCCGTTCAATTCTCTTGCAATACGTGAATTTCTAAGAATAGCTTTTTAATACAACTTTCCATGAAGTTGTACCGCTGTGGATAAATTCACATTCCTGTAAACTTTGCTGCCACCTACTGTTTGTAGTTGGAACTTTTTTGACTCCTTGAATGATATGAACATTTAACAATCCACAGCACTGGGGACAACTGTTGCCAAAAAATTGGCTTAAGCAATTAAATTAAATTGTAAAATCTGCATTCTGTGCATTTGGGGCACTTTTCCAAATGCATTTTAGATCAAATTGCCCTATTATAATCTTAATTAATTTCATATATGTATTCACATACAACTTGTGAATATTTTCCATCTATTTCTACTTTTGTATCTTTTTTTGAGAAGTTGTTACTAAATTCACAAAAATACAATTCTTAAAGATCACTGTGGTAAATTATTTGCCAAATACAAACTAAGAAAACTTGTACTAAAATACACATCACACTAATTTCTAATCTGGGCTAGATAGGATTTAGAGCTGTTTATGAAGGCATGATTCTATCAGTCTCAGCTCTTCAATAACAGTCCTATTTTAATGTTATTTATAAACACATTTTAGGGCTATTTTTGGATTGAGCAACAAGCTTCTTGGCTGAACATTTTTGTGAAGAGGTTTGAATATTCTAGTACTGGGATGGTGAACCTATGGCACGCGTGCCACAGGTGGCATGCGGAGCCATATCTGTGGGCACGTGAGCATTGCCCTAGCTCAGCTCCAGTGTGCATGCGTGTGCCGGCCAGCTCATTTTCGGGCCTTCTGGGCCCACCGGAAGTCGGGAAACAGGCCGTTTCCGGCCTTGGGGGGGTGGGGGAGGCCATTTTTGCCTTCCCCAGGCTCCAAGAAAGCCTCTGGAGCTTGGAGAGGCAAAAAAGGGGCCTACCGGGCCCACCAGTAACCTTTATGCTATCGTGGCAAAAGCAAGGGGAGTGTTGGGGAGTCACGCGCGAATACATAGGGGGCATTAAACTATGGGTGTGGGCACGCATGTGCACGACCCCCCTATGCTCCCCCCGCTTTTGGCACGCAGCAGCAAAAAGGTTAGCCATCACTGCTCTAGTAGTACAAGTTTGTTACTTTTCCTGCTCAGATTATTTTCTGACATGATTATTGAGAAATTTAATCCAACCAAACAAAGCAGAATTCTTCTTTCTCTTCCCACTATATCACAAAAGACAGCACTGTCCATTCTTGGAAGGTTGTTTTTCTGAAAAGATATAGGATCTCCCCCTCTTGCCATCAGGTTATTTTCTGCTTGACAGCACTCTCAAACCCAGCCAAGCTTAATCTAAATCCTAGCTACCTTAAAAGCCTCTTTTTGACAGCAAAGGCAAGAAATTGCAAAAGATTTTGAACAGAACTTGCAAAAGATGATGAAAGATTTGGGGAAAGAAATGATTCTTAATTAGTTTTCAGGTTCTCAATACTGTTCAAAAATACAGACTTGGGTTCAAGCAAGTTTTCTCAAGATACAAATGTAGAAAGACCTAACTTGGAAGTTTCTATTTTACAGCTTTTCGTGGGCCTTGGCTTCCCATATGAGGGTCCCGCACCTTTGGAGGCTATTGCAAATGGATGTGCATTTTTGAACCCGAAGTTTAATCCGCCAAAAAGCAGCAAAAACACAGATTTCTTCAAAGGCAAGCCAACTCTTAGAGAGGTATGTTTTTATTTGTAATTACTGTTGATTAGATACATGAACAAGGTGTTTTGAAACACATCTTCTAACATAACCCTGTACTGAAATACAATAGTGTATTGTTCTTAGCAGGCCATGCTATTGTCAGAGTTCAAATCAGAGAACAAATCTGAGATAGAGAGGTATAATTTACTTCGCAAATGCTCTGGTTTTTAATCAGGCTGATCCAGCAACAATTTCCATAATTGGTTTCCATCCCATTGAATCTTCTTCAGTAGACATGATGGAATTGCTGTTCAACAATTTTTTGAAAGCTAGTTTTGATCACTCATGCTTTAAAGAACCACTTAAGGCTTAATGCTCTGCCTCAACTCCATTATTAACTTGTCCAGCTATTAAGGTCTGTAGAAGCAGCCTTAATAGGCTGCTGTTCACAGACAGACCTACTTATCAGATAAAGCTGGCCTGTTTCACCATAAATTACTGAACAGACTTCTTTCAAAACTAAGGTTAGCCCCCAGTCTTTTGGCTTCTTGGTGACAAAGTTAGGGATGGCACAGTATGTTCAGGCAGACCATGTCTGGACTGAACACGTGTTTTTTTCTGGGACAGATCTAAAAAAGAGCCATATTGTAGGTAGAGGTTATCAGGGTGAAGAAGAAAAACCCAAAAGAGTAAACCTTTGGCAGTGGTGTTTTTTAAACGGTGACAGCTAAGGGAAGGTAAATACAAGAAAAATGCAAAGAATGTGTTGGAGGGATAGGGAGGCCTACTGCGTGCATACCACTCTTGAATTCAAGCATGGTGACACCTGAGTGGTCCTGCAATGGAAAGCCAGGACATATCCTTCATCCCTTAGGAGATTTTTCTGACTTTAATTTCAGCTCAAAACTGGAACCCTCAAGATGTTCTGAATATCAGTTTGGCTGGGCCATATTCTGCTCAAAAAAGGTTCCCTAAACTTCTAGGCCAACTGCAGGGATTTGTCCAGGCAGTCAGCCAAGAGTTAAGACTGACTCAAAGACACTCTTGGTGGTGGTGGCGGGGGAGGGGGGTAGTGGTTAAAATTGTTTGCTTCTCATCACTTTCCAGGGTTTCCTAAAAGTATGACAAGTAATTTTTTTTTTGATAGCCAAGATTTAAAAAAACAATTAAAGCCTTCTGAATATACAACTTTGAAAATTACTAAGTGAACATAAACTCTAAAAATATGGCATTTCCCTCCCTTTTCTTTCAGTTGACATCTCAACATCCCTATGCTGAAGTCTACATTGGGAAACCTCATGTTTGGACAGTAAATATCAATGATCTTTCTGAAGTGGAACAGGCCGTGAAAGCAATTTTGAGCCAAAAGGTTAATAAAGATAATTATCCTCTTAATCAGTGTTTTACAATGAAATAAAACATGCTAGGCTGTATTGTAAGGGTTTATTATGAAGAAAAAAGCTTTACCAAGCAAAGATAAACGTTCTAGAAAAATTTTGCTTTAATATTGTAAACCCAGAGAAAGGTTGGAAGATGAAGTAGCATTAAACATTTCTTATTAATAAAAATACCTTAAGTATATTAGTAGCAAGTAGCATAGAATTTGAATATAATAATTTTAAAATAATATGAATTATAAGTAATCCTTGCTTACTGGCCATTCAGTGACCATTTGAAATTAAAACAGCCAAGAAAAAAAAAAAAACCTTTATAGACTATTTACCACCACATATGACTTTTGCAGCATTCCTCATGTGACTGCCATTATATTCAGTATGCAATATACTGTGGTGTTTTTTTACTTCACCCCTTTCAGAACAGAGACATTGGAGAAAAAGGGATTGCAAGAGAATAATCTGATCTTCTACACAGCCCAAGGCTGAGAGCTGTCGGCATGCTACACAAACAGCTTACAATACTCTTCTGAAAACTCTTCCTCTTTATACTCTCTGCTCTGCAAAGGGGAAGGGGGAAAAAGTAAGGGGTTTCTGGAAGCCATCTCTCCTTTGCCTGGCCCTTACATCCCCCTGCAAAATGGGGACATTGCAGAGATTTTAAGAGAGTAAGATTTTTGTTCTTGCATACATTGAAAGCAATGCAATCATGCCCACATTATGCTTTCAATGTATACAAGACAATAAGCATTCCAAAGGTTGGGGGGAATCCCAAATATTCCAAAGGAGACAAACAAAGCCAAAGATATGAAACTGACTTATCTCTTTCTATTCAGAAAGCCCAGTTGCAGTGGAGTTACCAGTACCAATTAAGTTTGTTAAGCGAGGACTACCTATATATTAAAATCTGTAGGATCAAAACAAATGTCAAGTATTTTTCCATTATCTAGAGGAAAAGTTGCATTGAAGGAATATGTGGGATGGCTTTTTTTAATACTCACATTGATCATTTTAGGGGGGAGGGAATGCTCATCTGATACACTAAAACATCGCATTTTTATGTAACTTGATATACTGTATCTCTGCACAGATATCTCTAACTTCATGGGTATTTATTTAAGGGAAACAGTACCGCATTATGCACTGAAATAAGTTGCTACAATACTGAAGATTAGATACTTAGAATAAGAGTATTAGAGAAAGCATAATATCGTAAAAGAGATTTTAATAAAAATACTGGATTGCAGATATTGTTGCTGTAATATAGACAGTCCTCCACTTATTCATGTAGTGACCGTCTGAAGTTACAACAGGACTGAAAAAAAGTGACTTAAAACCAATTTTCACACTTACAACCATTGCGGTTTCCCCATGATCATATGATCAAAATTAGGGCACTTGGCAACTGCCATGTATTTATGACAGTTGACTTTCCCGGGGTCATATGATCACTATTTGTAACATTCCCAGCTGGCTTAAGAACTGCATGATTCCCTTAAGAACTGCAGTTTGCTTAACAACTGTGGCAAAAAAAAGTTGTAAAATGAGACACAACTCACTTAACAACTGCCTTAGCAGTGGACATTTTGGACTCAATTGTGCTCGTAAATTGAGGACTACCTGTATTTGCTGGGTAACCTGCTTTGTTGGGAACCAAAATATTTCCAGGGGGGAAAAAAGTGAATTATACATGAGAATGAAAGACTTTTCAAAGACTTTACGTGTATTGGAATTACAGCTGACATAATTCCCAGCCACATGACTGACAGGACTAGAAAGTGTAATCCCAAGAAATCTGGGATTTACTGGTATAATCCAATATTACTTAAGTGAATGTTAGCTTTCACAGTGGGAATGCCTTTTGTTATCTTTCCCCTCTTACCAAAAGATCCCAGTATACCTAAGGTTGTAAGGAGGAATTCCTCCTGTTGGCCATGCCATCAACTCTTGGTGACCACTCAAAACTTGTTAATGAATTTAATTGAGCATATGTTCAACTACTTAGCAGACTGATGTGCTTTGAACAGTGTTCTGTATTGCACAATTGAATTGTATTTATATTACTTATTTAACAGATTGAACCTTATTTGCCTTTTGAATTCACGTGTGAAGGAATGCTTCAGAGAATGAATGTGTTCATTGAGAAACAGGTATGGTTTCTATATCAATAGTCATTTCCTTTGTTCGTAAGCATGCAACAATTTCACTTTTAAAAAGAAATCATACTTCGTAATTTCTTTTTAATTGAGTTATTATTCAGAACCAAATACCCATTAGCTTTTAAATGTCTTCTATGAGCAGTTGATATACTGATCCTTGCTCTTTATTTTGAACATACCTGAAGATTTAAGAAAAGGGATTCATGGAAATTTATTCTAATCAGATCTCTGTCTGGGGTCATACTCGCCAATAGAATAATATGCTTTCAAAGCCACTTTCCCATTAAGAAAATGCATATAGATTTTTGACATATTGAATTCTCTGATTCAATTTCCCCTATTAAATATTGCTGGATAATTGCAAATATTGAAACCAATTACATACATTATATCCTACTTTATATCCAACTTTGACTGTCTTGCATTTCAGTAATATTCCTTAGCTTCAGATGTTACAGTGTGCTCATTTATAGTTAAATATTTGTACTGTACCGTAGATAAAATATAACAATTTCTCTGCCCCAAGACGTTAAGTAGGGACATTATATATATTAGATTTCTTTTCTTTTTCTTTAGAATCAAATAATATGATTTCTTAGCTAATACCAACAGTCAAAACGAAGTGGGCACTCTAAAGCAATACTTTGCTCAGTACAGTTCCATGTATCACACCAGTTCTTAGTAGTTGTACTGCACACAATTTCTGCACATGCTATTATCATTCAGCCCAGAAATAGAAGGTAGATCTGCTGGTGATTCAGCTCCATCTCCATTTTCCGTATGTGGAAAGCATTTGTTTTTGTAAGCAGTCATTCTGCAGAATTCAGTAGTACCTTTTTTAGCAACAAGAAACCAGCTTGCAGCAAACAATTTAGTATCTTGGGAGGGGAAGCATAGAGAAATGAAAGACTGATGCTACAGAAATAGCACTTGGCAATAGCACTTAGACTTATATACTGCTTCATGGTGTTTTACGGCCCTCTCTAAGCGGTTTACAGAGTCAGCCTATTGCCCCCAACAATCTAGGCCCTCATTTTACCAACCTCGGAAAGATGGAAGGCTGAGCCAACCTTGAGCCGGTCAGGATCGAACGGATTGAACTCCTGGCTGTGGACAGAATTTGCCTGCAATACTGCATTCTAACCACTGCGCCACCATGGCTCCAATTGCCTTGCCCCCATCAATTTTTTTTTTTAAAGTCAATAGGAGTTGTAACCAGCAGAGCAGTATCCCAATTGAAAAATAAGTGCTGATGAGATGTAGTCTGCCTATTATGCAAGACGGGTTCGATCCTAGAAGGAAGAAGGAATGGGACAAAATTTTCTGGCAATTGAAAAAAATATTTCAGGAGGAGGGCATTTAGCAGGCTTTGATATTCCCAAGTAGTCCTTGGAAACTGGGATAAGCGAGCCTGCTTCTTTTCTACAGGGATATATTTAGGCAATTACCGTAGAGTAATAGTGAAGGTTGTGCTGTGTTGCAGATATCTGCTATATTGTCATTGTTGCATGATTCAGGGCAGCAATATTGAATTATTTGCAGTGACTGATAAATGAGTACATAGGGTTAGGCAAGTCTAATTAAGCATTCATTGTGGACTGTTAGTTAAATAATGTTTGCCTAAGAGGATAAAATATTTCAGTGGAATGAAATTGTCTTTGTTTTATCCTTCAAATCTCCCAGCCTAGAGAACTGGTTGTTAGACCTTTATAAGATGGGCTTTGAACTTTGCCAGTTTTCTTCACAGTCTGTCCAATTATGTGCTATATCAAAAGGATAGAGGTAAAAATTATTGACGGACAGAGATTTCAACTTTCTTTTAAAAATTAACAGTTTTTTGTGATATACTATATTGAACTACACTGTTACTCCATAAGATTCAGAGTCTGAATCTGCAGGGAAAGATGAGCTGGAACAAGAACTGACAACGATTGAGAGGGCAGCTCCATTGGCCTTGGAGGAAACTGGAGGAGGGCAGAGTCAGTCCAGGCAAGGCTTTTCAGAATTAGTAAGGCCTGCAGGCAGGGAGGAACAGAAGCAGGATGAACATGAGAGACAGATCTCAGGCGAGGAGCAAGGACCACCCCCTCCTGATCCAAGGGCTCAGAGAGTGCAGAGAAGGCATGATCAGCGCAGACGGAGCAGGCTACTTGGGAGGAGAGTGCCCCGCCCATCTTCACCTGGCACACCTGGGGAGACTTAAGGGGACACTGTGGGGAGGGGCATTTGTCAGGAACAAACATTTGAGTTCCTGAAGTGTTGCGTGCAGACATTTGAACTTGTTCTGGACTAATTACCTGGATCTTTTGCTCCTTGATTTGCCAAATACATTTGGATTTATTGCTGTGCAGCCTTGGTGTAGACAGCGCTGTGCTGGACTAATTGCAGCCAGAGGCTGCTTGAGGTTTGTGTAGGGATTTGTTATCACTCTACTCTGGGACTTGCCAGAAACATGGGAGCGTTGGGGGAGATTTGGAGCAATAAAGAGGCGGTTTGAATTGCCAGCTGTTTGTGTTATCTCTGTGCCGTGCCCTGGTTCATCATCATACCGCCAAATGTATCCCCAAAATGTGTGTATCGATGATTATCATTTTTAAAGGGATACATTTGGTAGTAATCCTCTATATATGAATGACTATCATTTTTAAAATACACATACTGGGCTATGGGATTCCTTGCTGCTAAGCACTGAAGTCTTTTCAGCTTTTTATAGGAGCATAATAACTCTCCCTCAGGAAATCATGGCAATACTTGTGTGTTGTTTCAGGATTTTTGTCACGGCCAAGTGATGTGGCCTCCGTTAAGTGCACTTCAAGTCAAAATTGCTGAAACTGGAAAATCATGTAAACAGGTTTGTCAAGAAAACCAGCTCATATGTGAGCCATCGTTTTTCCAGCACTTGAATAAGGACAAAGACCTCTTGAAGTAAGTGTTGAATGCAAGGAAATGCTGAGACATTTTCTTAAACTGAAACGTATATTGCTCTGTGGAAATATTACAAAAGTGGTTATGCAATATGCATATCATAAAAGGAGGGGCCAGAAGATTCCCCTGAAGCCCTTGCACTGGTGACACAGGTTCAGATTCACATACTGTTAGTATCATGGATCATGCAGAAGCCACCCTGTCTTCACTTGTAGGCATGAGTATGTCCTTATTATAGCCCTTTGTATTGTACACCACGGTTGTCCCCCACAGTGTCAGTTCTGTGGGAACATAGTTATAAGTTAATAAACAGTGTACAGATAGTCTTTGACTTACACAATTGAACCCAAAATTTCTATTGCTAAGCAAGGCAATTGTTAAGTGAGTTGTGCCTCATTTTACAATATTTTTGCCACAGTCAGTGAATTATTGCAGTAGTTGTTGCAGTCATTGAGCAAAGCTGGCTTTTCCCATTGACTTTGCTTTTTGGAAGCTGGCCAGGAAGGTTACGGATGGTGATCACATGACCCTAGGACAGTGGAACTGTCACAAATACATGCCAGTTGCCGAGCACCTGAATTTTAATCATGTGACCATGAGGATGCTGCAATAGTTGTAAGTGTGCTTAGATGACTGCATTGTTGAGGTTGCCATTTTTGTCCTCTTTGCCTAAGACTTGTTTGTTCATTTTTACAATATTTATTCTTGTGGGTTTTAATATCCATTGTTTTTACATTTGTTGTTTTATTTGGTGGTTTCCCAGAGTTCCTTTTTAAGAGTTGGGCAGCTATATAAATTTGATTAATAAATTATCCTAATTAGAGAATAATGCAGCAAGACATTATTCACTGTCAGTTTTAGAATTATCAATTGTCCACTGTAATTTATTGATACAATTATATAGAAATTCATAAGGAATGTTTCTATGTCCATTAAGATTACCTTTCACTACTCAGAGTTGTTGATGTTGGAAGTAGAACTGCATTCAGTGTAACTGCAATTGGGGAAAAGGCAAAATGGCCTCTTTCTACCAGTCATGTCAGATTGTACAAGTGTGAAGGCTGTGGGGTCCTCCAGCAGTTGTTCAGTGGCAACTCTTAGCAGTATATTGCCCATACTGGTTGGTGCCAATGAGATGTATAGGAAGTCTTTATTGTCCACCCCTGCATATGTGGTGCATTCTCTTCTGGCTGCTTAAAATCCTAGAGGAACAATTAACATGATATGAAAATATTCTTGCCATTTAATTAATTAATTAAATCACAGGTTGGTGGTTGTGGGGAAAATGGGAGGAAGAAGGAGTATTAAGTATGTTTGCTGTCTTAAGTTATTTATTTAAAAAATTATAAAGGCGGGATACAAGATATATGAGAGAAAGAGAGACAGAAGATATAGCTGGATAGACAGATAGCTAGATAGAGATAGATGAATGAATAAATTATAGAGCTAGAAGATAGATAGATTAGGTAGGGAGAGAGAGAGGAATGGATGGATGGATGGATGGATGGATGGGAGAGAATGATAATGATCGGTAGGTAGGTAGGTAGGTAGATGGATATAAACAAACAAACATGAGCAAGAATGAAAATAGGTTTTGCACCAATAATAAAACATGAATATTATCTGAATTGTTTGTACTACAATACAATATGTAAAATATAGAATTAGGTATCTCATGGGTTTTTTCCCCTTCATTTTCCAGATACAACATTCAGTGTCATACCGCTGAGTCTGCAAATGATATTCTGGTTCCATCTTTTGATGAAAAGAGAAAGCACTGTGTTTTCCAGGGCGATCTTTTGTTGTTCAGCTGTGCAGGGTCTCATCTAAACCATAAAAGGATCTGCCCTTGTAGAGACTATCTTAAAGGACAAGTTGCACTATGTAAAGACTGCCTATAGCAGGAAGTTAATGTGACTTTTCAAAGTGGCTTGGAGACAGCCACACTGTGCACTTTGCTACTGGGGACAAAACAGTCATAGAAGAGCAGAAATCTGTCCTGAGAAAGGGTAGATAAGTGATTTAAATGTTTAGGAAAATAAACCTCAACTTTTTATGTTTTTGTTTTCCGAAGTGAGCTATTTCCAGCCACAGAAATCTCTTTATTCAAAGACATGACAAATCAAGTCCCGACAAGAACTTGAGATAACGTTGGGGCTTCTTCCCCAGTGACTCCTCATGATGGGCAGTTTGTCAGATATCACTGAACAAAATATCAACCGGAAAGCATTGGATGGTGCAGAAACAACTTAAGACTTGCCGTAGGTTGGCAAAATGGTGGTGCTGTTCCCGTCGACAACGCCAGGTAGCTGCTGAATAACAACGCCACACTCTTGGTCACTTTCTGGCCTATCCCAGCCTAATTCAGTGGACTTTCTCCAGCATCGCTGTTTTTGAGACTGCCATTTAAGGGAACCCTCCAAAATAGGACTGGTTAGCTCCCAGACTGATGGATCCTTTAGGCTTGATGATGGGTTATGATCGTGGCATTAATCAGAGTTTGAATAGCCACATAAACACCCAATTTGTTTTGTTTTGTTTTGTTTTTAAAAAAAACACTCGTTTTCAACTCTCTATTCCCTTTCTGACTTGTCCAAAGGTTTTGCTTAGTGTGTTAGGAATACTGTGTAATCATTGGAGCTAAAATAGTTTCACTGGAGCAATATTTTATTTCTTGAATTTGCTGTAAGATAGCAAAACTGTGTTTAAAATAATGAAAATAGGTACATGGTGGAAGAGTGGTCTGCCCTGGTATCTTGTAACGATTTAAAGAGCAATTATGGTCTGCAAATAATGGTTTGTTTTCTGCAGCCCTTGTTAAAAAGTGGATATGTAGAAATAGGCCATTTATTTTTTAAATTGCAATTAATCCAGAATATTGAACTTATTGAATATTGTTTGTTACTTTTAAAAAAAAACTGCACAGTATCTTTTTTAATGTTTTTTTTAGCACAACTGACACATCTTTAAATGCACTGTTAGTGGGTAAGAAAATAGCATTGAATTGAAAATGAATGTGTTATCCATTTTTTTCAGCTAGGTTTGGATGTGGGTGGGGGGGAAGGGAGGAGGCTCATGGACCATCTGCAAAATCAAAACTATTATTTCCCTCCTTTGTAAACATTAATTGCTATTTCTACTGATAGAACAATATGCCTGCTTTTAATCTTCTGTAATCTTATCAACTCATTACTTGATGCATTATTTCATATCTGAAGGTCATTGCATATCTCTTCACTTGCAGTAGACCACAAAAGAAACATTTTTGAAGAAATTGCCAAGTTGACGTTTTAAAGTCGATTTTTCAAAAAAAAAAAATCTGGTTAAAATAAGTTGAAATCTGTGTGAGCATAGTATTTAGGGAAGCTGGTTATTTATGTTAAGGGACATATTGCCAGATCTGAATAAAATTTGTATAAGAAAAATGACATTTAAAAAATGTTTACATTATATATTCAGAAACACTCACTTTGTAACAAGAAATATATTACCTAAATTGAAACATGTTATGTGTAGAATTAAAAGTTACTAAGGATTAAACCTCAAAATTAGAATTCAGTGAATTGAATGTCAGATTGTAAACATTACTTTCTTGGTTCTGCAGAATGTAACTCTTGGGATCTAAGCATGTGTGTTTTTTAAGTTATCAAACCTAGATAATTTTTAAGATCAAGAATTATATGTATGTATATCATGAGTTCACCTGAACCCACAGACTTAGCACTTCTAATTGCTGTAGCAGCAAAATAATTTGATATTTGTGCTGTAAATACAACTTTGTTAATGTGTTCAAATTAATTTATCCTGCGTAATGGTGGACTGCTTTAAGTCCAGTATTTCTTTTCCAGAAAAGCTAACAATAAAGCACGAATTTAAAAATCCAAGCAAATTTTGCAGGAAAGAATGGAAATGATCAGAAATCAGATCTGCTTAGAAACTTTCCTTCAACGTTATTGTGGATTTTATATTCTCATGCTGAATTGTGAATGTGCGCCTGTGTGTGTGTTTGTATTCATAAATTGCTTCAGAGAGTAATAATATATTAACATCCAAACAAACCCTAAAACCTAGAATGAGTTGTTGGTTGGTCAAATCAATTATAGACCTTCATTCAGAGGTAGATTTGCTAACAGTTCAACATAGATATATACATTTGCTGAGAGAGAGAGAAAAAATGGTTGCAAGTTAAAAAATGAGTTTTTGGAAAATTATTATAGTTCTTATATTTTTGCAGTACTTGTATGATGTCCTTGAGAGTAGGGTCAGATCTTCAATAGGTTCGTTCCATTATTTCATAGTTTATTGAAGTTTTTTATGACAGTAAAATGGTGTTGATCCTTGAAGGAAAATTGTATATCAGGCCTTTCTGTTGGAATTACATATTTATTTACTATCCCGATTTTGTGGAATAAAAGCAGAAAGTTTCAACCAAATACATTTTTGTCAATACAGGATAGATTGACCTGATACTTTTTCCATGGAAAATGTCTATTAAAATGCAGATATTAACAAGTCTAGTTCCATTGAGCACTATTCTATAAGCTGAATATTAAAGGGTTTATCCAATATGTTATTAAAAATTACACAGATTTATAGATGAACCTGTCAATTCCTTCTTTTTTCTTACAATAGAAAATATAGGACCAACAGAAGGAATTTTGGGTGGAAGACAAGCAGAACTACAACAATTTTATTGTGCAAATTTAGGGCTAGATTGATTATTAGAAATAAACATGGATAAATTGGATATGGATCAAAAAATAAAAATTATATGAAAAGATTTATCCTAAAGCTATAAATCTTCATGTCAAGAACATTATTTTACAAATTTGTTTGAACTGATTTTTAAAATCTATGAAATTACCAAAACCTGAGATAAAGCATTTGCATAATTTATTTTAAAAATAACATTGAGTTTGCCTTTGAAAAGAATGAATACACTGTTTTAAAAATGCCAATAAAAACCTCATTTATTTCATATACTCAAGTTGATTTGTACATCTGTCTATAGCTCTATCTCAAATATATTTTATATTGTCTCTTATGTAATTCATTAATACACTTAATAGTTGTGGGTTGCGCTTGGTTTTTCCATGGTGGTATCTAACCTATTCTGTTAATATTGGTGCCTTTATTTTTTATAAATTGAATGTTCATATAATGGCTAATTGAAATATGAATATTAGAACTAGACTTGAGGTATAATAGATATAATAAAAATTAATCATCTGGGTTTCAAAGAGGGTTTTCTGGAAGAAGAAAGGAGAATATTGTACACCCAGCATCAAAAATACAACATTGCTTATTGATGGGCGTGCTTGAAGGAATCTCGGCATAATGAATTTCTCAATGCACTATTTGTACCACATGTTAGAAAACAAACAAGATATCCCAGCTGATTTTCTGTAGGCTTTGGGTGGGAATTATGTTAAAAATTCTAAGTGGAAAATAAAAGACCAGTGTCAGTCAATTCCAAATATTAAATGGTAGGGAATCATGAACTGCATTTAAATGAAGACCTATATGTGCACCCTCATAATCATGGTTCGTATTCTCAATTGATAAGTTATTTTAGAACACTGAGGATTTAGGAGAGACCATGGGTCTTATTAGATACTGATGGTGCATATACTTTGATTTAATTGTTCTGTGCTTTTGTAATCGTTTTGTGCTAGATAACCCAAACAACTAACAGAATAACAGAGTTGGAAGGGACCTTGGAGGTCTTCTAGTCCAAACCCCTGGCTCAGGCAGGAAACTCATTTCAGACAAATGATTGTCCAATCCCTTCTTTAAAACCTCCAGTATTGGAATACTCACAAGGCAAAACCGTAGTGTGCTTTATAAAAGGAAAAAGAAATGACCACCCAAAATCTGAGCAACATTTGGCCTTCCAGCTTCATTTGTTTTGTTTCAGTGACGTTAACATGGAAAATATAAGTCACAATCCCTGGTCAGCATTTCTTAGAGGGTCATTTAAAGCAGTGCAATCCAGTCCTTGACGCCAAATTATTTCCCGAATGCACATGGGTGATTTGACAGTATAGTTCCTAAGTGCCATATAGTGTTACCAGTTCTTAAATTCACTGTGTTGTTGTAACTGAAAAACAGGAAAGGACTCCAGGACTGCACTAAATACACTATTGAAAATGTGTCACATTAGCTATAAAATAGATATCTTTTTCTTCGTGTATTTAACAATCAATACTCTGGGTGAGTTTTAGAAGACCTGAAACTGAATCATTTCTTTGTAACATACCATGTTTGCATCCAAATGTTGACTTCAGAAATTTCTGGAATGCATGCAACTGACATTTAAGCAAAAATCAGATATCTGCACATAGGTAGGTAGGAAGGAATGCTGTCTGGTTGGTGTGTTCAACCTGGTATAGTTGGAATTATTGGTTCTGGGCAGGCATGTTTACTAACACTGCCTGGATTTTGAACGGAAAATTTACATTGCAATCACGTTTCTTATTACAGTGCACAGATTTTCTAATGCACAGACTGTAAAATACTTCTTAAAAGTTTTGCTTGGCTCCAAAGGTAATTTATTTTGCTAATAGTTACAAACTATTTTGTCATTGCTCAGTTGGAGGCCAAGGTTAAAGTCCATGACAAGTTTCATGATATAGTGCTGATGTACTGGTAGTCCTTGACTTACGACCACGATTGAGTCCAGAATTTATGTTGCTAAATGAAAAATTTGTTGAGTTTTGACCCATTTTAGGACTTTTCTTGTCACATTTTTTAAGTGAATCACTGCAGTTGTTAAATTAATAACATCGTTGTCTGTCCTCCCCATTGGCTTGTCAGAAGGTTGCAAAAGATGGGACACATGACCCCAGGACATTGCAACCGTCATAAATATGAATCAATTGTCAAACATCCAAATGTAAATCACGTGACCATGGGATGCTGCAACGGTCACTAAGTGTGAAAAATGGTCATAAGTCACTTTTTTCAGTACCTTTGTAACTTTGAACAGTCACTAAATGAACTGTTGTAAGTTGAGGGCTATCTGTACTGCACTCTTTCTCAATAATTTAGGACTTCTAAATATCAGTACTATAAACCTTGATTTGATAATGATTGCTACTATTGATTTGTTCTTCGTATTTAACCCAAAAACATTAGAAAAGCAAGAGTGATCAAATAACAAATTGCAGTTCCATTAGCGAAACAATATATTAAGTGAACTGGGTATAAATATGCTAATCCAGATATGTAGAATAGAATATGCTATAGAAATTAAATACAAACCTATATAAACTGAGGATATCAAGTTATTTATTTTGTGTATCCAGATAGTAAAGAAACCAACTTTGATAGGAAAACCAAATTGCCCAGTATTTTCACTGAAGACACCAATTGCTTGCACCCTGAGGTAAATGTCTCCTTGAATCCTTTTCAAAATTGACTTTTGTCATAGTGTCTTTTGTTCTTGGTTTTGTAGTTCGTTCAACACTGACATGTAAAACACTTCTAATAATTCATAATATAAAACCATGTGCTACAAAACTTTTCCATAGCTTGTTTGCCACACAGCCCATTCTGTTTAAAAAAGGCTCTCACTCATCTGGAGAACTGGAGTCGTAGACTGCAGGGGAAGGGAGAATCTGATGTCATAATGCTTTTTCACTTAAGAAATTTGTTAATGGGATGACATTATAGTACAGTTCATTCATTCCATCTTAAGTGTACCTGAGCTCATCTCCATTACTCTATCAAAATTCAATTCCCAGCCTCCTGCACAGGAAATAATTGTTCATGATATTGTGAATCTGCTTGCAAAGTCTACAATGACGAGACGAACACACATCTTGCTTTAAAGTGGCTTTATCCTTTTTTCAGGTAATAATTTTTTTAACTTGTATGCTAGTAGACTCTGGGTGGCTCTATCAAATAAATTACAATGAAAATCAATAAAAGAAAACTTAAAAAATGGCAAGTGCAATGAAGTGATAACTAGATGAAGCAATTTGGAAGAACCAAGCAATGTACTGTAAATCAATAAATCTGTATAAATTGAAGAGGATCAAGTTTATTTTTGTTTGATTCTTCCATGTAAAAATGTTCAAAGAAGGAATCAGAATTCTAAGAATTCTAGAATTAGCATCTATCATAGCAACTTGGTGGGGGGGAGGGGAATTGAATGGAAAGAATGATTTGGGAATTATATGTTATGTACTTGATTAGATTGCATGAGTTGCTAGTGCCATCTATCCAATATTATTTGCACTTCCTCAAACATAAATATTAAAACTGAGAGAAGCTCTAATACTTCACAGAAGTAGTGAAGATTATGTTTCAAAGACAAAAACTAGTGAACGTAAAGCTCTTCATGTGAATTTAAGAATTCCATTTTCAAAAATATACACTCCTGGGTTTTTCCCATGTCTAACTTAAACAGGTGCAAATTTCCACATCTGCTTATTCTTGCTAATCACTTGTCTGCATAATACCTCAATAAATCTAGCTGCAGTGGGAGAAAGCATACAAAAACAGTCTCTGCAGGCATTAAATACATACATTCATTGTGAAGCCAGCAATGGAAATAAGGTAGATAAGGTAGATTACTTTCACCATTCTGTTCAGTAAAAGCTGAAATTTACGTACTAAATTTTTAGTACGTATTTTAAGTTCAACTGAAGCCACTCCAAAAGCACTTTAAAAAAACAACTAAGTATTTGGAATTATTTGCAAATTGTGTCCTGATCAATTTTGTTCCAGAAAATTATTGTCTGGAAAATAGATTTGATCACAAGATTTTTTTTAAAAGTGAACACACAGGCTTTCATTATCACTAGGAAAAGTCTTATTTTTCAATAAATTGTGTAATTAACTTGTTTTCTCTTTTCTACTCACTACTTAAAAGTTGCATTAAACAATACCACTGGGCCCCCCATGATGCTAATATCATGTAAGTCTACATTTAAATTTAACGATACATTGAGTAACTTTGATTTTCTTAAAATGGCATCATGGGAGTGTATCAATTGTAACAGTTCTAATTCTGTTGTGACTCACCTTTCCTACTCACTGTGATAATTGATGAATGCTTATTGCACACTTGAGAAAACCGAGATGATACATTTTTGTATTTATATGCAAATAGGAATATATGCTGCTCGCCTATTCAGTCCAATTGTTTCCAACTTATCCATATGAATACTGCAATTGTGGATGTCAAAGCCGTTTTAAAAGTTTAAAGTTTGAAATTTTGTGGCTCTCATAATACTGGAATTTGGACACCTGTTGTCCCTACAGGGGGTGCAAAAGCGCAGCTGTTAAAGACGCTGAGCTTGTCAGCTGGAAAACTGACAGCTCAGGTTTGAGTCCTGAATTCTACTGTGTGATGAAGTGAGCTCCTGTTCCTGCCCCAGCTCCTGCAAACCTAGCAGTTCGAAAGCATGTGATTAGATAAACAGGTACCACTTTGGAAGGTAACATGTGTTTCATATGCCTCAGTATACAGTCATGCTGGTCACATGACAGTGGAAATGTTGGCTCTCGCAGCTAAGAAATGGAGATGAGCACTGCCCCCTAATCTTGGACGTGACTGGACAGGAGAAACCTTCATCTTTTTGTCCCTTACATCGTCATGAACAATGTTATTGAATCTCAGTTCATGGAAGATTTGTGAAAGTTTTAAATGGCCATGTAGTCATCCATACTAAGGCAAAGGACTAGTGATGCTATAGCCTATACTATATATAGCCTACTATACTCCATAAGCTTTTGGTGGACCATGACTTGTTTTGTCAAAATACACAAAAACACCTTTCATGTAGTAATACATTTGTTAGCTTTTAAGTTGCCAGAGGGTTTAATCCAGCCATCAATCCCTCTGGAAAACTCAATAAATTAATGAGCTGCTAGCTTAACTGCCCCTCTGCAGAAAGTTATTTCTTTGAGCACGCCAAGATACATACTGGTTTTGGATCATGTTCAATGCATTTATTTCAGAAGACTGCATGGAATAAAAAACATTACCACAAGGCTGGACACTTTTTGTCCGAGGTGATGAAGTGTACTGGAGAGATTAATATTCCTATGGAAACACCTTCAAACAGATAATTGAGGTTGCATCTGATTCAATGAAATGAAATGAAATAAATATTCCTTCTATCAGTTTCTATTTGCATTTCCACAAAAATACATTCAGCTAAACATGGCATATAGAAGCAAGAAACCAGTAAATGACAGTAGGGGGTGTCATTTGCAAATTTGATGCCCCTCTGCAAATCATTATTCCACACCAATATACATACTTCCAATAAACTTTTCACTTTTTGCCAGATATAAAATTACTTTGTCCTCTTTACAAATGCACCATTTTCAAACTACTGGAGCTAATAACACGTGTGGATTAAGCAGTAAACTTCAGAACATAATTTACTTAACCATATGTTAAATTTGTGCTAAAACATTCCACCTACAAAAAATGACAGAAATAACCTGTCTATGGGAGGTGCTTCTGTACAGGAAGACTTTCAATTTAATGTACTATTTACACCACTTTTTTAAAGGTTACTTATAGGTCCTTTATAAAACAAACATTTTATATATTATACAAGATGGGAAATGGATTTTGTAACCCAGATGTTAAATAACATGAGCACGTGAATATCTATAGAAAAGCCTAACTCTTCATAGTTAGAGTCAACATTACTGTCAGAATGGAACCATGATTTCCACAGGACACCCGTGTTTTTGCCAGACATACTGCTACATAAGTGCATAATATAAATCAACACATTAAACCTCAATCCTTTTTTGGCTTTTAACTGTACATGAACACTTTGTGCTTATTTTGACTGTGCAGCTTAATATGTGTTGCTTGATATATATACATATATATATAAATAGAGAGAGAGAGAGAGAAACAGAGAGAAAGAGGGAATGGGGAGAAGGAGAGAGACATATTTTAAATACTTCAATAAAACTATGAAATTAAACCATGTCCTAAAATTTGGGAGATTGAGCAGCTGAGGGGGTGAATTGCACCTTTTATTGAAACTGTGGCATCTCGTAGGAAGAAAATACTTCATATTTTTAATACTGAATCAATAAAAATAGCAAATCTGATCTGTTGGTAACCATGTGTAAACACCCTTGACTTGACAAGACACTAATGAGGTGCTACCCTTCATCCATTGTGAATTTTAGGAATAACAGAACTAAAAGATTAGTCCCTTTTCCTGGAGAAACTCAAGCTCCATGGTATCTGTTTGTCTCTAAACAGTCAACAGTCACAGTCAGACTGGGACTCTTCTTAATTTGGCCCCTTTAAATGGGCAGCTGTCAAGTGACTTGAGAGGCCTGATCACTTACAACATGTAGCAAAAAGGATTAGAAGTCTTATTCATTTCTATTGCAGCTTGCTGGATTTGGGGGAGCATATGCCAAATGTGATTGGAGAGATCCAAGCAGTGCATGTATTTGCCTATTTGTACAGATTGGTTTCCCCTTGAATGATGATGCAAAAATAACATGAACAACAGCAAAATTCAATCTTGCAAGTAGGACTGGCCCCACTTGCCAGGACGTAGGATGTTTTCAAATCCTGCAAAATGTATTCAGTCCAATAGCTGAGTTGCCTTCATTCAAACATTTCATAATGACGTGTTTGCCGTACACGGGGAACCATATCCATAAGCAGCCTGAAAATAAAAGCAAGTCCAGATCAAGGGCAACAGTTATACATTGCAAAGATCAGCCATAAATTTCTGCATTCTCCTAATTAGTAGTTGTCTATCCCCAAAACAGGAAATTAATGAGAGGTCTTTAGTGCTCTCTGAGCTTGATTTTTTTTTCATGCAGACATTTCATTACCCAACTAGGTAACATCATCAATTTTTGTTACATTAATGACATTATCCATTATCCAACTTGGTAATATCATCTCTCTTTTTTTAATTATTATTTTATAACATATAAAAATTCCATTTTCAATTAAACAGTGCATTGTCTGGGTACAAAAAATTTTAGGAAATAATAATCAAAGTATTTACAACCAAAATGTTCATTGCATGGTTCATTAATTGAAGAAGAAGAGGGAGGAGGAGGAGGAGGAGGAGGAGGAGGAGGAGGAGGAGGAGGAGGAGGAGGAGGAGGAGGAGGAGGAGGAGGAGGAGGAGGAGGAGGAGGAGGAGGAGGAGAAGGAGAAGGAGAAGGAGAAGGAGAAGAAGAAGAAGAAGAAGAAGAAGAAGAAGAAGAAGAAGAAGAAGAAGAAGAAGAAGAAGAAGAAGAAGAAGAAGAAGAAGAAGAAGAAGAAGAAGAAGAATTTTATAAGATACATCAACAAATTGCAGCTTCCTGCAATAACACCAGTGGAACTGCAAAAAACTGCGCTACTTGGAACATCATACATCTTAAGAAGGTACATGATTGATACCTAGGATACTGGCAGCAACCCGTATCAACCATTAGCACCAGTCAATGGTATTTGTGATGCATTTTTGAATGTTCAGTTGACTGAGTTTCGTGTTTAATGAATAAAGTAAATAATAATAATATTTACTTATCCATTTTAACAAATCTCCCTTATAACATTAGTCCTTTTCTTATATTTCCATGTTTCTAACTTCTGTTTTTATTAGCTAACCATTGATAAAATAAGTCCCATGTCAAAAAATATTCAGGTTTTTCCTTTCCCTTAATTGTAAGTGTTAATCTATCCATTTCTGCATATTCTAACATTTTTTAAATTGCATTTTCCTCTGTAGGGATCTCTTCACTTTTCCATTGTTGTGCAAATACAATTCTAGCTGCAAGTTAGCACACGTAAAATCAAATATGTAGTCCTTTTATCATACTTTTCTGACAAAATGCCCAACAAAAATATTTCTGGTTTTAGATCTATATGTTGTTTATCATTTTTTCAAACCATGTGTGTATTTTCGTGCAATATTTTTTTGCCTTTGGGCATGTCCACCACATATGATAGTACGAACCAGCATTTCCAACACTTCGCGGACATGTCCTTAAACATCTCTGCCAACCTTGTTGGTGAAAAATGCCATCTATAAAGTATTTTATATAAATTTTCTTTATATGCCATTGACATCATTAATTTATAATTCCTATCCCACAATTTCTGCCATTTATCCAGTTCGGCAACATCATTTCTGATGATGTTACCTTGCTGGGTAATGAATTGTCTGCAAAGAAAACCACCAAGCTTCAGAGAGGCTCCCACAGTTCATCCCTGATATTCTTTTCTATTGGTAACAGGACATATATATATACATACACACCCACAGCATTGAATAAATGGCACATGGGAAAGACTCCTTCTTGCCACAATCATGGAGCAACATTAAAACACAAGTGTAAAATGATTTCTAAAAAAAAAAAAAAAAAGGTTTCACTCACTTGGCACCATAAGCAAATATTGTAAGTCCAATCAGAACTCCTATACTTCCATCCAGGTACCAAACAGAAGCATTGTGCTTAAAAACCTCTGCACTCAGGAGGATGGAAAAGCCCATAATTCCTCCTACCAGAGAGTTGAAACCTACAATGAAATAAATTAATATTAGGCCCTTCTAGCAAGAACAGGGAAGTCAAGAAATAGCCAATGTCAATGGATGCAAGATTTGTATACTGTTATGCCTGAGCTCAGGACCCCAGTGCCCGCTAGCAGAATTACAACTCCCCAAAGCTTTAAAATGTAGCCCGTGACTAACCAAAGCCCACTTCAGAGAGGGTTTTTTACAGCTCAGAAACCTAATCCAACATATCATAAATCTTTGTTGTCTCAATTCACACACTGAGGTTCCTATTAACCCTTTAACTGTCCTCATCCTTTGCAACTGCTGCCTTAATACGGCCATCGATGCAAGGCTATGGAATTGGAAGTCTTGTTTTTTAAATAGCCAGTTGCACCCCAACATTAGACAAAACAATTTATTTCATCAGTGCTGCTGCACTAGAGTTGAGTTCTGGGTCTTTAAGGCAGGGCAGTGTCAAATTCTGTGGACTGCATTTGAATTCATACCGACCATCTGTTTTCTAGAAGCTGGAGCCGTAACTTCACTAACTCTGCAGTAGATCCAATCCTGCAGGGACAACATGACAGCTATGCAAATATGGCAGAGGAGGAAAATGAAGCTTGCTGCCAAGGAAAGTCTATTCAGTTTTGTAAAACAAACAAACAGCACATTCATGCTGGCTGTAGATGGGGGTTAGAAAACACACAGCCCCAACAGCAGAAACATGGTGCAGCAAGAAGGAAAGGCTAGCAGGGTTTGAAATTTCACCAGTGTTTATAAAATAATTGCTTGAACTCATTACTGACAGAAAGGCTACTGACAACCGAAAGGTTGTTCTTTTGTGATTTTCTTTAATCAACTTTCTTTCTTCCACCTTCCAGTGTTCTAGTTTACTTTATTGATTAGCACTTGGGCCATATCAAAGTGCAGAGTTCCAGACATAAATTATTACTAAAATCTGATGAAAAAAATTTAAAATCTTCCAATAAACCTCCATCTCATTCCTACAAGATGCTCCCAATTCACCCCATCCCACAATCAAATATAGAATAGAATAGAATAGAATAGAATAGAATAGAATAGAATAGAATAGAATAGAATAGAATAGAACAGAACAGAACAGAACAGAACAGAACAGAACAGAACAGAACAGGTTGGAAAGGACCTTAGAGGTCTTCTAATCCAACCCCCTGCTTAGGCAAGAAACCCTATACCATTTCAGACAAATGGTTATCCAATCTCTTCTTAAAAACTTCCAGTGTTGGAACATTCACAACTTCTGAAGGCAAGTAATTCCACTAATGGTTCTAACTGTTAGGAAATTTCTCCTTAGTTCTAGGTTGCTTCTCTTCTTGATTAGTTTCCACCCATTGCTTTTTGTCCTGCCCTCAGGAGCTTTGGAATATAGCTTGATTCCCTCTGCTTTATGGCAGCCCCTGAGATATTGGAATACTGCTATCAAGTCACCCCTAGTCCTTCTTTTCATCAAACTAGACCTACCCAATTCCAGCAACCGTTCTTTATATGTTTTAACCTCTAGTCCCCTAATCATCTTTGCTGCTCTTCTCTGCAGCATCTCAACATCTTTTTTGCATCATGGCGACCAAAACTGGATGCAGTATTCCAAGTTGGCCTTACCGAGGCATTATTAACACTTCATGTGATCTTGATTCTATCCCTCTGCAGCCTAGAACTGTTAAATTAGTCAGTTCTCACTCACAGCAATTCAGGCTCAAACAACACATACAAGGTTTAACCAGTAGGACAGAGGGCCCTGTATGGCGCAAAAGGGAACAAATGGGCACATTGACTATACAACGATTGGGGGGAGGAGAAAGGAGAGAGAAAGAGAGAAGGAGAAGGGGGGGGAGGTTTTAATTTGTGCTTTTGGATTGTCAAGAGACCAGAGGGATTCTCCAATGGTGATAATTGCTCCCAAGAGCTCCAACAGAGTTCATGAGGAATTCCATACTCCATGAATCCCCCATTGGAGTTGTGAATGCTAGGCAGTGACTAATAACAACAGAATTCTCAAAAAATAAAACTGAAAATAATTGTCATATTTCAGCTCTGTTCTTCAACTTCTGGCCATAAGATGTCAGCCTGATCACATCTCTCCCCCACATCCATAAATCCAGATTAGCCACAATCTGATATTTATTTTTTATTAAATTTAAACACCACCCACCTCACTGCCTAAGTGACTCTGTTATATGCATGATTAATTCCTTTGGCACTCCCAGGTATCACCTCTCCCCACTATGACAGTCTCTCTCTCTCTCTCTCTCTCTCTCTCTCTCTCTCTCTCTCACACACACACACACACACACACACACACACACACACACACACCCCTCACTCCTGCCGTTTGGTTTAAGACAAGTGATTACAATAAAAATCCTCTAAAATTAGCAACATTCCCTCTATTGGCCCCACCTTCAGTGTTAACATATTCAGAAGTGCTCTTCTGCAGCATGTCCAAATAGGTTGTCTATCTCATCAATATCCCCCCATATGTTAATTAGGCTTACTGACAAGCTTAATTGACATATTTAATGGTCTTTGTGGACTTCACAGACATTTTAAATGCATTTCTCCAGAAGCAACTGAAAATGACAATTCTATAAAGACAGAATTAAAATCTTATTGGAACTAGTAGCATATCTCATATAGACTGAGTGGCATATACATGGCGACTTTATATGCTATGACAATCATTCTGAGACCACCCCAACATCATCTTGAAATTATACATGTGCCATCTCAAACTTATATATGTGCCATCTATTTACAAACAACACAACTTCACAGCAATCAAAGTGAAAGCCATTTTTTCAACATGTCTACCAGTATGTAATCACCAGCTGAGCTTGACTCGAAAGAGACTTTAAATTTAAATTAAGAATTTTGTACACAGAGATTACCCTATTTTTAATGTCTTGTAAATGAGATCTTCATTTTCCAGAGATTCTATTCTATTCAAACTAATGATGCAAAATTAGAGAAATCTGGCCTTAGCTATATTTAACTAAAATAGGTTAAACACATAGACAGCAGACTAATTACACAGTTCACTCCTTAATTTTGTTAATGGGAAAAAATAGCAGCAGTGCAATTATCACAAGCATATAATTAAAAGAAGAAAGAGAACATTCTCAGCTATTTGCAAAAAAACAGAAGTCTGTTTGCTCTGAGCTCAGAAAATAGGGAGATGCTACAGTATTAGTAAAGGGTCTAACATGAATGTCAAGAGGGTTTATTTCTATTTACTAAATTAGATTTTTCCATGTAGAACTGTGCTTAAAAACAACAGAATATTTGTCCCACTTCTATTCTTCTATATGTTTTAAGGCGACTCTTATTAACCAGATCTGTAGTTTTTGCCAACAGCCAAATTAAATAAAAATTCACATCAGAAAAGAATTTTCTAATATTATATATTTTGTAGTAATGCCTATCGGTTTAAAATCAGATAAATGAATGTTTGCGGCTGCCCATGTCCAACATGGCATCCATTTCAGAAACAGACTTTTCAGACCGAACCTACCGTATCACAGACTCTCTAAATTTCAACTCTGTCTCCAACACCATCTCTCACACTTAAATTTTGTTAATTGAGGGATAATCAAATTGATGAAAGCTCCTGCAGGATTAATAGTAATAAATCCATATTTATTGCAAAAACTTTTTGGGCTGAATCACTCTTTCAATCTGTTTATTTGATTATTTGTATTTATTTCACATTTCTGTACCACCATGTCCCAAAGAGGAACTCCCTTGGAAATTACCCCAGTGAGCCCTTTGTACATGAAATCTGTCGTGACCCAGCTTCCCAAACATGACAAATTCTCTGACATGAACTCAAAAGATTCCTTTATAAGGAATACCGGCAGCCCCAGCAAAAAGTTTCTCTCGCAGGCTAACAAGTCGGGCCGGAAGATGAATAGTTGTTCGCCACATCTATTCATCTCCGCCCCCTGCCTTTTATCCCCAGAGCTAGGGTGGGCCTTCAGTAGCAGCAGTGGCTCTTCCTTCCCCAGGATTGGCCCACAGCTTTCCACTGTACTCCTCTGCCTTCTGCCGCGTGTCAGGCACTGGACCCAGATGATTCTCCTCTTCTTCATCAGTCACCTCCAGACCTGGGGGCTGTTAACTCTCCATCTGAGGGCTGAGGGATGGCCCAGGCTCCACCTCTGTCTCTCTCTCTCTGCCAGCTCCATTCCGTCTCCCCCCTCAGAGCTCTCAGGTTGTCCTAATGCTGATCCTGATTCCCATGTCTCCTCCTCCTCCTCTGATTTGGCTGCTGGAGGGGCCGGTGGCCAACAGGCCACAACAAATCAGAATGCCAATTATAAGCCTAAATAGCTTGGCGTTGAGATATTTGAAAAGCCAAGACCCATTAGTCAACCTGTCCATAATTTATTTAAAAGCATCAGAGCCTCTGGCATTGTCTACCAAATAGAAAGTCCAGTTTGGAAAATATTCAGACAGAGCATTTTTAATAGCAAAACCATGACTCTAGAACACAGGTGTCAAACTCAGTGTGTCACGTTGCCGTCATGTGACATTTCATGACATTTTACCCCTTCGTGGATCTGGGGTGGGCGTGGCCTCTGCGAGACGCCTCTGGCCCGGAGCCACCAGTTTCACATCCCTGCTCTAGAATAGTCTCAAGGTAAGACTGGCTCCTTCACTGGTCAGTTTTTAACATGCAATAAAGACAGAGTTGGATTTTTAATATCACTCTCTAAATTCTAATGCTAATTCTCAAGTGTTATTTTGTTTTCTGATCAGCCTTAATTTATATTTCATTATACTTTGCCCCAGATGAGTGGTAGGGCAGGGATAAGATTTATACATATAATTAAGTAAGAAGACATGTTCTTCTTGTATAATATGCTGGAAACCATCAGGGAGCCAGAAAAATAGAAAAAGTATCAATTGAATAGATATTACTTCCCTAAAAGCGTCAGAAAAGACTTGAATTCATGTCTCCGGAAACCTGCCCTAAATTGATTAGCAGCAAAAGCTTCACAGATTTGACAGGGTTAGACCAGATTTACTGTGGAACACCAGAATCAAGCCTTCTATAGACAACAGTCTCAACTTTCTAATCATAGAACTTTCTTCCTGAACCGCGGTGGCGCAGTGGTTAGAGTGCAGTACTGCAGGCTACTTCTGCTCATCACCGGCTGTCAGCAGTTTGGCAGATCGAATCTCACCAGGCTCAAGGCTGACTCAGCCTTTCCTCCTTCTGAGGTCAGTAAAATGAGGACTCAGATTGTTGGGGGCAATATGCTGACTCTGTAAACCGTTTAGAGAAGTCTGTAAAGTACTATGAAACGGTATATAAATCTAAGTGCTATTGCTATTGCTATTCCTGCCGTTTCAATCTATGAACTATTGGCCATTCTTGCCTGGCCTTGCAAATAGGAGACATTTTCTGTAAGTTGACATAAAGAAAGTTCCAACTAAAGTGTCCTAACATAAGGTCACCTTAGGTTATGGAGAAGGAGATGGATTAAAAATACTGCAAAATGTCTAGTTGGGCGATTATCATATAGAGCTGCAAGAGTTTTTCCTTCAAGCAACATATACATTTATTAATTAAATAAATAAATAGTGAAAGGAATAAGGAGCACAGAGCTGGTCAATATGTCATAGATTTTCTCATACCCAGGTAAAGGGAGATCCTGTAAAATTCAAATCATTAAGATTCTAATTTTATAATCTTATAATTGAATCAATACGATTCTAATCTTCCAATAAGATTCTTAGAATCAATAAGATTCTAATTTTCAAGAGTCTCAGGGCTGATGTCAAATAAGGGGGGGGCAGAGTTTTCTGGATTCAGGATAGTACAGAACATGGTCATCTGGTAGGAAGCATTCTGATTTGCATATCTGTTAGATAATTCAGTGAAGATGCCCATAGTGCCAAAGATGTATTTTTCAGTTCTGTGATCTAACAGTAGTGATTAAATATTGATGCTCAACTTGGGTATGTCTGAGGAACTTCAAGCTTCACCCTGCTATATGCCCACATATTAGTAAATATCTGAATCTCTATACATCAGGATTGGTAACCTAAAAATGTAATTGATACAACAGCCCTGTGAGATAATGGCTGTGCCAACTGAATTAAATTATTTTGAAATTTATTTCTAAACAACTTGCTTGTGTGTTAAAATTTGTTATTGGATTACAACTTGTTTCACAGATTAACTTTCCAATGCCTTGGCTCCTGAAGAATGTTTTCATTTTCATTTGGAGTAGGAAACTTACTGGACCCTTCATAAATATGATTACTCTTGCCCATATCATTTGGGAATTCTCTTTATGCACTCAGCTATGCTACTACCTGGTGAAAGACCACACATTGTAAAAAAATTTTTTTAAAAAATGCCTACAATATGGACTTGCTTTGTACATGCCTGAGAGACACAGTAAAGTAAAATTATCCCTGTTAACCTCAGATGTAAGTCTCACTGAGTTCAAAGGTTGTTTCTCTCAGATGAGATCCTTAAAAATAGGATTCTACCTTAATTTGTCATGCAAAGAAAACACATCTTTTTATTTTTCACAAGAGATACATCAGTTGATGCTTCTTTCAAAAATTTGCAGAGGAAAAAAGATAATGTCTCCAGAATTAAAATTCCCAGTGAGAGCTATTAGTCACTGTTGCTGAGAAACACAATAAATGATGTTGGCAACATGGAGAAAATTCCATGATCCTTATAAAATCATAGATGCAGTATTATTTTTGAAGAATTGTTCTATTTCTACTGTTACTAATTTTATTTATTTATTTATAAAAGTTATAGGCCATCTTATCTAAACATAATTCAGTTCCAAACCATAAATATAGTTATAATTTGCAGGTAAAGAACCCAGTTTTTAAATTTGTGCTAAGAGCTTTTTTATCCAAGTCCTATTTTAAAAGCATTTTAATTTTAAAAGTGAAGGTTAGTTTAGCTATTGGCTAAGGAATAGTGTGTGTATAAGTGTGTTGTATCAGTTGAAATAGTAAAACACAGATTTCTGACAATCCAATCACTGCACACATTAACATGATTTAAGAGTGATACAATCTACACAGTATTCCTGAAGTCTGAAAAACAGCAATAAGCAAAAGACAAACAGCAATTCCAGGCAAAATGCAGGTGGACAATTATTATTGAATCTAATAAAATGTAGATGCTTAGGGTTTGTTTTTGTTTTTTTTAAATGTCTACATTCTGGCCAAATGTTGGGTGTGAAAAGTATTTTCGATTCCTACAATAAATTTTGGTACATTGTTTTCATTTGACTGAATGACTCATTGAAACATTTTATCTGGCTATTTCGCTTCAAAGTTTATTTTTCCCTGTATTTACTTATTTAGACAAATTTAGTGGCTTTAATCATGATTATAATTTCAGAGCAACAAGCAATAGGATCAGGGAATCCCTGGATTATTTCTGTGTATGTTTGTTTCTAAATTCATTAATTTTTTGAACAGGTTAGAGAACAAAGGGCTCAGTGAACTCAAAAAAGTTAACAAAATCTGTTATACATTCATTAATCAAGTCTCCTCTCTATAATTTCATCCAATCACACAGAACCTTCACTAGCCTTTGATTTAATAATATCAAGAAAGAGATACCTGTTTGCTACTTACCATCTGTTAACAATGCTCTGCTTGTAAGCACCTTCCCCAACATAAATTTGATCACTGCTAAAGTAGTACAAAGGATTCCACTTAAAATTGAAACACTGTATAGAAAGTCATCCTGAAAAAGAAAAGGGAAACATTCTATACCATTTTGCCACATAATTCATTTAAAGATAGAATAGTTCTGAATCAAAGTTTGCTAAGATTGACTGATTGGTTTTATAACATATATAAACTGCCCCATTATGGGCAGACCTCGGTAGGATACAAAGATAAAATAAAAATGGAAAACAATTACAAACAATTAACAGCAAATGCCCAAGCACTAGGTGTCCTTAGAATACTTTGTCTAATTTAAAGCCCAAATGTATGCTAGGGAAAAAAACCTGCTTTGGTTTCTTTACAAAACCCCAGCAGAGTCAGAGCTGTTGATACCCAGACTCACTTGTTAAATAGGCTGCTTTACAAACTGAATGAATGAATCTGTATCTCCAGGAGGTACTTATTCCATAAAGTGGGAATCACTGGATCAGGCCTTCTCTTGATAGTTGGGACCAGATAAGCAATACCAGATAATTCTGGTATTGCTCAATAAATCCTGGTACTGCATCACACAGGGTTTTGAAAGTAATAACAGCCCAGCATTAGGGCAAGAATTATGTCCTCTCCAAAGAGGCATTGATAATGGTTGTAGCGGTCATGATAGGTGGCAAAAAGAATTACACTGCAAAATTGGAAAAATTGTGTTGCTCTAAAGATTGATGTTTGAAAATGGGTAATTTATCCTTCTGAAAAAGGCAGTATTTCCAACTAATCAAATTATGAAGTAATATGTTCTTCTTTAGCATAGATTTTATGATATGTTACAATGCTACAGAATTATTATTAAGTGACTTCTTTCTAAATTTTTGTTTTTCATGATAATATAGTACTGCAAGTATTTTTTGTAAAGCAGTGGCATTTAAGACATTATCTTAGATTTTTAGTATAGAAACTAATTACGTTTTGTTAGTCTTTGAACAGTCTTTTTTTCTGTTTCATTTGTTTTAGTTTTAAATCGGGGGCTAGCATTCTTTCTTAATTATTATTTAGTACTGTGTGATTTTTCCCCCCATGAGTTACCTTTGTATTTTATTTATTTTTTGTAAACTTCTAAAAAAGAATAAAGATTAATAATATAAATCAAAAATAACTTTTAAGATAAACTAGCGTAAAGTAGGAGAATGCTATAATTTTTAGCAGCTGTTTGAAAGGAAACACCCAATCTCCCTGGAAAGTGAGACGCCTTGTTTTTTACTACCTTCCTAGGTGGTGCCACACACACAATCAAGCTAGCTTGATAAAGACTTGACCTAAGGCAAGGGAGAAGGGGGAGGAGAGAGATGGTCTTTCAGATGAATATTTCAATAGAACACATCTCTGTGCCTCTGGAGGAAGCAAGAAAATTGATCTTTGCCTATACCCGTCCCTACACTCTCACACACAGAAATAATTCATATTCAGAGCCAGCAGTTGCAGCAAAACAGATCTGAGATCTTGGACACTGTAGAGAGCAGCAGATCCAAGCCTCAAAAACTGTGAAGAAAGAATTGGTTCCCTATCACTTCCTTTCTACCAGCCAGACAACAAGATGTCAGGGCTTTAGCCACTTTGGAACAGAAGGCTATGGAAAATGGGGGAGAGAAGCATTTTGTGCCAAATCACACACCCGACAGCTGTCTAAATTTATGTTATCCTATTAATTCCATCTAATGCAAAGTTACTCTGATGTTTCCATCAATTGCATTTAAAAAAATACTGCTACACAACCCCTTCATGTTTGGTGATCAAAATATTATTACCAATTTGCAGCTTTGTGAAGTGCAAACCAAGGATTAAACAAAGAAAAGGAAGAAAAGAGAACATAAAAAAGAGAATTCAGGTTTCTGGCACAAAGGCTGTCAAACAAACACGCGCACACACACACACACACACACACACACACACACACACACACACACACACCAGAATGTGTTCAATGAACTATTATTAACACTTCTGCATCAGAGCTGCCGACTGCAACACCTGCTTGCTTTTCCTAACTCTCTCTGCAAATATCTCACAGGTATTTCACACACACACACACCAAAATTAAACCGGTCCTCTTTCTATTCCACTTTGGAAAATGAGCAGACTGTGACTGAGTACAACTAAGGTCATGAAGTTCTGGAGAATTTAAAGGCATCTCTCATCCAAAGATTTGATAACAGTCAAAGGGTCCAATGCAGGGATGAGAATATAGTGATTGTAGATCTCTCCACAATCTCTTGGAAACAGTACAAGAGCCCTAGGAGTGAATTTTCGAAATTAATTCACCTTCCAAAAATGATGAGACATACTTTAATACAGTGGTAAATGAATAAAATAATCCTAGCCATCTGCTGCCATATCCCTCAGGACCTTTCCTCTCTGGTGCCACATATCTTCTTGATATTGCTTCTGAAAATCATTAAACAGGGCAACAAATCCATCGACTCGTATTGTTCATTGCTTCACTAGACTATTTTAATTAGAGCAGTGCTGAATTACAACCAGAGGATTAACATTTAAACACTACCATAATGAGAAAAATCATTTTTATTTAAAATGAAATTATTAACATTTTATATTTAAATAATATATAAATTTTATATATGCGCGTGTCTATGATGTATATTTCTTTAAATACTTACATGTAAATATGCCTTTATTAGTCCTACTGTTTATTTGCATCAATGCATCGACTTTGAATATCATACAGCATCAAATCAATACAAAGATAGTCCTCAACTTATGATTGTTTGTTTAATGACAGTTTGAAGTTACAACGGTCTTGCAAAAACTGAAATTACAACCATCGTACCACCCCCTACAAACAAGGGGCAAAGTGCTTGGATTGTGATTGTTGCAGCATCTTGTGGACATGTGATCACTATTTGCAACCTTCCCAGTTAGCTTCTGACTAGCAAAGTCAATTATGGAAGCCAAATTTGCTTAACAACCATTTAATAACCACGAGGGAGAGAAGACTTACGAATTCTGGGGCTAAAAAACACAAAGTTCCTGGAGCACCTGAAGATTTAAGTTTAAACCTTTACAAAGGATTGCCTTGGAAGTTAGGTTAACCTAATATGTATTGACTGATATGTTTATTTCTACCCCACCTTTATTACAGATAGTCCTTGAGATTCAACAGTTCGCTTAATGAATATTCAAAGTTACAATAGATGCCGAAAAAGATATATGACCCTGTTTCAAAATTATAATGGCTGCAGCACCTGTGGTCATTCACCTTTATGACTGATCACAGAATTGCTGCAGCATCCTCCCCCCATCCCACCCATCCAGAACCCACCGCACTTACCTTCTGAAGCTCTCCAGACCTCATATTGGGGAAGAAGGGGAGGCCAGACAAACCGCTTCATTTTGCTGCCTTAACAAGGTCTGCATAGCACTGCAGAAGCTTCTGAATGCCACAGAAATATTTTGCAGCACTGTGCAAATCACGTTAAAGCAGCAAAATGGATTGCTTTATTACCTGGCCGCATGGCACAATTTGGCAAGCGGTGGCTGTACCAAAATGAAATTCAGCTGTTGGAAACATGACGACTGCTTCCAGAATCATGCCATGAGACTATGCAATGAAGCAATCCATTCCAGCCCTCTGGAAAGCCTTGGACCACTTCAAAAGGTCAAAGAGGAGGAAGGTGTTTGGCTAGGGTAGGTGGGTGGGAATCAGGCCCAAGGCCTGGAAGGACTCCCTGGGAGTGAGAAAAGGCCTCTTGGGACCCAAGGCGTGGGAAATAGAGCATGGGGCAACTCAGGGGGTGGGGGAGGCCTTGGGAGGGCCAGGGTAGGTGGACGTGGACCTGTACTAGGCCTCCAAGGAGTAACCCTCCTCCTCTTCTTACTGGGATGGGAAGTTAGCTGAGCTGCTTCACATAATGACTGTTGCTACATTCAACTGTAATGAGCAGGCTCCATTACAGTTATATGTCAATGTTATATTTTTATAAATAACTCAAGGCAAAGAATATACCTAATCCTTCTTCCGCCTTCTATTTTCCCCATAACAACAACAACAAGGAAGATTGGGCTGAAATTGAGTGACTGGCCCAAAGTCACCCAGCACAAAGTTTCTTGCGTAAGGTGGGACTAAAACTTGCCATCTCCTGTTTTCTAGCCTGGTGCCTTAACCATTTACATCAAGCTGGCTTTCCAGTTGATTTCTACCAGATAGAAGTGGTTTATTTATTTTATTTTATTTTTATTTTATTTCGAATTTATATACCACACCTTCTCCCGAGGGACTCAGGGCGGTGTACAGCCAGATAAAAACATACAATACAAACATTAAAAACAATTAAAAGAATATATATTAATTTGGCCCCAGTTTAAAATGACAAACCAATTAAAAATATTTAAAAATATGATGAAAGATTTGTTTTTGTTTTCAAAAATGTAAATATTTCTGTTATATTTAACTTACATTTTCTTTTCATTGTAAACCTCGAAAAAGGCAGCATTTGTTTCTAACAATGGTTAGAAAAGCACTCATGGATATTCCATGGTTTGCTAGACTTGCTAAACCATGTGACCCAAAAAGGAAAAAAATGGTTTTGTAAGCAGATTTTACATTCTATTTTTTCATAAACTTTCACAGATTCTGGTTGCAAGGAAGACTCCATATGGTACGGATGTACAATTTTGGCTTGCAGCACAAGTCGGCTAAATATGCAACTGGGATAAATAGAAAGATATAAGTGGAGCCAAGGCAAAAATTAAAGCTGGTTTAATTGATAACAGAATTAAATTATATAATAGCAATGTTCATTTATCTGTTGTGCCATAAATGTATTGTTTTTCATTAAGGCTTTTTAGGTACAGAAGCAGAATAAAATTATTTTAAATATTTTTACTAAATTATTATTATTCTTAAAACTCATCTTCTATTGAAAAAAATGGAAAACAAAATGTATGAATATTTATATTTAAGTGGATAGAAAGAGAGATAGAGAGAAAGGCAAAATGTGATTGCAAGAACAAAGGCAATAGTATAAAATAATATTCTATTTGTGATAGGAAAATATTAAATATCAGTAGGAAGCCTTGCTAGCATCAATAATTACTTTTCTTCCAATAGACCGTATTTTGCAACCATGCTTAATTCTTACAAGCATATCTCTAGGGAGTTGCCTTCTATGTTATTTCTCTCTGTGTTTGTGTGTTTAGCCTATGGATATTTTCCTTTTATATACAATAATGCTATTTTTGGCTACTTCATCATCATTACAAGCTTTCTACCACGATACTTTAAATTTTAGAGAAAATCAATCACCTTTCAACAAAAGTAAAGACAAAAATTCCCTGATCAGACAGAAAGACAAAAGGGCACTAACGTATTTTTTTAATACTTTCAATTCCATGCACTGTGGGAAGAGAGATCATTTTTATTCTACATTACGCACTTATTGAGATGTTATTATGAAATGTATTAATCTTACCATACATTGTGTCTTCTTAGTAAATATATCTCAATACTTTCCTAGGTGTACTGAGATGTATTTGCTGGAGGGTTGCCATGGAAACTATACAATAAGGATCAAACAAGAATAGCACTTGTGGTATCCCTTTGCTGGATGAAAAAAAAAATCCTAATAATTGTTTCATATAAGTCGCCATTGTGCCTAGATCAAGAATTGCAGCTTCATTTAAAAGACTGATTTATAAACAGCGGATCATAAAATCACATATAAGTGGCAGTGAACCTACTATTTCTGAACTCTCTAATGCTCCTGCACAATAAATGGCAAGTGATGTTTTCACAAGGGGAGAAGAAATACGTGTTTGAATATGACCAAATTGTGAAGTAGTAACTTTCAACCTACATTCAGTCTTTAATGTTTAATTCTCAGTCTTTGCACCGGGATACTTAAATGTTGTAAAATGGTGAATACTGAAACTTTAATTATAAAAATCTCTTAAGTCTTCTACAAGTGGGATCCACATTGAAAATCCTTAGCAAGTCTATCAATATCATGATGATCCAAATCCATGCCATTTGAGAGCCAGTCTGATGTAGTGGTTAATGCATCAGGTTAGAAACCAGGAGACAGGAATTTTATTCACACCTTAGACCCAAAGCCAACTTGGGTCAGTCACATTTTTTTCAATTATCTCTGCTTGACTAAATCCTAACAAGATACAGTAGCCATAGGTTTAGAAATGACTAATTATGGAGGCAGCCCTTCTTTTGCTTTTGATAAGATTATGCTCTATCATCAATGCTCAGTCATATTTTGGGATTCTCTTGGAGTCACAGGAAAAGTAAGTAGAGGCTATGGCCAGGAGGGCTTTTGCACAAGTCCATTTTGCACACTAGTTCTTGGAATAGGGGCTGGTCACCTCACACTTGGAATCCTCGTCATTTCACATTTGGACTATTGCAACTTACTCTACATGACACTGCCCTAAAAGATCATTAAGAACTTATAACTGGTTCAAAATGAGCAACCCAGATTTGCCTAGATGTTAACATCTAGTGTAGGAACTAAATTGATTGCTGGTTGGCTTGTGGGGGACAATCAAGTTGTCGATTGTTATCTTTAAAATAAGGAGCCTGAGTGGCGTAGGAGGCTAATGTCTCCTATTAAAGCAGCATTTAACATCCAGCTGCCTGCAATTACTGTGAGTTCAATTCTCACCAGGCTCAAGGTCGACTCAGCCTTCCATCCTTTCTAAGGTGGGTAAAATGAGGATCCGGTTTGTGGGGGCAATAAGCTAACTTTGTATAAAATATACAAAAGTATGAAGGCTATTGCTTAATGCATTGTAAGCCGCCCTGAGTCTCCGGAGAAGGGCGGCATATAAAAATAAATAAAAATTAAAAAAAAATCCTATATGGCTTATGATCTGAGTATCTTTTGAGACTGCATACTGATAGTGGAATCTGCCACTTCAGTGAGGTCTTTGAAAAAAAGTGGGCTGCAAGTCCCACCTCTGAGAGGCATGTTGACCTCAGAAATATGATGGCAAACAATCTTTGTGATGACTCTAGAACAGTCTGCCTCTAGAGATAACGATGGCTCCTTCCCGCTTAATATTTCATGGAGCAGTGAAGAGTTGATCCTTCTGAAGGATCCTTCAATATAAAACAGCTATGATTGTTTTGAGGGAAATAGCACTTGTATATTTAGTTAAAAATGGGAATATGACTTTAGACTGAATTGTTTTATGGATCTTTATACATGTAAATAATGTATATTTACATTATTTTAATATTAATTATTGTAACAATTACTATAAAATATAAAAATTGTATACTTCTCAGAGTCTGATTTATTCGAATGACACAGAAACTTAAATAAACAAGTATATTCATTAGATGACTTTCTGAACTTTTTACTTGGTACTAAAGAGAATGATCAAAATTGTATTTTTAAAAAACAAGATGGACCATTTTAATCATATTTTATTCCCAAATGCTTTTCCATAAATCTTAGGATGAATATAATAACGAATATATGAATTTCAGACAGTCAGGCAAGCACTCCACTTGCACAAAATGTCACAACTGTCGACTCCTGCCCACTGATCTTCATTCTTGTATTCTTAGCACTCCACCAATCCTTTCCTCAAGCTCTCACATTTGCTAAATTTCTTTCTCAACATAGAGGGACATTTGTTAGAGGGGTCCTCTTGAATGCCTTCAAGAGGAGGGTACTTTTCTTTTTAGCTATATTTTTTTTATCTCATTTGGCCGTCATCATGTGAGATAGATGGCCAAATAAGTCCTGTAAATGTCATGCATAAATAATCATATCAAAATGTCTTTTATTGAATAAATGTGTCCTCCTTTGTTGTAGTAGATGAAATACATATAGGATTTGTTTTGTTCCCTACGGGAATGAAAGCAGGATCCAAGCTTATTAAAATTGCATGCCATATGCAGATGCTGCCTGTATTGCAAACAATTACTGATTTAGTCAAATCTAATTGTTTAATCCTGCACGACTGGGGAAAATTGAAGTGAATGGATGCCAGGCTAACATTTACAGGCACTGTCCAAAATTTTTACTGCTTTTGGAGGTAGGGAATCGCAAGGCTATTTTCTTACCCAAAGTACTTTTGTATGACTTGCCTATTTTTGTGGCATTGTTGTATAATTCTGCTGTCTTACAACTACTACCCAAACAACCTAGAGACTGTTTTATTATCCTTTTCTCATCCCTGCTAAGGAGTTTTACCGGACTTTGTGGTAAAACTCCTAAAGGTATCCCACTGAAATTTTAAAGTTGTCTAAACTTTCCCCAAAAGGGAGACAGTTTTAGGCATGTTTTAATTTTCCCATTATAGCCCAAACAGACCAATCTTTTTAAATAGAATCTTGAATATAAAAATGGTTCAAATCAAATTGGCTTGCCATTGAATCTCTGATCACAAACTTGAATCAAATCAAATCCTAGCGTCTTCATGTGTCCTTGTCAAATCTGATCAAGCTTGCTTTACATAGGAAAGTAGAATATCTGTGACAGACAAACCTGAACTCTTTAAAAAAAATCATATTTGAGAAGTAAGTTTGTTTTGCAAGCCTCTTCTAATGGGCTTTAATTGCAGAGATACGTCTACTGCTTAGAAGCTTTGAAAACACACAAGTTATCATGTCAAATCAAGCTTTTTAATCTGAGGGTTTCAAACGTGATTCAATATTCTTAGAATACTGGACTACATTAGACATACAATGAATAACTTGACAATGAATAACTTGAAAATTGGAAGCTGACAAAATGCATTTTGAAAGAAATGGCTGGAATTCTCTACTGTATATCTCAAAGTCTTCTTTTTCATGTTCTTACAGTTAACAGAGATTTAAAGCAGATCTACTTCTATAGCTGAAGAAGCTTTAGAGAAGTTTCACTAGAATAAAAGTCTAAGATTTAGGAGTGTTTTTCTGTCCCATTCCTTTCTCAACCTATTTACCTGTTAATACAGGTAGTTCCTGACTTACGATCACAATTGAGCCCAAAATTTCCATTGCTAAGTAAGACAGTTATTAAGTGAATTTTGCCCCATTTTACAACTTTTTTGCTACAGTTGTTAAGTGAATCACTACAGTTGTTCAGTTAGCATCATGTTAAATGACTCTGGCTTCTCCATTGAGACTTGTATTTGTTTATTGAATAGCCCGAAGGCCTTTTCAAACAAAACAGAAAAGAAAAAGGGAAAAGACAAAACAGTTACAGAAATAACAATCTAAAAATATATGATATATGACATTAAAATTTTACAATATCAAATTTCAATAGCTAAGTTGCCAAGACTAGATAACCCAAATAAGATAGCTCCTCTCTAACTCAGCTCGTCTTTCTTTCAATCAATGAAGTTCTTTTCGATATAACTGGCTCGTATTGCTGTCATCCTTTTAAGATAGCGGGTGATGGCCCTTACCAGGGGAGGAGAGTCTGCCTTCAACAGAAATGATAATTTATGCCTTATATTCCAGTGGGGAAATTTATTTATAATTGGGGACAGATATTGTTTCCTTACTTCTTCATACAGCCTACATTCAAATGTTATATGCGCCGTTTCCTCCACGGCGTTTACCCCACATATTCATGTTCTTTTGTCATATGGGATTTTCCGGTAACGGCCGAATTTAACGTTGGTATCTAGAAGTTCGAATCTAAACTTAACAAATAACTGTCTCTCCTCTGATGGCATTTCTAGATGTAAATACTTTTCCAGAGTGAAAGTTGTTTTAACTGCTGTCAGCAGTTTAAGGGAGTGATTTGTTGAAAGAGTTGCCATATCCATTTGCCCATGTATATCTTTAATCCGTTGTTTGACTTGCTTCAGTGTGTCACACAACGGGAACCCTACGCCATATCGGTTCAATATTTCTGACAGCCTGGTTAGCCAGGAATACCTTTGAGGATTTGAAATCTGCTGTTCCTCTAGGCAGATTTTGGGGAGTCTGCTGGCTTCCATCTGAGTCATTTTTAGCCAGTAGGCTACCGCCCTAGTGATTGTATAGGTGTACAGTGAGAAATGTCCCAATTCAGCTCTGACGACTGCAGCTGAAGTGGAATTGTTTACCCCGAGCATCCTCCTTAACAAATTATTTTGAGTTCTCTCCAATATGGGGGCCTCTGTAAGACCCCAAATTTCGGCACCATAGAGCATGATCGGAACAAGTTTAGCCTGAAAGACTTTACGAAGAGGTAAAATGGAGGTTGGTTGGATACATTTACTTAATTTGGATACAAGGCTTGCTCCTGCTCTGACCTTTTGAGAAAGGTATTGATGGTGCGGAGTCCAACCTCCTGCACTGGAAAAAACAATTCCAAGATAAGTATATTGGGTAACTTGCTCAATCTTTGTGTCATTAATCTGCCAGTTATGCTTTTTATTCTTATTGCCAAAGACTAAAACTTTTGATTTAGCTACATTTATAGTCAAATGGTTTGTAGTACAATAACGTGTGAGCTTGGCAAGAAGTCTCCTCATTCCTATTTGGGTTCTAGAAAACAGCACTAAGTCATCGGCGTACATTAATATGTTAATAAATCTAGAGCCTATTTGGGGGCTATGCGTCAAAAGATCTTCCAGCTGCGCTGGGATATCATTTATATAAAGGTTAAAAAGAGTAGGGCCCAACAGGCAGCCCTGCCTCACTTCTCTAGTTGTCGGTATGCTGTTTGTTGAGGCCCCATTTGCTGCATATCTGACTCTAATTGCCGTATTAGTATAGAGAATCCTGATCAACAAAATAAGTCTGGGGTCCATCCCCATGACTTGTAGTTTCCTCCACAAATGGTTCCTATCTATAGAATCAAAAGCAGCGGTAAGGTCAATAAAGGCGGTATACAGCTTTTTCCCCATTGAGACTTTGTCAGCGGGTTGCAAAAAGTGATCACATCACCCTGAGAGACTGCAACCATCATAAATACTAGCCAGTGACATGAGGTAACATGGTAATAGTGTTTCAATATCTTAGGTACCTGATTATGTTAAATGTAAATAAAATATTTAGATTAATAGAATATATTATAATGGTATATATACGATATACTAGAAATATATGTATAAAAGATATATTAAGACGAAAGAGAAAATGTATAAATATGGATTACTGATGCGAAGAAGATGTTGAAAAGATCTTCTTTCAACTGATGTTGAAAAGAAGATGTAAATATCTGTTTTTGTTTTTTTAAAAAACTTTAATAAAGTTAATGAAGAGAAAATTTTGTATAAGAAAGTTTGTGCCAAAGACACATGATTGAAAATGGGAGTCGTGTTAAAATTTCATACCAAGCTTTGTAAAATGATTGTACAAAGAAAGATAGTTAAGAAATCTATCAAGCTAAGCTCCCTTATGTCATTATTACAGGGGATTTAGTTGATTTTCTTCTAGACATAATTCTTAGCAGGGTGGATAAAAATCAATGATTTTTTTTAAAAAAATCAAAAAAATCAGATTTTTTTTATTTAAATCGGATTTTTTTTTATTTAAATCGGATTTTTTTTAAATAAAATGCTTTTTGAGGAAAATATTTACCATCCAAAGGTTATTCCACCATGAAATAAAGATTAGTTTTTTTAATTATGTAGAATAAGGCTGTATATGTTTAATTTTTTTGGTAAATAAATTCCATTAATCCATTCACAATGGATTAATCCATTAATTCCAGAGGTTTTTGTAAGATTATTGGGCAGTTTCTCTGCCTACAAGATATTATCACAGATGCTTGGTTTACTTTTGCAGTTCTCAAAACTGAATTTGACTCAGCAGAGATCACATGCCTCTTCTTCACAGCAAAAATGTTATAACATGAACAGAGTTGAGAAAAAGACCTTAATCCTATTGTTCTACAAACCTATGAATACAGAATCAACCCCTTCAGTGCTAAGTTTCAAGAAGTTCAGTGAATAGAACAGAAACAATATTTTTCTGATTGTTTGGAGTGGAATAGATCTGCACAAGAAGAAAGTGAAACTAAGTGTGAGGAGGAAGGGGCAAGCAGACAAGGAGTACAAAATGAAAGTGAAACTTTCTGAGCACAATACTGCACAGCCACAGACAGACAAGTCTTTGGATCTTTTTGTGTGTATGACCTGAGGTTTATCACATTCTTTCCTTGGAGGAAAAAAACTATAATGGCAGCAGGCCATAAAAGAGACCCAGTTTGGCAATATTTTAATGAAGTTCCTTTACCTATCGGTAAGGCAGGCATGCGTGCAAACTGCAAACACTGCAACAAAGAAATGCAAGGTCTGGTGGCCCGAATGAGGCAACATCATGAGAAGTGCTGTGATGAAGATGACCAAAGAAACACATTTGAACAGGCAGGATTTTCAGGTTGGTAAACATTTTTATTGAATCATATTTCTAAAGACTGCCTTGAACTGTCATGTTTGAGCAAAATTATATTTCTTATTATTACTGCATGTTACTGTCATTTGGTACAGTTATGAAGAAAAGCAAATATTCCTTTTGGGGCAGTGCTGTGTACAATAAGCAGAAATTGTATAAACAATAAAATAACAGCATTGACTTTTTTGTTTAGGGGAATTCATGGATTCTGGAAACTATCCACCTTCAAGATCACCATCCTGTTCTACAGTTTCAGAGTTATCCATCCAGGATAGTGCTTCATTAGCATCATCATCATCAGACACCCACAGCCACATATCACTATCACCTAAAAGAAAGAAAAAACCCTTCCCTCCTGGAACCACCATAGATAAGTTTGTGATAAAAACTAGCAGATTAGAAAAAGAGTTAATTGATGAAAAAATTGCCCAGTTTGTTTATGCAATGAACTCTTCTTTCCGTCTGACTGAGAACCCACATTTCATTAATATGGTTCAGTCACTGAGACCAGGATACAGTCCACCCAGCAAAGCAGATTTTGCAGGGAAACTGCTGGATAAAGTGTATGACAGAGAAATGGAGCAATAACAGAGGGTAGAATTATTAACCTAAGTATTGATAGGTGGAGTAATGTCCACAATGATCCTATTGTATGTGCTTGTATAACAACAGAAGAAGGGAAAGTCTTCCTTGCACAAACAATTGATACGTCAGGAAATGCACACACAGCAGAATACTTTCAAGAAGTGGCAGTAAAAGCTATAATAACATGTGAACAAAAATTCAAATGTCTAGTACGCAGTTTGGTCACAGACAATGCTGCAAATGTATCCAAGATGAGAAGAAATTTAGAAGAGCAGGAAGGGAATACAAAGCTAATAACATATGGTTGCAGTGCTCATTTGCTGCACCTCTTAGCCAAAGACTTAAGTGTTCCAGAAATAAAGACTAATGTTGTTGAAATTGCTAAATATTTCCGTAACAATCATTTTGCTGCAACAGCTCTGAAAAAGATGAGTGGAACCAAGCTAACGCTCCCACAAGATGTTAGATGGAACTCTGTGGTGGACTGTTTTGAGCAGTATATCAAGAATTGGCCTATTCTGATGACAGTTTGTGAAGAAAATCGAGATAAAATAGATGGCACTGTCATGGCCAAAATCCTCAACACTGGGCTTAAGAGAAATATTGAACATATGCTGAGCATCCTGAAACCCATCTCTGAAGCTTTAAACAAAATACAGAAAAATAGCTGTTTTATTGCTGATGCTGTTGAAATTTGGAAGGAACTGAGTGAATACTTAAAAACAGAACTATACATGGACAGAATTAAATTACAAGCATTAAAAAAACGAATGGGACAAGTACTGTCTCCAGCTCATTTTTTGGCAAATATTGTCAATATCCAGTATCAGGGTCAAAACTTAAGTGCTGAGGAAGAGGAGTTAGCTATGACATGGATATCCAGCAATCATCCATCTGTAACGCCAACTATAATAAACTTCAAAGCTAAGGGAGAACCATTCTGAAGATATTTTAAAGAAAGTCACACCAGTGAACTGGTGGAAGTCACTCAAGCACTTGGATTTAGAGACTGTTCAAGTAATGATTTCACTTTTAACAGTAGTAGCTTCTTCTGCAGGCGTTGAAAGAATATTCTCTTCCTTTGGACTCATTCATTCTAAACTGAGAAATCGTTTGGGACCCGATAAAGCAGGAAAGCTTGTTTTTCTTTTCCAGATTATGAACAAAGAAGAGGATGAAGATGACGAGTGAGCTACAGAGGACAGTATTTAAGTTTTTCATGTGTAGGCTGGGCTGACAGTCTAAGTTTCTTAAAATATATATATATTGTTTAGCCAAATTAGTTAACAAACATGGATGTTTGTTTAAGCAAATAACATATGCTGTAATGTTATTGTTTCAGTTGAATAAATCTATTTAAATTGTCATTATTAAGGTAATGATTATTTTTCTCCTTCCTAAGTACAACAGAAAAGTTGTCCAAATATGAATGATTAACCTATTAAACTGGGGATTAAAAAAACTAATATGAAAAGTTGTTATTCTAAAAATCTTCATCTACTTGCATATTAAAGCTATATCAGCAAGAATTAGTCTTTATGTAGAAAACTATGATTTAAATCAAGCCTTACTGACTAGTGATTTAAATCATGATTTAAATCAGTTTGATTTAAATCAAATCCACCCTGATTCTTAGACAACAGTATGTAAATAATCCATATGTAAAACCTGGAGATTTTGCGCTTCCTTTAAGCACAAAAGCTGGCTGATCAACTTTGAGCGGTTACTCTTTCTCACCCCAACTCCCCTTGTAGGATTCTTGTTATGAAGGAAATAGACAGGACTATTAGGTATGGTCACCATCATAGGTTACATATAAAAAATGCAGGATATCTCATCTAAATCTCATGATAATAATAACATTGAACAAAATCACAACCAGTTAATTGCAAAATGCAGCTTTGCTTGGAACAGTTTACATCTTGCAATAATACCTTTACTACAGGGGTGGGTTCTAAAATTTTTTACTACCGGTTCTGTGGGCGTGGCTTATTTTGTGGGCGTGGCTTGATGGTCATGTGACAATTATTTAGGATTTAGCAGAGGTACTGGTCTACCAGGCTTTTAACTGCTTGCAGAGCTGTACCGATTTACCCATTTATTTTTGCAGGCACTGGTCTACCCATTTATTTTTGCAGGCACTGGTCTACCCATTTATTTTTGCAGGCACTGAACTACTCATGTATTTTTGCAGGCACTGGTCTACCCATGTATTTTTGCAGGCACTGGTCTATCCATGTATTTTTGCAGGCACTGGTCTACCCATTTATTTTTGCAGGCACTGGTCTACCCATTTATTTTTGCAGGCACTGAACTACTCATGTATTTTTGCAGGCACTGGTCTACCCATTTATTTTTGCAGGCACTGGTCTATCCATGTATTTTTGCAGGCACTGGTCTACCCATTTATTTTTGCAGGCACTGGTCTACCCATGTATTTTTGCAGGCACTGGTCTACCCATGTATTTTTGCAGGCACTGGTCTACCCATGTATTTTTGCAGGCACTGGTCTACCCATTTATTTTTGCAGGCATTGGTATACTCATGTATTTTTGCAGGCACTGGTCTACCCATTTATTTTTGCAGGCACTGATCTACTCATGTATTTTTGCAGGCACTGATCTACCCATTTATTTTTGCAGGCAATGATCTACTCATTTGTTTTCTTTTAATACTGATCAGCTGTAGGGCGGCCCTTTGAAGCCCCACAGCAAGAGTTTAAACAGGTTTTTTCCCTCTAGCCATCAGCTGGGACTCAGGAGGCAGCAATAGATTGGGGGTGGGGCCAAATAAAAGGTAAGAATAATGCGGGGGGTGGGGGGCAGGGGGGGCAGAACCGGTTTGGTGACATCATATCATCACCGCTACTGGCTCGGCGGAACCGGGGGGAACCCACCACTGCTCTGCAGTACTGCAAAACTGCAGTAATCTGCCAAGACCCAGGTGTCAGGAGGAAGTAGGATTGGGAAAAGAGAGCTATGGGGATGACCTTTACTTGTGGAAGCTGTGGCAGCCACTGATGAGAACAACAAATGGAGCTGTGGCAGCCACTAATAGGAACAGCAAATGGAGCTGGAGGAGTTGGAGGAGGAAGAGGAGATGAGTGGAGAGCATGGCCAGGCCAACTATGTGATGGAGCAAGTCATAAAGTTTATGTGGGGAGCTTTTGAGAACCTCAAGGCATGCAAAACCCTTGCCCAAAGTGCACAACCCAATGACCAGCCTCTTCCAGACACAGCGACTGGCAGGATGACAGCATTCATTGCAGTGGGCAGCAGCAGAGCTGGGTCAGCAGCAGCGGCGACCTCCATTACCCCAAACCTAAGGGGGCAAATCAGCACGGCCCCCTGTGGGGCTGACATCAGTAAGAAGGAGGAACCGCAAGTCCCCTCCACTGGGCATGACGTTTGATGGCGATCCCCAGCAGCTGGGATTCTTTTTAGTCCAGGTTTGTACCTACATGCAGGGATATGGTCCCAAAATAGCTACAGAAGGCAGCAAGATGAGATGCGCCACCATGGCCCTAGAAGGAGTTGCAGCAAGGTGGATGGTCACCCTCCATAATGACAACGGAGAGCTGAGGAACTTCAATGGGTTCATGGTGGCACTCCACAAATGATTCAAAGACCCACTGGCTGACCGCAAGGCCATCAGCCAAGGACAGAAGAGTGTGGTTGAGTACAGTCAAGAGTTCTGTGACCTGGCTCACTGACTGGCCACAAGATATCCTCATTGGCTCTTCAAAGACAGGCTAAGCAACAAGGTCTACATATAGTATAACACCTGCATCTCCAGGAGGGCCCCTGTAACCTTCATGGCTGGTGCATGCTGGGGGAAGAGATAGAAATCGATCTAGCTTGAAACAAACATCGCCCAGGAAAGGGGTGGCAGAAATCCTTCCTGGAAAGGAAAGAAATCCCAAAAGCGTAGGCATGCACCCAGAGTCCTCAATGATGTTCCACTGCCTGTTTCAAGTGTGAGAAAAAGGGGTACTGGGCAGCTGAGTGCAAATCCAACCAATCCAGGGGTGGGTTCTAAAAATTTTTACTACCAGTTCTGTGGGCGTGGCTTATTTGGTGGGCACAGCTGGGTGGTCATGTGACTGTATGGGAATGGCTTGGTGGTCACGTGACTGAGCATGGCTTGGTGGTCACGTGACTGGCGTGGCTGGGTGGTCATGTGACTGGGTAGGCATAGCTGGGTGGTCATGTGACTGGGTAGGCATGGCCAGCTTGACATCACTTATGTCAAGGATTATGGTTAGGGTGCCTGGCCGCTCCTCGCCTCAAAGGCCTCAATGAGATACAATTTCCCTGTCTATTTATTTACTACTACTGAACATCCAAAATATACTATTTAATCCTATGTACATATGCCAAATGTATACATACATATTACATAGTATAGTGTATAGGCACACAAAAAGATACATTATTTACTATATATACTGTATGTGTGTGTACACATACACACACACACACCTCTTCTAAAACTATACATATTCAACCTCCCTCACTACATTTGGAAAAACACACCCAGAGTCCACTTTCTGCCACACATTTAACTATAACTTCTGTACATTTAGAACATTACACACGCCTTCAGATTTACTTCCCTAGCCTGCACATGACTGTTAGAGCCAGGAGAGATCATGGATTGAGTAAAATGTGGTGAAACTCATTTAACAACACTCTTGCTTAGCAACCAAAATTTTGGGCTCAATTCTGGTCATAAATCAAGGACTATCTCTGCCTTTCTCTGCATGGTAGCCTCGTCCTAGTAAACTTCTCCTTTCTGACAATTTTCCTCTCTGTTAGAGGCACCAAAATAATCCAGTAAGGTTTCCTGCTGGAGCAGGGGGTTGGACTAGATAGCCTCTAAGGTCCCTTCCAGCCCTAGATTGTTGTCCTGTTTCAAAGCGTCTTCTGAAGCCATGTCTAGTGCCAGGGTTTGTGTTCCTTCCTTCCTTCCTTCCTTCCTTCCTTCCTTCCTTCCTTCCTTCCTTCCTTCCTTTCTCTCTTGTCTCTCCCTCCCTTCCTCTTCGTTCCTTTCTCTTTTCTCTTTCTTTGTTTTTTCTGTCTCTTTTTCTTTTATTCTTTCTTTTTTCTCTCCCTTCCTCTTTCCTTTTCTTTCTCTTCTTTCTTTCTTTGTCTCTTACCTTCCTTCCTTTCTTTCTCTTTGTTTTTTCTGTCTTTTTCTTTCATTCTTTTTTCCCTCTCCCTTCCTCTTTCCTTTTCTTTCTCTTCTTTCTTTCTTTGTCTCTTACCTTCCTTCCTTTCTTTCTCTTTCTGTTTTTTATGTCTCTTTTTCTTTCATTCTTTCTTTTTTCCTTCTCTCCCTTCCTCTTTCCTTCTTTCTTTCTTTCTTTCTCTCTCTCTCTTTCTTTGTCTCTCCCTTCCTTCCTTCCTTTCTTTGTTTTTTCTGTCTTTTTCTTTCATTCTTTTTTCCCTCTCCCTTCCTCTTTCCTTCCTTCTTTCTTTCTCTTTCTCTTTCTTTCTGTCTCTCCCTTCCTTCCTTCCTTTCTTTGTTTTTTCTATGTCTCTTTTTCTTTCATTCTCTTTTTCCCTCTCTCCCTTCCTTTCCTTCTTTCTCTTTCTTTCTTTGTATTTATCTTTTTCTTTCTTGTCTCTCCCTTCTTTTTTTTCCTCTTTCTCTCATTTTGTCTCTTTTTCTCTCCCTCTCTTTCTTTCCTTCACTCTCTCTCTCCCACCCTCAATGGTGAAATCTAAAATTTTTTTTAGATTCTGTGGGCATGGCTTGGTTCTATGGGCATGGCTTGGTGGTGGTGGTGGTGGGTAATGTGACTGGGTGGCCGTGGCCAATTTTTTTTTTTTACTTTTAAAACCATTTTTTCTACAACCTCTTCTGTGAAGAGGTTGTAAAAAAATGCTTTCAAAAGGCTCTGATGATCCAAGCTGAGTTACCTGATTGGCAGAGGGTTTTTAAAAATCCCTCTGCCAATCAGTCAACTGAGCTGGGATCGTGAGAGTCATTTATAAGAAAAAAAACTTTTTTTCTTTTAAAGTTTTTTTCTTTTAAATGGCTCTGACGATCCAAGCTGAGATCATCAGCTGGGGAGGGGGCAAGGCAACGGCGACAGGGAGTCCCGGAACTCCCAGGGACTTTTCCTGCGCGGCTTTTGCCCTTGTCAGAACTTGGATCGTGAGAGGCATTTAAAAGTTTTTTTTCTTTTAAATGGCTCTCACGATCCAAGCTGAGTTGCTTGATTGGCAGAGGGTTTTTTAAAAAACCTTCTGCCAATCAGGCAACTCAGCTTGGATCATGAGAGCCATTTATAAGAAAAAAAAATTTTTTTTCTTTTAAATGCCTCTCACAATCCAAGCTGAGATCGTCAGCTGGGGGGAGGGCTAAAGCGGCGGTGGTGGCAGGGAGTCCTGGAACTCCCAGGGACTTTTCCTGCGTGGCTTTTGCCGCTGCAGACATCAGTGGCATGGGAGCAGCAGAGGGGCGTCCCGGAAATCCCCATGGCCAGGCCCACTTGCCTGCCTTCCTCCCCCACCACCGCCTTGTTGTTTAGGGTGCTTACCTTCCACAGCTGGTCCACAGTCCGGAAGGCAAACTGACTGTAGTTTTCGGCAGCCCCCAGCCAGCCGCAACTGCTGGAAAGCAGCAAGTAAAAAAGCCTCCGAAAAGGCTTCTTTGGCAGCCGCTTTCTCTGCAGGCCGCCAAAACATATCGGCAGAAAAAGCTGCTGCTGTTGCCACCATGTTCCTGGCGCATGTGCATCCCATTGGAGTTGCAAGGCGATGGGATGCGCGTGCGTGAAGAACATGGCGGCAAGAAGCATGGCGGCCGGGGGGAACCTGTTCGGGGGCGTGGCCAGTTGTCCACCGTTACCAGTTCTGCAACCTTGGCCAAATTTTCGCCAATGGTTTGCACAAACCGGTGCGAACCAGGAGCAACCCACCACTGCTTTACTACCATCAAACAGCAACATCTGGCTATCTCATGTCCTTGGGAAGAACTCAATAGATCGATAAAAATGCCAAATCTAGCCTAAACATCTGGCTGAATATGCGATGAACAATAATAATAAATGCACTCTTGATTCTACATAAAAGAGGATTTTGGAGAATATAATTTCACTTTAAACAGCTCTAAGTCTGTAGAACCTCAAGAAAACAGTACTTTCTTAACAACATTTAGCTACAATAGAGTAAATAGCTTAGGCACTCTAGAATCTTAGGCACAAGAGCACCACTTATTTCCTATTGTTGCAACTATTCTGAATAACCTTGTACTGTACCGTTACAAAATTTCCTCAACTGTAACATACACTGCAGATTACAACTCAGGAAATCTGAGCAAATTCCAGTTTTTTAACATTTCCCCAATGCTAACTACTCCTAATCCAACTTTTGGCCACAGCACATTTCTGGAATTTTTTATTTCTAGAAGTGAATGGATTGGTATGTTAATACAAAAGATAAAATTGACATCATGTTGTTTGACGCTATAAAAGATAAACTTGCCATAGAACTATGCAAAGTTACAAAAGAGCACATGCAGCTGCATAACAACCTTTCTTACTGAAACATTGAAATTTAGGATTATTATTATTACTTTTTATTTTTAAAAAAAGATCTTACCACTTCTGGAAGCAACCTAGTTGCAAGGTCATGGATGGCTTTGATCACTATACATAAAGAGGACAGAAGAAATATCACGCCCAAGATGACACAAGCTCTGTAAAGAAAGAAAGATTTTTAGGAACTTTTATGCCTTGAGGTTTAATGTTTAATGAAAACATGGGACTAAATAATAAGCAGAATGTTTACACAGTAAACATTTTTAAAGAATTAACACTCCACACAACAACATTCAAGAGCAGGACACAGAAACAAAATCATTGTCAGGAATTCCAAAATATCAAGCAATTGCTTATGTAATGAGATACACACATTGCTCTTGTCATTTATTCAGGACTTAGGAAGTAGTCTGAAAATGTAAATTGCATAAATGTTTAATAAACCTGGTGTGTGGCATTTGCCTTAGGCCGAGTTTTGTACCAATGCAAGGCAACCTTGTTGTCAGATAACATGTGAAGCTGCATCGTAATGGTTAAACTGATTAAAACCTCTCAAGATGAAAGCTGATGTTCATAACTAACAGATTTTTATTAACTAGTTCAAATAGATCCTCAATAAATACAGCTTTTGGCCAGAAAAATTTTTTAATATTCTGGCAATTATTCTAATAAACAATACTGTACATTCATTCATCTTATAGCAACCATCTGTTTCTTTTACATATTATATGAAATAAGGAAGCAACATTTTCCATGTAACATTCACAAATTTGTCACCTATTGCTAAGACAGTTGAGGCTGTTATAATTAGCACAGCAATGTGCTACTATTTTTTAACCTATGCACATCAGCCAATCTGCTGGTTTGGAAGCATACGCAGCAAACAGAAACCAGACGCATAAAAGAGACTGCAGAAAAGCTTTTCTTTAGAAGTGCAGATTTATTTATTTTTCATATAGCCTATTCAGAAATGTCAAAAAAAATGTTGTATAATGTAATCAGTTTTTCTTATTTGCAACCTTAGTAAAATCCAGTGTTTCTCTTTTCTTCTCAGCCAGCCACACTTATTCACGTACATGCTATCTACCTTTCTCTCCACTTACTGGATGAGCTTGGTGTCAAATAAGAAAGCAAAAGACAGCTGTCCATCTCTCTCCTCAGTCATCGCTAGTCTCTGTTAATGCTTCACACCCTTCCCATTCTATGGCCTTTTGGGCTATTTTGCAACATGTTAGGATGCAAGTTATTACCAAGTTGCAGAGCAACTGACTGGACTCTTCTACTACTCCTTCCCCCCTCCTCCCATCTTGTTTTTCTTTCCCATGATATACTTGTGCTCCTCCCTCAGTTCTCCAATCATCCTTCTGATCTCTCTAGTCCTCCTTTACTGTTTCTTTATCTCTTTCATGTTTGCTAAGTCCAAAAAAGTTTTCACAAAAGTCCTGTGCATCTTGTATATTCTCAATTTTAACTTTCCAGTCCTGCCACGTCACCAGAAGCCCTTCAGGGAGCAACCATCTATATGACGCATTATGTTTCCTCAGCTGTGAGGTTATAAATTGGTAGTTCTGTCTCTGCTCCCGCACCCTTCTAGGTATCTGTTTTAAGATTGTGGTCTGACGACCTTTATAGGTAACATTCTGGTCCCTAGCCTTATGGAGAGTTTCATCTCTAAGCGCCTTTTTAGCAAGCCTCACATGGATTTCCTTGGGCAGATTGTGGCGTCTCGCATAATTAGTATAGACGCAGTAAGCTTCATCTATATCACAATAGACTTCTTCTTTTCTTTTTCCAACTACTTCCGCTATCACTTCCCCCACAATCTCATCAAGCTGTTCCTCTTTATCCTCCACCACATTCTGGAGGCATAAGAAAAAGGCAGATTTTTCCATCTCCAAAAATACCACTTCATCTTCGAGTTTCCCAACCGCTTGTACACATCTCCGTTCACACTTCTCCATCTGGGCCTCCACTCGTTCAGTAGTTTTTTCAACTTCTGTCAACCAATCTTCGTGTTTAGTTAAGGTTGATCTCATCTCTCCCAGTGTTTCTTTAATTTGTTTAATCTCTCCTCTTAATACTCATTTCAGTCTTCAAGTCATCAAAATTTTTAGATGTCGATTCTTGATTTTTCTCCATTATTTCCTGAATGTTCTGAAGCATCGCCTGAATTCCTTGCATCATGACAGGTTTCTCTACTGTTGATAAGCTTTCAAATGACTTTCTTAGCCCTGGGGGAGTTGTAATAGGAGAAGATGCTGCTATTGAAGCTACATGTTTCTTCATCACTTTTGTTGATGTCACTGTAGTAGACATGTTAGCCAAGCAAAGGAGATTTTTCCAAATTATCATACACTTAAATAGTCTGCTTAGGGTTGCACAGTCAATTCAACTTTCCTTCTTATTTAAATCTCTTATTACTGTTCGACCTCAGTTGTTTAACACTATCCTACAAATCTAAGATCAAAAATCAGTTCAAAATTATCCTATCTATCAACAATTAATTACAATATATTATTTAGCAAACACTACCTTATACCAAATACTTTTTTCTTACTATAGTCTTAATCTTATAATGTATACAAACTATATAATAAACAAAATTATACTAAATAACAAATCAAGATGGATAGTTAAATAGTCAATCCATTAGTCAATTGTTTGTAATTAATAAAAATTGAGAAATATAAATTATCTTCAGTTACAATTAATTAACTTATTGCACCATATATTTTATAGTAAAAAAAAATAGTAAAGATCCAGAAGAATATTAAATTCAAACACTATTCCAACTTATCACAGTAAAAGGACTAAGCAGGAAAGGGTTCACTGTCAATAATCCTGGGGAGGAGGGGGGATCAGGAAGAGAATCACGCCCTACTCATCGCCTTCAATTTCAAAGTTACTGTTTCAGAGAGTTGTTACTTTGTAAAGTTCCTCTGAATTGTTGCCATCACTACACAAGTTCCTCTCCAGCACTTAATCCAATTAAACAGGGCGTCGTTCTTCCGTTCACCAAGATTCCGCAGCAGTGAGAAAGCTGAACAAATAAATAAAGGCTTCCTTCACTTACAATCTTGGCTGCCGCTACTCTGTTTATTCACTGCACAGTCCCGTCAGTGCCAGATTCAATCCCACTCTTCTTCTTTTTCTGTTTCGTTCTGTCTCGTCTCCCTGTGCCAGTCAAAAACGCAGTGTCATCAGCTTTGGGGCCGCTGTTCCGCGGCCCTCTTCTTGTCCTCCAGATCCTTGGAGCTCAGGTTTCATTGCAGCAAGGGGTCGCACCCCCCTCCTCACCTCCGAAGAAAGCCCCTCCGCTTCCCCAACCTCTTCGGGGCTGAGAACGGCAAAATAAAGCCGCGGAGGCTCGAGAAAAGCACTCAGCACAGAGGAGCCAACACTGTACCGGTCTTTCCACCCTGACAGCTGCACCGGAAGCCGCTTGACTCATATTCCGAAGACATCCAGTTTGGGGCACTTAGTTTCTGCTTTAAAGATATTCCTTAGTTCTAGCTTTTCACATTTCACGATCACGTTGCGTATGTCGTTGTAAAGCCAAAAACTTCTTTCAGTGCCGTCTCCATCAGTTACCAGAATTCCTTACAGTTGATTGTATTATCACCTCCACATATATTCATAGAAGTTCACTGCTCTTCCCACATCTCTTCCTCCAAGCTTATATCTCATAACAGTAGCAAGAATTACAAAACTTAATAGTTTATATTTAGCCTCCATTTAGGAGGCTAAATATAAACTATTTAGGTATACAAATTGAATAAAAGTAAAAGAAAGGAGAGGATGCCCTGAAGCTAAATATTTCACAAATCCAGATGATTGGAAATTGGTCCTTACAATAGTATATTTAACACTTTCACATTGCTTTGTATTTCCTTTTTTTACCAATTCAGCATCATTACTTCATTGACCACAGTTTGACCATTACTTCATTGCCAACCACAGTTGGCACTTAAGTAACCTAGTGTGACAGACAAAATCAAAACTCTAACTTAGAATAATAATAAGAAATTTGCTGACACTATGTTACTGGAAAGCCAGAAAAGGTGACTGCAATATCAGCATCGCCAATATGTGAATTCCCATTTGACTCGAGGTGATGGGAAACAGGCCTTGCATGATATTGACAATTATTCTACAAAAATTTATTCAATTGGCTATGAATTACTTTTATCCTGAAGTATCTGTAGTCTTATTTTTGAACAATTGCCTCCCCAAGGTCATCTGTACCTAAGCAGCAATTTTAACACAGCCTTTCAACATCTCCGTACTACAGTTTCACTAGTGTTTAATGTATACTGCATTAAATCGCTGCAAAATCTTTCATCCATCACCTAGAGGCGTTTTAGAATCTCAAGCCTTTCTACATAAAACTTAAGCCTGTACACATTTTTAAATAAAAACAAGTGTTATTTGGAAGCTTCTTTAAAAAGCCAACTAGCACTAAGTAGAGAGAAAGCATAATGGTAGAGCTTTTAAAATTATCCACCTGAGAAATTAATGTTGCTGAATTAGAAATCCCAGCAGTGGAAGTTAATCTCAGGGAGTGGTGGGAGTTGTAATTCAAATGTATCTGAAGGATACAGCAGGAGTGGGTTTCTACTACTAAGTAGTGGGTTTTAGTAGCGGTAGTGCGTTTCAGATTATGTTACTACCAGTTCGCCACGTGCACGCTCGTTTCTTGCACACACACGCCCGGTTCATGTGCGTGCCTGCCTTCCACACATGCGTCCGGCCTCAAAAACATGCCTAAATAGGATGGCATAGAGCCAGGATGGGTGGGCAGGCCCACATGTGATTTCGGCTACCAGTTCGGGTGAACCGGTCCAAACCAGCTGAATACCACCTCTGTAAGACAGGTAATGTAAACTGATCCTGAAACTAATCAAGGAGAGAAGCATCCTGGAATTAAGGAGAAACTTCCTAACAGTGAAAACAATTAACCAGTAGATCAGCTTGCCTTCAGAAGTCATGGGCATTTCATCACTGGAGGTTTTTAAGCAAAGGCTGGACAGTCACCTATCTGAAATGGTCACAGTCCAAGTCAAAAACCAGCAATCACAACCAGGATCAGAAACCAGATGACAGGAATAGTCAAAGAAATAGTCAGAAAAGGCCAGAGGAACAGTCCCACACGCCTGTCTAGGCTGACAGACTGAGCCAAAAGCTGGGTCTACCCAGTAATAAGGGCGGGACTTAACAACTATGACGGGCTCAGTCTATCAACCTGAACAGACGAGCACACCCATCCACCCTGGCTGCTGTCTCCATCCACAATGGAGAACATATGTTCCTTTAACCATGAAATGCTTAATCCACCTATTTATTTTTAGTTCCGGATAGTAAAATAAGAAAATAAATGATAGATATAAACACCTATATTTTAAATTGTACATCAATTAATCATATGTAAAGTATAGCATCCTCCTTATAAAAAAAGAACTGTTCGTATTTTAGTAACAAACCATAAAACATAGTTTGCTGTCATAACATGTTTCTCAGTTTTACTTTTATATAAAAAAATCAATTTATAAATTGAATAGAAGCAGTATTTTTTTTAACAATATTGACTCTGCTCAGGCAATACATGTAACACTTATGAATTGGTGATGATTCACCACACAAGAAAGTCCTCATATATAAATAGTCTTCCCACTGCAGACAATCTGTATTCAGAAATTATTTCCTCAATGGTATCAACCTATACAACTTATAGGGAGTGTGTTTCTCACAGCTTCTTAACTGTTGACAACAACAAATGGAGGCTTCACTTGAACTGGCTTCACTTAGCCATTTTGAACTGGCTTCACTTAGCCATTTTAAACAAAGTGAACTTGATTCCCTATTGAGATTATCCAAGGCCATTCTCAATTACATTTCTAAAAAAAAAATAGGGTTAAGTTCTGTTTCCAATGGACACACAAGGCAATTCCTTATTAAATATTTTTCTTTAAGCAATTAGCTCCTGTCCATCCACATTATTATGATCACTACAGAAATATATCCTTTCCATTTTCTTAAAACTTAAATCAGAAACATCTCTATCAATTTAGAAATATTAATGTTTTTCCTATATTGGGTTGCAAATTTTTTAAAAATATTAATAACTCTTGAAACTTTAATGAATCTATTTGTCTTGATTGTCTACCAAAAATCTGTGGAAAATCACATTTTAGTTATTTGTTGATTGCCAAATTTAGGTAGCATAAACTTGATGGAATCAGGATCCTCGGTATTATTGCTTCCTTGATTTATAGTTTTTGCCTGAGAGAACAAATCTAACATAGCAGTAAAAGCAAAACAATATGTTTCACCCTCTAACGAGTTCAATGATATCAGAGTTGATCAAGAAAGGGATCTTGGTCTCATGTTAAATAACCCAATTCACATATAACCCCACTGTGACAGGTGTGTAAAAACAAAGGTTAAGAAAAATTGTCAGTATAGTAATAAAACTGTAATACAGCTGCAATTGATGTTCTGACCATCACACTTTAAAATTATATTATCAAAATGAAATCAGTGCGTCAGTATATATATACAGGTACAGTAATTCTCGACTTAAAACAGTTCATTTAGTGACCATTTAAAGTTACAGAGGCACTGAAAATAGTGACTTATGACCATTTTTCACACTTACGATCTTTGTAGCATCCCCATGATCATGGGATTAAAATTCAGACACTTGGTTCATACTTATGACTGTTGCAGTGTCCCAAGGTCATGTGATCACCTTTTGCAACCTTCTCACAAGCAAAATCTATGAGGAAGCCAGATTCACTTAACAACTGTGTTACTAACTTATCAACTGCAGTGATTCACTTAACAACTCTGGCAAGAAAGGTCATAAAATGGAGCAACACTCACTTAACAAATGTCTCACTTAACCACAGAAATTTGGAGCTCAATTGTGGCTGTAAGATGAGGACTATCTGTAGTAGATGGAAGAATAGAGCTGAAAATTCTACAGTAATGAACAATTAACTTAGGCTTTACTATTGTTCAATATATATTCAATATATGTATATTATCAATATATAAATCAAAATATAAAATGTAACTGAAAGTAAATGTGATAGGGAAGTGGGGGAGGGAAAGGAAGGAAGGAGAGAATTGTGGAATAAAGGTGAAAAAGGGGGAAAGCATTAACTTCCAACTCTTTTCAACACAGTAAAATAAAGGTAATAAAATTATAGCTTCAACTCTTTACTCTTGCATTCTTGGCATATACTAACCATTTCTGTAACAACAAACACAGGCTTTACTATCACCAACATTTGGTCAATAACATTAACCACTCTGCAATTTATATAAGTGTATATACAGCAATGCTTTGTTGTAAACCTTGTATTGTATAACATTTCTCTTTGGTCTACCTAAATAACCATGCACTGCTGATATAATTTAGTTTTTGAAAAACAACACTACCTAATCACCTCCTAATTTTTCAGCAAATGAAATGTAGTGACAACAATATGTCTAACTGGGAATATAATAAAGCCCTTGGTAATTACTACTCTTGACTCAATCTGTTCTAAGAGCAATAAAGGTGTGGCAACAGAATTAAGGATTAAAAAAAACCAGTGATGCATGCAAATACAATCTGCAAATGTTTTCACTTGAACGTGACAATACATAGAGATCATGTTGCCTTCCTCATGTTATCCGCTGTATTTTTACAATGTGTGTTTTGCAAGGAATTGGAACCAATTTTAGCAGCTCTCTGCAAAGTTAATTAGAATATTCACTGAACTGTGATGACACTACACTGAACAGAACAAGATTATCAATATCAGTCATATAACTAGTGGGTGGGCTTGTTAGCTTGTGGTTACCTTACAGTCTGACAGAGCTGTCAGAAATTCAAATCTTGTTTTATTCATTTAATATAAGAAGTTTTTAAAAAGAAAAGGAAACCAGTTATTTAATTTTTATTAAATGAACTAAAAATAGTACATTTTACATTCCAAATGACATCAACAGAATTTCAAAAAGCTTCATCCTTTTGCATAGAGTATGCCTCTACATTTCTGAATTCATTAGGGAACAGTGACCATAATGTTTTAGGCATAATTGCGTACTCTTGTCAGAAGTTCTCCACCTATGCACATAATTTCAGGTATGTAGATTAAGATCTGATGGATAGGATATTTTGACAAGGTTTGAAATGCATAACAATATCTTATTGATTGCTTTTTTTTTTAATTTGGGGAATAGCTATTTCTGATGGGCTAATTAGGGGATAAATTAGCTATAATTAAGGTGATAGGTCTCAGAACATGGATAATAAGTTTAACAAAGATCCACACAGTATTCAAGCAGGAGATTTAATAGGTGTTAAAGTTCAAGAAAGATTGACAATTTCCTTTACATATACATAGCAGGAGGGAAGTAGTCATACTCATTTACGAAAACGCATCTGGAAGCTAGAACATGCACATGCTTAACATATAGACTAGCATGCTTATTCTACTTATTCTAACTTAAGGAAAGAAAATGTGGAGAAAAAAGAAACAGTATTGACAGAATACAAGGAAAAGGGTGGTTACATAGAGCATTTAGAAAATAAGTTGATAGAGTATAAATTAATAAGAGAAGAAAAAGAAAAATAACTGCTGAGCAGAATTATCAGTTCTAGATTGGATAGTTTGAGGACAATTGATGTCTCAGTCTACATAGGCTAGACTTTGCAATCTATAAAATAGAGCCAATATATGCAAGATCAAATGCCTCTTATCTTTGTGGTGCCTGCAACATCTTCTGGACTCAGTGTCTGCCTGAAATGAAGAGAAGACTAAACAGAGGCTAAATTCATTATTAGGGTAATTGGGCACCCAATCCTATTCAACTAGCTTTAATTGTATGATAATCAATAATACAACTAGTTAACATTGCTCTCATCATAGGTTCTTTCACCACTGAAAGAAATATCTAATCAGCAAGAGAAATGTACTTGCATTCATCTTCCTTGACTCTGATGTTCTCCATATATGTGTACTTAAACTATAATATTCCTCAGGCAGCATGGCCTTTGCTGAGAAACCTGGAAGTAGATATCTAGATGTTGTCGGGGGGGGGGGGGGTGTTACATGCTGTATCTCAGGAACTTCATTATTTATTTATTTATTTGTTTAAATTTCTATACCGCCCTTCTCCAAATAGGACTCAGGGCGGTGCACAGCCTAAGTAAAAACAAAGCATACAAAATTTAAAAAACAGTATTAAAATAATTAGATATTCTGGCCGTAAATTAAAACAACTCAATTTAAAATCAATTTAAAATTTAGCTCAAGCCAGCCCAGCTAGTTGAAATAAATAAGTTTTCAGGGCCCGACGAAAAATCCGGAGGTCTGTTATTATATGTAACTCTGGGGGAAGGTTATTCCAGAGGGTGGGCGCCGTCACAGAGAAGGCTCTCCCCCTGGGGGTCGCCAGCCGACATTGTCTGGCGGACGGCACCCTGAGGAGGCCCACTCTGTGCGAGCGTACTGGCCGGTGGGAGGCTATTGGTGGCAGTAGGCGGTCTCGTAAGTACCCCGGCCCTAAGCCATGGAGCGCTTTAAAGGTGGTCACCAACACCTTGAAGCGCACCCGGAAGACCACCATTAAATACTCAAGGACCAGAATGATTAGGAATACAGGTAGTCCCGACTTACAACCATTCATTTAGTGACCTTTCGAACTTACAACCACATTGAAAAATGGGACATATGATTGTTTCTCACACTTATGACCATTGCAGCACCATTGTTTATGTGAACAAAATTCAGACAGTTGGCAACCGGCATATATTTATGTCCCTGGGTCATGTGATCACCTTGATCAAGGCAGAAGACAGATTCACTTGGCAATCCTATTACTAACTTAACAACTGCAGTGATTCACTTAACACCTGTGGCAAGAAAAATTGTAAAATGCAGCAAAATTCATTTAACAAATGTCTCCTTCAGCAACAACAATTCTGGGCTCAATTGTGGTCATAAGTCGATGTGTCTGACGTGTCTGTACGTCAGACACACAATCTGGCTGGGGATTCAGCGAGGCAAAGATCATCTAAACACGGTCTCTTATGCATCAAAATGATTAAGGAAAGAAGTAGCATTTCTGTTTCTGAAGAAGGGAGTTTAGCTGAGAGAATGAAGAGTTCAGAATGATGCAAGGGTCAACAAGAAATAGAAGGAAGACATAATTTTTTACAGCCAGATCGTAATGCTGAGGGCCAGGCAGAGCAAAGAGAATCGCTCAATATGTTTGCAAAGTTATTTATAGGACTCTTGATGCAAGTGACAAGAGCTGATACTATAGAGCACTTCATTATATCTGTTTCTGAAATATAAATGATATAAATGTATATATGTATTATATATATATAAAATATATACACAAATCATACTCAATGATTTATATATAAAAATATCACAAGGCTTACTACCAATGCCTATGGTAACATTTAACATCATTTATCTTTTAATTGCTTTACCCAGCAAATTTAAAATGGAAGTATCTTTCACCTACCTATTCTATAAAGAAATTGAGAAACATACAAGAAAATATCAAAGCACTATGATTCAGAATTATTCATGCTTAGTGATTCATGTTTATTCTAATTTACAGTATATTTACTTAGCTATTGAATATGAAACAGCGGAGTGCAATATGATTATATCTATCTAATGATTCCAAGTAATTTCACACAAGATTATTTACTTTGTATTTTTTCTGCCCTAAATGTTGCAGTGGCAAAATGAATTACGGCTCCATCCTTTTTTCCTATCCACAGGGCCCTTGTTTCTGTTATTTACAAAATAATGAGCAATGCAAGAGGTAAAGATATACTGTAAGTATAAATTTAGTTTGTCCCTGACTGTATAATTGTTTATTCATGTTTGACTTCTAATGCTACTTTTCTGATCAAACTTACTCAACCATAGACTAGGAAGTTCAAGATCAGTACTTGTGCACTGATATCCTAGAACCTAGACTAGGTGAAATTATGATAAATAAAGCCGTGGCATATTACATACAGTACTCAGTTCTTTCCCCCATTTTCAATGAGGTTACAAGGTTCTTCAGAAGATACTCCATAGAACTCATTTGCTCATGCCAGTTCCTAAGATTTGCTAGACAGGTGTACATCAGAGTTGTAACGATTATTTTAACCTCTGATCTTTTCTTACTGGTACTTTCCCTCTATAAGCAACTTCCTACGGTACTGTTTCATTACATAAAACATGGAGGTGTTTATTTTTCCTGCATACATGCCCAAAATCACATTCAGAAGCAAGCATGTTTTCTACATCCCCTACATCCCCAACATTTACAGTTGCACTTGGTTTACTTCTCCTTCCAATCACTGCCTCTTGTAGGAAACTCTCCTTCGTAATGAATAAAAAAGAGTACGAGAGGATAAAACCTGTATCTTTTCTGCCCCAAACAAATAATCTGATCAGCATGGGGTGACACCTTAACCAATTGCAACCTCAGCAGGATTAATGAATAGAAATCATGGATTTTCCATATAGCTACATACCTGGTAATTATACACCTAAAACAAGTACCTACCTTCACCCATTTTTGTGGAGAAATACTAAAAGTCAAATAGCAGTTTGCTGAAAGTTTTATTAAAGAAAACGGTCCACAGGGGGAAAAAGCACCACCTTAGCAGATGATTAACGTTATACTTCGAATCTAATATGATAGATCATATTGTCAGTGGAATAAGATAAAATCAAAATAATGAGTTACTGCTGCACCTTTACACAAATTATGCTTTGATAGATTGCCTGCTTTGAGATCACCCACTGTGCAACTTAATGCAGCAGGGCCAGTCTGTTCAATGTGAATTTCAAGCTGCAGGTACCAATGTATGCATCCCCCACTGAAGGATGCATCCACTGTTCAAAGGAGCTATATTACATATGGTGCTTTCCTGTGGTGCTGTGAAAAGATTTTTAGTATGGTGTCACCAGGAGGTTTCCAGAAATCATGAGGGCAGAAAAAAATAATTGGCCCAGTGGAAATAAAGTATTAATGAAAGCTTCAGCAGAGATAAAAATAGCTTTAAGTACTCACATATATTCTCTGTGTGCCGAATGAACTGCTGCTGCATTGCTGTAACGCCACAGAACTATCACTGAAGACAACACATCCAAAGTAGCATCAAACTGGAAAAGATAATAAAAAATTTAATTGGGGCAACTAAGGCAAAAGATGTTGCAATGAAAAGATTGCTAAGGGTGTTGCAAGTCTATATATAGATGCAGCGTTCATCATTGGAATAAAAAGCAAAGAACATTAAAAATTGACTTTTTTTATTTTAAAAGAAACGAAAGACAATACAATTATGTCAGTTTAAAATTTTAAACAATGTAACCTCTTTTCTGCTGCAAAACACATATATATTTAAAAACAAGACTCTTCTATAAGAGTAGAAAGGTCAAACTTATGGCAAAGCAATGAACATTACTGTCAAATAATAAAAACTAGAGTGCAGATTGTTACTGAATTTTCTAAATTAGCAAATTACAGCACCAACTTCATATTTTTTTTAAAAAAAATTGATTTATATGCCGCCCTTCTCCGGAGACTCAGGGCGGCTTACAATGCGTTAAGCAATAGCCTTCATACTTTAGTATATTTATACAAAGTCAGTTTATTGCCCCCACAAACTGGGTCCTCAATTTACCTACCTTAGAAAGGATGGAAGGCTGAGTCAACCTTGAGCCTGGGGAGATTCAAACTAGCAGGCAGCTGAATGATAATAACAGGCTATTAGTCTGCTGCGCCACCAGGCTCTTATCTCTGATGGATTCACATGAACAATACGGCCAGAATTATTTGTTTTTGGTTGTCATTCCTGAATGACAACAGTCACTAGTTCAAACTACAATCCTTACTAAATACATATGATGATCTGAGGAACAAACATTTTTAAAGAGTTCTTAATGAATATATGAACATGAACAGAACTACCAAAAGAAGATTTCTTCATTAACTGATTGGTGTATTTATTGGATAGATCTCCCAACTTTCCTCCAGCTACAGAGGCAGACATAGCACTCCCTCCCTCCTTATTTTCTCAAAATAACACAATTTAATAGATTGGGCTGTGACAGTATAAAAATCACCCACTGAATTTCTGTGGATGAGGATGGCCTTAAACTCCCAGTCCAGCCCTAGACCTGAACACTGTACAACGCCAGATCTTTATGGCATTATGATAACATGGAGGTGGAATGTATCTAATTTGGGGTTGGAGGAGGAGAATTGTTTATCTGAAATTTGTATTAGAACTTTTTAATGCTATGCAAATAGTGAACTACCATAAAATGTCTACCTATTCCATATTTTGCTTCTAACAGAGCTCCCAGTACTTGCAAATCAGCATGAAGCTGATTAATCTCCTGATACTGAGACTTAACCTGAAGTTAGCTCTTGCTTAACATTATGGATAAAACAAGCCTCCACAAATTGGACTAAGCCTCTGTTGAAACGTGCTTGAGTTATGCTAGCTAATACAGGAAACAATGGACAATCCTGGGAGCATGCTTTAGACCCATTTCTAATTCTTCTGTGAAATTCAAATCAGAAATCCTACCTAAAATCCAATTAGTCTTCTGGTCTGATTGTTTAACTTTACTTATGGTTCCTCTCTTTCTTAAAATTTCTTTGTGTGAAATTGATAGTATTTGTGGCAACTGTGGATGAAACTAACGGGTGGATTCGATCAGAAAAAGCAAATGTACATTTCAGTTATGAGAATACTTACTGCAAATCCAAATGATGAAGCACTGTACCTCATTACAGAGACAGCTAAAAGGAAAAAGAAATTTTAAAATCTACATTGATTGAAATTGCATGCTTGATTAGTCAGTCACTCACTCTGAATAAATGACACTACTATAGTACAATAACCTCAAAACAAATATATCAGAATTTTTATTCAGAAACTAGAGAAAGGCTGAAGAATACGAAAGAATATTTGGAAAGAAAATGTGCATCACATGCTGAATATATAAATTCACTATTTTGTCATAAATATTTATAAACAATAAATTTTAGAATTAATTTTAAATTTTAATGTGATACAATCTATTAAAACATAGAGGATTCTATCTATGCAGTTATGGAGTTCTGTTTTTTTATATGAAAGGACAAAAGATGCTTCCTCCTATTATTTGCAATTCTTTGAATCCTTTCAATTCCCTGAAATGCTGTGTTTTGATTTCTGCTCACAAGAATTTTCTGTAGAGTTACTGTAGAGTTTCTGTTACTGAAATAAAGAATACTGCTATCAGAACAATTTTTAAGAAATAGAATTTTCATAGGTTTTTTTGCACCAGTAGTTCAGATCAACATTAGCCAATACCAATTGTTCATTTTTGTGTTGTTATTGTTCAAGCTGTAGAAATGTTAAAATACAAATTTCAGGTGCATTCAACATCTTAAGAGAGGATTTCTTAACCTTGGGCACCTTAAGACGGATGGACTTCAACTCCCAGAATTCCACAGCCAGCTTTGCTGCCCCACAGTTACAGCATAAAGGGCCTTGAACATATAAACCATCATCAAATTATAAATTTTTTACCGTTTAAAATATGCATTACTAAACGTTCTTCTCTTTTTTATGTAAAAATAAAAAAGAAATAAGGAAACAAAAATGTATAGTTCTCATATACTATTGAAAATGGGCATATTTAGTCATGTAATGTAATTGTTAACACCCAATCAATCTACTTAGCAACAGAACAAAAATTTAAACTTGTAAATTAAAATGTATTGATTTTTGTATGGATTTGCAATCAGGATTCCCAGGATTAAAGGCCCATTTAGCTCTAGAAAGTAAGGAAGCTCTTCAGATCAAAGGCCAGCTGACTTTTTTTTGTTTCCTGATCTAATGTAGAAATAGCACTTTCCACCTTTGATAGAAGACATAAGCCTTCGATAAGTATGTTGTGGGTTGTTTCAGTGACTACCACAGCAGGGGATAAGAACTGCCTAGATCCATGATGGCGAACCTATGGCACGCGTGCTGGAAGTGGCATGCAGTCATCTTTCCGGGCATGCCAGCCATTGCCTGTTGCTCTTAGGGGTTCCTCGCGCATGCAGGAATGCCAGAAACCAAAAGAGCAGCTCCCTGGTGTGCATACACACACCGGAAAACTGAGCTTCTGGTTTCCGCCAGCTGGTCTTCACACATGAATGCACGCCAGAAACCAGAAGACCAGGTGACCAGCATGTATGTGCAAGCTGAAACAAGAAGCTCAGCTTCCCGGTGCATGCATGTGGGCTGGGGAGCTACTCTTCCCGTTTCCGGTGCTCCCACACACGTGCTCCCGTTTCAGCACTCGGTGCCGAAAAGATTTGCCAACACTGGCCTAGCTCCTTTAGGCCACTTTTGGCTGTTGTAGATGCACACCCCTCCCTCTAGCTGCTGTCAACCTTCCTTCCATTTTGGTTTGTGTTGTAGGACTGACAGGATGGCAAGAGCAGAGTAAAAGAACTAAGATTGCTAGAGAAAAGCCTCTGACCCCTGCTTGACTGATTTCACTGTAGATTAGAAGCAAGAGCCCCAACATACAGTTATAGCTTCAGGACAAGGAACACATTGTGGAGAATTCTTCTTCATTTGTTGGAAGAGGGTTTCAGGGTTCCATATAGATCCCCTCTGCAGTCTGTATGGCAAGAGCTGGCTCTTTCCAATAACTCTCTGACACTTTCTGCCTATCCAAATTCCAATTTCGACTGAAGAAGTTACTTGGATGTGTAATAAAACGTCTCAGTTTTAATAAACTTTGGTCCATTTGCCATGATTTAACATTTTAAGATAACTTTTGGTCTGGATAATTTAACCTTCATTTACATATTTCTACATTCTAGTTCCTATAAAAAAGTCCTGGTCTAGAAAGTAGTAAACAAAGAACTCTTGTAATATTTGTTTCCCAAATCTTGGTAAATTACCCAAAATTGGGTAAAAGTACTTTATCTTTTGGTAGTGACATATAAACCACAACTGGAACATTTAAATTAACTTAAAAGGTTTTTACCTATATTGGGTAAAAAGGACTTCCTGATAAATGGTTTGGGGTATTTTTTATTTATTAGATTCTTTTTTTTATCCTACCTTAATTACTTTAACTCAAGGTGGCAAACATATATAATACTCCTTCCTCTTCCTATTATCCCCACAACAACAACTCTTAGGCTTTCATGCCTAAGATTGGACTAGAACTCCCAGTCTCCTGGTTTCTAGCCTGAAGCCTTAACTTGCAGACCAAACTGGCTGTCTGAAGGAAAAAAAATTGGAAAGCACTCCTGTAAGCACTAGGACAGGACCTCAACAAACCCAACTGTTTGTGAGACCTGTATAGAAACAAGGGACTCAGTGGGCGCCATTTATCTTATAAGAATGATACAAAATAAAAAGGGAAAATGTTTTTTTCAAAATGCCCTTCCACACTGGAGATTAGAAATAACAAATAGGCGCATGTGCATGCATATACACACACACTCACTCACTCACACAAGCACAATCATTTATAGGAATAGTCCAGTGGTGGTATTCAAAATTAATTACTACCAGGCGTGGCTTGGTTGGCGTGGCAGCGGAAGGATACTGTAAAATCTCCATTCCCACCCCACTCCAGGGGAAGGATACTGCAAAATCTCCATTTCATCCTGATCAGCTGGGATTCGGGAAGCAGAGAATAGATGGGGGCGGGGCCAGTCAGTGGTGCTATTTACCAGTTCTCTGAACTACTCAAAATTTCCGCTACTGGTTCTCCAGAAATGGTCAGAACCTGCTGAATACCACCTCCGGAATAGTCTCTAAAGAAAAGTTCTAATTCTATCTATATTGTAGAGAGCAGAAAGGACATATAGCTTAAAAACTGATAAAAATATTTGTTAAATGATAGATTTATTTTACTTTATCATCATGTATTCCAAATATTTCTGATAAATGGTTGGATAGGCAGCTGGTTCCTGTTTCATTGCTAGGAGCCCAAACCTAATTATCTTTTATCTTTGATAACTGATTCTAAAAATGAACGTGTATGTATTTCAAAATGTGATGAAAGAGGATCTTTTTTTAGCACAGTCTATGTACTATTTGTGCTTAAGAGGGAGAAAATATGTATTTCCTCCTTCTGTTCTGTGTCTGTACCCTTAAATCACCTGTTTAGACTTCACAGATTTTAGTTATACACAAGTACCAGGTACTGGTACTGAAAACAGAACTCCTACATCTTCTCTAGCTTTCTCCACATTGTTTACTGAAAAAGAACACATGCATTCTTCCACAAGATGTTAACAAGAAACAGAAAGTAAGTGGATTGGTTGCTTTGGCTCCAGCCATGCAGTTATTCTAACTATTTAATTCTGTAAGAAAATATAGATTAATGAGATATCCCTTTGTGCTTGGTTTAAGTATTATTATATTATGGGCAAGGAACTATTAACCTGAAGGTAAATTACAATCTCTGAATGAGGAAGAGCCTGGTAGGATTCTTTCAGACTAACACATTTTATTAAAAGGCATGCATTTTTTCATCACTGCACATAGGCCTTCTAATAAACTATATTAGTTTGAAAAAGTGTAACCAGTTCCTTCTACTTAATCTACATGGAATTGTATGCAGAGAGTAAATGACAATAACAAGACACATTTCAAAAGAGGGATTTTTTTTACAAAAAAAACCCAATAAAATGTTCCTTCTTTTTATGGCATTTCTAACATTTATTGTTATATGATTTGGTAATTATCAACATATATATTAGCTAAAAAAACACTTTACATTAATTAAATAATCCCTTAAAATTAAAGGAATAATAATTTGTAGGTTTTATTGTTTTTTCCATAGCTCTCTCCATTGTTGTACTATAATCATTTATTTGAAGTTTTGCATCCACTTCATCATACTTTTTAAAACTTGTTCCATCCCTGTGTCATATTTGAATTATACACACACATTTCCTAATATCTTATCTTCTAAGTGTTTTAAATTCTGTCATCTATCTCAAAGTCTCTCCTTTCTTATTTAAAAGCAAGAAAATATTACTGAGGCTGCTTTTTAAAAATGCATTTCTTTTGTTGTACCTTCATCTTTCACATTGTGATTAAATATATACATTGCTTTTAAATTAGTTTCAAAGTTACTGAAGTTTAAACACTTAGCAAACAAATACTGATTAAAATGAGGTAAGCAATGACTTTTAAAGTAGAATGCTGTGAAATTCATAGCAGAGACCAGCTGTTATTATTGCAAAGAATATTCTAACATGTACTAATATGTATTTCCAAACTCAATGATACTGATCCCTCTAAGGAATTTAAGTTTTATTTAAAAAAATAAATCACCCTTTAAATATATTGTACTTCTGAAAATCTGTCAGTTATGTGTGTATATAAAGAACAATAAAAAAGTATAGTTGGAGACATAAAGCAGAAGCAAATAATTCTAAATTTAAAAATCTGATATAACATATGAACAATTATACTAACAGATCTGTCTATCATCTAAATTCATTATATCCACCCACTCCAGCATAGTTTATTACAATGTAACAGAAGCACTGATAAATTAATGTCCTACTGAAATTCTCCAGAGATTTCATAAGAGCATCTCTTCAGTCATGCCCCCCAGGTTCAAATGCACCTGATACAAATAGCATCTTGAAAAGCAATTTCACGTACTGTATTCTTGGTCTGATTATTAAAGTTTTCCATGCACATGTAAAAGCCCTACTTTAATGCTTTGCATATAATCTGTAATCTTAGAACCAGGCAGCCAGATATTATAGTAATTAATTCAAACAACGCATCTTGCTTCACATGATATCTAACACAGAAATCCACATGAAATTTTCATAGATTATGTAAAATTTATATGATTTACATAAAATGTATGAACATTGTCTGGACTAAATTCTATTTGACAAAGCAATCTGAATCCAGATGTTGTCCAATGCATTCAGGCCACTGAAGGGGGTGCATAAAATCAAGATTTTACTTATGAATTACATTAATTATGAATTCACTTATAAATTACAGGCGGGAATAGTTCCATGACTGCAATTTCCTTTCCTTTTCTTCTTCTCCCCTTACGCCACCAAATCAGCTATGGAAAATCTGTAGATGTCATACTTGTGCTTGTTTCATGCAAAAAAAAAAAAAATGTTAAAAAAAAGTGGGCCATACAGTGAATGCCCCAAAGTAATACATAGTAACAGCAGGAAATGAAGATAACCTAGCTGATAACATAGGGGGCAGATCAGCATTTGGGTTCCAGAGTGAGCTGCTCCCTGAGAAAAGCAGAGAAGTATTTAGAATTAAAGATCAGAAAGGACTCAGAATTTATAGAATTCTGAAAGCAGTAGGGAAAAGGCGGGATGAAGCTCATTATTAGTAATTTCATATATGTAAATCAAAGTCTTTGTTTTGCATAAAACTACTTCAATTTACAGCAGAAGTATAAGGCTGAGAAATATCTTGCATTCCTTCAACTGCAAAATATTTGAGTCTAAGAAAATGCAGCTCTCCCACATTATTAAAAATTTTTGTAGCGCCTAAATGGAAAACAACTAGACCTCCAAGAAGGAAGAACTGGAAAACTAAATAGAGTGAAGCCCAAGACATCAATATTAAGGGTCACAAAATTGTCCAGTTTGGGTCAATCTGATCCTATTTCTGTAATGCCCTTGAGACCTCAGTGCTTCAGACACAGGGGTGGGTTCTACTTACCTTTACTACAGGTTTGCATAGAGCCTGCAGTGCTCTTCTGCGCATGCGCAGAAGTCCTATGATGATGTCCAGGTCAGTGGACGAAGCCTCCCGCCTGTTTTACTACAGGTTCTTGACAACCAGTCCGAACCGGGGGCAACCCACCAATGATTCATGTTTATAGGGCCATCTTCTGTTTCAGGCAGCAGACATATATGCCCTGAACACTCATACTACTAACTAAGACATGCTTAATTGAACAATCTTATCTGTTAAAAATCCATTTAGCAGGCTTACACCGCCTTATTCCCCACCTTTGGGAAATACACATTTGCATTTTACAAACTAAGAAGAAACAGAGGAAATTGGCAAGCTGTTTATCTCAAGGTAAAGAATAGAGTAGGTGGTAATATTCTGGAGCTATATTTCATTTTTATAGACATGCTAACTCTAGTTCCAATAATGAATTTAAGGCAGCCTTGTAGGGTAGCTTTTTTCCTTACTTATAACTGCCACTATCAGGTTGATTATCTAATATGGGAATGCATTTGAGCACTAGGCATCCTAAGATAGAGGCGGGCAACCATTTTTAGCCCAGGAATTATACTTTTTCAAAATACCAACCCCTCAGAGTTGCTGGATTAAACATCTCTAGACCTTTTTTCTGGTTTTCCAGGAGGGTTGCATACATCCTTGATGTTTCCATTCTAAGTGCCATATATAAAAAGAAGTAAATACTTTTTATACAGCACCAAACAACAAAAACATTTTGTAGCTAAATCTCAGAAGTCTTTAGAAACTGCCAAAGAGAGCCTAAAGGCACATTCGATTGCTCATCCATTTAAATCAATAATGGAATACAACCAATAACTTTAAAAACAGCACAGTGTATCTCTTAAAGGGTAAAGGGATTTCACAAATTAGGCCTGACCACCTCAGAAATATCTATCTAACCTTACCCAAGTTCAATGTTGGAACTTATTATTTTATGTACAAAACAAATCTGAAAGATTGGAACAAGGCAGTGATTTAGTGAAGGAATATTTGCTTTTATCAATCGATTCAAAAAGATTCACAATGTTGTCCAGATCTGGAAAAAAGAATATGGTTCACGAATGTGTTCTATAGATGTCCCAAAGACACAGGGTGGTGATCAAATAGTACATTTTACATTTTTGCATAACTATTATCTTACTGTCACAACCATTTTTTTTTATTCTCAAATTGTTTCTATTTTTTAAATAAAGAGGAAAACACACAAATCTAGTAAATAAATATACTACATATACAATTCATTACAAAGCCAGTGATGCTCCAAAAACTGTAGTCCTAACAGTGTTGTGTTCCAAATGAATTAAGGACTGTCCCTGAACAAAATATATTCATTGTATAGATTGTACAGATTTCAAGTAGCACAAAGTCTTGTCATGATTCAAAGTGACAGTCATCATAAATATTAATTCAATGTTCCACTTATACCTCCCAGCTTTGCCAACCAAGCTTCAAAATTCCTTCCACCCTCCCTAGAGAAACCCACGTAGACCATTGCACAAACAATCTTAGTTTACTAGCTATTATTTAACCTTTGGGGCAGTTTTTTCTATTATGGGCCTTTTCAGATATCCTGAACTATATATCCCAGATTCACGTGTCAGTATAACCACCCAGACTAGAAATTTTGTGGATAAGATCAAGGTATCTTCTTCACTTAAAAGATATGCTTGAACAACTGCATTCACCCTTTCATACATGACACATACTTGCTCAGGGAATACAAACATGCCAAGAAGCAACTTGATGTAAATGAATTATTTAACTTTTCCCCAGTTCTCACCCCACAGCTTAGATGGAATAAAAAAAGCTAGATAAGTCTACCATAGTATAAGTACAACTTAAATACAATTATGTGGGGGTAAGAACTACTGAATTTTAAAGGTGGTTTTTTTTTTTAAATAAAGTATAAATAAGTAATAAGAGTGAAGTGACTATGCTTTGCTTTGCAAAGTTTTGGCAAACTCTCTACAGGACCCAGGACTTGTTTCCTCCAATACTGTTTACCCCAAGCTTTAGCAAGCTGTGACATATCCTCTGGCATGCACTAATTAAACCTAAGGAGGCTTTTACGGAATATCTCTTTGTATTTTTTAAATTACACCTAGGAAATATGAAGCAGCTATGAAGCAATACAGAATGTTTTGTCTGGGCAACCTGGCACTAACCTGTAGTAATCATCAATGAATTTATTTTTTAAAAGTTCAAATTAAAATAATATTTTATTTGTTTGTATCCTGCCTTTTATGGTTTATTTTACAAATAACTCAAGGCAGCAAATATATCCAACATGCCTTCTTACTTTTTTCCTTATAACAACAACCCAGTAAAGTAGGTTGGGCTAAGAGAGAGTGACTGGCTCAAAGTCACCCAGCTGGCTTTCATGCCTAAGGATGGATTAGTCTACAACTCACAATCTTTTCAATCTCAATATTTTCTAGCTCAGAGTCTTAACCACTAGGCCAAACTGGCTCTCTATAGCAGTGTTTCTTAAAAGTGTGGTCCTAGGATCCCTACCAATCCCCTAACATCCTCTCATAGGTCATCAAAATCAAAATTATTTTGCCAGATATTTAACACATTTGCAAAAATTTAAAACAAGGACACTCTTCACATTGTTTTATTAATATTTTACATTAACATCCAATGGGATGTTGTTATTTTATGTGATTCAATAAATATTTCATGAATGCATCAATTTTAATTTTTAATGTTATACACTGATAAATATAACCCATACAAACAGCTTTTTTTAAAAAAAATGTTAATTATAATATTTAACAGTAGGAAGGACTGACAGCAAAAAATTTAAGAAACACTGCTTTATGGTACAGCTCTGATACATTTAAAGCAATGGTAAATCTGTTTTTATTTATTTTCCTTTGAAACTCTTGAATGCAATCTATTTTCACACTTGCAAAAACTTTTCTCTCACTCAGATCCTCAATTTTAGATAATTTAACTGGCCTTTCAAAGAGTTTGACAGTTATACAGCTCTTCTTCATAATAATTCAGATTTTTTTTTCATTCATGTCTACTGAGCATAAAATAAAGTCGCAGATGAGAGAAGAGGGAAAGATCTTTCCAACTGTTTCAAGAAATATGGGAGCGGCAATAGCAGAAATCTGAAAGTGCCCTAGATTGCGTTGCTGAGTTTTTAAATTGATTTTATTTATATTATTCAATTGAACTTCTTGTCCCCTTCTATACCATTGATTTCTAAAGTACTACACTGCTTTTAACAAACAGTAATGTACCAGGCTAGAAACCAGGAGACAGTGAATTCTAGTCCCACCTACTAAAATAAGCACACACTAAAATAAGCCCTCCCCAAAAATAAGGCCCGCCCCGAAAATAAGCCCTCCTTGAAAATATTTCCTTTGGTTAGAGTTAGGAAGACAGAGCTGGAAATCAGGTAAGATGGCAAGAAGAGCCCCATCTTGCTCCATGTGCCCCAAAATAATAAGACCTCCCCGAAAATAAGGCCAAACACTTATTTTGGGGTTCAAAAAATATAAGGCAGGGTCTAATTTTCGGGAAACACGCTAGTTAAGGCAGGATATAAATGAATAAATAAATAAATTCACACAGAATCAATGTTCACATGCAGAGGGATCCAATCTTAGAAACATCAACTGTCAGCTCTGCCTGGTTTGGCTTGGCACCTCACAAGCATTCTGCCATCAAAAGCTGGAAGGGGGAAGAAGGAGTGAAGGGTGACAGGGCAATAAAGCTTTGTGTGTACGTGATGGGAAATCAGGAGGGGGAATGACAGGTGACAAGGACCAGAGCATCCCGATCCTGTTTGTACCAGCATCCCATGGCCAGGCACCCTGAGATATATGCGGATTACCACCAAATGTCTCAGAGTTCTCAAAACATCTTGGTGAGCTCAGACTGGTCACAGGGACTGGTCATGGGGGGAGTGGTCACGGACTGGTCACAGGGGGAGGAGGGGTGGGCTGTGGGCAAATCTACACCTTTTTTTAATCTAGCGAGGGTGGGAGATTTCAGAACTGGCTTGACATTACCGCAACCGACTCCTTTAGTAAAAGAACCCTTTGCTTTAACCATGGAATCAAGAGCTTTCTTTCCTAAGGATCTAGATTGGGGCAGGTCTGACACCAGCAAATAACCAATAACAGAGTCTTTTTTCTCAAACTTGTTATGGGTTCCTTCTCCAGTGGCTTTCAATTCTTTTTATTGTTTGTTTTTCATATTTCTAAACTGCCCATCTCCCTCAAAGAGGGACTCTCCAAATGCAAGGAAGCATTTGGAGAGAAAATAGAGATTCAGATATACCTTTTGCTTTTAAACCTCATCCATCTCTATGCTGTTGGCTAGGATCCAGCATTAAATAGACAGATCTTGTATCTAGTTTGGCTTGATAATGACAAAAAACATGAGCAAAACAGTAAAAACCCAAAGAGATGGGCATGTTTCTGTATGCATTTTAAGTATTTATTCAAGTGCCCAACAAAATACATGCACAATGCCACACTTTCTGTCACATCTGAGGCAATTTTATTGCTGTTTTTTTTCTATTGACTTTACACAGGCTCTAATTGCTAAACTGTCACGCTATCAACTGATTGAAGACTTACAACGCTGATTTCTCAAAGGGCCATTATCTGACCGGGGCATGATTGATACATGAATAATTTAAGTTCTCTGTCTGGAAATTTTATAGAGCTGTGCAAATGTTGCTGCATTAAACATGTTTAAAACACCTATTTTAAAGGCTATACCATTTTTCTATACTAAATTAATGTTACCCGCAAAGGCTATACTGGTAGCTTAGATACAGTAGTAGAAAACCAACATGATTGTTTTATTTTTTTTAAAAAAGTACTATTAGAATGTAGTTATGCAATGTCCATATTTTTGCTAATTATTTCATAGGAGCCGTGTTAAAAATTAGTCAGATTTCAGAAAAGCTCGAATTCTGCTTGAAAGCCCAGCAGCTTTAGTATCAATTTAATACTATATCAAATAGAATGATTTTAAAAGTATACTTGAGCATATTCAACATAAAAGTATGTTTAAAAAAATTATGAAAGCTGATTTTGCATCATTTTGATGCAAAAGCTACATTAGCTTTAAAAAAAACCAATGGCGACTGTAAATTAATATTAATTAAATATGTTCCATAAACACTTTGATTCAAGAGTCTTTTCAATGGTGCATTCACTGATATTGTAATCAAGTGCACCCACCTTATTGCTGGTCATCCTTTTTCTTTCATCTTTTTTAGCATTATGGATGTCACAAGGGAGTTATACCTTTGCACAATGTGTCCAAAATATGAGTTTGAGCCTGGACATTTGTCCCTTGAGCGAGGGCTCTGGATTGATTTCTTTCACAATCCATTTGTTTTATTTTCCTGACTATCTATGGTATTCTCAGGAATAATAATAATATATTAAATCTCCTTTCTCTGGTATTAATGTGCAGGCTGACTTTTTTCAGTCTGTTGGCCATTGTGTTGTCTGCTGATTGGTGGGTATGGTTTGGCTATGCCTATTATAAATTTGTCACTTAGTGTTTCTAGGCCATTTATTCCATATTTCAGATTTCTAAATGAAGATTAAAAATAGATATCTAACTGCCATTTATTATTTATTTTATTTATTAATTTTTTATGCACCCATTTCCTCTAAAAAGTGATTCTGGGCGGCTTACATTGCATTGTAATGCATTGCAGCCTGAAAGAAAGAATGTCAGATTATCTGATATCAATAGCATTTTATGTCTGTAATAAATCAGCTTCAAATTCTAGTAAGCCTTGCTTTCCTACAAGAAATTTTTGCCTAATTGCTGCCTAATTGTAATTTAAACTAGTTTAAGTCCCCTCATGAGACTGCATTATGCTACCCAAACAACCTCAAATATGTGATGCGTTCTGCATAAAATCTTGCTGTGACAGCAATATCATCTGAAGCCTCTTTCAGCTTTAGCAGTCAAGTATTAATCATGAAAATCTATATACAGTATGTATGCAATATGGTACTAAAGAGAGTTCAATTGTTGCTTTTAACTTAACTCTAACTCAGAGTGTGAGACTATGAACAACTAGTTTTAACTATGAAAGAGCCACTATTAAACTTGGCAACTCTTTCATTACTCCATAGGTAAAAGATGAGGTATATAAGGTGCTCAGGGAGGAGTAGCATCTTTGGTGGAAGGGCCTGCCATGTCCTTCTTAGGACTGCTCATTCACCTTTGATCCCCACCTGGTGTTCAGCTTTCACCTGTGGCAATTACAAGTAGCTGCAGCAGCCACACACCAGAAAGCATCTAAGCCCCTTTACACCGTAAGCAAGCAAGGACTGCCAGAAAGTCATTCAACACTGGAGGACTACAAGCTCTAAACCAAGTCCAACATTTCCAACATTTCCAATATGTATCTAATGAAAAACTCTCCAGCAGGTTACTGCTTGCAGGAACCTATTCTGAAAAGTGGATGCACTTTAAAGTTGCCATCGTACAGACTGCAACAACAGTACTTGGACAAGAACAAGGCCTATGCAGACTGGCAGAATCCCCCATTACCTATCTCAATGAAAATCAAGTTTAATAGCAATAGCACTTAGACCTATATACTGCTTCATAATGCTTTACAGCCCTCTCTTAACGGTTTACAGAGTCAACAATTGCCTCAGCAATCCTCAATTTATTGACCTCAGAAGGATGGAAGGCTGAGTCAATCTTGAGCCGGTCAGGATCGAACTCCTGGCAGTGGGAACGCAGAGTTAGCCTGAAATATTGCATTCTAACCACTGCGCCACTGCAGTCCATACTTGAGACAGAATTGTGGGAAATGCAGGACAAGCGGTGGCAAAGGAAGGCTGAGCAGGTGAACTATGCAGAAACGCATGCTACCAGAGTTCTTCAGGGCCATTAAGTCAGTTTATAGTCATTCTAAATCAGGATGTTCCCCTTTATGGGTTGAACCTAATCAAAGACCAGGAAAAAACTAGTGGGCTGAACACTTCCAACTTAGAAACCTAGATACCCTAGACCAGCAATGGCTAACCTTTTTGCCGTCGCGTGCCAAAAGCGGGAGAAGTGAGGGGGGGAGGTCACACACACGCTTGCCAAACCCACAATTCTATGCACCTCACCCCCGTGCATGTGTGTGCAACCCTTCCACACTTCCCCCGCTTTTGGCACGCGATGGCATGGGTTGGCCCAGTAGGCCCATTTTTCGCCCGCTCTAGGCTCCAGAGCCTTTCTAGGAGCCTGGGGAGGGCAAAAACAGCCTTCCCCAGCCCCCACCCCACCCCCCGGGGCCAGAAATGGCCTGTTTGCTGACTTCCAATGGGCCCAGAAGGCCCGAAAGCTGAGCTTGTGTGCCCACCAACATGGCTCCGTGTGCCACCTGTGGCATGCGTGCCATAGGTTCACCATCACGGCCCTAGACTGCCTCCCTCTTCTGTTGAGATCAGGAAAACAATCTTGCAGATGTGCTCAAATAAAGCAACTGGGCAAAAGGGCATTTCTGCTGAGATCCACAAAGCACTAAACCCAAACACCTTGCAGGCATTTCAAAACATCTTAGAAGACATTTGATCCACAGAGGAGATGCACGACGACTGCTATGAAGCATTCATTCTGACTCTCTATAAAACAAAGAAAGCAAATCAAACTACAGTGGTAACTAACTGCTATCCATTGCAGACAAGATCTGTGCTTGCATTCTCATAAACAGACTGTCTCAGAAAGAAACGTTACCGATGTACCTAGTGTGGTTTTTGGCCAGAACAGAGTCCTGAAGAAATGGTATTTGTCATGAGCCAAGTCCAAGAGATATGCATGGAATAGAATAAGCTTTTTTATCCTGTTTTCACTGACCTAACAAAAACATTTGATACTGTCAAGAGGAAGTGTCTCTGGATCTGAGACATGGATATCTGAAGAAATTCATGAAATTGATTCAGGTACTCTATGACAGTATGATGGGACAGGTTTTTTACAACAGTGATACATCAGCTGCATTTGCTATTTCCTAGTCCCAGTCTTTTTCAGTTTGGTCTTCACTTGCATGTTGTCATGTGCAAGAGTTGTCTAAGCCTGATTTCAGTCACTAGGTTTAAACATTACAGGTTGTTTCAACTTAAGTGTTATATGAATCCATCCAATGTAATCAGTAGATTGCAGCATGATTCCTAAACTGAACTAATCTAAAATAATCTTCTTTTAAACACATGTTAAACAAGTCAAAGTAGTTCACACATAATACTAAACCATAAGTTATAGCTTTTAAATACAGATAGCATTTATAAGCCATAAATTATATCTTACAACTACAATTGAGCTCAAAATTTCTGCTGTTAAGTGAGGCATTTGTTAAATGAGCCTGGTGGCTCAGCATTTGTTAAATGACCACGGGCCTGGTGGCTCAGCAGACTAAAAGCATTGTGATTAACACCAGCTGTCTGCAATTACTGTAAGTTTGAATCTCACCAGGCTCAAGGTTGACTCAGCCTTCCATCCTTTCTAAGGTAAGTAAAATGAGGACCCAGTTTGTGGGGGCAAAAAGCTGACTTTGTATAAATATACAAAAGTATGAAAGCTATTGCTTAACGCATTGTAAGCCGCCCTGAGTCTCCGGAGAAGGGCGGCATATAAATCAAATTTAAAAAAAAAAGAACTTTGCCCCATTTTACGACCTTTCTTGCCATAGTTGTTAAGTGAATCACTGCAGTTGATAAGTTAGTAACCTGATTGTTAAGTGAATCTGGCTTCCCCGTTGACTTTGCTTGTCCGAAGGTTGCAAAAGGGGATCATATGACTTCAGGACACTGGAACCATCATAAATATGAACCAGTTGCCAAGCAACTGAATTTTGATCACATGATCAAGGGGAGGCTACAAGGTTGTAACCACGAAAAATGGCCATAAGTCACTTTTTCAGTGCTGTTGTAACTAATGGTCACTAAATGAATTGTTGTAAATCGAGGACTATCTGTAATGGTGGATTTTTATAAATCATGTTAATCCATTAGAAAATTAATTGAGGCTTAGGAGTCTTGAAATGGAATTTAGTTGATGTCATGAACCTTAATTTAATATTAATTTAACTAGTCCTTGGTGTGTGTGTGTGTGTGTGTGTGTGTGTGTGTGTGTGTGTGTGTGTGTGTGTGTGTATTAAAAAATAAAAATAAATCAGTGGTGCCCAAGCTGCAATGCCAAAAAAGGAAGCTGTTTTCCCAATTTTAGAAATATAAAATCTAGTATGTTCATTACTTTGTTTTAGATTCTCTAAATGACATTAAACAGAAACAAAGCAGACTATAGCCAGACAACTAGCAGAGGAAATAAAACAATACAGCAATAAAGCCAAAATAAAAGCATTGCAAAAATCAAAGAGCCCTAAAGCTTTTCTTAAAATACTTAGGAGAACCACCAGATTTAATGAAGAAAGATGACTCTGTAGGTTTGTGGCAAATCCATCCAGATATGGAACTCCTCAGATGGCCTGCCATAATACTGTTTAGAAACCTTGTCATTCTCATTGTTATCCATCTTGCTTCACTTGAGCAGACCAGATACAGGAGGAACCAGGATGATGACTACAGAAAACAACGTAGAGAAATAGCATTCCCTGGGTAAAGATGCATTTTTTTTTCTTCCTGCCCCTAACCATGCTAGAATTTTAAAATGCCATGAAAAAACATCCAAATCTTCCACCCAGCATTGTTCAGATCACTATGATGCAGACATTAGAAACAGAAAGCTGATCTGAGCTTAGTGCAATAATCCACTAAGAAAGTCAACTGACTGCCAAGCCAATTCATTTAATATTTTATCTATCACATAACACAAGAGTTAACAGATTCCTTTTTTTTTTTTTTTGCAATATGCTTTTTCTGTAAATCACTGGCATAAGACCTAAGCATGCAAGATTGAAGGTATTGTTTCCTAAAAACTAGTAAGTAACTTATTTAAACCACCAATAGTGACATGCCTACTTCCAAAAGCATATATTTTAAAAGTTATATGAAATATTCTAGATTTTATCAACATAGTGACCAATTATGAATAGGCTTATTAGGGTATCTGGTTTCAGGAAACTGATATAGAACTAGAACTTAACATCTATTCCCAAATCAAGGCATACAATTATATCTCTAGCAAAATTTTGCAGATGTAGAATGACTGCGACATCTCTCAACAAGGCCAGCTGACAATAAAATAATCCAAATTACATATTTCTGAGAACTTCCCCACTCTGGGGATAGTTAAATTAATTACCAGCAAAGGAAAAGAACATTATATACCTGCTGCATGATGAATTATTCTATTTATTCATGCATGAGACAGTCTAGAAAATGACAATAAATCAAATGGCTGTATCTGTACTGATACACAACTGATACAACAATTTACCACGTAAGGAAAGATAAAGATAAAGGAAAAAATACTGAATTTTTATTAAATCAAAATATTCTAACTACTTTGCTTTAATGTTCTGAGCACTTAAGTTAACCTGAATAACTAAAGTGGCAGATCTTTAATAATTACTAGAAAGTAATTACCAGCATTACTTTTGAAATAAAATACTCTGAAAATAAATCAGTGATTCATTATGAAAATTGATATCTATGCCTCCTTCTTCATAACAGCTAAACTTATTTAATTATCCCAGAAATTTCTAAGGCAAGCTTTATAATCAAGTTCATATTGTTACATAATAAAGATTGGGATTAATATTTTTGCATATCCTTCAATCATGTTTCAAAGACAATTTAATTTTATACAGCAAAATACGACAATCACCAATGAAGCATTAAAATAAATGCAAGATAGATTTCAAAGCAATATGAAATCAATTATAACAAAGTAGGTTCAAAATTTATGAGAAACAAAAATATGTTTTTGTGATGCTAAATAAAAAAGTCTCCCTGGAGAAAGCTTCTATAAAGAGACATCATCACTAAATAGAGGATCTTCTCAACATCAAAGTCATCTAATTTTTTCTTCCATATAATCCTACTTGATTCTTGAAGACTGCCTTGACAAGTTCCTGCAATTTTCTTGGCAAGTTTTCTCAAAATTGGTTTGCCATTGCCTTCTTCCTAGGGCTGAAAGACAGTGACTGGCCTAGTCACCAAGCTAGCTTTGTGCCAAAAGCAGGACTCACATTCTCCTAGTTTATAGCCTGATACCCTAACCACTGCCTCAAACTCTTAGAATGCCATCTACCAAAGATCTTAATGGAAACAAAGAAGGCACTTATGAAAACAAGTGGTCAAGACTTCATTTATTTTTATTTTGGCAGAAGTGTTGCCATTTGTGCTAGCACTTTACATCATGTGTTTACTTAGTTTACAAAGCTGAATTATGAAGTTCAATTTACAGATCATCCTCAAAAGCGACTTTTTTAAAAAAAGACAGTATTTTTTGAAATTACTAAAGCACAAATAATCAAGAGTTGATTAGGTTAAATAGATAATTAGATATACTCCATGGCATAACAACAATCTTTTTATTTTCTACTTCCTTCAACCTTATCTAAATTTTGTCACATGACATGTTCTAAGTAAGTTCCTGCTTTTTGATCACATCAAGGGTGGAGTCATTATTTGGTTTCCAATACCCTAATTCTGGTAGTTATTGTGCTGTTAGTAATCATCTCTACCTCCAAATTCTTATTTCAAAAATGTCGTTTTTCTTTCCTTTTTTCCCCTAGTCATGCTAGTTAATATTCACCTGAATTTCTCGTTTTCCATTTTTACTTCCCCAACAAGATTTTGTTCAGCTAAAACAGCAATATGTGACCAGGGGCAGACTGTGAAACTGCTCATGTGCAAATCCCAAGTTAAACTAAAGCAGAAATGAAAAGCAGAAAAGCAGAAAAGAAAAATGAAAATATGACCTTACGTGTATATACCCATTATTTTCAAGAACATCAGGAATCACTTTGAAGTCTTGAACCTCACTGAACAAGAACCAGAGGGACTGTGGAATAAAATCAAAGATGTTGTTAAGGATGACTATGAAAAGAGACTGCCAAGATCAAGAGACAAAAGAAAGCAAACTAAATACCAGACCAAAAGGTAGAAATTGCCAAGGGAAGAGATGCTAAGTCAAGAAAGACAAACACAAAGATCTCAGGAAGGAACTTAAGAAAGAATTTCAGAGAGCGGTTAGAAGAGACCAGAAGCAATAGTGCAACAGTATTAGTAAGACACAATGGAGAAAGATATGTCTTCCAGCCATCTCTGAATTCATCAGGTTCTGAGGTTCCAACCTCAAATGGGTGTGCTAAAGAACACCAATGGATAGTAACCAATTCAAAGAAGATTAAACAAAAATGGAAAAATGTAGCAAAATTCTATAGAACAGAAGTCTACATCCAGGATACCTTACCTCTACTTACAAGAACTATTGGTACTAGAAGATAGATCAATACTCAGCTTTAAATAGGAAGGCTAAAGAAATGGAATGGCATATTTACAGAAATTTGGCAAGCAACAGAAGAAACTATTCTAATCAAATAGTCCCAGAAAACCTGGAGAATAACACAGTGATCCAGAGACTGGAAGAAGTTTGTTTGTTTATTTTATTTATTTATTTATTTATTTATTTATTTATTTATTTATTATTTATTTATTTATTTTATTAGATTTCTATACCGCCCTACTCCCAAAGGACTCAGGGCGGTGCACAGCCAAATAATAAAAAACACATACATACAAAATTTAAAATAAAATAAAATCAAATTAGATAATTTTAACTACATACCAATACCAAAAAAAGATTTAAGATAACATGTGATCTAGCACAGGGGTCCCCAACCTTTTGGACCTCAAGGGCCACCAAGTTCATAATTTTAAATTTCGCGGACCACTAATATCTCTGAAATGATGACCCAACAGGTCACGAGTTGTCTAGTATGAATTAAACCAGTACAGTACAAGGATGATACAATATTTGACTTCCTTCTTAGTTCTGAATAAAATCTGAAACATAAGATAAAATTTGACACTTGATAAGTATTTCTTAAATCAGCCACAACTTTTCATGGATTCCTATGACTGTCCATCACAACTGATATGTGATCCCATGTTGAAAGGTGTTCCCAAAAGGTACTGGATACTGGTACTGGAACCTCTAAATCAGGGGCCACCAACCTTTCAGACCTCAGGGACCACTAAATTCATAATTTTAAATCCCACGGACCACTAATATGATCTTCCTAATGACCGGCTGGGTGGGCATGGCTAGGTGATCATGTGACTAGGTGGGTGTGGTCAACTCGATGTCGCTCATGTTGAGGGGCGCCTCAGCAGCCTCTACTCACCCCTCCCCTCCCAGCTCCTCCTCACCTGCCCGCCCAGGCTCCTTAGTGTCTCAACAGGAAGCAGTTGTTGGAGCTAAGCAGCCACCATGAGAAAGAGTTGGCAAAACTGCTGGCTCAGTTCAAATTGGGTCTGACCTAGGAGGAGGCTCAGCAGAACCACCTCACTGAGGACTATAGGAGCATAGCTTTCCAAGCAGAGAGAAGACCAGGTGTAAGACCAGGTACCGGTGCCTGGAGGTTCAGTGCATGGCCCTACTCACACGGGGGGAAACACTCTAGACTTGGTTTTTGTCTCTGGTCAGTGGCTGAATGATCTTGATATAGGAGATACAGTGACTGTACCCTTGTCATGGTCGGATCATTCTCTCCTTCGCTTTGACCTTTGAACCGCTACACCCCGTCCCAGGCACCTGATGGATCCGGATCGGTTCCAGACGGAGCTTGGGCCATTTCCTGAGGCTCTGGCTCACGGCTCGACCGAAGACCTGGTGGCCGCCTGGGCTAGAGCGGCTGCTGGAGCTTTGGACCGGGTTGTGCCTTTGAGGCCTCTGACTCAGTACCGATCTCGCTTGGTTCCTTGGTTCACCGAGGAGCTGAGGGAGATGAAGCGCCGGAAAAGATGCCTGGAGAGTGGTTGGAGGGCCAGCCTTTCCGAATCCGACTGAACACTGGTAAGGTCTCATATTAAGACCTACCTAGTGGCGATAAAAGCGGCAAAATTTAATTATTTTTCCGCTCTTGTTGCATCATCAGATAATCGCCCAGCCACCCTGTTTAGGGTGACCCACTCCCTTCTCCATCTGGGAGCGGGGAGGACTCTTTGGAGGGTCGGGCCAAGGACTTTGTACAGTATCTGTATGACAAAATCGCTCAAATTCGGGAAGACTTGGACTCTGATTGGGTAGATGCGGGTGGGGTGATGGAGGCAGGTCTTGAGACTATTATCTGGGAAGAGTTTGGCCCTGTGACTCCCGAAGACGTGGACAGGATTCTGGGCAGACTGAGCACGGCCACATGTTTATTGGACCCGTGTCCCTCCTGGTTGGTGCTGGCTTCCCAGGAGGTTACATGAGGCTGGCTCCAGGGGATTATTAATGCTTCGTTGAGTGAGAGTGACTTTCCCGCCACCTTGAAAGTGGCGGTGGTGAGGCCTCTCCTCAAGAAGCCTTCCCTGGACCCAGCAGTGTTAGCAAATTATCGTCCAGTCTCCAACCTTCACTTTGTGGTGAAGGTTGTTGAGAGTGTGGTGGCGCAACAGCTTCCCCAGTACCTGGATGAAATGGTTTATCTAGATCCGTTCCAGTCGGGTTTCAGGCCTGGGTACAGCACGGAAACAGCATTGGTCGCGTTGGTTGATGATTTCTAGAGGGCTCGGGATAGGGGTTGTTCCTCTGTCCTGGTCCTATTAGACCTCTCAGCGGCTTTCAATGCGCCGGTTGGAAGAGCTGGGGGTGGGGGGCACCATTCTGCAGTGGTTCTCCTCCTTTCTCTCTGACTGGTCGCAGTCTGTGTTGGCAGCGGGACAGAGGTCGACCCCGAGGCGCCTTGTGTGTGGGGTGCCACAGGGATCGGTCCTCTCACCCCTTCTGTTCAACATTTATATGAAGCCGCTGGGTGAGATCATCCGTGGTTTCAGGGTGAAATACCATCAGTACGCTGATGATACTCAGCTGTACATCTCCACCCCGGGCCACCCCAATGATGCCCTTGAAGTGATGTCCCAGTGCCTGGAGGCCATGCGGATCTGGATGGGGAGAAACAGACTCAGGCTCAACCCATCCAAGACCGAGTGGCTGTGGTTTCTGGCGTCCTGATATAGCCAGCAGGCGCCATCGCTGGCTATTGGGGGCGAGTCGTTGGCCCACACGGAGAGGGCTCGCAACTTGGGCGTCCTCCTGGATACACGGCTGTCCTTAGAAGAACATCTGACGGCTGTGGCCAGGGGGACTTTCTATCAGGTTCGCCTGATTCGCCAGTTGCATCCCTTTCTGGATCAGGACTCCTTATGCATAGTCACTCACGCCCTCATCACTTCCCGCCTGGACTACTGTAATGATCTCTACATGCGCTCCCCTTGAAGAATACCCGGAGGTTCCAACTGGTCCAGAATGAGGCCATGCGGGTGGTTATAGGAGCGACATAGCGCTCCCACGTAACACCTCTCCTGCGCGAGCTGCACTGGCTCCTGGTGGTCTTCTGGGTGCGCTTCAAGGTACTGGTTACCACCTTTAGAGCGCTCCATGGCTCAGGACCTGGTTATCTACAAGACCGCCCTCTGCCACCGGTAGCCTCTCACCGACCAGTACGCTCCCACAGAGAGGGGCTTCTCAGGGTGCTATTGATCAAACAGTGTCAACTGGCGGTCCCCAGGGGTAGAGCCTTCTCTGTGGGGGCACCTGTCCTTTGGAACGAGCTCCCCCCAGAGATACAGAGGATCCCAGATCTGCGCACTTTCCGCCGTGCCCTTAAGACCTTTTTATTTCATCAAGCGGGGCTGGCCTAACCATTTTTAATTGTTTAATTTTAATTCAGATCTCTTCTTAAAAATAGGGGTGTTTTAATTAGTGGGCCAAATCTATTTAATATGTCTTTTAACTTGTTTTTAAATTTTATATTATATTTGTTTTATTTATGGCTGTTCACCGCCCTGAGTCCTTCGGGAGTAGGGCGGTATATAAATGTAAATAAACTGAAACTGAAACTGAAGTGGGCTGAGATGGTCAGCCAGTTCCAGGCCATGATGCAGTCCCATTGGAACGAGGCCCTCTGACTCTTTGCCACCAGTGGCACTTCCCTCCAGCCTTTGCCCAAAGCCGCGCACCAGGAGGTTGAAGCAAACCCCAAGTCGGAATTTCTGCCCCCCTTCGACCCACACAAAATAACCCCAAAGGGGGAGACTCTCTGCAGCAACACAACCATTCATTGCACGTATCCGGCCCAGGGGCCATTGTTTGAAGAGTCCTGATTTAGTGCAATATAAAAAATGCAAATAATTTTTCTGCAGACCACTAAAATTTTCTCACGGACCACCAGTGGTCCACGTACCACCAGTTGGTGACCGCTGCTCTAAATGGCAACTATGTGACGACGAGATGCTCTGTTGGCCAGGACTCCAAGGACTGGACATAAGTACCATTTATGCCATTACAAGTTTAAACCGACACTGAACAAGTTGTCATTAAGCAAGAACCAACTGTATGTCTTTCTTAAATTTCCTTTTTTAACATAGCTAGTTATTCTATTTGTTCAAATGTTTTAATAAATAAATTATAACAAAGAATCTCCAAAATAATTACCAAATAATTTAGTACATACCCATACCTATATATTAACCCATCACAATCTTCCCTTTTGGTGTAATCTGCAGTAATGAAAAGAAGAAATAGCAAAGAAATTAAAGGTATGAGATAACAACTAAATTTACTGCAACCCTTCATGCTATTCTATCTTTACAAGACAATCTTGCTTCCACCACTTCCATTTTCTTTTTCATACACTTTCTCCTCTCTCTTTTTTCAGCAACTCCATGCAACTGCAACTTTCTTAACCTTCTCCTTTCTCTCCATCCATTCAGTCTTCCTTCATAGATCTGTTTTGTGACGGACAATTGATCCATATACGCAAGCCATCATAATGTGCTTCTTTCACACTGGTCACTTACTGTTGTATTCAGTCCACATTCATTTGACATGCACACATTCTTTACCCGTGGTGGTGCAGTGGTAGAGTGCAGTACTGAAGGCTACTTCTGCTGACTGCTGGCTGACTGCAATTTGGCAGTTCAAATCTCACCAGCCTCAAGGTTGACTCAAACTTCCATCCTTCCGAGGTGGGTAAAATGAGGTCCCAAATTGTTGGGGGCAATATGCTGACTTTGTAAACTGCTTAGAGAGGGCTGTAAAGCACTGTAAAGCAGTATATAAGTCTAAGGGCTATTGCTACCTTGTCTCTTATTTTACCATATACAGTGTTACCTTAATACTCAACTGCTTTGAAACTCAACAAATTTGGTACCCAATGCACTTGATGTGAAAATTTTATCCCGGTACTCATTGTTTGGCACTCAACACACAAGCTAGAACTTGTCAGAGTCGGCTGCCTTGTGACTCACTATATCATTCCTTACGGGGAAAATCTGTTTGGTGTTCATCATTTTTGGTACTCATAGCACCTCCTGGAACCAATTAATAATGAGTGCCAAGGTAGCACTGTATTGTTTTCCAGATAGACCAATCCCAGTGCACTCATTCTCAACATTTACTTCCATATAGCAAAGTGGACAGAACCATGCTTTTATAAAGAAACATTTTCACTTCTTAAAAAAGACAGGAAGCTGGTCTCTATCATGAAATTATTTCATTTCCCAGATTTTGTTCACTGTCATTTCTTATAGTAGGATCTGAACTAGGAACACTTAACAATCTAATCATATTTTTTTCATTCATTCTTGCTCTTTTCCTTTGACAAGGAAACTGTAAATCCAGTCATGAGGCATACATACAGTCTTCATAGACACATGAAGAGAGTCAGACACTCTCTATGAAGCAGATCCATATTTTAATAGTTCTTCAGTCGCATCGTTTTCATGGCAGCCTGACCAATTTTAACATTCTCATGGCATATATATCTTTTTCTTTGATATTAACTCTACATTCATTTCAATTCCAGGCTTCCCAATAAGAGTAAATTTCCTCATAAAATACACAGAGTCAAATTTTCTGGCTTACTGAATTATCCTTTTGATATTATTCTGATCATGTCTTCTTGGTTTTCTGATAGCTGCTTATTTCTTTTAGCATGTATTTCTTATATTTATACCAACTCAAGGAAAATGTTGTTTGTATAGTTAGAGCAATAGTTTAATAATTTATACACTCATTTGCATCTTCCGTCTTTGATATAGGTATGTATGCACCAATCTTTTTTTAACCTGAGACCGCAGTCAGATTCACCGTGTGTTGATTTATTGCTGTTTTCCTGCACTGCAGCTAAAATAGCCAGTAAGTATTTATTGGATAATCTCTAATTGTAACAGATATTGTGTTCTCATTTATTGAGTTACACTCAATCATGTAATTAGTAATGTCCCTAATGTTGTGAATAGAATATATATAGACAATAATATGAGTTAAAATACAGTATACTAAAAACAGTGTTAATTCATTTCCATAACCCTAGTACAATAACTAACAATAAATTAAGATCATTATAACTCAATGCTGGCAATTCTAAATCAACTGTGACACCATTTTGCAAAAATGAGGCAATGAATACCAAAGCAGTAAAAAAAAAAAAAAAGTAACAGTATGTTTCTGATGTCCAATATCCTTCCAGAGTATTATCTTTATTCTATAACAGAAAATAGACACCAGCATTTCAGGATAGAATGTTTTATATTCAGGTTCAAAATTATAGCATATTCTCTATATACCTGCATAACTTTTCTTTCTTTAGGTTGACTGAAAAGAGGAAATACATATTAAAATACAAACTGCAATACCTAAAAAAAAGATTCAGCATAAATGTTGCTTTCTTCAGAATCAGATCCCTAACACCAAGATAATTGTTGGCAATTGTCGGAAATGCTAATAAATCAACAAACAAACAGACTTTAAAGTTTGGGAGATTGCAATCAAAACACATTGGAATATTGAAATAATAAGAAATAATAGAAAGAAGAATATTATTCCACTTTTTATATTAGAGAATAAAACAATGGATAATCTATTTGCCTGATCTATTTTATCTACCTAAGAACAGTAAGTATTTTTTCTGTACATTGCATAACAGAGATTAGATTTTCTAAAATCTTTAACTAAAATTTTATTCTACTTAGTTACACTTCATTATATCTGAATACTATGCCTTATTCATTAAAGTGATGAGTAGATTTTTGCAGACCTTATATCTCACATGTCAAAGCCATGGAAAAGGCTCCTTTGGGTATTATTAGTTCCACACAGCTGGAAATGATGGCCTGATAAATGTTTACTGCCAAAGCAAAGCAAATCACAGAACAGTAGGTCTATTGTATCATGAAGTAAGGATTAAGTAATATGGATTTACTCAAAATATTAACGTTCCACATACTACAAAGAATCTCTTATCTACAGCACCTCTTAACCACTCTTTTTCAATTGATAAGAGTTTGAAATGAATTTTAAAAACTTAGTTCATGCTGTTGCACAATGGTTCAAGGTAATATGTTGCTACACTTCCCAGTCAATGGCTGAATGCACATCTTGAAGGTAATTTTGTCTTCTGATATATTTTACAAGCCCAGGCATGATTTACAATTAAGAGTTATGCCCTAGATCAGGAATCCTTAATCCCCAGGCCATGGACTGGTCAGGGCCTATTAGGAACCAGGCTGCACAGCTGGAGGTGTGAAGAGGGCAAGTGACCGAACCTGAAACCATCCCTTCTCTGCAGTCCATGGAAAAACTGTCTTCCACAAAACCAGACCCTAGTGCCAAAAAGGTTGGTGACCACTGACCTAGATGATTATGAACCCATTCAATTTTTATTTATGCAACAACTTTAGTCAAGCAAACCATGGCTTTGAATATTATAAACCCACAAATGTGATTTATACATATGGAACAATACATGAAAAGATGATACATCTAATATCAAATACCTGGTTACCACTTTCTTCTGAGGATGTATCAGTCACCATTTTGATTTTTATGTTATAAAATGTCAGATAGGAAACTGAGCCTAGACAGAAGTCATATGAGGCATTCACTGCATCTAATTTTAGGAACCATGCCTCTAAGCCATTATTAGATTAGTAAGGTTTGGTTTTAGTTTTAGTACATTTAGTACATTTAGTACATGTAACCCAGCCAATTATTTATTCAACATAACAGTTAAATCATTTATTTATTTATTTATTTATTTATTTGAATTTTTATACCGCCCTTCTCCCGAAGGACTCAGGGCAGTGTACAGCCAGAATAAGAACACACAAATATAAAATTTAAAAGCAATTTAAAATATATATTAAACAATATGGCCCATAACAATTAAAAAACCCATTCTTAAAACATGACGATTCAAAGTTGACATTTGAACTCAGAAACTGTATTATTCTAACTAAAAGCAATATCATAGCTAGAAGAAACAAGGTCATTCATTTCTATTATTTCAGCAACAGATTTGCAAATACCCTGTTTCCCTGAAAATATAACCCAACCAGAAAATAAGTCCCAGCATGATTTTTCAGGATGCTCGTAATATAAGCCCTACCCCCAAAATAAGCCCCAGTTAAGATTGTCAGCCACATGGGTGCATATAGTACCATATTTCCTTCAAAATAAGACCTACCCAGAAAATAAGCCCTAATGCATCTTTTGGAGCAAAAATTAATATAAGACTCCATCTTATTTTCAAGGAAACATGGTAGTTAATTTGCATTAAAACTATAGCAACTCCTTCAATGAGCTTCAAGTTCTGATTAGCTTTGTTCTGAACAAAACTAATGAAAGCATCATTCTCTTCTGAAATATATAGCTTCATCTTTAATGTTAAACTATGGGTTTTTTTAAAAAATGCAATGTGTGATGGTCTGCAGCATTTCTGTCAAATTGACGTATATAGATATAACATAGTGTAACAGTGAGGGTATCTAACCTATTCATACTTGAATTTTGATTACAATTATACCTACAGACTAAGTTCTAAGATTAAGCAAAATAACTTTCTATAAAGTGCACTTTAATTTACAATAAATGTTTTATTTTCCAATAATAAAAGCATATTAAAGTATGTTCTCTGAATATGCAAAAATACTTGAGCAGAAAACTAATTTTATTTCTAACAAATGATATTATATCTACTGCCACCAAGTTTTTCAAATAATCAAGAGCTCCATGCAAATAGACACATTTTAGCAGTTTTTGAGCCTTGAATTTAAACATAAAATTACAACCTTATGGTAACTTTGACATTCTAAGCAGAGTGTCATGCTAGCAAATCTAATCATGAAGAGTATGATACACAGAATCATAAGACTTATTTTCCGATTTCAAAGCATTACATTTTCAAATAATAAATACTTTTTAATAAAAACTAAAATACACATTGCTATTATCTTATTTTCTATCAAATAGCACTAGAGATGTGTGTGAAGTAGTAGAAAGAGAGAGAAACAAAAGGGATACTATGGAAGATACTGTACTATAGATGACCTGAGCAGTCAGAACATACAGATGTAGTTTACCTGCATCAGATAATCAGTCTTTTTAAAAAAGCATATAATAAGGATAAATGAAGTTTCAATTATCCTGACATCTATTGGGAATCTGTCAACAACATATGACCAACAAATTATTCTCTCCTCTTGCTGACAACTTCATTTTTCAGGTGGAAGAAAGAATAAAGGAATAAACTATGCTGGACCTAATCCTTGCCAACATAGAAACATTTATTAAAGCAGTGAAGATGACCAGCACCGGGGGAGGGGGGGAATTGATTATATTTGAATTTGTGAGATCCAGAGGAAAAGCAATTAAAATATAAATACTTGATATCAGAAGAGCAGATGTTGATGAATTGCAAGAAAAGGCAAGTCAGATCTGGTTAAATTCTTAAGAAAAGTGCAAACCGCCCTCCCAAAAAAGGAAAAATAGGAGAAATTTAAAGAGAGCAGAGTAGATGGACATCTGTAAAATACTGAAAAGAGAAGGAGATGATAACTGTATAGAAACATCAGAGATTCTGTCAAAAATGCTAAAGCTCAGAATCAGCTAAGGCCTGTGCAAGAGATTAAAAGGTTTCTCTGGATATATTAGAAATAAAAGTTAAAGACGAGAAAGGTCCTTTGTAAGGATAAAGTAATGAATAGTAATGGTTTCAAGGCAGAACTACCTAACTTCTATTTCAAATTGTCTTTTTTCAGCAAAGAATGAATCCTTAGTTGCTCATTGTTATGCCACTGGAAGAAAAGGTTTGCACCTTAGAATAAATGAGCAGAGGATAAAAGAGAACTTAGCTAATGTAAACAAATTCAGTTCTCCAGCGTCAGATGCGTTATATCCCAGAATACTAAAGGAACTGGTAAGGATGATTACAGAAATCTTTTTTGCTAATTTCTGAGAACTCCTGAAAGGATTGGTAAAGTCCTTGAACAATAGAGTACTGCAAATATAATGCAATAGTGATCTTCAAAAAGAGAAAGAAGATCTGCAAAGCTACAGATCAGTCAGTGTGATGTGTATTTATTGTCCAATCCAGTTTACTGGACAAAATCATCAAATATTTTATAAAACAGCAACTTTATGGAGCTTGGATAGGTATGCCACAATTAATAGGAACCAGCATGGATGTGTCACAAATTACTGTATATCAGACTAATGTAATCTGATAGAATTTATATTTTAGTAAATTAAGGGAATGACATAGATTTAGTGTACCTGGACCTTAGCAAATACATCCACAAATTTAATCATAATATTCACCTTATATTAGTCCTTCCAGGTAAATAGCAGTATCAATAGCAGTTAAATTCCGCTGCATAGTGCTTTTACAGCCCACTTCTAAGTGGTTTACAGAGTCAGCATATTGCCTCCAACAATCTGGGTCCTCATTTTAACCACCTCAGAAGGATGGAAGGCTGAGTCAACCTTGAGCTGGTGAGATTTGAACTGTCAAACTGCAGTAGCAGTCAGCTGAAGTAGCCTGCTGTGCTGCATTCTATTTTATTATAAAGCAAAATTAACATATTCTTATATGTCTGAAAGTACAAACTTCTCTCTGCCACTTTTAACTGCCTGGGCAATTAGGATTTTTTCCTAAGTTTCTTTCTCTATTAAGCTAGTGGGGGCTCCTGCCTCTGTCTGACTGTTTCCTAGGCAGCATCTCTTCCCCTCGTCACACAAGGTCATTCACACTTTCATTACTGTGATTCAAAACCTTTGTTTTGCTGGCATTAATTTTCAAGTCATATGAATAGGCAATGATCATGATGTCACAGAAGATGCCTGTGGCTTCTACATCGTTATCTAGATATGTTTATCCTACATAAGAAGATGGGAAATCTGATAGCAGTCTTCAAATAGTCAATAACTATTTGAAAAGACTGTCAAATGGAAGACAGGGTTAGGAGCATAGGTGGGGGCAGGGGTGTCAAACTCACAGCCCGCAGACCGGAAGTGTCATGCCCACCCCTATTTTAGTGAAGGGGGGGAAAGTTATGATACATCCCGTGGCAACAACATGACGCTGCAAGTTTGAAATCCCTGGACTACGGTATATGTGTGTTGACAATCATGAGATTTCAGTTGAATTTCCCTGGTCTGGCAGAAGAATGTTGATGGGCTCTTTGGCCCTCAAAATGTTCTCTTACCCTGTGGAGAATCTTTGTAAACAATAACCAGAGGTGCACCTGGAGATAACTGGAGCAATGGAAGCAGAGTTGGGTCCCCCCCCCTACTTGTTTTTAATATTGTCTATATTGTATTATTTTAACTGTGATAAAGTTGGGCAGCCTCTAAATTTAATAAATAATCTACTTCTGTCCTCCAGCGTGGACTTCCAGTTATATGAGTTCTGTTCCATTAGACTCTAATTCAATATTTATGTAGTATAGATATAATTCATTATTGGAATTGTGTTTCATGGCACTCTTAACTCAATATTTATGTACTCTTGATACAGTTTTGTTTTCAAACTGAAGTCATAATCATATTTTAAAATAGACATAGTGCTATTTGTTGCAAGATTAAAAACTTGGATGCATACCACCAGCAAAATCAAAGCATACACTGCAATCTTTTTTCATCACAAATATTGGCAGCGTTCAGACAACGTAGCTTAATAAGACATAAACTAGCCTTTTTTCTTTCTGTAGACTAGATTCTATAGAATCCCCATAAAAGGTAGACCTCCAGATCTCTCACATAATCCCACTGCATGGAACACAGTTTGAAAAACCCTGGTATAGAATACAGGTTTCTGTTTTTAGAGATAAATTAACCACAATGCTTTCTAATTATTCAATTGAAGGGGAAAGTCTACATTGTTTCTCTTCTTTTATCTTTATTAATACTCTCTTATCTTGTCCCAAAGGTGCTTTTTCAAGAGGCAACTGGATTTTCTGATTTTTCTTTGAAGATGTTTTGCTTCTCATCCAAGAAGCTTCTTCAGCTCTGACTGGATGGTAGAGAATGGAAGGATTCACCATTCAGAGCTGAAGAAGCTTCTTGGATGAGAAGCAAAACATCTTCAAAGAAAATCAAAAAAGTTGAGTTGCCTCTTGAAAAAGTACCGTATTTTCCAGCGTATAAGACAACTGGGCGTATAAGACGACCCCCGAATTTTCCTGTTAAAATATAGGGTTTGGGCTATACTCGCCGTATAAGACTACCCCTCTTCCAACGCACACCAAATAAAAATTAAAAAAACATCAACTGGCTCACCCACAATGTAAAAGCAGCTGTGCTAGACCCAAAATGGCCCCTGAAACAAGCAGGAACCTCACACAGCCACAAAAAGCCCCAAAAAACAACTTTCACACTTTACACACACACAACACAACACAACTGGCTCATCCACAATGTAAAAGCAGCTGTGCTAGACCCAAAATGGCCCCTGAAACAAGCAGGAACCTCACACAGCCACAAAAAGCCCAAAAACCCAACTTTCACACTTTACACACACAAAATTCCACATACAGCTTTGTGAGATTTTGTGTGTTTGTGTAGTTAGAGTGAAACACTACAGAAACACACTAAATCTCAGAAAGTTGCACAATTATTTTATTTTATTTTATTTTATTTTATTTTATTTTATTTTTATTTTTATATGAAAGCTAAATTTAAAACTTCCTAAACTTTAAATGGCTAGGTCTAAAAAAGAACAACTAAAAAAAACCCAATTAACTATTTTTTTTTAAAGATCCCAAAGGGGAAAAAACTTACCCAATAGAACAGGGGTCTCCAACCTTGGCAACTTTAAGACTTGTAGAGTTCAACTCCCAGAATTCCTCAGCCAGATTGGTTTTGCTGGCTGAGGAATTCTGGGAGTTGAAGTCCACAACTCCCTGCCTGCTTGATTGCAGGCAGGGAGTTGCTTGCTGATGGAATGGATTCAGGCAAGCGAAGCAAGGCAAGCAGCTAAGGCAGTGGTTCTCAACCTTCCTAATGCCGCGACCCTTTAATACAGTTCCTCATGTTGTGGTGACCCCCAACGATAAAGTTATTCCTAAAACCATCAAAAGTATGTGTTTTCCGATGGTCTTAGGCCAGGGGTCCCCAACCTTTTGGACCTCAGGGACCACCAACTTCATAATTTTAAATTTCGCGGACCACTAATACAAATCCAGTGCGCCGCTTGCTGAAGCACCTGGACTCCCAATATGGGATGGGGTCCTTCAGGCACTCTCCCTCCTCTCTGTCTCTCTCTCTGTCTCCCACTCTTTCTCTCTCATTTTCGCTTTCTCTCTCTCTCTCCCTCCCTTTCTTTCTCTCCCACTCTTTCTCATTCTCTCTTTCTCTCTCCCCCTCTCTCATTCTCTTTCTCTCTCCCCCTCTCTTTCTCATTCTCTTTCCCCCACTCTTTCTCTCTCCCCCCTCTCTCATTCTCTTTCTCCCCCTTCTCTCTTTCTCCCACTCTCTTTCTCTATCCCCCTCTTTCTCTCTCCCCCCACTCTCTCTCATTCTCTCTTTCACTCTGTCCCCCTCTCTCCCCCCCCCCTCTTTCTCTCTTTCTCCCTCCCCCTTTCTCTTTCTCTCTCCCACTCTTTCTCTCTCATTCTCTTTCTCTCTCCCCCTCTTTCTCTCTCTCCCCACTCTCTCCCTCTCATTCTGATTCTCTTTCATTTTCTCTCTCTCTCTCTCTCTCTCATTCTCTGATTCTTTGATTCTCTTTCATTCTGTCTCTTTCTCTGTCTCTCATTCTCTCTCTCTCACTCTCTCTCTCTGATTCTCTCTCTCTTTCTCTCATTCTCTTTCATTCTGTCTTTCTCTTTCATTCTTTGTCTCTTTCTCTCTCTGTCTCATTCTGATTCTCTCTCTTTCTCTCTCATTCTCTCTCTCTCTCATCTCATGGGCCAGCCAGTGTCTTGGGGCTGAGAGGAAGTCAAGCATCTCCCTGAGAGACTGAGGGCCGGAAGAAGTGTGGGAGCGAAGCACTACTTGAACTTGTGCGGAATGAGCATTCGCCTTGGTATATTTGCACCAGCCGATGGCCAAGGCAGCCCTCATCTGTCTGCTGAAAGTGCAGCATCAGGATTCTGCCTTGCTATATTTGTGGCACAAGGCAGCCTTCGTTTCCTGCTGCTTGGGACTCAGAGCGGTAAATGGTGACTGGTCCGGGGAGCAGCTGGATTTTGCTCTCCATTGCGGATGCCAGATCAGCCCCCTGCAAGATCTCATCTTTCGAGGAGCGCTCCCTGAAGCAGGGCTGGAAACTTTGGTCGGGCTCTTCAGGAGACGAGATCTTGCAGGAGGCTGATCTGGTGTCCGCAATGGAGAGCAAAATCCAGCTGCTCCCGGACCAGTCACCATTTACCGCTCCGAGTCCCAAACATTAGGAGATGAGGGCTGCCGCTCTTACAGCGCTCTTATAGCGGAGAGAAAAAGCCGGATGCCGCTCTTACAGCGGAGAGAAAAAGCCGGATTTTGCTCTCCATTGCAGACACCAGATCGCCCCCCTGCAAGCTCTCCTCTCTCAAGCAGTCCAACCAAAGTTTCCAGTCCCGCTTCAGGGAGCACTCCTCGAGAGACGAGAGTTTGCAGGGGGCCGATCTGGCATCCGGATTAGAGAGCAAAATCCAGTTGCTCTCCAGATCAGACACCATTTACCACTCTGAGTCCCAGGCAGCAGGAGAGGAGGGCTGCCTTACGCCACTGGCTGGCACAAATATACCAAGGCGGAATGCTGTTGCCATACAAATGAAAGTAGTGCTTCACTCCCACAGCTTTCAGCCATCGCAAACGCCGCTTCTTCCCGCTTCTGCCGCCCCCTCCCCCACCGCCACAACAGCACCATTCATTCCGGATGGCGAGGGCTGCGCTCGTTTTTCTGTATTGCACCACCTGCAAAACCCCTTTGAAAGGGTTGTTTGACCCCCAACCACTGAGCTAAGGTAAGCAAGCTGGAGGGGAAAAAGTTTTTCCCTTCTCCATGGCTCTGGCGATCCCAGCTGAGTTGCCTGATTAGCAGATCGTCAGAGCTTGGATCGCCAGAGCCATTTAAGGCTCGTCAGAGCCTTTCGGGCTGGTCTGCCTGGTTACAGGAGAACGACACCCGGCGTATAAGACGACCCCCGACTTTTAAGAAGATTTTCATGTGTTAAAAAGTCATCTTATACGCCGGAAAATACGGTATCTTTGGGACAACCATGACCTGGATGACTAAGAATTTCCATAGATCCTTTTATCTTTTTTCTCTTTCAAGCCATCGTCTTTTCTTCTAACACCTATGCTTCTATATTCTTAGTTTTGTATGTTTTCCTTATAACGAAATGGTCATTTAACTCTTTATTTGCATTCTATTCATACACATAATCTCACCAATGATCACCCTCTGTAAACTCCAAGAGCATACTTTCTCTTAACACTAAACCATACCTTACAAACTACAGTGGCTGAATCCACAGAAACAAAATAAGCCAGAAGCAAAAAATTATTTTATTTATTTAAAGCATTAATGACAGGTTCCCTTCTTTCAACCAACTCTTAGGCAGTTCCCAATCAAAAATTAAAAGACACGTAAAATCATTTCAGAAACTGTAAAACTCAACCAATCAAAACATTAAAAACAACAACAAATTATATAACCTGACGTCAGGTTTCTATGCCAAAGGAAATGCAGCAAAGAAATAATGCTCTCCATCTCTCTTATTCTTTGATGTTTATAACCAACATCAAAGAAAGCATAAATTTCTTCTTCCATCGATACATTCTTCATTTAATATCTATATGAAACCGCTGGGTGAGATCATCCGTGGTTTTGGGGTGAGGTATCATCAATATGCTGATGATACCCAGCTTTACATCTCCACCCCTGACCACCCTAGGGATGCCCTTTCCGTGATGTCCCACTGCCTGGAAGCGGTGCGGGTTTGGATGGGGAGGAACAGGCTTAGACTCAACCCTTCCAAGACTAAGTGGCTATGGATGCCGGCATCCCGGGATCTGGAGGTTCCATCCTTAATGATCGGAGGTGAAATCCTTGCTCCCTCCGACAGGGTCCGCAACTTGGGTGTCCTCCTGGATTCTCGGCTGTCTTTAGATGACCATCTGACGGCCGTAACCAGGGGGGCCTTCGCACAGGTCCGTCTTGTGCGCCAGTTGCGCCCGTTCCTAGACCGGGATGCCCTCGCCATGGTCACTCACTCCCTTGTTACCTCTAGGTTGGACTACTGTAACACCCTCTACATGGGGCTGCCCTTGGGATGTGTCCAGAGGCTTCAGCTAGTCCAAAATGCAGCCGCGCGGGTAGTTACGGGGGCGTCTAGATACTCCCGTGTAACACCTCTCCTGCGTGAGCTGCACTGGCTACCGGTGGCACTCCGGATACGTTTCAAGGTGCTGGTGCTCACCTATAAAGCCCTTCATGGCTTAGGCCCGGGGTACTTGCAGGACCATCTCCAGCCGTTCTCCCATCGTCCTGTGCGCTCTCACAGAGTCGGCCTCCTCAGGGTGCCGTCGGCCAAACAATGTCGGCTGACGACCCCCAGGGGGAGGGCGTTCTCTGTGGGAGCCCCGACCCTCTGGAATGGATTGCCCACTGAGCTCAGGACAGCCCCCGACCTTCTTTCCTTCCGTCGCGGGCTGAAGACGTGGCTCTTCCGCCAATTAAACTGATCCGTTTGGGGGTACACTGGTATAATTTTAAATCGTTTTTAATTGGGTTACTGATTTTAATTTGGTATTGTATTGTGATTTGTATTGAAGTTGTCATTTTGTAAGCCGCCTTGAGTCCCTAGGGAGAAAGGCGGCAGATAAATCGCAATAAATAAATAAATAAATAAATTACCAATTCTCACACCATAAGAAAAAAGTCACTATATGAAACAGTAATCTAAGATTCATTTTGGTAGCTGAAATGATCTTGACAGAGAAGCTACCATTTTTCTTTCTGGTCAAAATCAACGTATTAAAACCAGATCTTGAGATTTTTACTAAATAAAAATAACTTTTAATCTTATTAAATTTACTCCCTAAAATAAAAACACTCCTATTAACTAGAAAAGCCAATTGGTGAGGGATAATGACAAATTATCCCTTATTAGCCATGGTTTGTTAAGTATGTCTGATGAACTCATGTTAAATTTAGAGTTTAAGCTTGATATGTCTATATAGGAACAAATAGTTCTATTTACTACTGAGAATACTCTATTTTTCAATCTAAAACTCAGGTTAAAAACGAGAGCTTACATATTTAGCCATAACATGAAAAATGTTCTTTTGCAACTATAGATTAATTCATATGCCTCATCATTCTCTGGTTTATATATAGAAAAATGGTTGTACACTTCATGATAATTTAACCATGGTTCATTAAACAAGTCATAGTAGCTGGTTTGTACAACATATTGAGACAGAGCCCAACAAATCACATTATAATTTAGCATTATGTGTCAATGGAGCGCAAAAAATAGTTACAATCATGGACTACAGGATCCAGCTTGCCTTTTCATTACTTTGTGAACAGGTTGAATGAGAAGCAGTTTGACTAAACAGCAGCAGCTAAAGAATTGTGTGCTAGAAAACATGTGCCATAAATAGCAGGTGTCTAAAAGGATTCTCAGGCTAGCAAAAACCAATCACATCACACAGGTGACTATCAGCAAGCTGTCAACCAGCATTCGAATTGCCTAAACATGGAAACTGCTGACAGTAGAAGAGAAATACAAAATGAAAATACTCCAAGGTTTCATTGAAAGGTACTATAAGGAATCCTAATCCTAACCTTCATGAATAATTTACGCCTTCACAGCTTGTAAAGAACCGTTTCAGTGGTGCATATGGATATCTATAGTCTTTGTTGGAGGAATTCTTTTGGACACAATTTAGATCAGAAAAAAAATCTTATCTACTACAGAAGCAATGGCAAACTGAAGACGGCTCCACAAGAGCAGAACCGATGATCATGGTGGAAAAAGGATCTGGTGAATGAATCAGTTTCCCTGAACTCCTCCTCAGATTAAGAGAGCAACCTGTGATTGTCCAGAATGCTCTATGCTGATGCTCCCCATGACAAGACTGTACCGGTAAAACAGTGGTCTCCAGCAAGTTTTAACTCTGGGAGTGACGAAAATCAGCTTTGCCCAAACCATGGTTCAAAGCCTTTAAAAAGACACCTATTTCGTCCTTTTAATCAGTTTTGCTAGAAATGGCTTGTAAATTGCTTTTTGGATACTAAGAACCTTCAGAAGGACACAGTTTATTACACTGGATAATTTTTCCTTCAATCCTCAGTGAAAAAAGTTTTATTTAAGTTGAAGAATTTAAAGAAAAATATTTTATTTGGAAATAAGCAGCAAAAGGGTGATTAGAACGTTGATTTTAGAAAGTTTTAAATGGACTAAGGGGTCAGATTGACTGGAATAAGATTCTGAAATAATTGTAAGAATACGTCCTGTGATTTTAAAAAAAAAAAATCCATTAAAATATATAGATATTTTTAATTTAAGTGTAAGAAATCTTTCCCTGGGAAAATATTTTTTCTCTGCTGTGAATTAGAGAAAAACATGAGAAGAGGAAACCTTAAAGGCTGGTCACAAAGGTGACCATAAAGAATTAAAGATTAGAATTAAAGGAGAAGATCCACTAATTCGGAATGGAGGAAAGTATTTTAATTCTGGAAGAATATTTAGCAATAATGTACTCAGAACATTATGTTAAGATTGTTATTATAAAAATGAGATTAAAAGAGGAGATAGAAGACAATCCAACTGTGAATCAGGCTGTTCTGGATATGATTCAAAGTTGACAGGATGCAGAAATGATATTGCCAAAAATGAAGGAGTTCCTGAGAAAAGATAAAAAGAGAATGAAAAGAAATAATCTTTTGGGACACTACTTAGAAGAAATGAAAATCAAGACTTTTAAAAGTAAGAAGTGTTATAAAGTTGGCTTATTTGATCAAGGTTAAAATGTATATTTTTTGTAGTAGCATTTAGTGGATTTTTCTTGTCTAGAGCTGAAAGAGGCCTTAAAGATTTTTTTATAGATAAAATATTGGAAGACATTTTTTTGTTGCTGTATTTTTAGAGGAATTGAGAAGCTACGGTATTAAAAGCAAAGTAAACTTGTGAGGGGTTTCTGAGAGGAGAAGACAAAAAGTTAATTATTTGAAGAGATTAATCATAAATTTTTTAATTGTTTCTGGTAGTCTTAATGGGTTTTTTAAAAGTAAATAAAATTTTAAAGATTTGCTTATAGATATAAGATAAGAAATGGGAAGATTTTTTGTTACATTTTAAAAGAAAATGGCAAATTGTTGTAAAATGGATATGAAACTGATTTACTTGTTTAAGTTCTAAAAACTCTTAATGAACCGTTACTGATTAAAATTGAATGATGGGACTTTATTATTTCCTAATAGATAAAAGATAAAATATGGGATGAAGAAAATTTGGTTGAAAGGTTAGAGAAAATAAAAAGTTACTGAAATTGTATTTGTCTTGATGAAGAAGAACTCCTTCCTTTTTGCTTTTCAAATATATTTTTCTTCCTTTCTTCTTTTTATCTCTACACTTTTTTCTTTTTTTTCTTAGTTTGTATTAGTTTTTTATCTTTGTATCTTAAACTTCAATAAAAATATATAGTAAAAATTCTTAGGAATGTTCACTGCTACTCCTCTGAGCAGCATAATTACATTTGAAATTTCCTGCATCTTTTATGGAACTCCTACATCCTTTAGTTTCTTCTATAGGTTTCCCAGTGCTCAAAATGATGTATTGTCGGAGAATTGTGCAGCCATTTTTTTAATATATATCAGGCAAACAGAAGCATCATCAGGTAAATCACAGAGCAGCTGGGGCAATAAATCACTGCCCCAGCTACTAAATTTAAATATCTTAATATATACTTCTAAATCTATATACCTGTGGGTTTGATTTTAAATAGTGCTGAAACTATCAGCCTTCCCAGTTAGAGTAGACTGGAAACAAGATGAGTTAATTCTATTTTATTGGAAAGGTACATTAACAGAATCTTGCAAGTCTGAAAGTTCAAATCCCCATCAGTCTCTTTTTACAGTCTGATAATAGAGGAAGGATGTCCCAAAAGACTGAAGAAGCTTCTTGGATGAGAAAGCAAAATGTCTTCAAAGAAAAATCAGAAAGTCCAGTTGCCTCTTGAACCTTTGGGACAACCATGATGTGGATGATTGAGAATCTCCATGGACATTTAGGAAGGAAGCTTTCCGAGGTTCTTTCCCTGCATATGTCATGCAGCTGCAGTATCTGCCACGCCCTCTCTTATCTGAGCATTCCCTAAATAGCATCTTTTGCCTCAGACTCCCAAGGTCTTTCCTACATAACATTATAAAAACATAGGAAATTAATTCTGAAGGTCATTAGCCTTTTCCTGTATTATTAACTTTGAACAAGAAGTTTGCTTTTTCTCCCACAAATATTGAAATATTTTTTTGCTTTGCACTTTTGATTTCCTAATAAAATTTTGAAACTATTCTATCTTACCTATCACTTTAAAACCTGTACATCCACCCACACAGAGGCCTTCAATATCAGTTATTTGGAACTTAACTTCCATTGAATACAGTGGTGGCTACTTCTCAATAAAATGCTTAGGGCTACATTGCATTGCACTAATTCTGTTCATGTTGCTGGCTAAGAGATATTTTGAGCTTCAATTAAAAAATGAGATGTCTCTAAATGACAGTTAAAAAGTTGCAATGGACCAATTATCAAGTTTGGGAATATAAACTACAACTTTGAAGAATTTGGCTAAAGATATAAGCAATATCTACCTGATCCATCAGAGTGGGGAGGCAGGGAATGTTGCGGGTCCCATCCTCTAGAAAGATACACCTGGTACAACCCAGAAGAAGGGCCTTTTCCATGGTGGCTCCCTCTCTCTGGAACATCATTCCCCCAGAGATGAGAATGGCCCCCGCTCTAACACTCTTCCTGAAGGCACTGAAGACCTGGTTCTACCAGCGGGCCTGGTAGATTATATTATATTATTATATTAATTCATTCTTTTTTATTAGTTTTATTGTTTTAAATGAGATTTTATATTCTGTAAGCAGCCTTCAGTCGCCATGTATGAATAGGCGGCAATATAAATTCAATTAATTAATAAATAATAAAAATAAATAACCGGAATTCTAAAAATCTTGGCTTTATCTTCTCAGTTACTTAGATGTGGCACTTCAGTTTCAAACATAGTCTGCTCTCCCACTTTCAATGTAAGCCCATTACTCATATATTTCAATATAGTAATATCAAGTGATACTTAAAAAGTTTTGTCCCAAACTTTTAATGCAAATTAGCACATTTAGTCAATGTTAAGAATTACACTCCAGTGATTTCATCTGTACATACTTCAAGCAAATGCTACAACAGGATTATTAGCATATCTAGAACACATACTGCAGTGTTACTGATACTACCTCTTGCCAGATGAAAAGAAAAGGGGAAAGATCTCTGGGAATATTTATTTTTCACTAATCCTTTTACCTAAAATGCCATAGACTGCTATCCTCTGGTTTGATAACTGACCCAATTTCTAGGTAGCAAATTTTATCAGTGACAAAGAACAAATCTACAGAGGCTGTATTTTGATTTACAGATGAGTTCTGCATTTATATTTCCTTTCTTCCTTCCTTTCAAAAATAGATACACAGGCGTGTGTTTTCCATACAAATTACTCCAAGTAATATATGCTAAATTCTGCAGAGCCCATTTGGCCAAAGACTAATAACCCCCCTTGGGAGCTGACACCAACTTTCAGCAATAGCCCACTGCTGCAGATTAGCACTGGAACATATGCTGCAGAGGCATCCAGTCTGCCTTTCTCGCATTAAGATCGTATTTTCACTATCTCACATAAATCCTTTGTCTTTTTCATTCTGTTTTTATAGTGAATAAATAAATAAATATTCTGGCAACTCAAATAAAAAATGCAATTGACTTTTGTAACCATTATCAAATTTTGCATCTCACACCACAAGCTCATTTTGTCGAATTCAAGATCATTTTGCATTATTCATGGGTTAGCTTCCCTACTAGCAAGTGTGCAACGTTTTGTGCTGAGCAACTTACTTTCTTTTTAAATGAAATGACCTTCCTTCCTTCATCTGATTTTTTTAAAAAGCTACATTCAGTTTTGGAGTCCGCATAGGCTAATTGACAAAAAAATAATATATTCAATGGAATATTAACTTAAATAGCCTAAAGCAGAAAATCATATCCACATGGGCATCATTAAAGTTACCTCAAGGAAGATGTAATCCCATCAAAATGGTAGGCTGCAGTTCAAATATTAACTAGCTGTTATGTTGCAATAATTATTCTGTCTTTACATAGGTTATTGCATGCATTCTTTTTGCATCTCTGTAGAATACTTAAGATATTCAAGGAACTCCTTTTGTTTAAAAAAAGATAAATCATAATATTTTTCCACTAAAGAATGCCCCCCCCATCCATACAAGTTCAAAAAATTTTCAACATCTAGTCTTTCTTCTAACTTTCAGCAATGATGGCTTTTTCAGGAAAACTGGGAACAGACAGCTGTTTCTATGTAATTTCAGCAGTATCATATTGTGTGTTGTATAGCATGCAGTTGCTGAAGACACAATCTAAAGATGAGAAAGTGGTTCAATACTTACTGAAAGCAGCTACCGCCAGAGCCAGCGTAACAACAATGGAGGCCCACGAAACCCACACTGCTTTCTTTCTATAGTTTTGAGCTTCATGAGGTTTTAATCTTGTACTGCTTTCTAGCAAACCTGATGAGAAGAAATAAACATATATGTCTGTTACTTTAGTCTGTTCCTTGCCACAAATTATAACTGGATTTGTATGGAATCTACCAAATACGCCCTATGTTTATTTGTATCTTACAGTAGAGGCCAATCAATCATTTTATTACAAATAAGATGTGTTGATTCAGTTCTGAACCTAGATTTCTATAAGGCTAAAGGAGCCTAATTACCGCCTGGAGCATATTGTAATTGTACAGGAGGTTGTGTATATGTGAAGCTTTCACACTATCCTTATGGCTCTGTATTTACACTGCAATTCTTAATTAGATATCAAAGCACAAAGGAACGCTTCCTTGGGATGGTCAGTCAATAGCACAAACCTGCTTTTGTGGTTGGTGTGTGTGTGTGTGTGAGAGAGAGAGAGGGGGGGAGGGAGGGAGGGAGAGAGCTGACATATCTACAGTAAATATAGGTGATAATAGAATTTATTTCCATTTTATTTTTTCAATTTTAAGTTTATTATATCAGCAATTTTAACCTGTCTATTTAACAACATTTGAAAAATTGTTCTTGGCTCCCCCTTTCCTTTAAATATCATTTTGATTTTGGATAAAAACCAAATTCCTACTTTGGTACCATTATCTTACACGGAAGCACAAATAGTCTTATCAAATCAGGTCTATCAGAGGATTAAACAAAGCCCTCTGAATTAGTGAATTCTAGGATAAAAAGTACTATAGGGCTCTGTAGCCAAGGCCTTAAGCAAAGCTATTACAAGACAATAAAATAAAAATAAATAAAATCCTAATGTCTGTAATAGGTAGAAGACATACAACCTTTCTTCCCATATCAATCTATATTTTCTAATTTAATATGCTTACCATTGCTACCTAAGTAAAATCAATGCATTCTAATTGAAACTAAAATAACTAAATCTGTTAAATTAAGCCACATAAAATACTCAGTTCTTCCAGTTGAAAGTGATTTAGTAGTTATTTAGTTACAACTGTTAATTCTTTAAAGACCTATGGAATATACAGATATATGACAGACACATTTGCAATTATATACAAACATAATATTCCTACCAACTATACAGAAAAATATTTTCTTATCTGCATCATACTTCTGAGTCAAGTGCACAAAATTCTTCTAGAATAACTGTTCAAAAATAAATTAAATTACAAAAGGCAATACAAAAATTGATAAAATACATATTACTTAAAAGCCATAATTCCTGGATAAAATTATTCTCTTTTTAAATAATTCTAAATGCTTTTGTATCATAAAATTCTACTATAAATTGTGATGTGATGGGTTTTACATCCATCTTTATTTAAAAATAAATTTTATAATTTAAATCTAAATTATAAATCTATAATTTATAATCTATTCACAACTTAATGAAATGTATGATGTATAAAATATCACATTTTATATGTTCTGATTATTTCTTGCTCTGTTGGTGGCATAAATTTCTCCGCTTTCTAACTAACGGGATAGAGAAAAAATTTATAAATAATATTCTGAGACACTGACTTTAAACTTTCTAAATGGGCTACATCTAAAACCTCCATGTATTGGGGCCTAATGAAAAGCAGCTGAAAACTACAGATAGTACAATTAACATTTAAGGATAAAAAATATTTCTAACATTTCCCTGGGAATAATCAACCAGATTAGATGAGAAGAAATAAAGCAAATATAAAAATAAGCTTAAGGGATTCTTTGTCTCCAACACATATCTATGTCCCCAACACACAATTATTTTTCTTTTTTATCATTTTAGTTCCTCTGTCATATCTGACGAAAATCTCTGCAGGAGCATATTCTGCAAAAGGTAACAGTGGGAGGAGTATCCTTGTTTAAATAAAGACCATGCTATTCCTGGCCCCAAACTCTTGAAATTGTATCTTACATATAGTTGACACATTCCTCTGAGTTGCAAAGTAACAAGCAAGCTACTTCCAAATGTTAAGGACTTTTAATTTAAAAACTGACATCCCTCATTTCATTCACCCCCACTCAATTTTAGAGAATGGAACTACTGCCAGAACATTATCTGGGAAACAGATCTAAAAGAAGCCACTGAAAAGAAGAATTAGAAACAATAACTGAAAGGAAAGAGCAAGGAGTAAGTTCAAAGGAATGCCTAAATTCAAAGGGAACTTCCTTGCCATTGTGGGAGACCAGAGGGGGGGGGGGACTGGAAAAAAAATATGCAAAGCCAATGAATGGCACGTGCAGGGCAGGTGCCACCACCGGCAGGAGACAATAGACCGAGTGTCCCTTCTCTATAAGGAAGGGTGGAGATGGATACACAGCATCCTTTCTTTGCAATGAATGAGGCCGCCTGCTTGCAAGTCAGTGAATGCTTTTGGATTTGCATTTTGAAAGTTAGCCTTCAAGCATACCCATTTTTTTTAAAAAAAGTGGGTGGGCATGGGATGTTTTTATTTTTTTATCCTGGTAGATGCTTTTACTGCATGTTTTCAAATAAGGGGGGGGGGGGAGAGAATCAGCAGCAGATGCAGGAACCAACTCCACCATTCATTTGCCAGGTGCCTAGATGGGAAAACATTTTTTCCCCTCCTATTTAGTAAGGAGAAGTCAACGGAGGTCCCTCAAGATGGGTGTCAAAGGTGAATACGGCACCAAGTCTTAGGGTCTCGAAAAGCGATTTCTTGTCGCATAAACTTGTGTTAAGCCAGCGTCTCAGGAACGACGGCCAGGACAGGAGTGGGCAAAGGAAGGCTGGTGGGAAGAGGAAAGGAGAGTTTGGGCCAGAGGGAGGAAGGGAAGCTTTGGGTGGTGTGGGGGGAAGGCCATGGGGTTTTGGAAGTAAAGGACGGACGAGGACCCGAGCGACTCCCAGCAAGTAGAGGTCCCGGGCCAGGCGATCGTTAACCGAGGACGAGCCGCAGGAGGAAGGCAACGCTCGGGGGTGACCTAGCAAAATGTAGCTCTGCGCAAAGGAGCGCACGCCAGCCGTCGGCGGGAAGGAGTTGAAGAGAGGTGGTGGGCTTCGCTGAAGCGGCTTTGAAACGAAGCAGGCAGGGCAAGGTGCCGACTACAGAAACTCAACTGGGAGGGGGGGAAGGGAGGGGGCAGGGGCGCTCTTCTGTGGAGAAGCGTCAATCAATCCATCCATCCAGCGGGGCTCCCCCAGAAGTCGCCAGCAGGGCTGGCGAATGTGCCGCGCGCGAGGGCTTTGGAAAAAGCGGCAACTTAAGAAGAGCTCGAACGCCAGGAGCAAAAGCCAGCGGAGAAAGGCTGGGTAGGTGAGTGAGTGAGAGAGTGGGTAGGAGGGTGGGTGGGGCAACCGGCGCTGCAGGACTGGACCTGGCACTAGTCGGCGGTGACGGCGGCGGGCAGCGTCCCCGGACCGAAGGGCTCACCTCGGTCTTCCACCTCTTCGCTGAATTGGACGTCCTCCCCGACGCGCAGGTGCTCGCCTTGTTGCGACTCGAGGGCAGGATAAACCGGCGCGGGAGCAGTCCCGGCAGGTTGCAAAATGGTGGGTTCTGGGGTGCTGCCCAGCTCGTCCCCGACTGGAAATGCCTCCATGGCTGGCTGAGAAGGAAGATGGGAAGCGGAGCAGCGAAAGAAGGCGGCGGCTTCAGGAGGAGGAGGAGGAGGAGAAAAGGAGGTGGGGGGGGAGAGAAGAAAGACTTGAAACCGCGCGGACGGACGGACGGAGAAGCGGCGAACTAGCCCCTCGCCTCGCTTTTCCCCCCGGGCCGCCGCTCTGCCTCGCCAATCAACCGCAGGTGGGACCCGCCAGCAATCCGCCTGGCCGCTGAGCTCCTCCTCCCACTTCGCGAGGCGGCAGCGGCGCGCGCCAACTCTTCCCTCGACGGAGGGGCGCGGGAGATTTGGGAGGCGGGGCGGGGGGGGGGGAGAGGGAGAGAGAATGTCCTAACTCCTGAAGGGGCTCGCTCGGTGCAGAGCTCCTGCCTGGCGCACGCCGCTGCGCTCTCCCTCACGCCACCCCACCTGAAGCTGCTGCTGGCCCATGCGCCCCAAGCCCCTTAAAAGCTGGACGTTAAAGGGAACTGCTGGGACCGGCCACGTGCCGCAGCCCCTCCCCCTTTGAAAATGCGTGAGTTCAAGAGTTCTCCCCCTTAACGAGCAAGTGAAGGTTATCGTGTACCTGGGTTGAAATACTGCAGAAGAGACCCTAAGGGTCCCATGAAGGGTTGGGAGGACCATGGCAGAAGAAGATTTGTAGCTCAGGGTTGATATGAGGGGGGTCCTTCGTGGTCTCTGAGCTTGGTTGCTTTCATTACCCAAACTTTTGGGTAATGAAATGTCTACAGAAGAACCACCAAGCTCAGAGGTAATGAAATGTCTACAGAAGAACCACCAAGGACCCCCTCATTGGCACCAAGGTAATACTAGCAGTTGCCGGAGTTTCCCAACTCTGCTGTATCATCAATATATTAAATTTATATGCTGCCCCATTCCCACTAACTCTGGGCATCCTCCCAGTTAAGGACAGCCCAAAGGGATTTTTCTTCCAAAGCTCCAGGTGATTATGTTGGAAAAAGGAATAAACTTCCAGTGCAACTCTGCAAACGTTAAGGTCTCCAAATCCTTTAGTTTAACACATGTACTGTAACTCTCTGGTAGCTCCTAAAATGTATTATTCACACAACCTAAAGTGCAGAACCCATCTTAAACTTAGAATAACTTTATTGTCACTTTGTACACTAAATGGCATACATTAAATTGAAATTAAATTTCGTTACATACAGCTCTCAAAGAGTCACCACCATCTTTTCACAGCTAGAGATTTAACAGAAAGAGGGAAGGGTAAGCCTGGAACTGGTGGCTTCTTTATTTTGGTTAGCATAGTCAAAAGCAGATTAGACATAAGAGTAATAAGACCAGGACAATTCCTATACCCTTGTAGGAAGACATGTGCATGCTTCAACCAAAGCAGTGGTAATTGGAAAAATAAGAGTGATGTTCTCCAAATCATTCATTTAGAACCATGCTGCTTCATTGTGTTTATTTGAAATACTATAACCCATTTTGATAACTGGTCATTAAGCCATAGTTTACTGATTTGTAATTAACAATATGAATTAGCTAGATTCCTCCTCTTCCCCCCACCTACTATTCTGACCGTACCATCCTACCCTCATTTATTTGGGAATGAGCTTTACTGAAATCATTGGACTTTCATTTTGTCCGAGAATAAGTATGGGAGGTAATGCCTCCCTTGATTCAAGTTTGAAACTTCATCATCATTACTATTATTATTAAACCTGTATGTCATCCAACTCCCAACCATTCTGGTTAGCTCACAACAAGCAATGAAGAAATTACAATAAAATCAATAAAAGACAATAAGCACAAGAGGCCAGATGGAATGAAGCAAAGGGTCTCATTCTCCTGTGCTAAAGGCCTGGGTGAAGGGCCAGGACTTCATGGCTCTTGTAAACAACAGCAAAGTGTCCCAAAGGTGCTTTTTAAAGAGGCAACTGGACTTTCTGGTTTTTCTTTGAAGATGTTTCACTTCTCATCCAAGAAGCTTCTTCAGAGCTGGATGAGAAGTGAAACATCTTCAAAGAAAAACCAGAAAGTCCAATTGCCTCTTGAAAAAGCACTTTTGGGACAACCATAACCTGGATGACTGGGAATCTCATACACAACAGCAAAGTAGGGACCATCTGAATCTTGGGGAAAACCTCATTCCAGAGGGCTATGTGGGTATGTTAATGCCTTTTCCTTGGCAATAAATATTGATGTGGTTTGTCCTTCCTGCTTTCAGGATTCTTCCTGGCTTTACAATCTAAGCCACACCCAAGGGCAGCTGAGAGCTATACTCCCAGGAAGAGGTGTATATCTAATGAAATAGTTCTTCTTTTCTACTTGCAAAGATAGCCATGATCCTTTGGGAGAAAGTTCTGAAAATCTTAGAATAGTAGTAAAGCCCCAAGTTGGAAAAATGGAAGGAGATGCTTTTCATAAACTTACATGGACTGTGTTTGCACAACAGGCTTACCTATAGTTGGTTGAATCATGGTTTGTTATAATCCAATTGCTTGGATTTATAAGACACTGAACAATAAGCTAACATGAAATATTTTGTTATGTACGTAGTAGACACAATAAGCAGGCTATATTCACATGACACAATGAACCACAAAATAGTCAGTTGGGTTTTAGCTAGCACATTGTTCATTTAACCTAAGATAGTTTGAACCACAAGCCAACTATATAGTTGGCTTGTAGTTCAAAGTATCTTAGGTTAAATGAGTTTATTTAAATTAACCATGTTATGCATAGCCATTTTTCTCATAAGCAGTGTTATTTTCCTCATCCTATGCCTATTTTTACCTGACCTGCTTATGCATGGGTTTTTCATCCCCAGTTCCCTGGTTTCCTATGACATTTTGAACTATGACCGATTTATATGGGATGGATTCATGCAGCACATTAGATTCAAGTCCTTTTTGACTCCTTTGTAGTTACTACATCATTATGGGAAGCTGACTCTTTGGTTTGCTGAAATTTACTTCTAGGTAAAGAAGAACAGGATTGACACCTTCATCTCTTAGCAAGATTGAAAATCTGTCATCTGAAAATTTGTGTTTCTGAACAATTATTAGTCATTATTAACAAAAAAAATAAGGAGCTTAAAAATAAACTTTCTAGCTCAAACACATTTTGTGCTTTTAGAACAAGGATGTAGTTGCTTGCTAAAGTCAGCATTTCCATTAATGAGAGCAAATTAGGCTTTTGTAGAAGTAATTTAGGAGTGTTTGCACTGTAATCTTCTAAATCAGATAGTAGCAAGGACTCCATACTCTACTATGCCTATGTGAATTATTCCTACACAGTATGTACTATTTGGGGTACTCAGCTGACAGTTTCATTCATGACAATTCCCCATCTCATATGTATTTATATATTAATGCTATTTTTTTCAAATATTTATTGTTTTGCAATAAACAACATGATGGTAGTCAAAACTGAGATTTGAAATAAAGGGTGCTCTGCTTCCAAATTTTGCTATTAGCTCTAAACCAAATAAAGAGGTCAAAACCTAAGAGAACAATAGAAATCATGAAGTAATTCTATGTATCTCAAAGTTTTTGACTTACTCAAGGGTGTGAATACAGCCTCTGGAATTGGGAAATATGTAAATACAGTTATACTAATAAATGTATAAAGTGGTTCACACATCACATTAAATCATAATGTGGCTGTTTATTTGTGCTTTAGCATGTTGGGTGAAGCCAGCTATTCATTTTTAAACATATTTTGCTTGTTTGTGAAGTATGTATGTAAATTATGGTGCTTAACTACTTAAGGAGTCCATGAGTTAGCATAATTTGCAAACTTGGGTCCTAAAAGTTGTGCAATGTGACTTACTGATTTGTAATTTTAATTGTTTAATTGTATGAATTTCAGTTTATTTTATGTTACTATGTATCTTTACAGCTGTGAGAAACCTCTACGCACAATGATTGAAAGATACACTAATTGCCACAATAGAAGAATAGATGGTAAAGGCGGTAAGAGTTGGCAAGATGGCAAAATTGACTGCTTTAATTAAAAAGAAGAACTTACCTTGTTTTGTTTTTGCTTGGAAACTTCTTCTGGACTTTGAGCAGAAAACTGAAAAATATGAAACTTTGATTTTTGGTTTTGATGACTAGATTGACTTTGTCGCTATACAAATGGTTTGAATTGATAAGAAATGCAAAGCAAAAGATTGAGGCTGTAGCTTTTTTTTTCCTACTCACCTGGGGGAAAAAACCTGGAAGTCACTACTTTTTTCCCCCCTTGTTTGCACCTCTCTTGTCTTTTCTGTGTTTTGTTTCTATTTCTATTTCTATTTCATCTCACAACATACATCAATAAAAATTTGAAACACAACTTATTCTATAAACCATCCTTAAATAAATTCCAGCTTAGCACAGTGCATAAACTGTCTGAGTCTGTCAACATCTTGTTTATCATGAGTGCAAATAATAGTTTCAATACACTGGTGAAATGCAGCTGAAACAGCAGATCATTCAATCCTTCTCCCCCACCTTCTGTGACCCATATCACTTTTGGGGGATAGAAACTTTATTTTAGGCAGACAGGAAAAAGAAGGGTATCTTGTTCTGAAGATTATATTTTGCTATAGAGAATAATGCGCCTAGAGAATAAATGCAAGTAATTAGACTGAAATTAAGGGAATTTCTTGGTGTCAGTCCCTCTGACATTAGGCAGTTCTTAGCAACATCTAATCATTTCATATGGTGATGCTCAAGGGAAAGGAATAAAGGAGGTGCAAATTTATACTTGAAAAGCAAATGCCGGTGGGATGCAGTCCACAAGTGCAGCATGGTAATTATACTACATCAGAGGTGGGGAATCTATGGCCCCTTTATGACTTGTGGACTTCAATTCCCAGCATGGCTGACTCAGGAATTCTGGGAGTTGATGTCCACAAATCATAAAAGGCATAGTTCCTCACCCATGCACTTAATAGTCTTCTGTTCTCTACCCCATATATTGTGACTTGAACTTTTTACGGTGGTATTTCTACCACATGCCAGTCAATGCTTAATGAAGCATGGTCTACAGAATTGACTGGATTTGCATTATGTATCGAACCATAAATTAATGACAGTGGTCAGAATTGTGATTCACCAAGTCACAACTCAATCAAGCCCACTTTAATTTACAATATTGTACAAACTCATCCAGTTGCCTGTTGGAGTTCCAAGTCATCAGGACTGAGATTAAAATGCTACACCTCTTCCGTATTTTGCATGGGATTGACAAGATCATTGTAAATGAGTTGTTATGAATCTTGGCTATAGCATTAAAACAAGTTTATAATCATTCAATGGAGGAAGTTATATTCCTCCATACAAAAATACAATAGAATAATTTTGTATTTACCAAACACAACCCAGCAAAGAACATGACTATTTTTCAAAAATAATTGTATCAGTTAAAGGAATATTGTTACATTTAAATTTCAACAAAATAGCCAATGTATTGAAATACTATAATAGTTCTAGTTGGTTGGTTCACATACGCAATAGGAGAAATAAATACCGTAAAATTTGGTTATGTCTTACCAGTTGATTAACTAATAGCAAAAGGATACCGAAGACTCCGAATTCTACTTTTCTGAATTGAAGAATTGAGCCTCTTAAGACACTGCCAGTGTTCACCACATTTTTATCATTAAAAAAAAAATCAGTAATACAATTTCGCACCAAGTTATGGCAAAAAACTCACTGTAATGTGTGCTTAAACTGTAATGTGTGCTTAAAAACATCTGATGGGAGTAAAAACAACAACTAAAAGCCACTGTTTCCCCAGAAGTGTTCTAAAAATACAATGTGTGACATGTTATCATCAGTTGTTATTCAAATTAATATGGTACAGACTAAAGACCAAGTGTTACATTACAGATGCTTGAAAACATTTTATTCGTCTACTGGCTTTATCCAGTTTCTAAAGAACAAAGATCTTTGGTATATTTTGACATGAAAATAGCTAAGCAAGTTTGCTGTTAGGAATTTAAAGAAGCATACACAGAAACTAATTTCGAGTTAATTGTATATTATGGGAACTTTGGCTAGTCTGTCCTATCCTCCTCCTGTCTCTTAAGAGTATTCTCACAGACCATTAGAGCAGGAAATCAAATATTCAAGATATTTCCATTTCTCCAAGCTTTCTTTAAAACAAATTACAGGTAGTCCTTTCTTTAAAACAAATTATAGGCAGCCATTCATTTAGTGACCATTTGAAGCTAAAACAGCACTGGAAAAAAGTGACCGATGACTATTTTTCACACTTACAACTGTTGCGGCATCCCCATGGTCGTATGATCAGAATTCAGACACTTGGCAATTGGCTCATATTTATGATGGTCTTGGGGTCATGTGATCATTTTTTGCCACTTTCTGACAAGCAAACTCAATGGGTAAGCTAGATTCATTGTTAGTAACAATGGTGTTACTAATTTAGCAAGTGCAATGCTTCACTTAACTGTGGCAAGAATGGTTGTGAAATGGGGCAAAACTCCCCTAACAACTCACTTAGCAATGAAAATTTTGCACTCAATTGTGGTCATAAATCAAGGACTACCTGTATTGCCTTCTATCATCCAAAAGGACTGGGCAAGCATACTTGTTGGTTTACTTCATCTATCACCCAGCCATGGCTTATTTAACAATGGCCTATTAACTAAAGCAGGTTATTTGTTTGTTTGTTTAGTGGAATTTGTCAAACAAAAATGAGAACAAGAATAAGAGAATAAAAATACAAAGTCAGTCTTTCATATTAGTTTAAGAGAAAGCAGTACACATTTAGATGCTGAATTATAGTTTTAATCTGTATTTAGACTTAGTTTAACAGAAGTTAAAACATTATGTGTTTTGATTAATTTTGGCTAATGTAATGTATGAATTCAGCCAATAATTTGAACTATATATTCAATAAACTCAATGCAAGCCATTACTTAATATAGTGTATAAAACAATTGCATACTTATACAGTGATTACATTCAAGCAGTTTCCTTAAGTTAAATCAATCATTTCTTCTGTTTTTTGCACAGAATCAAGTAATTTCTCTACCAAATGTTTGATCATCCAATAGCACAAAGGTATCAAATCACAAATATATCAGGATCCACTTTTTTTTCCTTTTTGGATAATTAAACTGATGAATGACTTCTGTTAGGAGGATCATTTTAGAATATAACTATATATTAAGGTGTGTCAATTTTTCAACTTTCAATTTCAAACATTAGGGGTGCTCAAAAGTTGTGACATGCCTTGTAAAGATGTTTTGGTTACTTTAATATAATTTAGATGTACTTGGTAAGTAACTACATAAATATCATAACTTTTTAACATTTTGTTTATTTCATATATTCACAAGAAGAATCCCCTAAATTTGATTTAAATCTCAATATTAACCTGCTGCCCAATTGGGTCCCAATCTCAGCTGCTGAAATAAGGAATCCTACAAATCAACTACAGCTTGGTAAAGCTCCAAGCAATTATTTTTATTAATGCTGAAATGTTACATAATAATTCAAAATGGTTGACCCCACTTCTTCCTTCCATGCTATTTCTTGCCATGTACATGTATACATCCGAATTAGACTGTGTTGTTTCTCTGTGTCATATAATACAGGTGGGTATATGCATAATTTTGTATTCATTTATTTATTCTGTCATGATTATGTAGTATATATTGGAGGTGATGCTGATTAGTGTACATTCAAAGTGACAATAAAGTTATTCTGTTCTGTTTTATTTTGTTTATTTATATTGGTCACACTGCATAAATCGCAGAGGATTGGGGCCTAGTCCTCATAGTGCCTACTTATTAAAAGGGCACCTGCCTGCTAATTATAAGCCAGTTAGCCTTTTAAGTACAGCAAGGCAAGCTCTATGCCAAACACTTATACCACAAATTAGTTGACGGGATCTTACTTAAAGCAGCCCCCAACCCCTGGTCCATGGACCAGCACCAGTCCATGGCATGCCAGAAACCGGTCCATGCAAACAAGCGAAACCCCATCTGTGACTGTAGAAAATACACAAAACCATGCTCCCTCCAGTCTGTGGAAAAACCTTTCTCCACGGAACCGGTCCCTGGTTCCCAAAAGGTTGGGGGCCACATATACTGGTGGATGAACAAGTGGGCTTTAGGAGAGGGCATTCTACCTGTAGATATGCCCTTATACTTTAACCACATAAAATGAAAAGAAATGTGAGAGTTATGGATGCAAACATTGGAATTCATGTCCTGTAATTGGTGATTGCTCTGCTGCTACCTTCTGGAGCCCCCAATTCAAAGCCCCCATGTGCAAACGCTTGCTAAATTTGGATGTGAATGGGATAGGTGCATTTGATAATATTGATCCGAATATATTATGAGGCTGATTCAAATTTCAGAATGTTTAGGTGCAAAATGTCTTATGGTTCCTTTCATTCTTTCAAAAATCCCAAGGTTTAATTTTTTCTTCTTATAAATTGGACACATGTTTCTGCTTCAGAACGACACTCTTTCATAGGGGATAGAAGCTAAAAATCCTAAGGGAACAGGGACAATTTTTTTAAAAAATATAAAAAGTATGCTATTTCTGACATGTGCTACATGACGGTAATACTAATCAAATACTGGTAGTCCTTGACCAGTCACTTAGCATTCATTCAAAGTTTTGAGGGACCCCCTAAAAGCCACTTACAACCTGGTTTTGAAGTTCCAATAGCAACAGCACTTAGACTTATATACCGCTTCACAGCACTTTTACAGCCCCATCTAAGCAGTTTACAGAGTCAACATATTGCCCCCAACAATCTGGGTCCTCATTTTACCGACCTCAGAAGGATGGAAGGCTGAGTCAACCTTTGTTGACCCTCCCCAAGGTCAGGTGATTGCATTTTGAGCATTCAGCAACCAGCCTGCTCTTTGTGGCACCTGCAGTCACATGACTGCAATTGATGACTTTTGCCTGAAAAAATAATAATAATAATAATAATAATAATAATAATAATAATAATAATAATAATAATTGACTGGACCCAGATGGAGTTAGACAATTTGGACAGAAAAACAAGGAAGCTTATGACAATGAATCATGCCTTGCACCCTAAAAGTGATGTTGACCGATTATATTTACCAAGAGCAGAGGGTGGTCGAGGACTCCTACAAGTAAAGCAGACTGTGGAAGAAGAAAAATGCAGCTTGAATGGTTACATCCAGAAAAGTGAAGAACCAATGATTAAGGAAGTAAATAAAGGAGGCCTTTTAAAGACAACTAAAACAAAAGCAGAATATAAGAAAGAAGTAATTGAGCAGCGAGCTGAAAATTGGAAACACAAAGCTCTGCATGGCCAATACTTGAAAAGTATTGAAGGCAAAGCTGACCAGAAACTAACTTGGAACTGGTTAAGATCAGGAGTACTGAAAAAAGAAACAGAAAGCTTTATTTTGGCAGCTCAAGAACAAGCCCTAGCCACAAACTGTATGAAGGCAAAAATTCAACATGTTACCACCAACAGCAAATGCCGCCTCTGCAATGAAAAAGAAGAGACAGTTGACCACCTGATCAGTGGGTGCAGCAAAATTTCACAAACTGACTACCTACAACGCCATGACCGTGTTGCTAAAATCATTCACTGGAAATTGTGCCAGAAGTTTGGATTTGAGTACAGCAAAAACCACTGGGAACATCAGGTTGAGAAAGTTTTAGAGAATGAGAAACTCAAGATCTTGTGGGACTTTAGGATTCAGACTGACAGGCACTTGGTCCACAACACACCTGACATAACAATAGTTGAAAAGAAAAAAGTATGGTTCATTGACATTGCAATACCTGGTGATGCACGAATTGAAGATAAGCAGCAAGAAAAAATCACAAAGTACCGGGACTTACAAATTGAAGTTGAGCGACTGTGGAAAAAGAAATCGTGTGTTGTCCCGATTGTAATTGGAGCCCTCGGAGCAATACCCAAAGGGCTACCCCGCTATTTAGAAATTCTAAATTTGCCGGACTTGAACATTTTGACTCTACAAAAAACCACCTTACTCGGAACAGCTTACATCCTCCGACGATACCTTAACAGTTCCTAGGTCCTTGGTTAGGACTCGAGCTGCTGAGCTATTAACCAGCCTCAAAGGCTGTGAATCTCACTAAAGATTAACCAATAAATAATAATAATAATAATAATAATAATAATAATAATAATAATAATAATAATAATAATTTTATTTCTATACCACCCTTTTCCCGAAGGATTCGGGAAATAGGCGGTGTACAGCCTATTAAAACCCAAAAATTTAAAACACCCAATTTAAAATCATTCACATTGATAGCCCGGCCTGGCGGAACAGCAGGGTCTTGAGGGCACAGCGAAATAAATAATTATTTATTTCTGGTTTCTAACCAAAACCAGGCCATAGTGAACAGTGGATTCACTTGATGACGTAGTGTTTGCTTTATGACTTTAGCATTTTATTAACAACCATTGCAAAAAAGATTGTAAAATCAGGTCTGGTCATTTGATTGCTTTAAGACCGTCATGATTTACAACCATAATTGCAGGGCTCAGTTATGGTCATAAGTCTATTACTACTTGTAATAGCTTTCTTATTTCAGAATGAAATATTCTATCTATCAATAAGTTAAAATATCAGCTTCTTAATAATGATGGTGCTCTTTGAGTCAGTGGCTTTCTTGCAGATATTTCATTACCAAACATATTTTACATGATGATACAACAGTAGTGGGCCTTATTCAGGATGACAATGAGGGTGCTTATCGCAAGGAGGTTGAACTGATGTAATAAAGCAGGCTTGTTTTAAACAGGAAAAACTAAAGAGATCACTGTCGATTTCAGAAAAGGCAGGCACAGCCACACGCCTCTGTGTATTAATTAGTGGTGGAATTCAATTTTTTTTTACTATCAGTTCTGTGGGCGTGGCTTGGTGGGCATGGCTTGGTAGGCATGGCGAGGGGAAGGATACTGCAAAATCTCCATTCCCGCCTCATTCCAGGGGAAGGATACTGCAAAATCCCCATTCCCTCCCCACTCCTGGGGGAAGATATTGCAAAATCTCCATTCCCACCCCACTTTGGGACCAACCAGAAGTCGTGTTTGCCAGTTCTCCAAACTACTCAAAATTTCCGCTACTGGTTCTCCAGAACCTGTCAGAACCTGCTGAATAGTATTAATGCTTCACCTGTGGAGATGGTTAGCAGCATCAAGTTTCTGGGTGTGCAGCTAATGAGTAGGCTGTCTTGGTCGCTCAACAGTGAGACACTTGTGAAGCAGGCACAGCAGTGCCTGCATTTTCTGCGTCACATGAGAAAAGCACATCTTCACCTGTCCTTACCATTTTCTATACAGGGAGGATTGAAAGCATCGTGTCATGTTGCATTACTGTCTGGTTTGGCAGCATTACTGCTTCAGATTGGAAGGCGGTGCAAAGAATGGTGAGGATGGCAGAAAAGATTATAGGTAGTTCATTTCCTTCTATCCGGGACATAGCATATAAGCATTGCTTGAACAGGGTCCGTAGGATTGTCTGGGATGCTACACATCCTCTTAATGACCTGTTTTCCTTGTTACCTTCTGGGAGGAGGCTTCGTGGGTATTCGAAGCAGAACATCCAGATTCAGTCACAGTTTTGTTCCAATGTGTTTATATGTGTGATGTATGTGAAAGGGGAGATATATCCTTTCTTTTGAGAGCAGGCAACAGAATTTGCCAATGTGCTCAAAGTAGAAAATGACAATAAAGATTATCTTCTCTCTCTCTCTCTCTCTCTCTCTCTCTCTCTCTCTCTCTCTCTCTCTCTCTCTCTCTCTCTCTCTCTCTCTCTCTCTCTCTCTCTCTCGGGTTATATATGACTCAAACATGATTGGTTTGGATTGGCACAGCATATTTGTAAGTCCTGCTCTAAATGTAGCATATTGAAGAAAACAATGGTATGGCATTTCCCATCTTGTTGGCAAGATGTATCCATAAAGTCACTAGCAGTTGAGTTCAACTTGAAGGAAACTTTACTTTGTAAAATTGAATACAGTATTTCATCAGTGGCTGGATTCACTGATTTAGTGAATCAGTTTAGTTTATATCAAAAGATACAATTTACAAACCATAGTAACCAAGTTTATGCAGCATATTGTGGTAAAATTTAACTGCATCATGAATTAGCACAAGATAGGAAGCCGATGTTGTCTGATTTTTTTTCTCTTTAGATACATTTTTAATGGTGCGCTAGGATCTCCTTGATTTAATGTCATTGGCTTTTAAAACAAAATTAGTATATCATCAGTCTTTGAATATGCAGCTTCCTTTCTAACTCATTACTCTCGATTCTGTATTTCTTGTTTTGTCAAGCTGCCTGTTCTTTCCTCTCTTCCTCTTGGCATCACACTTCTTCAGAGCTGAAAAGAATAACAGCAGAAGTGCCACAAACACGGATTGTGTGATTTGGGCAGGCAACACTCACCCGCAAAACCTAATTTGCAAGAGATTAGCTGAGACCTAATTTGCATTTAATTTAATGTGAAAACATCATGTGATATGTACCTGTGAGAGCATTTTTTAAATTAACAAGCTTTTTTTAAAAAAAATTAAACAAGCTGACACAGGACAATATCCCAAGGGTGAGCTAAAATCAGGAATTAGGCAACTATTGGTAAATACGCTATAGATATTATTTATTTTAAATTAAGCAAATACATTTATGTCTTGGATTTCAATTTTTTTCTGTTTTTATTACTGATGCCCCAGATATATTTTAAATGAATGTGAAATTAATCCAGGGAGAAATCTGCAGCATCTGAATAATGCACTACTTGCCCTAAATTATTACATTTAACGAAGGCAGTGTATTTTTAAAAGTATCAGATTCTATCATTTATATAGCAATTCTGTCTCCCATTTCAAAGCACTCAGACTTTACGGCTCAGAGACCACCAGTGCTCTCAGAGTTATTCCCACTTAGCAGGTGGAAATCAAGACAGAGATATGCTTGCATCACTCCACAAAAAAACCCCAAACCATTTTTCATTGCTCGTGTTCCTATCACAGTGATAAAAAAATATTCAGACTACCCCCTAGATAGGAACATGACAGAATTCGAAAAAGGGTTAGAAGGCTGTTGGATTCAAAATCTGGCACCTCCTTTTCTTGGTCTAAGCCCCCCTCCCACCTAATATTTTTCGTACTTCTTGGCAAGCTGCTATTTCCCATGTCAGAAATATCAGTTCAGGAAGCTGGCAAGGAGATTCCTTTATAGGATTTCTCTGTCATTGGAAGCCTTTTTATATACTTGGAGGAGAAAATCCAGTAAAATATAGGGATCATCAAATTATTGTAAGGGAGCATCAGATTGTAGATTAATACTATGTAATATTTACTTGGAACTATATCTCCACTCCTATCCTGTTCATTGGAATCAGTGGTGGGTTACTACCGGTTCGCCCCGGTTCGAGAGAATCAGTATCAGCAGCAGCGGGAGGCTCCGCCCACCTGCCCGGATGTCATCAAAAATGCTCTGTGTATGCGCAGAAGCTTCTCCACATGTGCAGATGTGGCACGCATGCAAGCAAAGCACGTGCACGTGAGCAAACTGGTAGCAAAGGTAAGTGAAACTTACTCCTGATTGGAATGAACTGTTTTTTATAGTTTTCAGCCATAAAGCAAGAATAAACATGAAATAAATTAACTTAAGCTTAATATTCTACCCTCATGAATCTTACAAGGAAGGAAAAGGAAAAGATTATCATATGCAACATAGGTAGTCCTCGTTTAGCAACCACAATTGGGACTGGCAACTTGGTCAACAAGCAACACAATCATAAAATGAAATTGCAACTGCAAGTTTACAATCTGAACCTCACCTTTGCTTTCAGACCTGCAAAGATCACAAATGCGAAGATTAGTTGCCAAGTTACTTTCTCATGACTGTTATAAATGTGAATGATCACTAAACAAGGAGTTCATTAAGCAAGGACTACCTGTGTGATGAGACATTCACAACAGAAATTTCATTGAATGTTATAAATGAAAGAACTACACATGGCATTTTTGAGGAAATTATGCAGCATTCTGAATGAATGAAATCCAATGAAAAACATTATTACATTAGCTCACATGAAGGAGAGAAATGGGAACAAGATGAGAAAGTATCAAAAGAAGAAGAAGAAGAAGAAGAAGAAGAAGAAGAAGAAGAAGAAGAAGAAGAAGAAGAAGAAGAAGAAGAAGAAGAAGAAGAAGAAGAAGAAGAAGAAGAAGAAAAAATTGGGCCCTTTGGAGACCCAGAAATAAATTGGCATGATGACTGAGGAGTATCTGAGAATAGGTCTATATTCATCCTAATATACGGGAATAAATGAATGAATAAATCTAAAAGTGGGAATTATCTGATCGTTTATTATGAAAATGCAACAATCGGTGAAGGATGAAAGGGTGATGAAATATTCTGTATGTGTGAGGAGACCTTTTCTTTTTATAATGTCAAGAATATATTGGGGGGAAGATAGACATAAAAGAGAACAAAAGAAGTAAATCAAACAAAAGGGAAAATAAAACAAGAAGGGAAAGCACATCATATGAAAAAGTGTTAAGGCACACGTTGTTTTGGAAAGATGATGTAGAAGGAAAGAGGATGTGGAAACCATGGCACTTTACAAACTACCATGGAAATGTGTGGAGTCACCCAAATGGAATGCTTGGTGGAATATCAAAGTAAAGGAGAAGAGATTTACAGTAATAAATGATACTGCTATCATTAAGAGAATTGTAGTAATAAAAGTGAAGATTAGAATTGTGCAAGCAATGATGTTCCCTGTTATACTGTACTCTTTGGAAGTTTAAATTGGACTTTGAAAAAGTGGGATAGAGAAAACATTGATGCTTTTGAACTTAATGTTGGAAAAGAGCCCTGAAAATACTCTGGACATCCAAGAAAACAAACAAATGGATCATCAAAAAATCAACTACCAGTTCTCACTCAAGGCAAAAATGACCAGGTTCAAATGATCCTACTCTGCATCCATTACACAATTTACTGGAGAAGACTCTAATGCTGGGGAAGGTGGATGGAAAGAGAAGATGAAGATGACCAGCAGCAAGACGGATGGACTCAGTGGCAGTGAGAGCACTATTAGAAGACCAGAAGGACCAGGTTAAGAACAGATTATCATGGGGAATATCTATCTATGTGATCATTAAGAGCTGACACCAACATGATGGCACATGATCAGTAATAAAAATAAGGATGGCATAGAAATACAATATAATGTGCATAGAAAAAAGATAAAAGACTGTAGTAGTCAAAGACAGCAAGGGGCAGTTAAAATTAAAAGTGGGAGAGAAAATGCAAAATGATCTTAATGGAAACAAAAGTGGTTTTAGAAGTGAATAAAGAGACCCAAAAACTCAGCTTTCAGCAGAGTGAATGGAAATAAGAGCGGTTGAATGATTTGGGCTAAAATATAGTTCGGGAATACAGAAGAAATATTTTAGAGATTTCTTTGGGGAAGATAATGTTATGTTATGTAAAAGATTTATGAAATTGAGAAAATTGTCATCAACATTCATTCCAAGAAAAAAAACATGATGAAAAGAAAGTCATACTGGGAATATATAAAATGCTAAGACTGCTGGTATATATGTTGAAGTAGGGAACCATTAGGATGCCTTCAATTGAAAACATTTGGGAATTTCTGTGCTAGGCAAAAATAATTAACTAAAAATAAAAAACAAACAGAAAGACTGTGATTAGTTAATTGTATGTAATTAATATTTTGAATATTAATATATTTACACATACACATATACAGTACATTTCCTTTCAGGATAAAATATCAGCATGGTTGGCTTAAGGAGTGGCTGTGCAAACCTTCATGATTATTTAATGTACATGAGTTTACTGCCTCTATACCTGACAATTAAAAGCCTGTTAGTTTGTTCCCTTATATAAAGACAAGAGTAGTAGAAGTAAATACATCAGAGGTGGGTTTCAGCAGGTTCTGACCAGTTCTGGAGAACTGGTAGCAGAAATTTTGAGTAGTTCGGAGAACCGGTAGTAAAAATGCTGACTGGCTCCACCCCCATCTATTCTCTACCTCCCGCGTCCCAGCTGATCGGGAGGAAAGGGGGATTTTGCAGTAACCTTCCCCTGGAGTGGGGTGGGAATTAAAATTTTACAGTATCCTTCCCCTGCCACGACCACCAAACCACGCCCACAGTACCGGTAGTAAAAAAATTTGAAACCCATCACTGAAATACATATAGATGTGTTACATAAATGTAAAGACAAGGGTAGTAAAAGTAAATAGAAAATCCACAGAGGAACCAAGATGGTATTTGTCTGTGGTGAATATACAAGAAATAGGGGGGAAAGTGAATAGGTGCTTCAGGAAGGTGGACTGAATAGAAGCACAATGAGGTGATTTAGAGAGTATGGATGAGGATTAAATAGTAAAAACAAATATATGAAACAGGAGTGACTGGATCAAAATGAAGGGAAAGACCAAGAAAATCATAGTTGAATAGACTTGATGAGACCCTTAAGTAGGTGGATATTTAAACAACATATAAAAATGTGTACAGGGGGAGTGGAAACAAAGATAGTTTGCAAGAATAAAAAGGCATGGAGAGAAATAATGAACAGTGTTGACCAGAAGCAAATATAACTTTATTTCCTTTTCTTATCTCATTCCTTTCTTTGGCTTATTATTTCCTTTGCCTTTTCTTGCTCTGTATAACATATTCTGAAAGGGTGTGTATATGTGTGTGTGTGAGAGAGAGAAAATATGTTAATATTCAAAATATTAATTATATATGATTAACTAATCATGGTCTTCCTGTCTGTTTTTGTTTTTTAGACGATTATTTTTCCCTAGCACAGAAATTCCCAAGTGTTTTAAATTGATGGCATCCTGATGGTTCCCAACTGTGTATTGTGGCACCCCAGAGCATCACAATTTCATTTATTAAGTAGCAAAATATCCCACGGCAACCCTCAGAGTTTACCAGGGTGTTGCAGCACACAGTTTGGGAATTGTAGGCACTTTTACAGATCTGAACAACAGGCAACTTTAAGCTACCGGTAGAGGACACTGAACTTACAAAAAGATGCAGTAGTGCAAACTGTTCATATACGAGCAATAATCTGTAACTAGTCATCTCTATTACTTTTTTTTTTAATACTTATTTTAATTATTTCTTGTATTGCTATTGCATTACTGGAGGAAATGTCATTTGGAAGTACCATTTGTCAATCTAAATATCAGGGCAGAAATTTAGTTATGGGTCACGCCACTAGATGGCATTGTCCATTAACCTTAAATACATATTTTTGTGAATGGTCATTTTATCATCACTGCAAACTTCAGAAGCAATAATAATGAAAACAGAGGGTTCCTCACTAGAATTTGCTTGAAGGCTGAATCATAATGAAAAGTAACGTTAGTACTAATAGAACAAAGAATAATCTAATTCAATTCTTGCCAAAAAGTTAAAATTCTACTCTCCCATCCAGAAACCCGGACAATCTCAAACCCTTGTTAAATATTAGAATAATTAAAAAAAACCTCTTACCATTGTTAGAATTGTTTATTGTATCAAGGTATTGTATCAAGCTACTCTCTACATTTAGCGGGAATTACATTCCTCATTGATAAGGTATGGGTCTGGGTAAACATAAAGGTTTCCCTCACTCATATGTACTAGTCGTTCCCGACTCTAGGGGGCGGTGCTCATCTCCATTTCAAAATCGAAGAGCCAGCACTGTCCGAAGACGTCTCCGTGGTCCTGTAGCCGGCATGACTAAATGCCAAAAGCTCACAGAATACTGTTACCTTTCCACCAAAGGTGGTCCCTATTTTTCTACTTGCATTTTTTGCGTGCTTTCGAACTGCTAGGTTAGCAGACAAGTAACGGGAACTCACCCCGTTACGTGGCACTAGGGATTCGAACCGTTGAACTGCCAATCTTTCAATCGACAAACTCAGCATCTTAGCTACTGAGCCACTTCTGACTAGCATAGATAAGAGTTTTCAACTGGATTCTTTCAAGGTTTTTGTCTACACTATTACATTCTGCTCTGTCTTCATAGAGCTTTTGGAAACCTCTAGTTAACTCCTAGAAAATGTTCAATCAGCAGAGTTTATTTATCCTCTGGATAAAAAATAAAAGTACAATCAGAAGATAATTCCACATGTAGACTAAGTTAACAAGTCACACTAATCTACAAATAAGTGAATCATATACCAGCTGTTATTATTCTTTACCTAATAACCTACTGTTAACAAACCATGGCTTAGTGCAATATTTGTAGTTCCCAATGCTGATAGGAAAGAATGGGCTTTTCCTGTCAGAAGCAATAACTCTTTCTTTCCATACTAATCCTAGCAGTAATTATAAATGTTCCATTCTGTGCTGCCTTTCCTTGACAGCAGGTAATCAATGTTATATATCCAAATATTTATCCAACGCTCTGATTGAAAGGTTGTGATTGCATGAGCCATTGACTCAAAAATCAGTCTACTACATTTTTCTCAAGAGTGATGTGCAAAACCAGCCTATGTGGTTGGTTTATGGCTTGGTTGTTGTGTGAATCCAGAACACCAGGCTGAATAATTTGCGATACTTTTAGGAATTAATGAATGTGGCATGGGAATACAGCCAGAATCGCACTCATCCTCAGATTGTGAGTTTTGTCTAGTTTGAATCTTTAAAATGGATTTATAAAGTTCAGCATCTACACTTCTCAGTCTTCTTACAATATTTCCAACTTCTAATGAACTAGATGAGGTATTTGAGTCAATTCATTTGGGATCCATGCATAAATGTCCATAAATATTGGTACTGTGGCTCTTAAGAGAGAGCTTTTCTACAGCTGGGAATTAAGTATCAAGCAGAATGTTCAGTTAGAACTGAAGAAGCTTCTTGGATGAGAAGTGAAATGTTTTCAAAGAAAAAAAAAACAAGAAAGTCCAGTTGCCTTTTGGAGACGTGTGTGTGAAGCACCTTTGGGATTAAAATTAGTGGCTGTTCCTGGAAGACCTATTCTAAAATGATGGGATCAGTGATTGATATCACTTATTTCACAACATCCATTGGATAAACAAATCAATATCCTCTCAGCAGCAGCAGCACTGTTTTGTCAATATTTTTGTTTCAATCTAGATTTGATTATAATTTGTTGAAATATGTCATCAGGCAGCACCTTTTTTTTCTCCTGATGTGAAGTCAAGAGGCTGAGGTTGTACAATGCTACTATCCTTGGCTTTTTCTCCATAGCAACAACATTTACCTCGCTTCCATCATTCTTTTGTGACTCCCTTTTGTGCTTTATCTTTCTCAGTTACAAGCTGGAGCTATTATGCCAGTGCAGCAATTTGCCAGTAATTTTTTTTTTCTATCTCTTAATTACTTCATTATTTTTCATTTGGCATTATTGAAGTTAACGAAGGCATCAGATTATGCCCAAGATGAACCTGTACTTATATTTGTATTTGCTAAATAGAAGTCAGAGCTAGCAGTCTAGATTGGGACCATAACTTGGGAAGAGAAAATGGGATTTAACCCATTTTCTCCAGACATATCTATGCACAGAGAAATATTTTATGTTAGTATTTTTCTGCGGGCACATCCACATAGCTGTGTTTATATAGAGGTAGATCTCGATTTACCACCATTTGTTTAGTGACCATTCAAAGTTACAACGGCACTGAAAAAAGTGACTTACGACCATTTTTCACACTTACGACCATTGTAGCATTTCCACTGTCATGTGATCAAAATTCAGACACTTGGCAACTGGCATGTACTTATGACAGTTTGCAGCATCCCACTTTTTGCAACCTTCTGAGAAGCAAAAACAATGGGGAAGCCAGATTCACATAATGTTAGTAACTTCACAACTGCAGTGATTCACTTAATAGCTATGACAAGAAAGGTTGTAAAGTGAGGCAAAATTTCTTAACAACTGTCTTACTTAACAGCAGAAATTTTGGGCTCAGTTGTGGTCATAAGTGGAGTACTACTTGTACTTTCCTTCCATCCTTCGAATGGGATGAAAGCAGGATTAGAATTGTTGCTTCTAGAACTGACATTTTTGCAGCAACCTGAGTCTTGTTGCTTCTCTCATAGAAAGTGAGGAAATGTTGAGTAGAAAGGGGCAGTCATGAAGTTATCATGAAGAGATTTCCTGTATTTGAGTAGGCTGGTGCCTTTTGCTAATTTCAGTCTTGGTGTTAAATCTGTTTAAATACAATCTCTAATCTTTTGCTCCGAATTTGGCTGAAAGGAAGGTCGGATGATGAGAGATGGGGGGGGGGATATTGAATGGAGGAGGGTTTGATTTCATGCCCACATGTTAAAAGTGGTATATTTTTTAGCTCTAGCCCAAAGAAATGATTTTATTCAAGATTGGAGTCATACAAATTAATTTTTTAAAAAATTTAGAATGCATGTCATTCTGGAAATGGACATTTTTTTTAGAGAATACAAAACTTTAATAGGCTTTGGGCAATTACATATCATGTTTTATTTTGTGAAAAGTATTCTGTTTGCTCTTGTGTCTAGAGTAGAACTAGTTTCAAATCTATTTTACACATTGTTTTTAATCCAAACATGGACAAAGTCTCAGGTTTTCCTAATTTATGTAAAATCACTTCTCCTTTTAAAAAATCTCAAGTGGTTTACAATAACACAATTTTGCATTGTGTTTGTTATTGTAAACCACCTGAGATTTTTTTAAAAAAACAAGAAGGGGTTTTAGATAAATTAGGAAAACCTAAGGGATCAGGAGCTAAAACCTCACTATCAACTCTATGGAATTCATACCACTGGTGTACAACTTTGTCTAAAGGCTGTCCAGCTTGTAAATTAAATGTATACTATTTTGTCCTGCAGTTGAACCTCTCAGGCAGATTAATCTAAGGAAATTTATGTCTGTGTAGCTCAGTTTTGTACATAAAACTACCTAGCTTTTCAAACTCTTCAGCAGCTTAGTATTGCACAGTGCAGCTCTCCTGAAATGCTGCCTGATTGGTTCATTTAGGTAGCCACCCCAATAGGATGGTTGGAGGACCTGAACTGCCACTTAAGTTAATCAACAAATTACCACATAGGCCTGAGTGAAGTTTAAAAAGTGAGGAAAACATCTTTATTGCCATCTAATCCTCAGGTGAACCTGCAGAAATGAAAATTGACATTCATTGTCACATTCTGCCTAAGGAATGGCCTGATCTGAAACAGGTAACAGTGTTTGGATATCTAGTACAAAAAAAACCCTTTGTTCTTGATGGTTTCACTAGAACTTTATCTTGGGTAGTTCCCAGTTTTAAATTATTTGCTTATTTTTTTTCCCTTTAAAATTGAACTTCCTTGAAATGAGAAACTAGGAACATACTCATTTCAAAATGCTTCTGGTACTATAACTCTCTGCGTCTCGATATTTTGAACAGTGGTGTGTACATTTGAATTTATTGAACTGCTTAGTAAAGCAGAAAGTTTGGGTGCATGTATCTCTGTACCGGCTCTTTGCTAGAAAAAAAAAAAGAGAGGGGTCAGAGTATTTATTTACTTTTAACAGTTACATTCCACTATATTCAAATTATGACGGTTAATAATGTGTAGGTTTGGTTGTACTGTGGCCAAAAGAAAATGACCTGGGATGAAAGCTGAGTTTGAGTATTGTACAAAGAGAAGTTTAACTAATGGAATCCTTAGAATTCTCTCTAAATTGCTCTCAGTATATAAACATCTTTTTCTAACTGTATTCAGAATCAGTGAAAAGCAATGGATTGCTGTGCAGTGCAATTGTAAGCCAATTTATTTGCTAGAGCATATAGCATATTTGGCACTGCACCTAAGTTCAGTAAATTTAGATGGATTTCATTTTTCCGAATGATACATTGATACTAACAATATAAATAAAGCTTTGAGCACTGTGTGATCTTTTTAGAATAGATTGTGATGCATTCATGAATGGCAGCATCTGTGTAATTGCAAAAATGACAAGCCACTTTTTTGCAAATTAACTCTATTTACTTATATCAATCGTCTTTCATTTTGACTATTTGTTATGTAAATCATGCCTTCTACAAAGCTTTAAATTGCTTATGAACAATATTAGCAACACTATTAGATTAATTGCATTAGCCAAAGAACGTCAAATAAAAATAATTTAATTGTGGGTTTGACATGCCGTATTGCAATCCTCTTTTTTTTCCCATTTCAGTACTAGAATTACCTTGAATTTTTTTCTGCCATAGAAAATTATATACGCGGTTTGCAAAATATGTGGCAATTAAAATGTTGGCTAATAGATTATTTGTCTTACATAGTTCAATGCAACTGCATAAAACATTTGATATTGTAAAAGATGGACCACTTTTTTGTCTGAAGAGACTACCTGTTCTCAAGAGAAGCTATTTTAAAATGTACCTATGGATGAAAATAAAAAGGGTCCAAAAGAAGCAAGAGTTTACAAATTTAATCTAAAAATTTAATCATTATTATATTTAATATTTTAATATTTATATTTTTTTAAATATTATATTTATAAATATTTATATTTAAAATTTAAGAACATCCATTTAAGATTTTAAAGATTATATATATATATATATATATATATATATATATATATATATATATATATATATATATATATGATCTTTATATGTTATATATATTTAACAGCTCAGTTAAAAATGAACCTGTTTGGTGATTGCTGAGAAAATAACTATCAAGAGTGTTTAGTCATGGAATAGAATGGCCAGAACAAGACCAGGGGGAGGCAAATGAGAAAAAGCTGTCATTTTGCTGTAAGTTTGTCAAAAATATTTGCCTGTTATTCTGTTATAAGTATGGCTCTCTAGATTCTTCAGCAAACTCAAGTTCACATCCAAAATTATTTGAACATGAAGCAATACTGGTTGTATCAAATTTCGCAAGGGTGTTTAATAACTCAATGATCTTCTCTTATATTCATGTAAATTGATTAATGAACGTGTCGCTGTTGCTAACACCTCGATTCTGCATCTTTTAAAATGTAACTCAAATATAGATTGACGTCAGTTGAAAACCACATCGCAGGATTTATGCCAGAATGTTGTTACTGATTTCTTAAAATGCCTCTTTGTGAACCTTTTTAGATGTAGAAAGAAAAAATGCTGAGTACATTTCCCTTTTGTGATTATGCAATAGTTCAAACGAAACGAAAGTGAAATAAAGGAAAAACTGGCCTTATTCCTGTCATGGTATTTTCTGCCGTAAGAAGAGTTACAATCCTCCTTGGGAGAATGAAGAGATATTTTACTTGTGTACTGGAAGCTTTTCACCGCTCTTTAAATATTAATAGACAAAGGTGACCTTCATCCCTGCTATTGAATCATCAAGGCCGAACAGAGGATCAATACATGACTACACTAATTATTAACAAATGTTGCTCAGCTGAGATTATGATTTCACTGTATCTTTATTTTATTTCTGGTTACATAATGAAGACTGTAGGTTCAGGATATGCAAAAATTTGCCCTATCGGAAACCTCATTATGTGAGGTTTAGGAAGTCAAATAGTATATCTCTCTTTCAATTAAATGATAACAAAACGATCTTACCCATTTTGTAGCAGGAAACCAGAATTTTGATAGTTTTCTCCAAGGCCACGTTAGACAGAAATACTCTGTATTTTAAAAATGAGATTCATTCCATCCATTGATGAGAAAAGGAAAGAACCCAATTCCAAAATCAAAACAACGCATAGGGTTGGACATTATTAGATCATTGGTTTTTTATTAGTTTCCTTTTGGTTTCCATCCATTACATAGGGAAATATCATCTTGGAAAGAAAAAGTTAAATACCTTGATATGATATGAATATTCAACTATATTCTTTGAATATAAGATTGCTCATTAAATGAAGTGCTTTGGTTCTATCAAACCTGGGGTGCATAGAAGAATATCATTTTATTTCTTTTGCTGTCAGGTTTATTCTTTTTTATCACATTTAATATATATATTTAAACAGCAAAATACCACAGCAAATACCACAGTGTTTTTTTTTCTCTGTCTTCACTTTGTATAAAATCATATTTCTCCTGATGTATTCACAGTGCAATACATTACAGTGTTAGTGTAATATAATATTGGCTATTAAAAATAATTGTTTTTAAAAAGGAAATACGAATAATTATACTCCATTTCAATATAGTTAGAATAAATAGATTTGTATTTAAGTATGTATGTGTAACTGATAGTTACTTATAGCTTGACTTTAAGCAATGAAAAAGTTATAGCAACTTTCTCATACCCAAGGATCATTCCAGTTAAAGTTAAATATTTCTGGAGAATATGACACTGCTACAGTACATATAGTCCTTGACTTACAACAGTTTTGTTTGTTTAGTGACTGTTCAAAGTTACAATGGCACTGAAAAAAGTGACCATTTTTCATTCTTGCAACTACTGCAGCCTCCCCGTGATCATGTGATCAAAATTCAGCTTCTTGACAATTGACTCATATTTATGACTGATGCATTGTCCCAGGATCATGTGATCATCTCTTGCAACCTTCTGACAAGCAAAGTCAATGTGGAAGTCAAATTCACTTACTAACTAACTTAACAACTTCAGTGATTCACTTAACAACTGTGGCAAAAAAGGTGGTAAAATGGGGCAAAACTCAGTTAATAAATATCTTACTTAGCAACAGACAATTGTACTCAATAGTGGTCATAAGTCGAGGACTGCCTGCATATTTTACAGTCTGAATGTAAAAGAAAAGATTTGCTTGGTTTTAAATTAACATGACCTAGTTGGTGAACCATAATGTATGACTTACTTTATGTGTATTTGTTAACTCTGCCTTCCTTTTCACAGAGATATGGCTATGGAGGATGGGTTCAGTTGGAGAAAGACCATAAGGTAGGTTAAGTTTGTGATTGATAAGTAATAATTATTAAGATATATATTTGAATTTTGGAAAAGAATACTCTTCTAGTCATGCTGAATCAGGCCAAAGGACTATCTAATTCAGCATCTGATTTCCGATGCAGCACTTCTGGGGTTTCCAAGAAACCTATAAAAATGGTATTAAAGACAATATCAGTTCCTGCCTCTAGAGACACTTAGTGGAAATAATAGCTTTGAGCCATACTGATAGATATATTAAGATAATAAACACCAATAAGGCTGGCAGTGAATGTCACTACTATAATTAATTTAGTGTGAACAAGTACTTATTTTCTGATACTCTGAATCTGATGACAATTAGCTGTGTTTGAGTCACACTATGGTATTATAGAAGTTCCTTTGGCTGCTTAAGGTTTTTGAAAAATACATTTATTAGGTTTCAGCAGTGAGGATTTAGTTGAAACCTGGCTCAAAAATAGTAACTATGAAAGGGACCTTGGAGTCCTAGTGGACGATCACTTAAATATGAGCAAGCAGTATGCAGTAGCAGCCAAAAAAAACTAACACGATCCAATTAATTAGAATAACAGAGTTGGAAGGGACATTGGAGATCTTCTAGTCTAACAAACAGAAGCATAGAATCAAAATCACATGAAGTATTAATACCTTTTATAAAGCCCTAGTAAGGCCACACCTGCATCCAGTTTTGGTCACCATGTTACATAAAAAAAATGTTGAGACTTTGAAAAAAAAAGTGCAAAGAAGAGCCACTAATATGATTAAAGGCCTGGAGACTAAAACATATGAAGAATGGTTGCAGGTTTTGGATTTGGCTAGTCTACAGAAAAGAAGGACTGGGGGGGACAATGATAGCAGTATTCCAGTATTTGAGAGGTTGCCACAAAGAGGAATGGGTTAATTTATTTACCAAAGTACCTGTAGGCAGGACAAGAAACAATGGATGGAAACTAATCAAGCAACCTGGAACTAAGGACAAACTTCCTAACAGTGAAGACAATTAACCAGTGGAACAGAAGTTGCCTTCAGAAGTTGTAGGTGCTTCATCACTGGAGGTTTTTAAGAAAAGACTGGACAGTCACTTGTCTGAAAGCAGGGTCTCCTGCTTGAGAAGGGGTTGGACTATAAGACCTCTGAGGTCCCTTCCAGTTCTATTCTGATTAGATCCCAGAGTAAGAAGAATCACTTTAATAGATTTGGTCACCTTTCCTATTTCTCGCATTTTCATTCTAGCCTTGCATAATGAACAGTGTGATACAAAATAAACAATACACAGGTAGTCCTCAACTTACAATCAATCTTTTAGTGACTGTTTGAAGTTACAATGGCTCAGAAAAAAGTGACTTATGACCATTTTCACACTTACAACCATTGCAGCATCCTCATGCTCATGTGATCCAAATTCAGACACTTAACAGCTGGTTCATATTTATAACAGCTGCAGCTTCCCAGGGTCATATAATCACCTTTTGCAACCTTCTAACAAGCAAAGTCAATGAGGAGATCTCATCTAATGACCATGTTACTAACTTAACAACTGCAGTGATTCACCTAACAACTGTGGCAAGAAAGGCCGTAAAATGGGGCAAAACTCACTGAACAACTGTTTCGCTTAGCAACAGAAATTTTGGGCTCAGTTATAGTCATAAGCTGTGGACTACCTGTAACGTAAAATAATGTAATATAAAAAATAATTTTATATGGTCTAAAATGTCTGACCTTGCTTCTGATGGTTGTATTTGACTGTATCATTTGAGTATATTTTATAGATTCTCTTTTTTCGCTGATATAAATTGTTTAATTGTTACCTAAAGTTGACTGAGAAATGGAGCTGAAAAAATATTCTTCACTGAGATTGCCCAAGAGAAATATAATCAGTAGAACACATTGAACAAAAATTACAAATGCATGACTGGTGTTATGAATATTAGTCACTTGTTATTCCATAAATTAAATAAATACAGGGATTTTTTAAAAAACCTGCCCAAACCTGGAAAAATGAATATGCATATAATTTAGGAGCACAGCATCATTATAAAATTACATCTGTGACCTAAAAATTATACTGTACTTTATCTTTCCATGGAAGTAATTGTAAATATATTTGTGAGTACTCTCCTTTCTGTTCACATAAACACACATTTGTATGTCAGAAAGCCGAATTTTCCTTTATAAATATGCACTAGATACCAGTTCTCTTCCAATTCCACAGATTTCCCAGCCTGGCTTTTAAGGAATCAGCAAGCAATTTAATAAATAATCCATGGAGGGAATATGGCAGCTGTTGATGTTCTTCTCAATTTTCCCTTGCATTTATTCTCTAGAGGAGAAACAGCAACCAATGTATGCATTTGAACAAATATTACATTTCAAACTCTAAGAAGCTTGTTCTCGTGGTTTTTGTTCTCTGAATCGTTATTTGAACTATTTTAAGGCAGGTCTTCCTAACAACTATTGCTTGAATCTAATTTACTATAAGGTCATTTTTCTCCTAGTCACTCACAGGAGTTAACCAACAATCTTTGTGCCACTAATGAGGAATAAGTTTTGTATTACTGCACTGGTGGTTGCGACTCAAAAAGCTGCTATAAATGACTTGTGGGGGGATCGCCTTAAAGACATTTTTTTAATGAGCTGAAGAAATGCTGTATTTTCTGTCTTCTCAGTAGAATACAATTTAGAAAAGTGGTGAAATCCATTTTTTTTTACTACCAGTTCTGTGGGCATGGCTTGGTGGGCGTGGTGTGGCTTGTTGGGCGTGGCAGGGGAAGGATACTGCAAAATCCCCATTCCCTCCCTACTCCTGGGGGGAAAATATTGCAAAATCTCCATTCCCATCCCACTCTGGGGCCAGCCAGAGGTGATATTTGCCGGTTCTCTGAACTACTCAAAATTTCTGCTACTGGTTCTCCGAACTGCTCAAAATTTCCACTACCGGTTCTCCAGAACCTGTCAGAACCTGCTGGATTTCACCTCTGGTTTAGAACATATCCTAGAGTTATGTTTTTCTAGAAGTGAAAGAAAATCAAAGATATATCAGCCCTATAAGGATGACATATATGTTACATCAGTCTTGAAAAGTAGCAAAAACAAAGCCTTAGTATTTATATCAGGAGGGATTAGTGCAACTGGGAGCATTTCTTTGGATTAACAGTCCCTGTTTGAAGAATAGGTGGTCCTGTGACCAAGAGGATTTTTGCCCAATTGCTTCTCTTGTGTGAGTTACGACTGTTCCTGGATCTGAAAACCCTGCTCACCAACATTCATGCCCACCGAATTGCAATTTGCTCTAAATGGCATTGCCCTTGAAGACCATCTGGAAGGTTCAAATGATATGAAATATAGCTCCTCAAGCAGTCATGGTAGTTCCAAATGTTTTCATGTAACTAGACCTGCTTTAGTTACTGCTTCAGCTTCTGGGTGCAATTAAAGATGCTGGTTGTTACTTTAAAGCCATATATATCTCCAGGTTTAGCTATCTATGGCATTGTCTACTTCCAGCAGCTTCTGTCCTTCCAATAAAACTCAGCAGGATAAACTCATTCTGACTTCCCCTAGGGGCTGTCATCTACAGATGTCAAGTCTTTGTTGCTGCCCCACTTAATTTGGAATAGCCTACCATCCAAGGGTGGGTTCTACTTACCTTTACTACCAGTTCGCAACACGGCTGCATGTGAGCGAGCAAAGCTCGCATGCATGCATGCTGTTCTGCGCAAGCGCATTTTGATGACATTGGGGTCGGTGGGTGGAGCCTCCTGCCGGTTTTACTACTGGTTCTATAGAACCGGTGCGAACCGGGGGCAACCCACCACTGCTACCATCCCAGATCGGAGTAGCTTCCATACTATTTTGTTTCAGGAGAGCTGTGGAAACTTTTTTAAAAAAAAAAAATCCTAGGAGGGGACCTAAGAAAATTGGAATCTGATCTTTGGTTTATGGTTGGATGGTTTATTATTGGTGGACTTTAATTCCTTCATCAGCAATTTTTGTTATACTAAATGGAATCTAAATAATTAAACAAGGAAATCAATGTATTTCTACAGCAAAACAACACTAGAAGAATACGTTGGATAAAGAATGCCTTGAACTTATTAAATAGCAACTCTCATTGCATCCACATTTGTGCACAGAGGAATTCTAATGTTGCTCCATTTTTCTCTGAAAACCAGAGCTACCTGCTATGCTGAAGGTCCTTAAGGAACCTTTGGATTCTAATGGGTTGTTATAAAATAAACAAGCAAGCAAATCATAATATTGTAAGTAAAGGGCAATTGTATGATCCCATCTTCAGCACTGAGGCCAGATTAGAAACATATCACGTGATCAAGGTGCTTGGCAATTTGGCAAACTGATGATGGAGGGTTAGGTCCAAAGTTAACTACAAACAAACAAACCAAGCACAGATTTTATTTATAATGCATTCCCATCCAGAATGCAGTTTAGTAATAATTATTAATAAATAAGAACTAAACAGCAATTAAAAGAATATTTTTGGAATAGGGCGGCCTTAAGAAATCTAATAAATCTAATAAATGCAAAAATATAATAATATAAAATAATAGCCATATATCATTACAATCACAATAAAAATAATACTATCGGTAGTCTTTGACTGACAACCATTTGTTTAGTGACCGTTCAAAGTTACAATGGCACTGAAAAAAAGTGACTTATGTCTGTTTTTCACACTTATGACTGTGGTAATCACATGATCAAAATTTGGACACTTGGCAACTGGCACAGAGGTGGGTTTCAGCAGGTTCTGACCAGTTCTGGAGAACCGGTAGCGGAAACTTTGAGTAGTTTGGAGAACTGGTAAATACCACCTCTGACTGGCTCCGCCCCCATCTATTTTCTGCCTCCCACGTCCCAGCTGATCGGGAGGAAATGGGGATTTTGCAGTAACCTTCCCCTGGAGTGGGGACGGAATGGCGCCCACCAAGCCATGCCACGCCCACAGTACCGGTAGTAAAAATTTTTGATTCCCACCACTGAACTGGCATGTATATATGATGGTTGTAGTGTCCCAGGGTCATGTGATGACCTTTTGTGACCTTCTGACAAGCAAAGTCAATGGGGAAGCCAGATTTGCTTAACATCCTTGTTACTAACTTAACAACTACAATGATTTACTTAACAACTGTGGCAAGAAAATGGGGCAAAACTCACTCAACAACTGTCATAAAATGGGGCATAAAATGGGGCAATTCTCACTTAACAACTGTCTCACTTAGCAATAAATTTTGGAGCTCAATTGTAGTCGTAAGTCAAGCTCTCCCTATACTTAATAAATGCCTTACAGTGAGCAAGAGAGCACTTATTTAATGGAGGTGTATTTTTCTGTCCTAAGCTGTGGTCTCAGTCTTACAGAGGCTCTACTTCAAAACTAAAAATTCCATGAAGCAAGGTAAGGCAGGCCAAGAAAGATACTGTATAGATTTTTTTTTTCTGGCAGTCTAAATATTCAGAACTCACACAGCACTGAACAGCTTGGTGCAGACCCGAGCTCACGCTGTTTTAGTGACAGACAATTCTGCCAGAAATCTAGTTTTAAATAGAAAGCAGAACGGTTCTATCATTTCTGGGATTCAGAAATGTAATTTTTTTTATCCTTTATCTAGCCACCCATCTTTCAACCGATACTGGGCAGCGCCCAATCAAAAATTAATAGACATATAAAATCATTTTGAAAACTATAGAGCCCTGTCTGTGCTATATTGATCCAAGCAGTTTGTTTGGGCGTATTCTTGTTCTGCTACCATATGTTCATCAAAAAAGCTCACGCTATAGCTCTTTTAAGCATTAGAAAGACTATTATTTATCTTGCTACAGCTGGCATTTATGTATGAAGACTTAAGAGAATCCTTGGAATAATTACAATTCTTTTAGCATTGCCTTCATCACTATCATGGTTCCACCTTAACAGCTTGCTTGAAAAATAACCACATAGGTTATTGCACATATCAAAAATATTCTTATTGAGCTGAACAAAAATGAATCCCAAAGATCTATTTTTAAACAACCAAGTCAGTTTGAATATCCTTTCCCCCTAAATACTTTCTCATCTATTGTTATGTAACAGTCAACAGAAAGCTCACATCCATTATTCATAGCCTGTAGGAATATATGGTTAAAATTTGCTCTACTTGCACTTTGGAAAATCAATTCTCCAACAGTGTTTTGCAAGAGAAATTAGATAATGGCTGCATAATTATTGCCTGTGATATTTGGAACTATTTTCTTAAAACATGACAGAATTTGAAGTTAGGGAATGGGAAGGAGGAGGACTTTGAGGTTCTAAAAGGTAATAGTTTTGAAAAATATATAAACCTATAATACATGCACTGTTAAAACTAGTTTTAGGATTAAGAATACTTAAGAATCCTACGTATCAAAATATAAGTGTATATATGTGCATTCAGACCTTTTAGTCCAACTTTCCTATCCTGATTCAGAAAATGATATAGCTGAAGAATTTCCTCTGCAAGTGGTTATTTTTAACCTAAGAAATAAATTCAGGCTTCCATAAAAGCCACTATTTCAGGTTGTGCCTCTAAGATCCAAACGCTAACTATAGGCACAGAATAAGATTGGAACTGGACTTATAAAAGAAATGTCACTCCCTTCCCTGCCAAATTAAATGACTTCCTATTCATTTTAAATACTGTATACGCTTTATACTAACACTGTATATTAGGCATGATTCTTTTTTTGCAGTTTTAAGTGAACATCTCATGGGTTTTCTTAATTTTAGGCATCCTTTTGTAATAGATAGAAAGTCATAAAATCATATTCTTCCAAATTTGGAAGAGACCCTGAAAATCATCTAGTGACGTCTAATGCTTTGCTCAGTGCAGGAATCCTCTGTTGAAACATTCTCAACAGATGGCCACCTAGTCAGATAAAAACCTCAAGCAAAGGAGAATATAATGCTTTCCAAAGCAGTATGTTCCATTATTAAAAAATCTCTTACTGTTTTATTTTTCCTGATGTTCATCTGAAATCTACTTCCTTGAGATTTAAATCCATTGTTTCTTCTTTTCTAGAACAATTCTGAAACAACCCTACCTACCTCATCTTCTATGTTATAACCTTCAATACTTAAGAAACTATCATGATTCCCTGTATTCTTTTCTTCCCAGGATAAACACACTCAGCTTCTCCAGCCATTCCTCATAGATTTTTCTTTCTGACCTTTATCTTGACTGCCGTCATGAAGACATGCTCAGTTTGTTGGTTTTCTTTCCTAAAATGCAATGCAATATTCTAGATGCAGTTGGAACAGTGCAAAACATAGAGTCATTGTGACTGATTTATTTACCCTATAATGCAAAGCAGAGGTGGGTTTCAGCAGGTTCTGACCAGTTCTGGAGAACCGGTAGTGGAAATTTTGAGCAGTTTGGAGAACCGGTAGTAAAAATTCTGACTGGCCCTGCCCCCATCTATTCTCTGCCTCCCAAGTCCCAGCTGACCGGGAGGAAATGGGGATTTTGCAGTAACCTTCCCCTAGAGTGGGGTGGGAATGGAGATTTTACAGTATCCTTCCCCTGCCACGCCCAGCAAGCAATGCCACGCCCACCAAGCCACACCCACAGAACCAGTAGTAAAATTTTTTGAAACCCACCACTGATGCAAAGGTCCTCAACCCCCAGTTTGCAACCCATTGGGAACCGAGCCACCCAAGCAGCGGGCGAGTGTGCAAAACTCCATTTGTTCAAGCGGCATGCATGTGCGTGAAATCATCCCCTCACCCACCTAATAAGTCCTTCTTGCTTCAGCCTGTTTCACCCAATTGAGGCTGTCAAAGCCTCCAAAGCCTCTGGGCAGGTTGGCAGTACCTCCTGTGTGGCTTGGAACTGGTGTGCATCTGGGTCTCTTCCCTATCCCACCATCATCAATAGGAACTACCTACAGAGAGAGGGGCAAAACCATTGTAAAAAAGGTGTCTCCAAACTCCAATACCTGCAGGTGGTCCAGCTGGATACCATGGTTGTTGCTACAAGTTCTCTATCCATTGAGTTCATTTTACCAAGGACCAACTTTGTTCTCTCTTTATCCCTAGCTAAAAACATCTTTAGTTCCCTCAGATTTTTTTAATCATAAGTGATTCTGTTTCTAATATTTTAAAATTTGCTTTATTATTCAGCATGCTTCATTTTTTAATTTAATTCAAAGCAATAAAAAGTAAAGCAAGCAATTTTTCCTTAACAGTAATAACATTTTTAGAAATGGGTATTAATCAACTGAATCATTGATATTCTGGTGTGAGGGCTATCATGAAATTGCATAATCTTCCCATCTTGGCTACTTCTCCCAAATCAGTTTTTTTTCTACAAGATCACACAGCCAGATTTATTATTATTACTATGCTTTGTCACACAGTCAACCAGATGTTCAGACTGGATTTGGCATTTTTGTCCACTTTCCCAAGGACTTTCTTAAGGACGTAGGATAGGCAATGTGGATGTTTGATGGGTGTTACAGATATTGTTGCAGGATGAAAGCTGTTCTGAGTAAAGCTGCCTTCTGCAATCGATTGATGGTGAATTTGTCAATGCCAATGGTGTTCAAGAGGTGCTCCAGCTGTAGTGGGATTGCACCTAAGGCACCTATTACTACTAGTACTACCTTTGCTTTTTTTTTTTTTAACCACAGTTGTTCTATTTCCAAGGATCTGGTGTAGGCAGATATTGTTGTTTGATGGTATAGCAGAATGTAAGCTGCTCTAAAGGACCAGGGGAGACATGATAGAAGAGAAGGACCAGGGGAGACATGATAACAGTGTTCCAATATTTGAGAGGCTGCCACAGAGAGGAAAGTGTCAAGCTATTTTCCAAGGCAACTGAAGGCCAGACAAGGAATAATGGATGGAAGCCGATCAAGGAGACATTCAACCTAGAAATAAAGATAAATTTTCTGACAGCGAGAACAATCAACCAATGGAACAGCTTGCCTTTGGAAGTTGTGGGAGCTACATCACTGGAGACTTTCAAGAAGAGATTGGACTGCCATTTGTCAGAAATGGTGTAGGGTCTCCTGTTTGGGCAGGGTGTTGGACTAGATGACCTACAAGGACCCTTCCAACTCTATTAATCTACTCTAAGCAATTTTGTAATTGACCGGTGGTGATTTTGTCAATGCCGATTATATTTAAATAGTGCTCCAGATGTTCTGGGAATACTACTACTATTTTTGTTTAATTTTGCCATGTCTTTCTACTTTTTGCAGATCTTTGTATTTGGTGATTTTTCTCCAGTTCTTTCTCTTTTGTTCTGCTGTCTTCAGGTGCTGCAACATTCACTATCCACACCTTTTTGTCTTTCTTATCAACAAATATTATTATATACACAAAAATGTGAAATTACAGCTGCCAGTTCTTTAGCTGATGTTGACCTTCATATTCATCAATTCTTTCCTAGATTGTCATAATGTATTGATGTAGTATATTTGAAGGGATGTGGTGGCTCAATAGCTAAGTCGCTGAGCTTGTCTATCAAAAGGTAGGCAGTTCAGCGGTTCAAATGCCTAATGCTGCATAATGGGGTGAGCTCCCATGACTTGTCCCAGCTTCTGCCAACCTAGCAGTTCGAAAGCAAGTAAAAAATGCAAGTAGAAAAATAGGGACCACCTTTGGTGGGAAGGTAACATCGTTCCATGCGCCTTTGGTGTTGAGTCACCGGCCACATGACCACGGAGACATCTTTGGACAATGCTGGCTCTTCGGCTTTGAAACGGAAATGAGCACCACCCCCTAGAGTCAGGAATGACTAGCACATATGTGCGAGGGGAACCTTTACCTGTTTTAGTATATTTGTGCAAACTTTAGTAATTGACTGATGGAAATTCTATGAATGCACAGATTTTCTAAGTGCCATTCAAGATCTTCTCTAATTCTTTGTCTTCCATTCTATTTCCTATTAATATTATTTTATTCTACACATACATACATATATACATACATACATGGTTTCCTTGTCCAATTGTATTCAACTCTAGGGTCACCACCTTAACCATTACATGAAATTGGCTCATGCTATTATATAATTTCAAAAATCTGTGGTCACATGGGAGAAGACATTAGGACAATATTACTCTAGCTTTATGGTAGAATTCTTATATGGGATACAATAATTGGCAGGTATTAGCTTAGTGTTACAGGAGAAAACTATATTGCAAGAGCTCCCATACTTTTAAGAGAAGGTCAGGAAAAGCCTTTATGTGCTTTAAGACAATTTATGAAATGCATACTTCTGACATGAATGAAAAAATGTGCTAACATATCATACAGTACAATATATAAATGTATATTGCAGGGGGAAGCCAAAATGATGAAAGATGGAAAAGTTTTCAGAGTTATCCAAGAGAACTGTTGGGATCCAGAAGTTCGGATTAAACAGATGGACGAATCAGGTACCTTCAGCTCGAGTGTGTAAAATTTAAGTATCAGTGTGATATTAGTAGTTTTAATGAAACATTTATAATTAACCTTTAAAATGTCTTTATGTCAAATCAATTAAACCTTATCAACCCTTATCAACAAAATGATCTGCAACATCGTGAGAAGAATCTTTTTTTTAGTATCATGTCTGCCGGGGCTGATAATCAGGAATCCTCTTACACGTTATCTGTGCATTGATAACACTCAGCTCTATTTCTCCATTAAGACCTGTGCATGTTCTGAACCATTCTCCAGCAATAGGATAGATGGGGGAGGGGGACAATAAACTGAGGATGAATCCTGACCAAGATATGGGTAGCTAGCTCCTAAATATACATAGGTGGAAGACTGGCTGCATTTTTGTCCTCAGAAAGAACAAGAAAATAGTTGGAGGGAGGGGAAGGGGTTCTAAACTATAAGAACATATGCCATGTTCTCCTGGATCAGACCAGGGGTGGGTTCCACTTAACTTTACTACCGGTTCACAGGGTGTGTGTGTGCTTCTGTGCATGCACAGAAGCTTCTGCGCATGCACAGAAGCTTCTGCGCATGCGCAGATCACCCATGATGACGTTGTGGCAGGTGGGCAGAGCCTCCTGCCAGTTTTACTACCGGTTATATAGAACTGGACAGAACCGGGAGCAACCCACCACTGGATCAGACCTCTGACTCATCTAGTCTAGCTGTCTGTTCTCACAGTGGCCATCCAAAGAAGAACCTTCGTCTCCCAGAAGATGGCCTTCCAAGGCAGGTCCGCTGCCAACAAGACTAGTGTAGAATGATCCTGTTGGTCCAACCCATTTTTGAAATCTTTCCTGAGCAACATCTCCAATCAATTGCTTCAGCATATTTAAATGGGCACTATCAAGATCCTGATTTAGGAGCATCTCTGCATCGATAGAGGAATAAGATTGAAGATCAAATTCATAATGTTCTGAATAACAATTGGATAAAATCCCCAGAACTCAATTCATTTATATTCTTTGCTGCATTGGCACATCTGGGATTCTAGAAGTGAAGTCTATACCTTTTGTTGGCTGATTTGGATCACAAGATGCCCCAACAAGTGACAGGATATCAAGAAAGCATGGCATCAAGAAAGATTAGAGCTAGCAACAAAATATTTTAAATAATACATTGCTTTTTCTATTTGTGTATAAAAGGTTGGGGGATATATTATTTGAAGGTTTTATAAATTTTAACAATTGGGAATGTTTTTGCATTGATGAATTGATTTATTTAGTAAACTAATTGCATTGACCCGGCTAAGGTATCTGAATGTTCCTTTTCCCCTTAAATGTTATCTTCTTTTCCTCAAACATTCATATTGATAGTACTTTAAAAATTACATTTGAAGTATATAGCCCTTCTTGCATTTTATACCGGTTCATTTATTAAACCAGAGTTTAATTTAGACTTTCTAATGGTATCGCAATTGCACTCCTTTGGGTAAATTTGGGTTGATCAACATTTGATTAATTTTACTGTGACTTTTCTGTCTGCACTGTAATATTTTCTATTTAAGCTTTTTCCCTAATTTTGTAGGGTAGTGATTGGAGTGATTAAATGATTCATGGTTTTTATTTTGGAGCTATTATTTTGTCTTTAATAAGAAGTATAATATCTATTCAGAGACTTTTCTGAGGATTCTGAGACTCTTAAATAAATGCTACCTGAAATTAATCTGTGAAGAATGGCATTTGGTTCTTCAGAGATCTGTCAATCTCCTCCAAAACTAACATTCAATAGTGTACTGCGAGTTTCACCTAACACTATCAAATTCCTTACTACCCCAAAGAGACGGTTGTGGAGGCTCTACAGATTTCCACCCCCCACCCCCTGTCAAATGGATAAATAGTGAACAGGGTCCATTATTTTCTACGCCACCTTGATCAAAGAGATTTTTGTAAGTTATACAATTGATGGCAATCAGTTGTCGGAAACTAATAATAACTTAATGTCTACCACCAATAAGATGACTTTGGAAGCAATTCCTGTTTCACCATACATGGATAAAACCAGTGGTGAAATCCAAAATTTTTTACTACCGGTTCTGTGGACATGGCTTGGTGGGCGTGGTGTGGCTTGGTGGGTGTGCTTGGTGGGCGTGGCTTGGGAAGGTTATTGCAAAATCTCCATTCCCATCTCACTCTGGGGCCAGCCAGAGGTGGTATTTGCCGGTTCTCCAAACTACTCGAAATTTCCGCTACCGGTTCTCCAGAACCTGCTGGATTTCACCCCCCCATAAAACTGTAATGAAAAGACATGTGATCCGATTCAGCAGTTTTTAGGCTCTCTCATTGCTAAAGGATAAATCAGTACAATATTTAAAATCATGTATGCCTTTTCTGTTCCATAGGAGTCTCCGTTCAGGTACTTTCAACGGTTCCTGTCATGTTTAGCTATTGGGTAAGTCAATAGAAACCATTATCTTTATTTGTGCTGCAGCAGTCAAAAGCTACAGAAAGAGAGACAGTGGCTTTTGTAATTATGTATTTCCTCTGCAATTGCAGCCCACTCAATTTGACACTCCCCCTCCCAAGTCTCTTCTGATACTTGAAAAGAAATACAGTGCTCAACATCTTCAGTAAATGGATAGAAATCCACTCCATGTTCTTGGAAGACATGTAGCAGCTTGGCAGAGCCCACTGTATGGAAGGATGGAGGTTTTCATCTTATTCTCTCAAAAGGCCTCACGTTCTGCCCTACTTCTTGACCCATGGAGTAGTGGCTTGTTACTCTTGTCTTTTAGGGGTGCTTCCCCGGCACCTTTCTTCTAACCCTGACACATGAGGGAGAAAGGAGTACCTTACCCTGGTAATTACAAGGTAAAAGTGAAAAATAATTAATTGCTCATAGTGTCAAAGTATATAAGACTAGGGATCTTAGCCCTTCTCCCTTTGGAAATAAATTAGTTTCAGAGTACTGTGGTAGACAAAAATAATATTTTTTTTTAAAAAAGGCAAAGTTATAACAAAAAATCCTTGCATTTCAGAATGCAAGTAACCTATGCTGGATAAGATACGTGAAGTACTTTTTTCAGTCCAAAGATTTCGCAACTGCAAATGAATGGAATATAAAAAGAAACCAATGGAAAAATAAATTCTGTACAAGATGATGCTGATTTTTAATACATTAATGCCATAGGTTTACTATGTTCTAACTGACAGAAGAACACAATATTCTTAAATTATGATTCATTTTGAACTTTTTTTTGCCAGGGTGAACTGGATTTAGCTGCTCAGGCCATCCCAAAGATGGATCAGCATTAGGGATGTGCAAAATTCTTCATTCCAGGGATAGAATGTTCTAGGCAACACTAAAACATTCTCTTCTTTTCCAGATTATCATTTGCTCCATTTGTTTCTGCAAATAAAAGGTTTGGAATCATAAGTGATTCAAAATGTTCTGAATGAGAATAGTTTGCACACACAACTATTCAGAAGTATACCAAGGTCAATAGTACTAAGAGTTGTTGAATAGTGCCTCAGTAGCAGGAGGCATAGTGTATTTCTGAGCAAGTACTGTTTATACGGAGCCAGTTCTTATTCAAGCCAGTCTTGAAGTGAAACTGGAATGGTTCTAGATAATTGGTTTGATTCAAGAAATCTTGGAATTGGGTCACCAATATTACGTATTCCAAATACCTCATCCAACAATACAATTTTGATATTGCCTGATACTTGTTTCCAGAGAAATAAATGACAAGTATATTCTTTATTGTTCCAAAGAAAACTATATGAGCATGAATTCACAAAGAGGAGATATTGGTACAATTTTCACAGGAGGGTGTCATTGGTTAAAGTTTTAGGGAAATTCCCCCTCCCCAGTTGTGGCTAAAATTTCAACACTATGAAGAAATTTGTTCAAGCATGCAAATTTGATTTCATAGAAATTGAAAAGGGATAACCTTCTTCCTCCATTTCTAACATGAAGAACAAATGAAATGAATTAAAATCTCCCCACGTTTAAATCCAGCTGACAGTTAAAATTGATGTGTACTATCTCAACATAATTTTGTTGAAAATTACAGCCTCCCATACATTTAAGTGTCATGGCGCCAATTCTACACTTATTTACTCTTTAATTACTGTAGCTTCAGTCCTTAAGAGGCAGCACTGTGTTCAAGTATTAGCGCCAGGAGAACTAAAACTATTGCAGAATTATAACTAGGACTGTAATCCCTTAGATAAATTCTGCTCTTCCACTGTGCAATAGCTTAAACAGATATTGTTTCTCCAACAGGGTTTTGTGTTAGAAATGTGTTTGCCAAGACAATTGAATAAACAGTGCTTCCATATTTTGTTTTCCATGTTTTACCCATTCAAAAGAGTAGTTATCAACAGTCTTATTTTAAAAGTACCAAAGACGGAAGTATTCAGGCATATTATCCCAGATTTATCTGCCACATTTGAATCAATTAATGAGAACCAATCATGATTTTAACAGAGATCCTTCAGGATCAAGGGTTTTTTTTTTATCTTTGTCCCCCTCTTCCACCTGCTGGAGACATCTCTAACCCTTCAGTCACTCAGAGGTTGGCTAAGCAGTATGGAAAGAAATGATATTTTGGTTTGGATCCAAATATGCTACATGTTTGGTGGTGGGGGGTTGTATGTGTCTGTAAGAGGGAAATGTCATGGGAGAAAGCATAGAAAACAAAAGAGATACAATAATTGTTGTCTTAACTAATGAGCACATTCCAGGTTTTTTTTTTTTTTAATCTCAGAGCATCCCCTCTGCCAATTTCTCAGGAAGCTCTTCACTAAGAAATATTGCTGCTGCTGGAGGTTACCATGCCAACAGTGTTCAGTTAACAACATCAGTTGCAGCAAGCAATTCCTCTTGACTTCTAAAGCATCTACTTCTGTTCCTAAAGCACAGCAATAAGTTAAAAATTCCAACAGAAAAAAATGTTAGCATGCGGAGGTGACTGTTCAAATAGAGATCCTTTACAGCAGGCGTGTCAAACTCAAGGCCTGTGGGACAGATCCATCCCGCAGGGTGCTTAGATTTGGCCTGCGGGGCCGCCCTGAAGGACCAGCCCGCAGTGCCTCTGTCAGTGAAAATGGAGCTTGGGGGACTGCACACAGAGGGCTGCAGGAGACCTTCCCAGCCAAAAAGGGGCCCCCGAGGGGGCCGTGCCTGCCCCCCAGCTCCATTTTCATTGGCAGAGGGCCATGCCCACCCCGGCCCAGCCATGCCCCCCCAGACCCCTCCCCAAGGTCAAACACAACCCTGATGCAGCCCTGAATGAAATTGAGCTTGACATTATGTCGATGCAAATTACAATCATTATCTGCATCACATTCCATGATGGATAGTCATTAACTGCACAGGTCATGGAGTTGGTGATGATGATTTGTTAGACTTTTGAATGTTTTTCCTTGCTTTGGTTTTTGTCCAGATTTATCTGCTGGGAGAATCTAAGCATGCTGCAGACATGATAGGACGTTTAGTAGCTACTTCACATGTTAAGCAAACTGTCCCTTTCTCCCAGGATAGGATAGGCTACTTTCTTAACATTTTGAATGATTCTGCTTGGCAGCCACAGGCTGAAGCAAGCATGTAATAAAAAAGCAGAGTTAATAGTTGTCATATTCAGAAGTTTTTTTAATGAATTAATTCCTTACTTCAAACTATCGTACTCCCGAATTACTAGTCTCTAGTAATTTTCCCATACCAGCTTGATGAAGATTGTGTCACCTATAAAGTATCGCAACGACATTTAACTTAGCAAAGAGACAGATACCGGTAACAAAAATAGTTAAGTGACTTTTACCTCATTTTATGACCTTTCTTGTTAAGTAAATCACCGCTGTCATTAAGTTTATACCACAGTTGTAAAGTGAATCTGGCTTCCCTATCAACTTTGCTTGTCAGAAGGTCATAAAAGATGATCACACGACCCTGGGACATACAAGTCAGTTGCTAAACGTCCAAATTTTGATCACATGACCATGAAGATGCTGCTAGAGTGGTATGAAAAACAGTCATACGTCAGGTTTTCAGTGTCGTTGTAATTTCACTAAATAAAATGGTTGTAAATTGAGGGCTACCTGTACATGGATTAATTGTTTCATCGAGTAAAAATACATAGGCCTTTGGTTTTAATTAAGTACCATTTTCCAAATGTTTCTACTTAAGATTCAACCAGTCCTCTCAATCTGAAAATGATGTTTTAATTACTCAATCCTCTGTTTGTTTGTTTCCAGGCTAAACCAGAGGATACTCTAGATTTGTGTCGGTTGTTAAACAACGACTTAGCTGCTACAGTAAAGAGGCACCCAAAAAGATTCGTTGGATTTGGTACTCTCCCCATGCAAGCTCCAGATCTGGCCGTGAAGGAAATGCACCGCTGTGTGAAGGAACTTGGATTTCCAGGGGTGCAGATAGGATCCCATATCAACAACTGGGAACTGAGTGCTCCAGAACTTGCTCCCATTTATGCCGTAAGTAAACATGTTCTGTCTCTCCTCCTACCACAAGTCCTGTAATGAGTTGATTTTTTTTTCTTATCTAAAAACTTCAACTTAATGGCCTGAGATAATATCCCTGTTGTCCTCTATTTAATAATCTTTTAAATTCTCTCTTGGCGATTTAAGGCTGCTGAACAATTAAACTGCTGCCTCTTTGTGCATCCTTGGGACATGCAGACAGATGGAAGGATGTCTAAATACTGGCTTCCCTGGCTTGTAGGTCAGTAATTACTGTGCAGAATTGGCATTCTCTGTGACAATCATTGGTTTGATTTATTGGTTTGATTTTTCAAAAATCTGGTCCAATCAAGAGACTTTTTAAAAATATATATTTTATCTTTATTTTTAATTTATTTTATCTTTAAGTTATGGAGATGGGAGGATTGGAAATATACAAGGAAGTTTTCTGACAGTCTCATTAAAGTAGGCACAGGAATTACATTTATGAAGAGGAACTAGTTACAGGTAGTCCTCGACTTTACGATCGCAATTGAGCACAAAATTTCAGCTGCTAAGCGAGACAGTTAAGTGAGTTTTGCCCCATTTTACATTTTTCTTGCCACAGTTGTTAAGTGAATCAATGCAGTTGTTGAGTTAGTAATACAGTTGTCAAGTGAATTTGGATTTCTCATTGACTTTGCTTGTTGTAAAGTCACAAAAGGTGATCACATGATCTTGAGACACTGCAACTATCATAAATATGAGCCAGTTGCCAAGCATCTGAATTTTGATCACATGACCATGGGGGTGCTGCAATGGTAAGTGTGAAAAACTGTCATAAATCACTTTTTTCTGTGCCAGTGTAACTTCAAATGGCCACTAAATTAAAGGTTGTAACTCAATGACTACCTGTATTTATATTTATTATAAAGGATCCCCAAAAGTTTACAGGTCATCAGCAAGCATGACCAATGCCATCCTCATACAAAACCCTAGCCAGAAACCCAACGTAAATGAGTCCAAACAATCCACTTCCTCCAGACTCCTCTGTAGTTGATGCCTGAACATATTGTCTACCACCTTGCCTACATAGGGAAGTTCCATGGTTGTCATGGAGACCATGAGCTCTGGAATCATTCTGGACTCTATGGCATGGAATCTCAATCATTAACTCAGTGTCAGAATCCAGCAGCTCAGGTAGAGAAGGTGTTGTGTCATAGGGAAAGCAGTAACAGCAATGCATCCATCTGAAGGGTCCTTGGTGCTCTCTGAGCTTAGTTGTTTTCTTGCAGATGTTTCATTACCCAACCAGGTAACAATATCAGTGCTAGGGCAAACATACAAGATCCTTTTGTAGCACCTACATCATTTTCTCGAATAGTATGGCTAGCCAACATATTAATGATAATCCAGTATTGGTTATAGTAAATAACCGTCGATCAAAGAAGCAACATGCCTCTTCCTTAGTGTCAATATACTTTTGGTAATATTTTACTTAAAGCTACATGGGGCTGAGTACCTCTCGTATCACAGTTTGAAATACTGTATCCCACTGTGCTTTTCCAAGGAAGCTAGTACCACTCTCTGTCCTTTAGGACTCCAAGTAATGACACAAAGATTCTCATGGATTGGGTTGTGGACTCTCCGGGCTGAAATCCATTGGTGCCATGTCAGCAGTTCTACAGCTTCTCTCTGCTGTAATGCTAGGCAGGCCCTGAGTCCCCAGAATTGAGATTGCACAGAATTTTCTGTCTGCTCCTACTCTTCATCCTATTCCTTGGTTGAAGATCTGTCCAAGAAAGCTGTAAGAACTTTATGGTACAATACAACAACAACAATTGTCATTGTACGTGTATACACAGTATACCCATACAACAAAATTCACTTAACACCCAAAGACCAGGTCCAACACACATAACAATCCCCAAACACACTCCCACCCACCACAATTCTTCACCCCTAAATCACCCAAACATCCACACAACAGACCAAGTAATGCTGTCCAACAGCTCACTGATGGTGGCCCGTTAGTTAATTGTTGAGTGCAATTATAGGTCTGGGATAGAAACTATTCAGAAAACATGTGGTCCGAGTTTTAATTGTTCTGTATCTTCTGCCAGAAGGCAACAGTCCAAAAAGATTGTAAGCAGGATGGGAAGAGTCTCTGAGAATGTTATGCAACTTCCTCAAACAGCGAGATTCGAAGATGTTGTCCAGTGCTGGTAGCTGGAGCCCGATGATATTCTGGGCAGTTTTAATGATTCTCTGTAGAGCTTTTTTGTCCGTTACCATCATATTAGTAGCAATCATTCAACCTGAATATTATTTCTTATTATTAGGCATGCCCACTGAAACAACCATTGCCATTTGCTCCATGATTATGGGAGGAACTTTTGAGCGCTTCCCCAATCTGAGAGTTTGCTTTGCCCATGGAGGTAAGTATCAGAGCCAAGGTAGTATTGTGATTATACCGTTGCTGTAGAACTGCAGAATCTCTCAGCCATGATAACTCAGTTGATGGTCAGTCCTATCTCTAAACTAGGGGTGAAATCTACTTACCTTCCCTACCGGTTTGGAAGTTCGCACATGTGCCACCGTCAAGTTCAATTTTTGACCCTCTGCGCATGCACAAAAGGTCAAAAACGGGTTACTTCCTGGTTTTAACAACATCCAGGCGGGTGGGCGGAGCCTTGCGCACCACCTCTACCAGTTCGCACGAGCTGGACAGAACCGGTAGGATTTCACCATTGCTCTAAATCCAATTTACCACCTGCTGTTGTTGTTGAAGGGACAATCATGGAAGAAAGTAATATGCCACCCTGTACTCCTGCAGGAAAGATAGAATATAAACTAATGCATAAAACATGTAAGTTACATTTTTTAAATATTTTTAGGTGGTTCCTTTCCTTACACAGTGGGACGTATCTCCCATGGATTCACAATGAGACCTGATTTGTGCGCAATCCATAACAAAATTGATCCAAGGCAATACCTTGGTTCATTCTACACAGATTCACTGGTTCATGATGAGCAAGCACTGAGGTTGCTGATAAACGTAATAGGAAAGGTGAGTGAGAATCTCTACTACAAGATACTGTTCATTCCTAGACCGTAAAAACTATTCCACAAAAGAAGCCTTTGAGATTGAAGGCCAAATGAGACATCATTCCATTCGTTCAATTAGCAATAGCATGAATGTTTTCTTTAAAATATAGCAGTAGTGGCATCTCTGATAGACTGACATCCTGGCAGAGGAACAGAGTTTTAATATTTACGATATCATCCCTCTACCACACACACACACACACACACACAAGCAGACTAGACTGAATTAGGCATCTCCATTTTGGCCTAAAGGGTTTAGGTTGGAGCATTTCTTTTAGAACCCTGTGGTGACACCTACTGGAAATAACATGTAATAGCAAAAAGGGAAATGTGCTTTCTTTAGTCTGCATCACCAATTGCAAGTAGAAAAACATTTTTTTTTTACTCCCAGGTTCAATAAATTGGGCTTCGCTTCCAAAATGTAAAACCCACATTTTTTTTGTGTATTTTAATCTATATGTCCAGGAAGTATCCTTCTCCCAGTTGTTCAATATAGTCTATGTTAAAAAGGCATACTTTATGCTCAAAAAAACCTGTATGATGGAATAGGATGAGAAGAAACACAGGAATTATGAAGGAAACCATCAATTCATTACTGATCGTAATATAACTCAGCTTCACTAATATCTTCCCTTTGGTGCAAGACATACTTTTATAAATGAACAATATTTCTATTGTAGATATCTACCAAAGCTATTTGCAGCTGTTAATAAGTGGCTAGATAAAAATATATGATGAAAGGTTAAATTGATTGTCTTCAATCGATAAAGGTTTACAAAATTCTCCTTTTTTCTTTCCTATGTTACAGATATTGACTAAAATGCTCCAAAAGCAAACTATTTTTTTTTTCAATATCAGAATTAATTTAATGCAATTTCACTCAGGGTATCTTTGGGTTAAAATCAGTGATTGAAATATTACCCCCTTTTTACATGTGTTGCTTGTGTGGTGCATGTAAAAAAACATGGTGGGCAATAGTCATGTGATTATGACCACCATGTTGGACTTTGTTTCTTCTCCCGCAGAAGCCTTTGGTTCAAATACTTTATTAATATTGTTCATCAGCTATATGCTGTCTTTCAAAATCAGATTCTATATTTTATTCCAAATTATCTTCATTATCATCTATATTTTAGTAAATAAAAGTGAGAAATTCTTGCGTACTGAAATACATAAACTATATACTTTTATCTATACAGAGCGGCAGTGATGCAGTGGTTAGAATGCAGTACTGCGGGCTACTTCTGTTGACTGCCTGTTGACTGCAATTTGGCAATTTGAATCTCACCAGGCTGAAGGCTGACTTAGCCTTCCGTCTTTCCGTGGTTGCTAAAATGAGGACCTAGATTGATGGAGGCAATACGCTGACTCTGTAAACTGATTAGAGAGGGCTATAAAGCACTGTGAAGTGGTATATAAGTCTAAGTGCTACTGTTATAGAAAATAATATATCAGAAATATCCAGGGGTGAAATGCTCCCGGTTCGGACCAGATCACCCGATCCGGTAGCGATGGCGGCGAGTGGTTCGGAGAACCAGTAGCAAAAATCCCTGCGCCCCCCCCCATGCCCAGCTGAGCCGCACAATCATCAGAGGCTTTTTTTAAAAAAAACTTTTAAAAGCATTTTTTCGTTGGAAGAGGTTGTAGAAAAAATGCTTTTAAAAGTTTTTTTTTAAAAAAAGCCTCTGATGATTGTGCAGCTCAGCTGGGATCATCAGAGGCTTTTCAAAGGATTTTTTTCTGCAACCTCTTGGCCAAAAAGGTGGTAAAAAATGCTTTGAAAAGTCACTGATGATCCCAGTTGAGTTGCCTGATCGTCAGAGAGGTATTTTTTAAGAAATATCTCTCTGCCGATCAGGCAACTCAGCTGGGATCGTCAGAGAGGTATTTTTTAAAAAGCCTCTCTGACGATCCCAGCTGAGTTGCCTGTTGGCCACAGCCACCCAGTCACATTACCCCCCCACACACACCAAGCCACGCCCACAGAACCGGTAGTAACAAATTTTACATTTCACCCCTGGAAATATCCTTCTCATCTTTCCTGTTACTTATTCCTATTGATATCTTATTATATCATTTTATTGTTGTATATAAACTGAGAGCTTATGCACTGGGGACAAATTCCAATCACACGGCCAATAAAGAATATTCTCTTCTCTTCTCTCTTCTCTTCTCTTCTCTTCTCTTCTCTTCTCTTCTCTTCTTCTCTTCTTTTCCATCCCATCCCATCTCATCCCATTCCAATGAGAATCCTTTAATAAGGAAAGAGATATTTATCTCTTCCAAGATAATTTAATGTAAGTTTGCAGAAAAGCTTACAAAGATTTAAATGTGCATGTCTGTCGATCCATCCAATTCCATAGTTTTCACAATGATTCCTTAAAATGAAAAAACAAACATCCATTAAAATGCCAACAGGTCAATCAATCTTGTTTCTATTTTCAGGAGAAAGTGATGTTGGGAACAGATTATCCATTTCCACTTGGGGAACTTGAGCCTGGAAAACTGATTGAATCTATGGAGGACTTTGATGAGCAATTAAAAGTATGTTATCTGATTTTGAGTCTTTGCCTTAATGTTTAATGTGGCTGTCAGTAGTGTAATTTTGTAGTTCATTGGCCTTGATTTGAAGTTTATATGACATAGCTTATTATTTACGGTAAATATATAAGCTTCTAGTCCTTCTTTTTAAGGACAAAATTACTGCAGGTTCGAATCTCGCCAAGGCTCAAGGTTGACTCAGCCTTCCATCCTTTCTAAGGTAGGTAAATTGAGAACCCAGTTTGTGGGGGCAATAAGCTGACTTTGTATAAATATACAAAAGGATGAAGGCTATTGCTTAGCGCATTGTAAGCCGCCCTGAGTCTCCGGAGAAGGGCAGCATATAAATCAAAAATTTTTTTTTAAAAAAAAAGTAGGTTAAAAGTAATGTAAATTAAAGTTTATAAGACAATTCTTCGCAGAAATTTACAGTGGGGACAACTATTTTAAAATTTGCTTTCAAGTCAGACTTGATTCCTAGTGACTGCACAGATTTCATTATTTTTCTTAGCTTCATTTGGAGATAAGTTTCCCATTGCTTTCTCCCAAGGTTGAAAGGGAACAACTAGCCCAGAGGTGTCAAACTTGCGGCCCTCGGGCCAGATGCATCACATGCTGGCCACGCCCACCCCTGGTTTAGCAAAGGGGGGGAAAGTCACGATACATCACGTGACAACAATATGACGCCATGTGTTTGACACCCCTGAACTTGCCCAAAGTTACTCAGCTGGCTTCCATGTCTAAGTTAGGCCTAGAATTCAGGTTTCACCATTCTTACTTCAGCACTTTAACTAATGGTGGATGTGGCTTGGTGGGCATGGCAGGGGAAGGATACTGTAAAATTTCTATTCCCACCCCACTCCAGGGGAAGGATACTGTAAAATCTCCATTCCCTCCCCAATCCAGGGGAAGGTTATTGCAAAATCCCCATTTCCTCCCGATCAGCTGGGACTTGGGAGGCAGAGAATAGATGGGGGCGGGGCCAGCCAGGACTTTTTACTACTGGTTCCCTGAATTACTCAAAATTTCCTCTACCGGTTCTCCAGAACTAGTCAGAACCTGCTGAAACCCACTTCTGAACTGATCCTCTGAATAACTGAGAAACAGACTATAATACCAGCACCCTTCCCCAATGCCTGGAATATTCTGCCGCAAATTTCAAAAAACTAATAGGAAAGAACAGAAGCTTCGTATAAAAATTCTAAGGTTGTCATTTCAGTATTATGGCAGTGAGATTTTAAAGTAAAATACCTACCTCCAGAATAGAAGAAATGTTGCCTCTTTGGGCCATTTACAGTAAACTTGTTTTGCCCTACCTGATCTGTCCCCGTCCACACACACACACAAACACAGCCAGCCGAGGGTTAAGGAAGCACTTGGCACACACCCAGGTCTTTATCTCCAACTTGGCAGCGATATACACACCGTCTGCCAAGTGCTTTTATTGCCACAGAAACAGAAAGATAATATACTCAGCGTACAAGAGTCCGACAGAAATAATATTCCTCTCAGCAGTTTCGGACGATGCTCTAGTGACTATCCAAGGTTTATTTTTGTTCGTCACAGGGATCACTGGCCACCACCCTCTATTATATAGTCTCTGGGGTGTGGTCCAGTGACTCAGTTCTAATCCCTAGCACGCCTCCTGAGCTGCTGCAATCGTTTATCACGCCTTCCGTGGCGTGCGTCCAGGAATGACGTCTCTCCTTCACTCTCATCCAACACACCTGTTTCCTGGCTAATCTCCTCTCCCTCGGCCGGCTCCTGAGACAGTGCCAGAGGGGAGGGGCCTGGAGAGGGAGGCCTGGCTGACTCCTCTTCCTCATGCTCGGAGCTTTCTTCCTCCAATGGGATAGGCTCAGAGGGCGGGGCCACAACACTACCATAAACTAGACATCTATTCAAAGCCTGGCAAAGAATCACCTTTTTTATATATATTATCACCCACTGTCATTTTAAAAACTGTAGGAAATTAATGTATTAAATTATTTTAATGTGTGGTGAGTCACTGAGTAGAAAACTATCAGGAAACAAAAGAGCTATAAGTTGGGGTTTTATTTATTAATTGAATTTATATGCAACCCATCTCACAGGGGTGGGTTCTACTTACCTTTACTACCAGTTCGCAATGGGGCTGCATATGTGCACTCTTCTGCACATGCGCAGAAGCGCATGCGTCATTTTGATGACATCGGGGTTGGTGGGCAGAGCATCCCACCGGTTTTACTACCAGTTCTATAGAACCGGTGCAAACCGGGGGCAACCCACCACTGCATCTCACTATCATTTGACAATAGTATGTCAAATTATGTCAGGAAGCTTTAAAAACTAATTAGAAATTAGAAAGTGTCAAAAATTAAATGATTATGATTCTGTGTTTGAAACAGGGGGCATTTTCTCATGAGAAGATGCTTAAATAGTCACCAGGAATCAACTATGATTCAATAGAGTTTTTAACCTTATCTGTTAGAGTCCATGCATTTTTTAATATATGCCCTTATCTTCCAATCCAAGTTACCCCTCAGCATTATTTGATAGAATAGGAAGGACTGAACATTTCTATTGCAATAACACTGATATCTGATGGAGATATATTGGTAATTTGCTCTGCATCTGGAGCAAAGTGATTAAAGTGATTAAAAATCATATTAATCTGAGAATAAGACACATTACATTTGACAGGTTTTTCAGGCATACCTATCTGTTGTCTATCTGTTCTCCCCACATCATTAGCATGTTCCGAGAGATTCTGAGACGCGTCTACTTAATGTGGTTCATTATAATACATAATTAATTTATGAATTTATTTGTAAATAACAATTCATTGAGTATTTGACTGAGAAGTCTTCTGAGGCATCTTTTGCACATATATATGTTAATGCTTTCTCAAAATCTTCATTCTTTTTGTTACAGGAGAAACTCAAGTCTGCCAATGCTCTTTCATTTTTGAATATTGACAGAAAACACTTTGAGTAATAACAGAACTGCTGTAATTATATATCTACATCTTTAGGTTCTGAAGGACAACCATAAACCTCATCTTCATATTTATGCAGTATCATGCCAATTTCAAATAATGTACATGTGCTGAAAACCTGAATCCAGGTTATAATAAAACCTTATAAAAGCTGCATGAGCTAAGAACTTTTTGAGAAGTTATACAGTTGTAAGAATTTTTCTTGTTATATATGGAATGGACCATTTCAGCATGACATCAATGAATGATTAACGATTAGAAATTTGCCTCTCTTACACAAAGTTTGCACTGTTACACAGAGTTGGAGAATTTATTTATTTATATCCAGCCTATTCAATTTTAAAAGTAACTCAAGTCAGTGAACATATCCAACATACCTTCCTCCTCCTATTTTTCCCACCACCACAACTGAGAAATCTTTACTGTACTGGGGTGGCCTCATGTTGGGCAAACAGGACCTGTAGTAGACATAGATTTAGAATAATTTTATTGTCACTTTGAATGTACACTAATCAGCATACATTAAAATGAAATTTCATTGCATACAGCTCTCAAAGGGTCACCACCTCCAATATACACTACATAAACATGACAAAATAAATAAATATGCATATGCCCACATATATCTGTGGGGGCTCCAACCCTTTGGAATGAACTGCCCCTGGAGATACGGAATATCCCTGATCTCCGTGCTTTCCACCGTGCCCTCAAGACCCTGATGTTCCAACAGGCAGGGCTAAACATACAAACATGTGAATGATTTTTTAAATGTTATCTAATTCTGGGTTTTATTTAATTGACCAAACTAAGTAATAATTTTAATTAGCAATTTTATGATGTTTGTGTGTCTATATTTTTCTTGACTGTACACCGCCTTGAGTCCTACGGGAGAAAGGCGGTATAGAAATATAATAAATAAATAAATAAATAAATATTATATGACACAGCGAAACAACACAATCTTGCTCGGATGTATACATGTACATGGCGAGAAAAATGAATCTTGCGAGTTTACCAGACACAGTGCATAGGAAACAAAGCAGAATCTGGTAGTCCTGCTAGAAATACTTCGAAACCTCCTCCTAGAGGGGAGCAACAGAAATAGACCATAAAGTCTGTGTGGAGACTCTAACAACGCTTTCAGCTCTAAGCACATAGCGCTTATAAGCAGTATCTTGAATAACAGGAAGCAAGCTTCCTATAATCTACTCGGCTGTCCTTTACCACTCTCTGAATGGACTTTCTCTCTGAGGGACTGCAGTTTGTTAAAATGCTCTCGATCAACAGAAGGTGAAAGATGTGCTCTCCTCATCCGAAGCAGAAAATGACGACGCTGGTTTGCACACTTCACTCAGGATGACATGTGGAATAAGTGCTCAGTAAGTTACTGAAGGCCTGAAAGTTTATTTCATAAGCTTGCTTCTCTGACCAAATATCATTTCCCCTTTCATTTCACTCTCTGTATTCACCTCCCCAAATCAGGCAAGGCTATTTAAGTAGATAAGTCTTCTACTTATAATCACAATTGACCCCAAAGTTTCCTTTGCTAAGCAAGACAGTTATTAAGAGAGCTTTATTCCATTTTATGACCTTTCTTGCCACAGCTGTTAAGTGAATCACTGCAGTTGCTAAGTTAGTAACATGGCGGTTAAGTGAATCTGGCTTCCCCATTGACTTGGCTTGTCAAAGGTCACAAAAGGTGATTACATGACCCTGGGACACTGCAATCGTCCTAAATATGAACAGGTTTCCAAGTATCCAAAATTTGATCACATGACCATGGGGATGCTGCAATGGTTGTAAGTGTGAAAAATTGGCAAAAGTCACTTTTTTCAGTGACGTTGTAAGTTTGAATGGTCTTAAAAGAATAGTTGTACATAGAGGAATACAGGTAGCCTTTGATTTACAATAGTTCATTTAATGACCATTCAAAGTTCCAACAGCACTGAAAAAAGTGGCTTATGATAGTTTTCCATTCTTACAACCGTTGCACTGTCCCTATGGTCATGTGATCAAAACTTGGATACTTGGCAACTAGTTCTTATTTATGACAGTTGCAGTGTCCCGGGATCATGTGATCGCCTTCTACAACCTTCTGAGAACCAAAGTCAATGGGGAAGCTGGATTCCCTTAACAACTGGGTTCCTAACTTAACTCTAGTGATTCACTTAACAACTGTAGCAAGTGAGATCATCAAATGGAGGAAAAGTCACTAAACAACTGTCTTGTTTAGCAACAGAAATTTGGGGCTCAACTGAGATCGGACGTCGAGGACTACCTGTACCTGGCTGACTTACAGGGGTATGTGTGCTTTGGCTTTCCATGTCTATTGAAAACAATGGAGAAATCTCAAAGTCTAGTAACTGGCATCCTTCTGAGAATCAACCTTAGAATGTTTTCCCCAATCCATGACATTTCATTTGGCATCATGGTTTTTTTTTTTAAATTAAGAGTTTTACAAAGCAGTTGAAATGAAAAATACCCACAGAATATAACAAGCCTATAATTGGGTGGTAAATGAAAATGACATTTTACCATTATTTTGAAGGATAATCTGTTGCAAGTTACACAGCATGTTTTTTTCACCAGAAACACCCATCTAGCAAGAAACAAATGAGATAGGGATAGATTAAATTTAAATAGAAATAGTGGATGATCCTCTCATGTTAATACATGTAGTCCTCGACTTACAACAGTTCATTTAGTGACCCGAGTTACAACATCACTGGAAAAAAGTGACTTGACCGTTTTCCACTTACAACTGCTGTAGCATTCCCATGGTCATGTGATTTACATTGGGATGCTTGACAACCGACTCACATTTATGACGGTTGCCATGTCCTGGAGTCATGTGATCACCTTTTGTGACCTTCCAAAAAACAAAGTCAATGAGGAAGACAGATTCACTTAACAACCGTGTTACTAATTTAACAGCCGCTGTGATTCACTTAACAAATGTGACAAGAAAAGACATAAAAAGCCTTGGTGGCGCAGTTGACTAGTGCTGTTAAAGTAGCACCAGCTGCCTGTACTTACTGCAAGTTCAAATCTCACCAGGCTCAAGGCTGACTCAGCCTTCCATCCTTTCGAGGTAGGTAAAATGAGGACCCGGATTGTGGGGGCAATAAGCTGACTTTGTATAAAAAAGAACACCGCTTAGGGGCCCCCGAAAGCCCTACTAAGCAGGTATATTCAAAAGTATGAAGGCTATTGCTTAACGCATTGTAAGCCGCCCTGAGTCTCCGGAGAATGGCGGCATATAAATCGAACCAATAAATAAATAAATAAATAAAATAGGGCAAAACTCATTTAACAAATTTCTCACTGAACAACATAAATTTTGGGCTCAATTGTGGTCGTAAGTTGAGGACTCCTGTACTAAATTGCACTGCCTCCAATCAAGATGCTAAAAGATTGTAATGCTGCTAAAATGCACCGTTGCACATAGACCAAAACTAAGATGAAGTCACCTATTTACTATTATGGCTGAGTGGAGTCGCAACTATTCACTAATGATACCTTTTTTAATATTATTTTTGACCTGGAATAAAAATCTATGGAGAGAACAAAAATTCCGAAGAAATCAAGGAGGCTTCTTCTGCACGCACGAAGCAACCAAGTTCCCTTCTCTGAACTTCTATTATACTGATAAACAGTAAAGAAAAATCTTCAGCGCAGCCGCTATAGAGAAAAAAAACAGCGTCAGAGGGGACGTCCTCCGACTCGATAGGGGCACTATTTAAAACCGCACTACAGTAGCCTTCCGCCAGCCTTTCCTTCCGCCCCCTCCTCAACTTGCAACTCTATGGTTTATTAAAGCCGGAGTATTGGAGCGAGAGGGAGAGAAAGACCCGGTTTGGGCGCGCTTTGACTGAATTCTCGCGAGAGGTGCCGCGATGGAAGAGGAGGAGCCGGGCGCGCCGGCGGCGGGTGCTGCTTCGGGAGGAGGAGGAGGAGGAAGTGTCATGGCGGCGGCGTTGAGTTCCGGACCTGGCGCGAGTTCGGGGTCGCGCGGACCTGGCGGAGGCGGCCTAGGAAGCTCGCGCTGGTTTTTCAGCCGGGAACGGTTGGAGAACACGCCGTCGCGCCACTGCGGCGTCGAGGCCGACAAAGAGCTCTCCTACCGGCAGCAGGCGGCCAATCTCATCCAGGATATGGGCCAGCGCCTCAACGTGTATCCTTAGCGGCGGGCCGGGAACGGGGGAAAGAGGAGGCCTGGGCGGGGGAGTGAGTCAGCGGGGGAAGGGAAGAGCCTTTCGTGAGGGGGGGGGGGTGTGAGGTCTGGTCCCGGGGGCTCCTTCGGAAGGCCGGCCCGATGGCGAGGCTGGGAGGCCTCGCCTGCTGTGGCTCCACCCCTCGGCCTGCGCTCCCGTCTTCAGGGGAGAGTCGGGAAGGCGCCACAGGCTCCCCTGGGAGTCGAGGAGGAAAAAGCGAAGCCGAGTTTCGGCGCCTGTCTGCCTCCGTTGCGCTCCGGGGTGGGTTTTAAGTTTTTCCACGCAGACACGCGCGAGTTGGCTTGTTTAGCCTACCCCACTCCCTTCGCTTGCACGGGTTTCGAGGGGGAGAGGAGCGGTTGGAGTTTTAGCCAGGTGCCTTTTTCGGCTTGATTGATTGCAAAAGGATCGTGGTTGTATAATGGCTGCTAAACAGGGTATGGGTAATCTCAGATTTGTACCGTCAATAATTGGTTTTTTCTTTTTTCTTTCTCCAGACCGGTGTTTTGTTTTGTTTTTAATTGCGATTTAATAGGGGCTGTATAAATAACTTTCGTTGATTAAACGAAATTTCCTCCTCCCCCCAAATGCCCTCTATCTCAGTCGGTCAAGCTTAAAAGAGATTTGATGCTTTTGCTTCATGTGGTGGATAAAAAGTTTGGTGTCAGAATAAGGAACAGGCGGCAGTTTTTCCCTACTTTTTTCTTCTTCCCCCAAATGCCCGTTTTGAGACATTTGATGTGAACGATGGGAAAGGAAATTTCATCCAGGAATTGTTTTAAATGGGAAACGGCATATAAATGTTTTAAAGGAGAATAAAACAAAGGTCATTAAAAATAAGGTTATTAAATAGAACTTTTGCTATTTTAGAGTAATAAAATTGAAAATATAACCTCTCTGGTATTTTCAATAGTTTTTCAGGAACTTGAAGTAAGGAATGACTGCTATCGTAATTTCTGTAGTTCTGAATGCAGATTGAATTAGTTTTGTATAAATGCCAGAACATATTTAATGAAATGTAATGAAGATATCAGAGTACTTTAACAGCTTTTTAGCTAATCTAATTTAGATCAATATTTTGCTAAAACAAGTATTAGCTGATAGCTGTTGTTTATCATAAAATTAATTCTGCTAGTAATTTTTTATTCTATAGCTGCAGAGCCAATCTAGTTGACTCTTGTAAGCTTATCTCAAAAGTTAAGCATATTTGGATCTGGTTATTACTTGGATGAAACACTGCCAGAAAATCCAGAGTACTATTCTAGATTATTGGCAAGTAATAAATTCCCAGCAGAAGGCAGCTACTAACCACTTTCATACTGTTGCCAGGAAAATTGCATAGATATATCCATGAAATCATCAAAGTTGCCTCAACTTGAGAGATTTCATACCAATTGGAGTTCTTATGGTTCATGTAATGCAAAGCTGCACAGTGCAGATCCATTGCAACATTTTTAGAAATAAACTTGTTATTTGACATTTCACATATTGGTTGTGAAATCTGTGAAAGTAGTAACAACTGAAAAGGAGAATGGATTTATTTAAATAAACTTTGTGAATATTTAATGTTTAAAGTTAACACATTTTCTAGTTTTTATAACTGTGGTGATAGTTTCTTTAGTTACTTTAGTTTTTAGTACACAAGATGTTGACAGAAGATTATTTCTGAACCATATCTTGACTTAACATGAATGCTGAATTTTAAAAGCCAACATTTTGTAACAGACACTGAAGTTGTTAGCTTTTGAAGTGGAATAACCTGAGTTCTAAAAATTCAGCATTCATGCTAAGTCAAGATGTGGTTCTAAAACTCAGGTTATAGAATAATGTTTTTGAAAATGGCACTATGGAAAAAAATAATTTTCTAAAAAATATTAGTGTTTACTGTGTAACATTAGCACAAACTGCATCTGCCTTTTAGTGGAGAGCAGCTGGCCCTTTAAATCACAAACAAGCCTTATCTGCCCAGAGGGAATTGCCTGATCTCTAAAAACCAATAAAGGAAAAGGGAGTTCTAACAGGTTTTCAGTAGAAAAAGGACTGGTGCCTTTTGAGAGAGTTGGCTGAACTTCAATGAGCTTACCTTAGACAATGAGTTGTTTGGCTGCAGTTGGAATTGCATTAGGATTAAGGCTTTAAATATTTAACACTGTCTGTGGAACCTTATATTCTTTTGGCACCTATAATAAAGTGGATTTTTATAGTTAAATCCTGGAGTTGTCTGCCTGCCTTCTAGGGCCCACCTCAGCTTAGCTGAGCAATTGATTCCCTGAAATTTCATTTGTTTTCCCTTTTGGTAGTTTAGCCAGACCAAAGGTGTGAGGATTTACCCTTAAGTCCTCTCCTGGTTCACCAGAGGACTAGTGTGGAAGGATAAATCAGGTTTATATTATATACTGCAAGGTGGCAGCAACTTTTCCAGTCCCTTTCACCCCCAGGCATAGGTGACTCAGAACTGAAAGTGCTTGAAGGGAGGTCCTAATCCAATCCTAAGGATGCTTTCCTGTTACAGCCTGATTTCCCACAATTGTATCACCATTGTAACTTTCCATCACTTATTTCAAAAATTTCATGGACACCTTTTTATTCTCTGAATGGATTTTTCAGTTGGGGCATAGAAGACAGAAACTTGTGTAATTGGATATAATCATTGAATTGGATCCAGATTTTATTTTGCCAATGTGGGCAGCATAGAGTTCCTCTCAGAATGTTTTTATTATAGAAGAGGAATGTGTAATGTCTATATAATATTGTATACACCATTTTGGAAGTTCCCCCCCCCCAAATGGATTTTCTGGGGCATAGGGCACTGCCTAGGGGCAACAATGAGGAAGATTGCTGTCTTTCTTTTTTCTTTTGTCCAGACTTTGTTCTAGTTCAGCTGTCTCCACCTTTTTCGTCTTCGTGGCCTAGTGTGGGGAGGGGATGATATGGACCGATGGGGGGAGGGGATGATCCTGTGAGAGTGATAGATGCATGCTTTCAGCTCCATTTTCACAAGCAGCGGGTGCACTTGCCCGCTGCCCTTGCAGCCCAATTCTGAACTGGGGGGGAGGGGGCACTAGTGGGCCACAGCCTGGAGGTTGGGGATCCCTGTCCTAGTTGATTAGAAGACTTTTGCAGATAGCACTCCTGTGTTAGAGAAATCTATTTTAACAAACTTCTTCAGTCCCAAGAAAATTATATTTGAATCGATAACTTGAAAAAAAAATCAAAACTTTTTTTACAGAGCAGCTGAATGCAAGATATATTTGTTTTTATTTCTATAGCCACTCATCTCAACAAGGGTTTCTGTCAGTGTACATAACATAAAACATAAAACAGTTAAAATAGAGGATGCGTTTGTAGTATTTCCTTGACACAGTTTAAGATCTCAACTTACAATAAACACCGCAATTGTTTATATGCACAGGTTTTATATGCACCATTCATTCACAAAATTCAATAGAAATGTAAGTATGAACTTGACATAACATGTAACTGGAAGTGGCTTTTGAAATATTATTATCCTGTGATTCATGGCTTTAGAAACTTGGGGGGATGTGTTAGTTTTGTAATATAAGCTATTTATAGTACCTTCTTTGTGATAAGAAAGAATGTGTTCTGGACAGTTTCCCAGAAGAGTTTTTTAAAAGGTTTGTTTTTATCAGGGTTACAATTTGCTAATATACATAATGGGCAAACAAGATATATCGGTATGGGTTAATAGCTTTTTAATATATATGTGTGTGTGTGTGTATTATATTATATTATATTATATTATTATTATTATTATTATTATTATTATTATTATTATTATTATTATTAATCGCTAAATCACATCTTTTGTAAACCAAGAACTACAGACTATAGAAACCAGTTTGGTGTCAACAAGCATTTGGGAACAGAGAGGTTAATCAGAAATCCATATCCCAAACCAATGAAATAAAAGATTTAACATCTATATTCAACTTGTGTCAGTGCTATAGAAATAACATCCATATGTTTTAGAAAGAAGCTAAAGCCTAGTTCAAATTTACTTTTGCACAAAATTAAAAAGGGATGTGATTTTGGGAATCATTATTCAGCTTCATGAACTTATTTCTCATGGGATGCTGCTTATTAAGTCCACTAAAAGTAAACCATATTAGCATTTCCAGAAGTTACCAGGTTAGCAATGAAAATATAAAGGCTGTAGTTCAGACTAAACTGCAGATTCTTTAGTAATGATAATCTCAGTGTAGCATGCTTTTTTGAAGTAGATGCACTTCACCCTGAAGGTATTTTCTAAAAGCCTAATCTAACAACAACAAAATAGTCCTAGATATTCTTTAGACAAAAAAAAAAAAAAACCACAATGGACTTTAATGTAATCTGGTAAAATGTAATTGCAAGCAACTTGATGTTTGGGACGTTCCCTTGTGTTTTTTTTAAAAGGAAGTTCTCATGATACAGAATTCTACCTCTAGATACCATTTTAGTTTCAAGTACTGTTCTGAGCTAGAAGGCTGGAATGATAAGAGTTATTAAGAGGGTTACATAGGTGGGAAGAATTGCCATCTAATAAATTGGAGTTTTGAGGCTAGCCATACCCTCCTCGTTTACAGCAGTTATTTTGCAAATGCTCATTGGTCAAATATTTTCTGCTTATATGTTAATAGTAAAGGAAGTACATTACAATAAAAAATACATGACTTGAATAAATGAGTTTTATGTGGTTGCTGAAACTGACACACAAACTTTGTTATATTTTGGGATCCAAAGTAGCTCTCGTGTATAATGAGAAATTCTTCTCAATTTCTATATCTGTAGTTCCACAGACAGGCTGTGGAATTAAAATAGCTGGGATGATACATTTGATTTAGCCGCAAACAAATCACAATGCATTGTGTATGAGCCCATTTATGAGTGATTAAAAATTAAAACACATACGTTTTCATGAGAAAATTTTGGGGGAAAAAATCTTTTTGAAATACTTAAATCTTGATAGCAGTGAACAGAGGCAAACCTATAGGGACTGTATATGTATAATCAACTATTTAGAATTTCAGTAAAGGTAAGCATAACTATAGGAGGAGCCGTGGTAACACAGTGGTTAGAATGCATTATTTCAGGCTAACTGCCCACAGCCAGAAGTTCGATCATGATAGCTCAAGGTTGACTCAGCCATTCTTATGAAGTCAGTAAAACGAGGACTCAGATTTTTGGGGGGCAATATCTGTAAACCACTTAGAGAGGGCTGTGAAGCAGTATATAAATCTTAATTTTTACTGTGAGGAGAAGTAGCGTGTTTTTATGGAATTAAAGTATCTTGATACAGAATTATTTTTTGGAAAATGTTACAAATTAGATGCTATCAGCAATAAATCTGCCTTGTATCTATGGTAGAATTGGAGCCAATGTTTCTTTAAGTGAAATTCATTGGAAATATATACTATATGTACTTGTGAATGTATAAGTTGCATATTACTTTAAAGCTCTTTAAATAAAAATTAACCAAAATTGAGAACCAGCTTGATCTAAATGGTTAAGGCACCAGGCTAGAAACTGGGAGACTATGAGTTTTAATTCTGCCTTGGCATGAAAGCCAACTAGGTGAGTCCCTCTCTCTTAGCCAATCCACTTCACGGGGTTTTTTATATGGGAAAATAGGAGGAGGAAAGAGCATTAGGCATGTTTATCACCTTGAATCACTTATAAAGTAATAAAAGAAGAATATAAATCCAATGATAATAAGAGTTTGTGAATAATAATCACATATACCTAATCAGTCTGTAGATTCTATACCAGGTGGAATTGCTTGTCCATCTTCAGGAGGAAACTCCTTATAAAATGGATTATGACAGTTGAGGAAATATACCATAATATTTATCACATTTATATTCAGCTGCAGTTATAAAACATTCTTGATGGGTCATAATATACAGTGGGGCAAAAAAGTATTTAGTCAGCCACCAATTGTGCAAGTTCTCCCACTTAAAAAGATGAGAGAGGCCTGTAATTGTCATCATAGGTAGACCTCAACTATGAGAGACAAAATGAGAAAATAAATCCAGACAATCACATTGTCTGATTTGGAAAGAATTTATTTGCAAATTATGGTGGAAAATAAGTATTTGGTCAATATCAAAAGTTCATCTCAATACTTTGTTATATATCCTTTGTTGGCAATGACAGAGGTCAAACGTTTTCTATAAGTCTTCACAAATTTGGCACACACTGTTGCTGGTATGTTGGCCCATTCCTCCATGCAGATCTCCTCTAGAGCAGTGATGTTTTGGGGCTGTCGCTGGGCAACACGAACTTTCAACTCCCTCCAAAGGTTTTCTATGGGGTTGAGATCTGGAGACTGGCTAGGCTACTCCAGGACCTTGAAATGCTTCTTATGAAGCCACTCCTTCGTTTCCTGGGCGGTGTGTTTGGGATCATTGTCATGCTGAAAGACCCAGCCACATTTCATCTTCAATGCCCTTGCTGATGGAAGGAGGTTTGCACTCAAAATCTCACGATACATGGCCCCATTCATTCTTTCCTGTACACGGATCAGTCGTCCTGGTCCCTTTGCAGAGAAACAGCCCCAAAGCACAATGTTGCCACCCCCATGCTTCACAGTAAGTACGGTGTTCTTTGGATGCAACTCAGCATTCTCTCTCCTCCAAACACGATGAGTTGTGTTTTTACCAAACAGTTCTACTTTGGTTTCATCTGACCATATGACATTCTCCCAATCCTCTTCTGGATCATCCAAATGCTCTCTAGCAAACTTCAGACAGGCCCGGACATGTACTGGCTTAAGCAGGGGGACACCTCTGGCACTGCAGGATCTAAGTCTCTGGCGGCGTAGTGTGTTACTAATGGTAGTCTTTGTTACGTTGGTCCCAACTCTCTGCAGGTCATTCACTAGATCCCCCCATGTGGTTCTGGGATTTTTGCTCACCATTTTTGTGATCATTTTGACCCCACGGGGTGAGATCTTGCGTGGAGCCCCAGATCAAGGGAGATTATCAGTGGTCTTGTATGTCTTCCATTTTCTAATTATTGCTCCCACAGTTGATTTCTTCACACCAAGCTGCTTGCCTATTGTAGATTCAGTCTTCCCAGCCTGGTGCAGGTTTACAATTTTGTTTCTGGTGTCCTTCAACAGCTCTTTGATCTTCACTATAGTGGAGTTTGGAGTGTGACTGTTTGAGGTTGTGGACTGGTGTCTTTTATACTGATAACAAGTTCAAACAGATGCCATTAATACAGGTAATGAGTGGAGGACAGAGGAGCCTCTTAAAGAAGTAGTTACAGGTCTGTGAGAGCCAGAAATCTTGCTTGTTTATAGGTCACCAAATACTTATTTTCCACCATAATTTGCAAATAAATTCTTTCCAAATCAGACAATGTGATTGTCTGGATTTGTTTTCTCATTTTGTCTCTCATAGTTGAGGTCTACCTATGATGACAATTACAGGCCTCTCTCATCTTTTTAAGTGGGAGAACTTGCACAATTGGTGGCTGACTAAATACTTTTTTGCCCCACTGTATTATAGCAGCAGTTCACTTTAGCTAAATTCATACATTGAATTAAGCAAATTTACCAATGTCAAAGTACTTGGATCCAACCACATTAGAAACAGCTTTGTTTAAAAAACAAAGCACTTCTTATGTTTCATTCATGGTAAATTTTAAACACATAAAGTTGAAATTAATCTGCATCCCACCTAGACCAGTTATGGTCCATGATGCCTGGTTGACAATTACTGAATTAAATTGTAATAAGGTTTTTTTTTATTTTGCTTACCAAAATATGTGAACCCAATCTTTGTGGTTTGTAAACCAAGACCTACAATTTACTGTTAGGGGTAGACCAGGTCATGACAGCTTTTTAAACAGTTTGTGAATTCAATCAGCCTGAAGAAAAAAGTCTACCAGAAGAGAATTCTGTAGATAGAACTTCAGCCTGTTTGTTTTCATGGGAAGTGTTCCTAAATGATCCTGTGTAGCATTTTGAAAACTTTACTGGTAGCCTGTGGTAGATGTAATAAAGCTAGATGCTGTTTGCCTGTGCTATTTCAAATTAACACAATGCCTCAAATTAGAAGATGAATTTATGTTATGTTAAGGTCAAGGTTGAAAAGTCAGCCCTATAGAACTTTTCTGGATGATTCACATATGATTCTAATTTGAGGAATTTATGGTGAGCTAGGGATGGGAAAACATCTTTTAAGGCTGAAGCAGTGCTGCGTTTTGGTTGGATAGTCGAGATCTAGTCTTCTTTCATTCTGATGTTATTCCAGCAACTCAGGCTGGCATCTGCAGAGTTAGTGGGAACTGCTTTGTCATATACCTCTTAGCAACTTGGCACAACTGCTAGCAAAACATCAGAACAAAAGAAAACTATACCACAGTCACCCAGCCTGAAAGCTCATCACTGCTTCATTGGTGCTAGCCATGAAAACATACAACAATATCTTGAGGCTGTCCCCTGATTTTTAGAGATATGCCCAAAGAACTAAAAAGTATTAAGGAATCCAGTAGAATCAATGGATTAATATTATATCACATCTAGCTGTAGGTTAGAGGTGGTATAATAGCTGGTATAATATTATACCACCTCTAGCTATTGATTTGCACTACAGCGTAGTTCACTTTTAAGAGGAAGCCAATGAAAGAGTGATCTCCATGCTCTGAGCTTGTTTGCAAATATTTCATCGCCCTACATAGTTTCAATGCAAATATTTCATTGGCTACACAGTTTATGTTACCTAGTTGAGGTACCAGGAAGGAAGCTCAGCACCAAGAACTCCAAGGTCTATCCATGAGATAAAGCTAATTGTCTTCTATTAAGAGTGGTATTAGTTGGAGAGAGTTTGACATGAGAAGGAATATTTAAAATTCCAAATTTAGGCACTAGAATTTTTGTCCCAGACGGCAATTGAATTTACTGGCTACAAGATGAAGATTAAAATAATATTGTTGCTTCGCACATTGAAAATCTAAATAAAACCAGCATTGGTTATGATCAGCATTGCATTGAGCACAAGCCAAAATAAATGTGCCTTTTGATTCTTCACTTCTGTTGAAAATATTTGGAAGAAAGTACAATTGGTCTAATATTTTTAACTGACAAATTTTATTTATTTTATTTTATTTTTATACCGCCCTTCTCCAACAGGACTCAGGGCGGTGAACAGCCGAGATAAAACATAACATATAAAATTTAAAAAAACAGTTTAAAAGACATTAAATACTTTCGGCCCTCAATTTAAAACAATCCAGTTAAAACCAATTCAAATTAAAACTGAAAGGATGGGATCAAGCCAGCCCGGCTAGATGAAATAAATGAGTTTTCAGGGCCCGACAAAAAGTCCGGAGGTCTGTTATCATGCGTATCTCTGGGGATAGGTCATTCCAGAGGGCAGGTGCCGCCACAGAGAAGGCTCTCCCCCTGGGGGTCGCCAGCCAACATTGTCTGGCCAACGGCACCCTGAGGAGGCCCTCTCTGTGCAAGTGAACTGGTCGGTGGGAGGCTATTGGCGGCAGAAGGCGGTCTCGTAGATACCCCGGCCCTAAGCCATGGAGTGCTTTAAAGGTGGTCACCAACACCGTGAAGCTCACCCAGAAGACCACCGGAAGCCAGTGCAGCTCGCGCAGGAGAGGTGTCACATGGGAGCGCCCCATCGCTCCCATAATCCCCTGCGCAGCCGCATTCTGGACCAACTGGAGCCTCCGGGTGCACCCCAAGGGGAGCCCCATGTAGAGAGCATTGCAATAGTCCAGGCGGGAAGTGACGAGTGCCTGAGTGACTGTGCGTAGGGAGTCCCGATCCAGAAAGGGACGCAACTGGCGTATCAGGTGGACCTGATAAAAATGAGACATACAATAATTTTCAATGTTTACAAGTCAGTATTATTATACTTAAAGATTCTCCTAGTGATCAGTAGTAACTAATCTTACAAAGCATATGCTGTAATAATGTTTTAAACAGTGCATTTTCTACCCACAGATTATCTCTCCTACTGCATTATTTTTGGCTGCGAAAGTAGAAGAACAACCACGGAAACTTGAACATGTTATCAAAGTAGCACATGCTTGCCTTCATCCTCTAGAGCCCCAGCTGGACACAAAGAGTGATGTATGTTTATATAGAGCTTTAATCTGATTTCAGTCTATGAATCAGAAGAGGGATTTGCCTATTTTTTCTTTTTCAAATGAAAGGTTTTCATGCTTTCACTTTCATTGTTAATTAACAAAAAATATATTTGTTTATTGTTTCTCCTTTTTGAGAAATTTAAATGCAAATGTAATGCACTTCTGCTTAACATTCTACCATTCTTAAAAATTATTAGCAATAGGCTATCACAGTAATCATCAGGAAACGACTTAATATAATTTTCATTGGGGAAAATCTTCCAATAAGGGGAATCTTGTCAAAATAAAATAGTAAATTATCATTTACATTTTCTGTGACAACTTATAAAATTGTAAAAAAAGTTTTTTCCTTGTTCTGTGCTTCTAATTTACTGTCAATCTCCATTAATACTAAAGTGTATTAGTTGTAAAGAAATGAAAAGTCTTTAGAGCATTGTGTGTTTTTCAGAATAGTAATTTTTATTGAAATTTAAAAATACAGAGAAAAAAACTAATACAAACTGAGAAAATGTAAAAAGTGCAAAGAAAGAAGAAGGAAGGGGGAAATGGAGTAAAATATATAAAAAGTAAAAGAAAGAGATGACTTCCCTATTTATCATGACAAATAGAAGCAATTTAAGTAACTTAATATCTTTTCTTAACATTTCAGCCAAAAATCTCTTTATCCCATATCTCATCTTTTATCTATTAGCAAATAATTAAGCCTTATCATTCAATCTTAATCAGCAAATGTCCATTAAGAATTACTAGAAATAACAAAATAAGAAATAACAATATATTTTAACTTTAAATAAATAAATAAATTTTGTACTTCTTTCCCTTATTTTATAGTGTCTTATTTTTCTCATAAAATACAGCAAAAAGAAATCCTTTTCACGTGTCTTATGTATATAAACAAATCTTTAAAGCCTCATTACTCAGAGTTAATTAAGAAAAAATGTATCAGGAGCTACTAGAAATAATATTGAAAATTTTAATCTTTAATCCCTTCATTCCTACAAATTAAATTTTTATCCTCTCCGTTTCCTTTCAATTTTAATTCCAGAACTTATCACTTTCTCTAAAAATATAACAAAAAGTATCTGCTTGATATTTATTAAGTAATATCCCAAAAGCTGATTTCTTTATCTTTTCTCAGAAATTCCTTAAAAGTGTAACACATATCTTGCAAATCCAAACTAAGAAAGTTATCTAAGTTATCTTATTTGAAATCCACATATCCAAATCATTTTCCTTGTTTATTATTTGTGTGTACCTTTCTGCTATTAAAACATCAGCCGGTTTCATTTGTAAGACCTGTATAGCATCTTTGTCAGCATCATTATTTTGTACCCTTTAAATCCACATGCAAAGCAACCTGATTCTCTCCAAAAGATGATTCTCATTCAAAAGCTCATGCATTCTTTTGTATCTTTTGTTTTGATACTATTTTATAGTATCAAACAATCCTAAGAGAAATTTCTGGTACATTGTTACAAAATATCCTTCAAATTATATTTGAATTATATATTTTTAATAAGATTTTTAAAAACCACAGAAAGTATTCTCAAAATTATTTCAAAACCCTATTTCAAGTGAATTTTCCCCCCTTGTCCATGTAAAAGCTTTCCAAAACTAACATTTTAATCACTCTTTTGCTGTTTGTTTTCCAAATAATTTTTTTTTTAAGTTTTAAACTTACATGAAACTTCTTCCACTGAGGATTGAAGGAAATCACCCAGTGTAGTAAAACCTGTCTTTCTGAAATTTTTAACATCTAAAACTCAGTTTACAAACCATAAGTAATATTTGAAATAATGGTAGGTGACAAGGATCTCAGAATGCAGTGCAGCTCTGCTGGGACTTTCTAGGACACTACCATACTGGGGCCTCCTGGATGGTGGCTGCTTTGCGCTGCACTGCTACAGTGCACCTTAGGGACTTTGCACTATGCAGCTAAGGCTTCCAGGGGTAATTGCTACAGCTCTGGGGTTTCTTGGAGCCCAGATCCACAGTGTTCCAAAAAAATCACTGAGCTACGGCATATTCTTTCCCTGACCTTGTGCAGCACCACAGCACTCCTCCAATTCATGAGACCTGAGCTTGGACACACACACACACACCTCCATGCCCTCCCCATTCCCATGCAACAGTCCTGCACTCTTTACTTGGGACTTCTCCACTTCCCATTTAACGTCCATGTGTTTATTTAACGTCCATGTGTTTGGAATTACAACAGCTAGCACTGGATTCCCATCACTAAGCACTTTACAACTGCACTGTTTAGCAACAGAAATTCCAGTCCCAATTGTGTTGGTAAGTTGAGGACTACTTGTACGTATTTGGAAAAAACAAATTTTTCAATTAAAACTGTTCTATTTTCTGTCCTTGTGATTTTTAGCTGCTTCAGTTTTTGTGATCTGATCAAACAATGTACCTAAAATAAGCCCATCAGTCTTTTTGAAATCATTCTTGTTACTATTAACATGTTAAAATTATATTAATATTTCAGAATTTGTTTCCCAATTTTTAGGCATATCTTCAGCAGGCCCAGGAATTGGTTATACTTGAAACAATAATGCTTCAAACTTTAGGTAAGCATAGTAAATGCATATGATTCTTACATTGTACTTCCAATAATAGAGTGCCTATTTGTTTAATATGTTTAAGAGGAGCCTTGGTAACACAAGCTATCTTTTAAATATATATTTATGTCTCTCAGAATTATACTAGTACATTGTACATTTTTTTATTAGTTCAGAAAGTATCCAATACAATCAATGTATATTTTATGACTTAATGAGATTATTGAATAAAATTTAAAGATACGGTTATGAGAACATATAATATAGTTTGTGAAATAACACATTTAATTTTTCAGGTTTTGAGATTACCATTGAGCATCCACATACAGATGTTGTGAAATGTACGCAGTTAGTGAGAGGTCAGTAACTATTTAACTGATTCTTTTTTTCCATCTCACAAGGGAGATAATGATGGTGTAACTTACTAAATTATTTGTGGAATATTATTCTTGTGAATAAAACATATTCAAATAAGTTTTGGTTTTCTTGGTTCAGTAAATGTGCTTAAAATTAAAGAATTATAAATTATAGGTGGTTTTTTTTCAATTTTAAAGTTACTAAACTCAAAATTGACAGCTAGTTCTGAAATAAGCATATTTAATCCAAAATAACATTTGAATACCAAAGTAAATTTACATATTGTGCTCATGTCCTGCATATGGATGTCTTGGTATATCTAATAATTCTGGCAATCAGCTACTGGGGACTATATTTTTAGTCTTTAGTCCTTCGTAACATTCATGTAATACCACAGGATAAGAAAATATGCTTCCAAACCCACTTTTTTTCACCTTGCTTGTTGCTACATAGAAAGTTTATTACTGGAATTGTTTGCAACTGTATATATTTGTTTTGCAGTGAATTTTATTTTCATTGTTTAGGGTTTTTTTTCTAATCAGTTCAATTAGTTTTAATAATGCCTGATTCAGTATTTCTCAACCTTGACAACCCGCTGACTGTGGAATTCTGGTGGCTGAAGTCCACACATCTTAAGATTGTCAAGGATGAGAAATACTGATCTAATATACATATAGGTTATTCCCCACCCCAGGTCAGAATCTTAGTATCAAAGGATTAAACATAAAGCAGTCACTTTAGTTGAAAAACTGTGATTTGCAATTTGGTATGCTGTATAAAATCAGCCAGTTAATCCATGGTTAATCCATCCACAAATGTATTAATTGCTCTAAATATTTGTATGTTTAAAAATATCCATTTCTAGAACTATCATGTTCATTCATTTGAATGTTAATCATTGTTAAGGAAAAAAGTAATGGTGTGATATGTCATCTTTCATTAATGTCTATCACACTCATATGTTCAAGTGATATCTGCATTAGAAAACTGCAGCTTTGTGTAAATTAATGCTGGATTGTGGCAGCACTGATTTATACTTGTTCTTATTTTATAGTAGATGTTTTGCGAATATTTTCTTAGAGATTGAAATAAGCACCTATCTTATTTTGATCTTTCTTATTTAGAAATACAATAAGAATTCACTGATGTTTCTAATATTGATTTTGGAAACATGTCTGAATTAGTTCAACTAAATGCCAAATCTTCCCTTAATTTGAAATAAATGGTATAGTCAGTTGCAAGAAAACTCTTTAAAAAGCAGCTCATGTACTGATCACTTTAGGAGAATTTTGAGAGAGAAATAATAACAACTCCCTGCTTTTGTATATGGGGATTTATAAAAGCATTAAATCTGGTCTTATTTCAAAAGTAAACATAAGTTTAAAAAAACTGTTCAGTTGTTTTTATTGAAGGGGAAAGGATGGTGCTTTTTTTTCCTTTGCTATTTTTTTATTTTATATATCCACAAAACAATCTTTAAACTTTAAAAAAAAAAAGGATAGTTCCAAAAAAGAAAAAAAAATCTAATGTATTCTTTATACTTATCAATAGTCACTGACTTTATGTTCACACTGATCCCCCTTCAGTAACATATGATATGCTAAATCTTCTAATGCTGCCTAGCCAAGACTTTTATTGTGTTTACGTGCCACAAAAAGCATAACTTTCTATGGGGGGGGGGGGGTTTCAAGTAAATATGAATACAAAATCTTTCACTGCACTAATATGAGCTGAGCATTGGTAGAATTCAGATTCTGAACATGGCTAATACACTTTTTTAATAATACAGTATGCCATGGAAAACCTTTAAACCATGGTGATTTCATTTTAATAACCGAGTAACAGCTCTCACTGAATTTAATGGGACATATTGCTAGATAATCATAGGGTTATCTACAGGTGTTCACTGCCCTTTTGCTCTTCTCTACACCCAAGCTTGGGCTTCAAATGCAGTTGATGGTATTCTAGCCATTCTCGTGGTATTCTGATTCCTTGTGACAGTTTTGGAATTAATGGAGGAGAATAACCGGAATAAAGAGTAGGATGGATACTGTGAAATGCTGCATATGTTGAGTGAAAGCTCAGTTTTAAATCTGAAACAGTCTGCTTTAATTATTCAGTCTTTTTAGTCTTTTGACCTTGAAATTCTTCCAAAAAGATCCATATAGGCTATTTTACCGCCCACCGGTAGAATTTGGTCATTTTTGAGGGAGTTTATAGTTTTCATAAGCAAATTGTGAGTATAATTTGTAGCACTTTGAAATAACATGTACTTTTTACATACTTTTTGTTGAATGTCCTGTTTAAGAGAAAATTGAAAATTCATAATCAAATGTAACTAATTTCAGGAGACATTAGCAACCGTTAACATTTCTTTTAATTATAAATACATGTATTTTATTTTATTTATTTGCCACCCATCTTACAATCACAAAACTTTTGAGTGGCTTACAATCTGATAAAATATAAAAGATTAAGAAAAGTAGCTAAAATAGGAGAGCCTTACAATGGAGTAGGGAGGTGAGAACTTGGATTTAATCTTATAACCACCTCCAGGAAAACACTTCCCATTTAGACTCCAGGCCAACTGGCAGAGCCAGATCTTAAGGTTCTTTCTTACAGAAGGCCAAAAGGATGGGTAGGGGCAGACCTCATTTTGAGGGGTACTATGTTGCTGTAGAAAAGTCTCCTCTTCTGGGCCTGTGTTAGCCAGAATTTCTTGAGCCAGTAAGGATCCAACTCCTGCAGAGTTAGCCTGTAATACTGTGTTCTAACCACTGCACCACCATGGCTCTTTAAAGCACCATGGTCTTAAATTCATGTGATTTTCATATTGTAAAATTTCCAAACCTAGGTATAAAATATTGGCTATTTTCTTACATGGACATAAATGGTTTAAATCCAGATTATTGAAGAGCTATACTAAATTATCTTTCAAGTTTTAATATTTGATGCAGAGGCTCTCTTCTAGGCTTTTTAATCGGAAATATAAATCTCTTGAATTTTCTCAGTGACACATCAATTATTATTACTATTATTTCTGATCTATCCATAGCTTAAGATTTCTAGATTTGTAGAACATTCCCACCTTGTCTAAGGATTTTTTTTGTCCCTTATGATTGCTTAATACTTAGACATGAAGGTGTTTTTAATTCAACAAGCATTTAATTTCTTGAGTTAATGTCACTTTTCATGTTTATTTAATTTTCTCTGAAATGTTACCAATTACCCATTAAATGTTTTTAAGAAAAAGAATATGCAGGTAGTCCTTGACTTACGGCAGTTCATTTAGTGACTGTTTGAAGTTGCAACTGGAAAAAAGTGACATCATTTTTCACACTTACGACCATTGTAGAATCTCCAAAATCACATGATCAAGGCGCTTGACAGCTGGTTCATATTTATGACAGTTGTTGTGTCTTAGGGTCACTTTGCGATCTTCTGACAAGCAAAGTCAGTGGGGAAGCCAATTAATAACCCTGTTACTAACTTAACAACTACAGTGACTCACTTGACAACTCTGGCAAGAAATGTCATAAAGAATTCACTTAACAGCTGTCTTAGCCACATAAATATTGTGCTCAATTGTGTTTGTGTAAGTCGAGGACTATCTGTAAAAGGTATATATAAAATATGCACTTAATTTTTAGTATATACAGAATTCATGAGAAACAAACAATTATGTTTGCATAACTAGTTATTCCATCAGTCCTTCCCTCCACCTGTTTGAGGCCTGCCCTGGTCACTCAAAACTCAGGCAATAGAGAAGGATCTTTAAAAAGGACGAAGTGCATTTTCATTGCCTAAATAGAAGTCAAGTCTGTTAACAGCAACATCGTTATTGGTCCTTTTAAAAAAATCCTTTTTACATTAAATATAATTCAGAGTTAACACATTTGAAGTTAATAACATTAGAATACACTTCAGTTTGAATTTGAACTGAAACATCCCTAAATGTAGCCTTTTTGGGAGACTTTGCTATAAAAAGAAGTAAGGCATTGAGAGATTAGCATGTATAATCCTGACTTTAATTTTACGTTGTATTCCAATATCCACTGAATGCACAAGGGCATTTTCCCCATCACTGGCAGAGAATTCCTTTGAAAGCAAAAGGGAATCTTCTGTTGAATGTACTGTTTACATTTACTTCCTTATTGGCAGCATTTGTTCTGTGGATTGAATAATATAAGCAATTACATAATTGACATGTCAGCCTGAAATTATGCAAATATTTGTGGATTTACCAGAAACATGTAATTTGTCTTAGCCATAATGTGAGATAAGAGAATGTGTTCTTTTGACCTCAGTTTTAAAGAAGCAATTAGTTTTCTTAATGGAGAGAGTGACAATATTGTGCAGTATTGAGTAATTATTTTTGCAAGTGGGAAGCTTTTGAGCATCACATACATGGCATTTTAATAATTAAATCCTTGTTACTGATGGCTAATTATTTTTCTTTCTTACAGCAAGCAAGGATTTGGCACAGACATCCTATTTCATGGCTACCAACAGGTTGTTATCCTGAACCTCTTTGTTGCACTGTTGTAGCACACTATAGCTTCCTTTACTGCAGGGCCCCCTACCTGTGTCTAACCCTTGTTGCAACAGGCGACTGGGCTGTCTACTGTGGTGGTACCTTCCTGTTTGCAGTGCGGTGTATTGTACAAGGGCCTAACGGCACAAAGGGGTTAAATGCACGATGTGAAGTGTAGTGGTGCTTTCTGGTGGCATTTTCTCGATTGTGAGTGCATAAGTCTAAAATTGGTAGCCTGAATAGCAGCTAAAGATTACAGAGAGATAAACTTAACCTAGAAATCCGAGCTTTTTGGTAAGTACAAAGATGTTTCTAGTTTACCCTTGTAGTTAATGGCAATTTTTTTCTTAATAAAAATATCAGTTTGTTTTTTTAAAAAAAAAATGAAATTAAGGCATTAGTTAAAATACGTTCTTAGATACATTAGAACCAGCTTAAATATTTCCCATTGCAGAAGCTATCTGGTTCTGTAATGGAGTTATTGTCTTTTTTTTTCTAAAGTCCTATTTACTACTTAACTGGTCAAATACTGTCCAGTGAGTCTTCAGACTTAAATCAAAATAAAATATAGCAGCGAAAATCAACGTAATCTTGGTAAACATATCAGAAGAGAAAGGCAGAGCAAGCACAGCATAAAACACATAGTAATTCATTTGGTAATTTTGTGGGTAAAAGATTTTTAAGAATTGGGAATACCATAGTTTAGTTTCTAACTTAGTGTTTCTGCCTTAAGACAATGAAAGAAGAAAACAAAACAGAACTAGAAGTGGATTAACATGTATGTAGCAGAAATTAAAATGGGATTAAGGATTTCATCTGGAAAATTATAAGAAAAAACAACTTGCAGGAAAATGAGATATCCTGGGAACTTTGAATTCAATTAAGATATTAAACTTAATAAAAAGGAAAAAAGAATCCGCAAATTTCATTAAAGTAGTTGGGGTGAATGAAAGTGTGGCTCCAGTGTTAAATGTCACCTGATTATTTTAAGACGTTACAGTAGTTGTGTGACTGAAAGGTGGAAAACCTTGGTGACTTCTCCAGAGCTATTTTTGGAGTGTTTGAAATGATAGATATTATTTAAAGAATAAGATTAACATTATTATATGTAAAAATGCATGAACAGAGGTATACACATAATTTGGGCAAAAGAAATTAACGGGTTGATATATAGTTGCTATTTTAACCTTTTTCAAGGCTATTTTAGAATATAAAATTGGCATAAATTTATTGTTTCTTAAACAATAGCAATTAATACATTCTATATTTCCAGGCTGTATTTGAAGATAAAAATTCGGTTTTTCCTTCCTTGATAGCTTAGTTATTATCTCAGTGACTTTCAAAATAAAACGTCAACAACGATGCAGTAAAATTTAGATGAGCTGATTTTTGAAAAAAATGTTATATGCATTAATATTTTGGCTTTTTTCAATATTAAGATGTATGTTTTAAATGTAAACAGAATATTTCCATGTGTTTAGCTCGAGAAGCATTAATATAAAATCCAAAATTTGAAACTTCAAAAAAAATTACTATCCATAACAATTGCCTTGAATATATGTTGACAAATTCTTTCCCCTTGTTTTTTGTCTTTTCCATGATTGACACTTATTCTTCTACTATGAAACATTCCTGACCACAGTCTGCACCTTACTACATTTTGTCTTCAGTACAAGCCAACTGTGATAGCATGTGTATGTATACATTTGGCTTGCAAGTGGTCTAACTGGGAAATCCCCGTATCAACAGATGGAAAACATTGGTGGGAATATGTAGATGCTTCTGTAACTTTAGAATTACTTGATGGTAAGTAATACCAATGTTCCTACATCCTTTTTAAATAATTAACTGCTTTGTGATACGCTGTGTTAATATTAAGTATATTAAGGTGATATTGGCTAATTTATACATTGTGTTTAGTTTCCTGAAGACTAAGGTATGATCTTTCGGAATGTAATGTGAGCCATCTTACTAGAGTTTAATTAAGAATGTTTGGGCTTGTCCAATTGAGCTGTTGGCTTGTTCTTGTGCAGTGGAGTTTTCCATAACCATCTATGCTGTCTTCAGATTTCAGATCACAAACTTTCTGCAGAACATTTGTGAAGGGAGAGAAAATATTCTGCCAGATGATGTGATTGCATCAGTGGGATGATGGTATAGATACAGTTACAAAACTAAATGTAAAAAAAACCCTATCTGTTCTGGGTTTAAATTATATGAAATACCAGATTCAGAACAAGCCTATTAGCCAAGTGAAAAGGTGCAGAAAATTTGAACTTTATGATAACCATAATCATCTAATGGTCATTTTTAAAGTTCAGTGTTTAGTAGATGCAGATTTAGCAAGAGAGGAAGTAAGTCGTGGCCATCTGACTAAAAGTGTTTTGATATTCTATCATCTTTTGCTGACCCTTTCAGTTAGTTGCCACCTGCAGCACAAGAGGACATCCTAATAAAAAATATTAAATTAATTTTAGGCAATCCATTAAAATGTAAATTCTCAGAACCATTCATCTAAGTTTAGCAAGTAATAGTTCTATCAGTGCCAATTAACTGTCAAATAGGCCATTTGGGGAGGAAAAGTTTTTTTGGGAGCTGGGGCTCGGTAAGGGTCTGTTTTCAAACGTAAGAAAATGGAGAGTGAAATTTATTTCCTACCTACCTATCTACCTACCTAAGAAATTGTAACAATATAAAAACAGTACAAATATTAGAAAAGAAACAAAAAAAATGAGGAAGAATAATGTATAAATAAGAAAGAAAATCAGAAATTAAAAAAAAGTTGTTGTATGCTACCCAGGGTCACTTTTTGTGAGATGGGTGGCCGTATAAATGTACAAAAAACCCCTCTCTCGCTAAGGATACGTCATAATTTCATTCTTTCTATAAGCTATCCTTTTCTCTTTCTGTCTAATTAAAATGACTATCTGTCCTGATAGACAAGTTTTGCCTTCTTATTTATTCTGCATTGATATATTTGGAACTTTTTCCTCTGGAATTATCAACTGCAGATTGTAATTCAACTTTTAAACAATGAATTGAACCTAGATGATAAGGAATTATATTATCCAGTCTTGTCTCTCCATGAATACAAAATGAATTCCGAAGCTAACAAATTTCTTTAAGCCAGCATTTAGACTCGGGAATATAGACATTTTTCCATGAATATATAATTCAGTTTTTTCCATAGTCCTAGTACTAGTCAACATTCTTCATATATTGTTAGATTTCAGAGGTTTAGGATATAATTTAACAGAATATTGACATTTTAATCATTAACTGCTTTTTATACAAAGTATATTTTGTATAAATATACAAAAGTATGAAGGCTATTGCTTAATGCATTGTGAGCTGCCCTGAGTCTTCGAAGAAGGGCGGCATATAAAAAACAAAAACAAAAACCCCCTGCTTTTGAAGAATCTGATTCACCGTATCAGTAATTCTTAACCAATATGGTATTACAAGTTGTCAAGATCATAACACACATACCAAAGTTGGTTGTAATTTATTACATCTTTAGCATAAAAATAAGTTAATTTTCTTAAACAACGTTCCTAGACACAGTGTTGTGTTAGTATTGTGTACTAATGTTGCATATATGTTCTGTTTTGTTATATAGTATTTCAGAATTTTAATTTTCTGAAGGCTACAGAAATCTAAGTAATTTTTTTCTATAGTTTCTAGTATTTGAAAAAATACGTTGTGTAAAAATGAAGAATCTTGTTAATACAAAGCAAACAGTAAATGCAATGCTTATTACTGAGAGTACATTTTAGTAGTGTTTATATAAAAAGACATAATGTCCTGCTTCCCATATTGCATTAGGACACACCAGTAATTGGGTTCAAACATCAAGCTATGATAAAACAAGTGATATTAGGCCTTAACATGGTGTGATCAATGTTTGAGCCATGAGGACTTGCAGCTCCACCTCTCAATATTTTGGGGAGGGGGGGCTGCGGGAAATGGTGATGCTGTGATATTAATGGAAGGAGAATAGCCAACATTTTAGAAGCCTCTCAAAAATTACCCAAATTTTGCTTGAGGGAAAGCCCCACAAGAAAAACAGGCTAATATTGCACCAGTGATACCTAATTTTGAAACCTTGGGGTGCAGAAGGGAGAGCTAATATGCGTCACATGTTGTCCACTTTTCATATAGTATGTATTAGAAAAAATTGCCTTCCTTTCATTCATTGCATTGTCATATGTAAACTTTTATGGGAGGAGATAATAATAGTTAACAGTAAGTCTTAAACATTAATTTGTGTATGCTTGCTTTGTATAGATAGAAACACTTTTAATCAATAATAAAATTGTCTAATTTTTTTCTTAGATTGAAAATTCACTTAAGGATTTCAGCTAACAATTCAAATACATTAATTTTGCATCTATTTTCTTTCACAGAGCTAACACATGAATTTCTTCAGATACTGGAGAAAACTCCTAGTAGACTAAAGAGAATTCGAAATTGGAGGGTAAGAATCTCTCTTGGTAAAGACTGTTGTTACTAATATGTTAATATATGGGCCTTGATGTTCTGCTTTAGCTTTCTTGAAGTATTCTGGACAAATCCTAAATAGAATCCAACGTTATATGTTTTCCTTCACTTTCCTTTTTTCTATAAATTTAAATTATAAATTTAAATTATCTGCTTGTTTGTTAAGAGACCTGCTGGGCAGATTTTGAGGGTCTGTCTTCTTCCCCCAGGGTTCCGTTCGATAATTGGAATCTGCTTCTATTTATAAATACATGGTATTCCCCCTTAAATTTTAAAGTGAACCTTGATGTTCTTAAAACTACTTGATTTTCTGGATCAATCTGTGTTAAATAAGTGTGAAGCAAAAATGGCAATGAAATTAAATGATTTGTTTCTCTTCATTGGTGGAATATGGAATATAACTGGGCCCCCTCCGACTGATGCGCTTTCAGGAAGTGTAGGCTAGATTGGTAATTTGAAGAAAACATCCTAAATGATGATAATGGCGAAGGACTCCATATTGCTATTAAACAAGATTATATGAACATGTCCATGTAATCTAGCTCACCAGGAAGGAGAGTTTCCTGTATAAGCAGATTTGTGCTCACACCAAAGTAAGAGGGCTGGCAAATGATACTTGGAAATTCTTTATTTCCCCATGTTTTCCAAAATGCAGGACTTAGGATAGGGCCTGGGAAGCAGTATGAAAGATAGTGTGAGGAGCAATGGAATGGAATGGGAGAGAGTACAAATAATGTTTTCCAAATGTGGATCCTAGCCTCTCTGTTCATAGCATAGGTAATCATTATGCTTACGCATTCTACTCTCTTTGGGATCTGTGTAACCCCCATAGAACTTGAGACGTCCTTGGAGATTGTACAGTTGAGAATAGATACTGACTTACTCATATGTTCTTGCACAGGCTAATCAGCAGGCTGCTAAGAAACCTAAAGGAGATGGCCAAGCATCTGAAAACTCTCTTCTCGGCTCCTCTTTGGTTCAGAATTCCATTTTGGTGGATGCTGTTGCTGGTGTATCTGCAAATGCAAGTTTCCAAAAACCATCAACGTCCACATTTCCTGCCCCAGTTCCTTTGAACTCAGGAAATATGTCTGTTCAAGATAGTCAAGATAATCTGGCAATATTAGCTGCAGGAATGCCAAGTACCTCATATAATTTGTCAACACACCAAGAATGGCCTCAGCACCAAGAACAAACGAGGACAGAGCAATTGTATTCTCAGAAACAGGAGACTTCGTTGCCAGGTGCTCAGTTCAACATCAACTATCCACCAAGCTCTTCGTTGCAGTTACATTCTGGATTGCATCATCGAGCCGACAAACTCTCTGAGTACTCTATGGCCCACAAAGCAGGAAACAAACATGGGCAGATTGCCTCTGCACCTGCGATAATGCCTCAGAAAATGTCACTGGATAAATACAGAGAGAAACGTAAGCTGGAAACCCTAGAACTGGATATAAGAGAACACTACATGGGATCCGAGCCTCCCTATAAAAAACACACCCAACCCACATCAGCAAACAGCAGTTCTGTAACTTCCCCTATTAAAATGAAAATTCCTATTGGGGGTGCAGAGAAACCTGAAAAATATATGCCAGACAAAAAAGACAAAAGTGGCTCGCTCAAACTGCGGATACCCATTCCTCCCACTGAAAAAAATGCCACTAAAGAAGATCTGAAAATGAAAATCAAAGTGTCTTCCTCAGAGAGGCATAGTTCTTCCGATGAAGGAAGTGGGAAAAGCAAGCACTCGAGTCCCCATGTTAGCAAGGAAAAGCACAAGGAACATTCCATGAACCGTCACCACGGTGGCAGTCACAAGCATAGTGGCAGCAGTAAACATGGTAGTGACGGATTAACCCCAGCTGTTCTGAGGAGTCCTGTTGGTTTGAGCTCCGATGGCAGTGTCTCTAGTTCCGGCTCTTCAAGAAAGAAGCTCTTCAGCAATGATGCTTCTCACAACCATCATTCCAAAATGAGCAAAAGTTCCAAAAGTTCAGGTAGTTCATCTAGTTCTTCCTCTGTTAAGCAGTATGTATCCTCTCTCAACTCTGTTTTTAACCTTCCCTTACCCCCTCCTCCCCATGTCACATACCAGGTGGGCTACGGACATCTCAGCACCCTCGTGAAACTGGACAAGAACCCAGTGGAGAACGGTCCTGATGCCAGTCACGAGTACAGTACAAACAGCCAGCATATGGACTACAAAGACACATTCGACATGCTGGATTCACTGTTAAGTGCCCAAGGAATGAATATGTAATCAGTTGTTTAGATTCCTTTTCCCTTTTTTTTAATTTAAGAATATTAGACAAAAATTCATCATCGTCTAAGAAGAGCAAATCCAGCAGCTGTTGTCCACTTTATATAGATATAGATAGATATATATATGTAATTTATACATATATATATGTATATATATATAAGTGCTGCTTTATCTTTCACTCTGAAGAGATTAGTAAATGAGCCTGTCTCCACATATGATAGTGTTATAAATACTCTAATGATACAGAAGGTGCAAAATCACAGTATTTCCACAACCACAGTTAAGAACAGTAGATTAAATGGCTGCTTTTAGCTGTATGGAATGCCTCATGCATTATTTATAATTGACTATGCCAGCCACGGTTTTTGTTGCTTAGTGAATGAATGAGTGTAATTTTTTTTTGTGTATTTATACTGTATGTATGATTTGCATGTTTCAAAGAAGGGATATGTAAAGTATACTGACAATGTTTACAACAAAAAGTGGAGAGATTGTACATACATTTTTGTATGTTTAGATATACCATAAATAACTCAGGATTGGAGCTGCTTGTAAGTATAACCAGTGTACCTAACTTTTTCCCTTGTGTCAGCATCGATAAGGAAGAAACCTCAGTGGCACTTCATGTTAAACGTTGGGCCTTATTTGGGAGCCACTTCCTGAACGCCATCCACTGCCTGGGGAATCATGTGCTGGTGGGAAGTGGATGAACAACCATGGCAGGATGACCCCAGCCACTCAATGTGAAAATGGCATGGGCCTCAATTTGTCATAAACCAATCGAGTGCTGAAATGTCAGTAACTTTCAGAAGGGGGAATGAAAATAAAAAAGTTTATATAATAATCTTTTGATGTGAAAGTGCATTTAAATGTTTGGCTTGATGCAGTAATAGACACACAGAGCTGTTAATAATGGTTATATAGATTAACGTGATTTAAGAGCTGAAATACATAAAATTTCTATAGTGACATTAGTAAGTTTTTTTTTAAAACTTAAGTTATTAGTGGACAGGGATCACTGTTTTCCATTAGCATTTCATACAGAATGCCACATTTTGAATTTAAAAGGTGTGCTATGTGAATAAAATGCCATTTTCTTTACAGGTGGAATACTATCTTTGCAATAAATAAGTACAATTATTGGTATACCAACTTCTCCCTTATCTCAGACAATAAAATAATTGTCACGTGTGCTACATGAATTGTACTTGTGATTGTAGTAATGAAAATGGAGGTTGTTTTTTCAGATCTGAATAATCACTCTCCAATTAAACCACTAGTATACATTTTTATGGCTGTGTCATATTACTGTTTTCATTCACCTGCCTTTTTTAAAATCAAATTACTGTTGTAAATGTTGATGAGTTCTTGTTCCAAGCTGATGTCCCATTTTTACCAGCTGTGACTTTAAGTGCATGGAAATTACCTCAGCGTAAATTCAGTACAGTAGCAACTGTTACTTACTGGGTGTAAAATCTAAAAGATTTTGTTAAGTTATCCTCATATCTGAGAGGGATCCACTACTTGGTAAAATCAGTTGTTGCACAGTTTATGCTCTAATTGGTTACAGACATTTCAGAAAAAAGTCTGAAGTTTTAAGCCCTTTAGCGACATTAAAAGTGCTTTAGATAATTGTTGAGCATGTATCCAATTAGTGGTTACAAAATAATGTAACTACTGTTGCATCAATTACTATGTAATATTTAGTTGCCGGTAATGCAAAACTTTGTACTGCATACTTGAATACATTTATTTGAATTATGGGTGTCTTTTTAATACTTTAACATGGGCACTATGAATAATGTATCTTCAAATTTTAATCTCCTTAGCTCTTCAGTCTCTTTCATCCATACTTGTTACTTCTTCACCCTTGTAATTTTTATATTGAGAATATTTCTTAAACCCTGTATTGTGAAATTTGATCCTGCATTGTTGCATTTTAAGCCTTTTTAGACTTTCTTCACTACCTCATTTATGCTATGAAATCCTCAAGAGCTTTTGACATACAGTGTAAGAAAGATTAAATGTTTTAAACTGTGATTCCCAGTAGGAAGAAGACAAACCAGTAAATGTTTGTTTTAAATAAAATTTATTTACAAAGTCTCATAGTATTTGCTTCCCAGCTTGTAGCTTTGCCTTGGAATGCATTTTATCCATTACAATTTGAAGATATAATGGACACATGGCTATAGATCTAAATAAAAACAACCCCTGAATTTTACATTTGTTGAAATAATAGTTGAACTTCAATTTAGATACTTGGAGCCCAATCCTTTGTATTTCTCCACAAGTAACACATAGGATTGGGATTCAAGTCTGCCCTTTCTCCTCTGGTCTTTAAATTTACTATATATGGACTGGATTTTTTTTACATTTTCATTTTCTTTCAAATTGGATTCTCTTTAAGATATAAACCTAATTGAAGAGCTGCAAATAAAGAATCCAAATTCTATGACGTTGATCAAACTCTAACAGATCTGTAGAATTTTACTTAACATGTTCATATATAAGTACTTGCTTGAATACAAGAACTGTTCGTAAAAAATGGGTCCTACTGGGGAGGAAGAGGAAGGATTATTTTACTTCACTTGGAATGTACTTTTAGGTGGCACACTGGAATGTTTGCTTGAGGGGTTTATATAAATCTTCCCCTTTTTAGGCACACAAACTCACAGTAGATGTCTATTCCATGTAACTTTCAGTGCAGTTTATAGAGGTGTATGGAATTGTAATGGCTTAATTCTTTGATCTAGTTGCTTTTTCACTTTACAATTAATATCTAAAGTTACTGAATTTTATAATCAATTATTGTTTATAATATTATTAACTCCTATAGTTAAGAAATTTACTCTGGGGAAGAATGAATGCTCCCAAGAAAGATAAATATTGTTAAGTGCTAAAACATGTTGCATAACCTGATGGCTTAACTCCTGGACATTTGCTTTGGTAATAATGAAATTCAGTGTCTACTCTTGACCATGAAATTTGGAGAAAAATCACAAGGAAGAAGTGTTCGATCTCTTGCTGCTCTTTTCAATGGAGGAATTCTATTCATATTTTTAGATTCTAAACTTAATTTGAAATAATTTATCTGTGTAGTCAGTGTGTATATCCTGTTTAAAGCATGTCAGGCTCCCTAGGAGCTCATGCACTATTTAAAATTTAAAAATGTATAAAATGTATCTCTGAAAACCAGCTTAACACTGAAGCTGCTAACTTAGCTCTAGCTTTTAACTTAAAATTACTTTTAATTTAGAAACTTACGGTATTTTCTTCTCATTCCAAATATGCCTTTAAGGAATCTATATTCCATTCAGAGAATAGGTAGACAAAGTCTGAAATAAAGAGGGAGGGTTTTTTGTATTTGTGCTGTAGAAACAACAAACAGCAAAGAGGAATTGGAGATGAAACTATTATGGAAGAGGAGTGAAGTTACAAGGAAATAGTCTAGGGTAATACGTCCAGGGATGGAATAATGCTTAGTAGCATATAGCAGCATCTGATTTAAATAACTAAAGTTCAGGGAATCTGAAAAAAATGGGGAGAAAATTAGACATTTTGTATTGTAACAAATTGTAACCATTAAACGGGTGTAAGAAATTTGAAATCTGAAAACGATGTTTTTTGCCAAAGGAAAATAAGATTTCATTCTGTGGAGGAAAAAAGCATAATCATTACGAAGCTCAGTCACAGGAGTATAGATACGCTGATTTTCACTATAATTGCAATGAACCTCAGCAGACCTTGTCAGTCATCAGAAGTGATAGCCCTATAAAGCCCAACCCTGAAAATACCACATTTCTATCTATTACTGTTTCATTCATTTTGACAAGGCTACTGTACTGAGCTTTGATTAACTCATACATGCATGACTTTGATTCTTACATTTAAATATGGCTTTTTGAGGTGGCTTATATTTAAGCTTGAATAATTTATAGGCAGACTTCAAGTTACAAGTAGAACTGGGACTGGCACATCCATCGCTATGTGAGGGAATTAACAATACTAGCTTAAAATATTTACTTCAGAAAAAACTTATTTCCTTTCCAATTAGCTGCTATGATCTGGTCAATTCCAGAAGAATGCAATAAAAGAAGCTTTCAAATTTCTTAACTACCCATTAAAAGGAATCTGAGCAACTGGCATATGTGGATTTGGGAAGCATTTTAAATGTTTAACATACAAAACTGCAAGACTCCAAATACATATCTTTTTAAAAATTATCAGAATTCACTGCCAGTTTCAAGTATGAAAGATAGAAGGCAGCCAACTAGTAATTTACTTCTAGATGAGTACAAAAAAGCTAATGTGACATTAAGAGAAGTTCGATTTCTTATTCTGTGTAAATCTGCATGCTTTTCAATTACTGTCTTTCCACATAGGAAGCAATATAGGAAGGATACCAAATCCGCAGATGAGAATTTTTACTAGGTTCTTCTTTCCCAGATTACTGCAATTCATAAAGATTTCATTGTAAAGCTACGTTTGCTAAAAACAGTGAAGAAATGTTTTATAGAGCAGCAAGAAACAAGGTAGAGGACTGCTATGAACATAAATACATGTTAATGATGATAGTGATGTAAATCTGAGTGAAATGGAGGAGGACAGGACAACTGCAGGATAGGATGACTCAGATGTGAAGAAGTTTACAACGGAAACCAAAAGATACATTAAAAAGGAGCTAAAGGTAGTGAGGAAACTTCTTCCATTTGCAAGCAGGTGGAAGAATGGGCATTTTATAGCATAATATTAAAAACAATTCTTAATCTAAATTCCAGTAAATACCATTTAAATTTATACTGTATATACTTGCAAATAAATCAAGTATTTTAGGATCCCAAATGCATTCAAAAATAATCAGTTTCAGCTTATCAGTGAATATATACAGTGTATACTTGCATATGTCCATTGGATACTAGATTTCCTTATTGATAGGCCCCAGTTTGTGCAAGTTGGGAGAAAAGCCTCCAACTCCCATCTTCTTGAGTACAGATTCCCCACAGGGCTGTGTCTTGAGTTCGCTACTGTTCACCTTGATGACCCACGACTGCTGTGCCAAATCATCTACAAATCATATTGTGAAGGATGCGGATGACAGCAGTGGTGGGTCTTATCCAGGACTACAATGAAGGTGCTTATAGGGAAGATGCAAAGGCTCTGGTGGAGTGGTATAATAAAAGTAACCTGGTTCCAAATGTTAATAAAACAAAGGAGATCATCGTAGATTTTAGAAAGAGCTGGCATGGTCATATTCCACTCAGTCTCAAGGATGCAGCTATAGATGTGGTCAGCAGTATTAAGTATCTGGGGGTGCAGATAATTTAACAATCTGGTCTCTCCGCACATCATCCTTAATGAAGTGTGCAAACCAGCGTCTGCAGTTCTCCTGTCCTGGCTTTTTACAGAGGCACAATTGAGAGCATTTTAACAAACTGCATCACTGGTTTTGTGGCTGCAGTGCCTCAAAGTCCATTCAGAGCAGTAGTGGTTTTCACTTACCTTCGCTACCGGTTTGGAACTGAGCATGCGTGTGCGCACTCGCTTTGCTCATGCACGGCACTTCTGCGCATGCACAGAACCTTAAGCGCAGAGCATCCGTGATGTCCGGGCGGATGGGCAGACTCCAGCCGCCCCCGCTACTGGTTCACCCGAACTGAGGCAAACCGGTAGAAACCCAACACTGATTCAGAGAGTGGTAAGGATAGCTGGGAAGATTATAGGAAGCTCCCTTCCTGTTATTCAGGATACTGCTTATAAGCGCTATGTGCCTAGAGCTCAAAGCATTGCTAGAAACCCCAAACACCCACTTCATGGTCTGTTTCTGTTGCTCCCCTCTGGGAAGAGGTTTCAAAGTATTTCTAGCAGGACTAACAGCTTTGTTCCCTATGCCATCCATCTGGTAAATTTGCAAACTTTGTTTTTCTTGCCATGTACATGTATACAACTTAACTAGACTGTTGTTTCTCCATGTCATATAATATATGTGTGTATATGCATAATTTTGTGTTTATTTATTTGTCATTTGTCATGTTTATGTTGTGTATATTGGAGATGGAGACCATTTGAGAGCTGTATGCAACAAAATTTCATTTTAATGTATGCCGATTAATGTACATTCAAAGTGACAAAGTTACTTAATGTAACACTTAATGTACATTCAAAGTGACAAATGTACATTGCAGCCAAACATACCCTCAAATTACCGGCCAAAATATCATGAAAAATGCAGATCATGTTATCTACAGGTGAGAGAAAGGGGGAGAAGGAGGGAGGGAGAATGAATCAAGAAACCGCAAATGAGCAGGTGGGTAGAGCTCCTTAAAAAGGCAGCTTAGACTAGCTCATGTCTCAGAATACCCTGAAATAGAATAGTTAAATGAACTTCACAATGCACAAAAGGTCTGTCTATATTTGAATGTTGTTATAAAAAAAAATTCAAATAGTTTTTGAACTTTGTTGGAACTACCTATCTGTATAAATATAGACATGAATAACAAGTTGCATCTATCTGTAATATTGCTTAACATATACAAATAGACACTACAATGGTGATCCAATGGTTAATATAAAAGGATTTATGTCTGAGGACATTGGCACTGGATTGTGGTTTAGCATTCTCACATTTACATGTAATATAATAGGTTTTGGAAAGTACTGTTGCTTAACCGAAATTTGAGATTATCAGGAATACTTTGTGTGCTGATCATTTACACTGGACTCTTCATTTTATGCCAGAATCTAAAGGGTTTGAGACAGGGGTGAATCGAACCGAATCAGTTGATCCAGTAGCGACCATGCTGGGTGGTTCAGTGATCCGGTAGTAATGGCAGAGCAAAGCTCCGCCCACCCACCTGGGTGTCGTTACTTCCTGGTTTTAACCAGGAAGTAATGTGTTCTTTACCTTCTGTGCATATGCACGGCACGTGCACTTCCGAACTGGTAAAGAAGGTAAGTAGATTTCATCCCTGGTTTGAGAATACTTTTGTTTTTGTCCAGGACTCTAAAAACATAGTCCTTTCCCTTTTAGCTTAGGGTTATAAATTGCTTCAAAAACGTATCCATCACTAAGTGGCTCCACTGGAGGGGAAAGGCAAGAATATGAATTGTTTCAGTAAAAAAAGCCTGATAGGGATGTTTTGATCTTATGTACATGCACACACACACACACACACACACACACACACACACACACACACTCGCTAAATCCTGCTACAGATGTTCATTTAGAAAAGGTAAAGATTTACTATTTCAGCAACTTTTATAAGTTTTATACCAACAGTTTCTCAATTTAGAAGACATTTTCCCACACAAAAGAATTTATATCTGCTTGATAGAAGCATTGCCAGGTTTCATGAGTTTCTTATTATGAAAGGGTGCTGCAACAATTCTAAGGCAGTAGGACGCTCATGTTGGTCCCTGCATGAGATGTTAAAAAAACAAATTAACAGTAAGGCAATAAAACCTTTGGTACAAACCATGTTACTCGTTATTTTCTATCTGTTTAATAACTTCTTTAAAAGATGTACATCTGATTCTTAGAGCATGGTGCATTAATAAATGTTTATTCAAATCTAGCCAAAAAGATAGTGCTATGCTCTGAAAAAAATGCCAAAGTATTCGCATTGCCCCAAGTTCTATGTTTAAATAAAGTTCTATTGATCTTAAAGTTTTAAGATAATTATTATCTAGCATTTGAACTGAAGTTCATGCTCTTTGTTTCTCATCCTTTTTATATATATACAAATTTGTAAAGTGAAACTAATTTTAAGGAAAATTAAATTTTCTCCACAAAGTGATAACAAAGATGCCTATGTAGCTAAAAATCTTTAAATGTAATGCCATATGGCCAGCTGTCAAAACAAATAATTTATTCAGTTATGACTGAATGTTTTCTAGTATGTTTTCTATTGCCCAGATACTCTGGTTCCTGGTGGTTATTTAAATGATAACTAAAGTTTTCATATTACAGCTGTTCCCTTATTTTCTTTTCAGATGACTATGTATCAGAAGAATCTGTGTGATATTGACATTTCATTAAAATGGTCTATACAGTAGCTGAGGTTACCATTGAAGAGAGTTTGGAAATTAATATGGTTGTAAGAAAAATGTTTTAAATCCTTTGCAACTTGTCATTCCGGTATTGGAAGACTCACCACTCCCTGCATAATCCTATACAAATCTTAAGGCCATCTTCAAAGATTCCATAGGAATGGACCTTCTTAATAGTATTAGTTACCTGTCTAATCATAACTTGTTTCAAAACAGTTGCTCTCATAAGATAGGCAGGTAGACAAGTTTGTCTAGTCTTAAATGGAATATAGCAATAGCACTTAGACTTATATACCACTTAATGATGCTTTACAATGCTAAGTGGTTTACAGAGTCAGCATATTGCCCCCAGCAATCTGGGTCCACATTTGACTGAGCTCGGAAGGATGGAAAGCTGAGTCAAACTTGAGCTGGTCAGGATCAAACTCCAAGCTGTGGGCGGAGTCAGCCTGCAATACTGCATTCTAACCATTGTGCCAACATGGCTCACAACATGGTAGTTTTCTGCTAAAAGGTAATTTATGGCAAGGAGATATTCCTTTGATCCCTGAAGCTCTCACATGTCTAGAAATTTTAGGAATTTTCTGGACCAATCTATGGACCCAAATAGGATTACAGGGAGAGAGGAGAAGGGAAATTTTCTGAGTTTCCAAAGGAAATCCATTTGCAATGCTGGAGGAAAACTAGGTTTTGGAAAATCAATTTGATACAATGATGAAGGTGCTGGACTAGAAACCAGAAGACAACAAGTTGTAGATGTGCTTTGGGCATGAAAGCTTACTGGGTTGGGGCCTTGGGGCCTCTCTCACACACAAAGGTTTGTTGGGGGGAAATGGGAGGCAGGAGTATTAAGTATACTTGTACAGAGGCGGAGGGGAGATAATTCTTTACATAGAATTAGGTGGGGGACCTATGGCCTTTCAACTGTCATTATACCCTGCAACAATTCTAGGTAGCACGTCCAATAGGATGGAACATGGGGAATTGCAGATCAATAATGTCTGAAGAGCCAAGGATCCCCGTATATTAAAGTAGTGGCATATTGCTGCCTATAAAAAGAGTTAAACTAACTACTTGACAGGTGCTTGAAGTACCCCAGAGGCTTTTGCAGAAGACAAATGACAAACAAGCGAAGGATATATGAGCCTGCACTCTATAGAAGGAGCTTATCCTCAATCCTAACTGGAAAGGTCAGAAAAGATTAACATGTTATGTATATACTGTGAGTTTAATTGTGATTGAACTGTGATGTCTAAACTACTAATTTATCTTTTTAAGGAGCTCAAACTGAATAAACCTGATTGTTAATTGTTTTAATGCGAATAAAACTGTCTAATTTTAGGTATACAATCACTTACCTTGTTAAGCATAGATGCACAAAATCAACTGCTTCATCTGAGCAATGTTTGGGTAGTGAAGGCATAAGTCCTTTGTGAACAGCTATATAAAACATGGCTGCTAGTTTATCCATGGCAGCCAATGGTGGCTTTCCAGTGGCCATCTCAAAAACAGTGCAGCCAATGCTCCAGATATCTGATTTCCTTCCATAGCCAGATTCGCTTATCACTTCTGGTGCCATCCAATATGGAGTGCCATGTACAGATTTCAATGGTTCACTGTGTGGATTAGTCAGACTCCCGCAGGCTAAGCGCTTTGCACATCCAAAGTCTATAAGTTTGATTATGCCATTAGGCATAAGCATAACATTGTTTCCTTTAATATCTCTGTGGACCACACAGTTTTCATGTAAATATGCAACTCCTTGTACAATCTGCTTTGTATATTTACAAAATATCATTTCTGACAGTGGCCCAAAGCGATGAATAATATTGGAAATGGAACCACCAGGAACAAACTCCATGAAGATGCTTACTATGTTATCTTCTAAACTTGTTCCCAAGTACCCTACAATGTTGACGTTTGTTAGGTTTTTCAAAATCTCAACTTCTTCTTGCAGTTTCTGGTATTCCTTTTTATTCCCAGCTTGGTCACATGCATTCAGTGCTACTTGTTTCACAGCTATTAATTGTCCTTGGCTTGTAAGTCCACAGTATACCTAAATATCAAACCAGATCATTTTGAAGTAGAACAAATAAACGATATACATTTTTGATTTTAATTCAGCTTAATCACTTCAGCACTAGAAGTCCAAATGCCCCTCTCCCTAAATGTCAAGCAGCAGTTCAAGGAATCACGTAGGGAAATGCTAGATAGAAATTGGTCAAAATAGTAGTTTGTAGTTTTTACTCCTGAGTAGGAAGTTAGACTCAATGGCATCTTCCAATTCAGTCATTTTATGACACTATAATTGTACAATTCTATTATTTATTTCATTTCTATCTTGCCAAATCAAAGCCTCAAGGAAAGTTACAACTTATATGACACCCAAATCGAAAAAACCATTACAGCAATAATATTGATCCAATCTCTTAAATAATAAACAGTGTGACCCAATCCAAACTAACATTGAACTAGCCCAGGGGTCTGCAATCTTAAACACTCAAAGAGCCATTTGGACCCGTTTCCCACAGAAAAGAAAACACTGGGAGCCAATAATTGAACAATTGGTGTGACTGGGAGGGTGTGGCCAACTCAACATCACTCAGTCCCACCCAGTCACATTACCCCCCCCCCGCCGCGCCTACCCAGCGGGTCATTAGGACAGAGAACCGGTTGTGAAATGTTTTGCATGCCCAGCCCCACCTCATCCCACCCCTCCCCTCCAAGCCACCTCTTGCCACATCCAGCCTCCGGTGTGTTGTTCACCCCTCCCTCCATCTCCTTCTGCCTCTCTTTCTCTCTCTCTGTGTCTCTCTCTGTGTCTCTGTGATTCTGATTCTCAGGCACCTCATCTCTTCCTAGGTCTTGTGGGCGCTTCTTCCAGCCCTTGTTGGTGCTGGGCGCCCCTCGGTTGCTCAGGGACATGCACAACCTGCTCTCTGCCCCGAGACACTGGCCCGACCCATGCGGCTGATGCCGCAGCTGTTGCCAGGGGTGAGTGGGGCAGGGTTGCATTGTGGTTCCGAGTCATTATGGATTCCAGGAGGAGGAGGGGACCCTGTCTCCCCCATTGTGAAGTGTACTAAATTTCATTGTGCTGCACAAGGTGCTGTGAGAGCAGCGGGCAGGCCATGGAGGCAGCAGAGGGTTGAAAGGAGGGAGCCACAGCAGAGGGATAAAAGAGCCACATGCAGCTCCGGAGCTGCGGTTTGCTGACCCTGAACTAGGCAATGAGCCAGATGACTCATTCTGACAAACAATAACTCTGGGATTTGTTGGGATTCAGTTTGAGCTGATTTGACAGTCCCAAACACCAAAGACATTCATAGCATCTTCACAATGGACCAGAGTAGAGATCTATAGATATCATCAACATACTGATTACTTATCCCTTTCCCAGGGATTTCATGTGGGTCATGAAAAAACATGGGGGAGAGGTAAAAAACATGTGGGAGAGGCCCCATCATGTATAGCAGATGCTACAGGTCTGGTCCCTCTTCTCCCATAATCACCAACCATAACTGCTCACTCAGAAAGAAAAATAACCACTTTAACATACTTCCTCCTACTTCCCAAGTCTTGAAGGAAGTGTAGTATGCATCTGACTGAACCTGGGTCAAGTCATTTGTTGAGGACCATCTTGCAGTAAAAGTGGCAAAATGTGCATATTATTATTCAGACACATTGGCTTTCTATCTCTAGGGTGAATATACAATGGATATGTTCCTGTTGCATCTGTGGATAGAAAGGTGGCCCATTTAGGGTGACTCGGTCCTTATTGGGAAACCACACAGGGCCCCTGTGAGGAGTTTTCAAGGCATCTGTCAGATAAAGTCACTTGGAATCATACAGAGGTGGTCTCTCATACAGATTTAATAGGGTGATTGTGGTAAGATCTTGCTTGGTTAACTGAAAAGTATTTGAGCTTCTTAATACTGAGGAATGCAGCCGGTGTGCCATGCTGCCTCCTATGTTTTGGATCCATGTCTCACCTGGCTGATCAATGCTTCCTGGGAAGTGACATGTAGTTGGATCAGGGATGAAATCCAGCAGGTTCTGACAGGTTCTGGAGAACCGGTAGCGGAAATTTTGATTAGTTCGGAGAACTGGCAAATACCACTTCTGGCTGGCCCCAGAGTGGGGTGGGAATGGAGACTTTGCAATATCCTTCCCCCAGGAGTGAGGATTTTGCAATATCCTTCCCCTGGAGTGGAGTGGAAATGGAGATTTTGCAGTATCCTTCTCCTGCCATGCCCACCAAGCCACACCATGCCCACCAAGCCATGCCCACAGAACCGGTAGTAAAAAAATTTGGATTTCACCACTGAGTTGGATCTATGCAGTCGTAGGTGCAGTTCCTCCTCTGAAAGAAGCCACAGTTTCCATTGTGTCTGAAACTTCTCTCCCAGGACCAATAACTTGGAAGAGTCCAATGCTAGCCCCATGATGAGACTAGATACTCAAGAAAAGCTGCCACTAGATAGCTGATACATTAGCAGTATCATGACTACTTTAGTTATAGCCTCTTGCAACTCTTGCAACTTCTCACCTTTGAAATAGGGCATCAAATCGAGCTATCACATATGGTCACACATACACTGTTGAAACACTTCTCTTCTCCCAACCAAGCTACACTAACACCTGCCAATATCATGTGTTACTCCATAATTAGGTTGCACAGAGATAAGATTTTATTACCTTGGACTTGGCAGTAAATAACAACCTGGAAAAACTTCCAGTTATTTCTACCTGTCCAGGATGGGCATAGACCAAGTCCCATCAAGCTGGCAGGACCAGGATACATGCCTTTTTTGCTGTACTATCTGTCCTTTGGAACACCCTCTCACCTGAGATTAGGATGCTTGACTTTACTGGCCTTTTGGAGGGCCGTGAAGCCCTGGAGATGTGCCTGGGACTGAGATTCTGAGTGTGTAAAGGGTCCCATTTCCTGGTTACACTGATACTGTCAGATTATAGTTGTCTGTTGGCTGCTGTTTGTATTTCATTTCTTTCTGTAAGTGTTTTAATTGTCTTCTGATTGGGATCAGGAATTGAGACCCAAGAGCTGGAATGTGAAACCAGTGTGTGACATTGTTCCTGTCTTGCCAAGAAATGGCCTCCTACCTTATCTCCCCATAATCACAGGTTTGAAATGAGCAGCTATATAAATTAAATTAAATTAAATTAAATTAAATTAAATTAAATTAAATTAAATTAAATTAAACAAACAAGCAAACAAACAAACAAATACTTTGCTCATTCCAACTCCCATTGAAATCAGTTGTGGAGATCTTCTTCCTTAATAAGCTATGCATTTAAACATTTGTATATCTAGGATATTTAGTCAAAGGCTACTGTAGATTCCAAACAGAAGATGGACAAAACCAACTGAATTAATAACTAGTTGCCTTATATAAAGAAATCTGTTGAGAGAGATCTCTAATTTTAACAATGTTCAGAAGCTTAATTTGATTCCAAGTTTATATCTGTGTCTTTTAAGTTTGTGCACCATTTTGAGAGATTCTGTCCAAAAGGAAATATTAAAATACTTAGAATACAGTACACAAAATGCAGTCAGACTCAATATAACTTACTGTGCCATATGCTCCTTTTCCAAGGATTTCACCTTTAGTCCACAAAATAGACTCTTGGTTAATTAAGCTGTTTTCTGAAAATGCAGTTTCAGGTAAAAGTGGATTTCCTTCCTCATATCCCGTGTAATCTGAACAAACATTCTGCAAATGATGGCAGAAAAACAGAATACTGCTAGAGGAACAATAGAAAATAAATACAGATGGTTTGTCAGTTGTTTTGAGAGTTATGTTTACATGATGTAAATTCTACACCACAATATCTGAAATTGGAAAGAATTTCTGCTTGTCATATCACAGCCCTGAGACTAAGACTGAAGTTGCTACTATTCAATTTAAAATTATTATTCAGAGACACATGGTTTTATATCTCTAGGATATAATGGATTAGCATTGTCAAAAATTTATTAAGTAAATTTCCTAATTTAATTTGATTGGGAACCACCCAAAGTGGCTATATATATATTTTAAATAATAAAATAAAAGTAACTAAAATATAGTCTAAATAAAGAAAACGAACATCAGACGCTGAAGACAGCAAAGGATCATGATCTCCTTGTCCTGCTTAGTGTGTGAACAGATCAGGTTATCTGCTGGATTAGAAAAATAATATTAGTTTGATCCAGCAAACAAATTCTTATGCTTTAACATTTTTAAATAGGGATCTAAGAGAATGAAGAGCCCATTTTGCTCAAAGAAAGAACAAATAAGAAAAATGTGGAAACTGAAGTACAGCAAATATTAGACTATCTGTAATATTATAAATGTAGAATGCTATGGTGCTCACTTACCTTATTATTTTTAACTTTTGCTGTTCTCCAGTCTCCACTTTGTGCCTCCACATTTATGTTTCTGGTCATTGAGCTAGAATTGTTGCCATCTGTCCCACTCAGAGAAAGCAGTTCAGTGACTGAGCAACCGAATATGTCTTCTGTTACTTCCTTATAATCTTCGTACTCAAAGATATTTGTATATGACTGAAAGGCTGAGTTTGCAAGGTAGTAAGTCCATGCAGTTGTCATATTTGCTACACTGATATTTTCAAGCTGGGTATTTTCTAGAGGTGGTGAGCTTATTTGGTCTGTAAAAAAGGATGCGGACAGCTTTTGATTATACTCATAGTGTAAAATCTGGCTTGTTTCCTGCTCCACAAGGCAATCAGCTGTTTTGTTTTGTCCATCCCTTAAAGTCCTACTGTTGTTTGCATTATTTGGTTCATTTGTATTTTTCACACAGCTTAAGAAAGGAGCATATTCTGCATGAACTTTAACTTCCGGCCAAAGTAACTCCTGAACATTGGTGGCAAATGCTTTCTTAGGAAAAGCATCATCTTCATCGCCATCATCGTAATCATCTGATGTATATTCCAAAGAGGCTTCTTCAATTGGTGACAAGCCTGAATTAGGACATACTTTCTTTTGCTTAGCAAGTTCAGGAAACTCAATGGAAATCTGAGCTTGCTGATCAGTATCTTCACAAATTGATTCAGTGTTCTCTTTTGGCTGAATCTGCAGATCAGCAGAAGAGGCAGTCACATCTTTGCCTTGTTCTAGACCGCAACCTGTTAACTTGGACGCCTTTTTTGAAGCAACTTCCTTCTCCTTCAATTTTGGTTTAATATTAACGTTCTTGTGAGATTTAGAGTATGTTTTCTTCTGGGGACTTTTTATTCTGCTACTCTTCTCCCCATTGAAACAGTTGGATTTATATTTCATATCATTATGCCATCCAGTTGGAGCAGAACGCACATTCCTGTTACTCTTATTTTCACCACACCCATCAGGCTTACGGGAGTATACTGGAGTCCCAAACATTTCATAAATGCCAGGACCTTTGTCGTTAGAATGTATTTCCTTGAACATGTCACTGTATTTCAGATTCAAATGGTCTACTGGGGATTGTTCTTGTCCAACAGGCAATGGAGAGATTGTTTTTCTCAAACTAACAGAATTTGGGGAAATACAGGGAAGCACTTGCTTTGTAGAACTCTGACCATTATGCTGGAAGCATTTTTTCTCCTGTTGGAGATTATTTTTCTGAAGTTTTGAAGATATCTTAGTCTCTTCATGAGACAATCCTAAAGAATGAGAAATAGGATTTTTTATCTTATTTTGATGCTGAATGGAACTCTTGCCCCAGATCATTAAATTCTGAGCCATTTTGGTACACAGTTTAGTTTTTAAAAGACATCTGTTGCTATTTCCTTTATATCTGCCAGTCTTCTTGTGAGCAAAAATATTGAAGCTTTGGTTTATGTTAGACAGCATGCTCTTTCTTTGGGACAAGCATAATCTTGCTTTCAGCAGCTTCAGATTCAATTACATTTTCTATTCAAACCATCTGTTGGGCAAACAGTAGTATCAGATGATTCAAGACCTACTAAGATAGTAAGTCATTAAAGCATGATTTTTGTTAGCTTTGCTTACAACAGCACTTCCAAATCCAGCCTTTTTTACACTTTTGTTGTGATGTTTTCACCTCTGATGATTCTGCTTTGCTTAATCTAATTTAGGGATACTCTTGTTAAATCTTTTTCCTGCATACTTAGACTTAAAAATATATTTGTCTTGAAGGATTAACATTCTGATTCTTTTGCTTCAGGAAATATTTCACTTGGGCTCTGACAACTATCAGAACAATCAAAATCACAACTACTGTTTATATTAGCTATATTCTCAGAGATCACTAGTATTTTGTGGGTTGCACAATTGGTAGATAGAGCAATAGCAATAGCACTTAGACTTAATACCGCTTCATAGTGCTTTTACAGCCCTCTCTAAGCGGTTTACAGTCAGCCTATTGCCCCCAACAATCTGGGCCCTCATTTTACCCACCTCGGAAGGATGGAAGGCTGAGTCAACCTTGAGCTGGTGAGATTTGAATTGCCAAACTGCAGCTAGCAATCAGCTGAAGTAGCCTACAGACTGCACTCTAACCACTGTGCCTGTTGCATTTCGACTGGAATTCAATTTCTTGGGCTGTGGAGTAGCCATAGACTATGCAATATTATTCTGAGTAATACACAGAGAAGCTTCCAGATGTATTACTGAGGGTGTGATAAACAGACTGTTAAGGTATCCCTGCCACTGACCATCTGCCTGGAGGTCAAATTTCTTGAATGGTGAATGAGAGTTCAGAATATGTGAAAGATCATTAGCATCATTGTATTTTTAGTGTTCTTTCTTACTGGAGGAAGTTGTACTGTTTTGATAGGTTGTCAAAAAGTTTCTGTAAGTTGCAGAAAATAATAGAAAACTGTTATTAATATTTTACCCAGAAATCTCCTATGTGAATTAAATATAATACTTAAATATAATAAAAACAGCATTTACTTTACTTTTTAAAAGTTACAATGGGAAGAACAACTCACAATAAAAGCATCCATTTATCAGCCAGGTCCCATTCTGTGCCTAAAATGTATAGAATCCAGGCTTAGTGAAATAAAAAGGTACAAAACTGGTATATGTAATACATTAACTGTTTTAGTTTAAACCACTTAAAAGCTAAGCGAACGCAAAATGGAATGCAAAGAATTATTAGGACACAAAATTATTCTATAGAGGCCAAGACTACCATTTGTAGAATTCCCAAAAAGCATGGACAGTGGAATTCTGGGAATTGTGAGCCAGTTGGGTGATTTTGGGCCATTCATTCATTCTCAGTCCAACACACCTCACAGGATTGTTGCTGTGGGGGAAATAGGTGGAGGAAATAGTATCAGGGATGTTTGTCCCCCTTAAGTTATTTATAAAAATAATAAAAGCTGGGTAAAAATAAATAAAAAATGGAGATACAAAAGAATGAATAAAATGGGCTTTCAAACAATGGGGCATTCCTTTTATATTGTGTATGTCAGCTGAGATTTTATAAAAAAGATTCCAGTGGCAAGCTCACTCATCTCAAGATGCTGTTTGTCTCCTTTTTGCTATTTACAACATCCATATTTGAGTAATAGGTGGAAATAGTAGAAAGTATATTTCTTAATTATAACTCATCCTACCAGTTAAGAAGCAGTCCAATGCAAATTTTCATCTAGCAAGGGAGATTAAAATATTCCAAATTGCACTTACTTATAAGTTTATAACATCACCAACAAATATAGTTGTAGGTATTAATAACAAAACTAATAAACATCATTTTAGCAGAATCCATAGACCTGTTGTATCACAAATACAATGGATGAATTAAAACTATGTACCGTAGTTCAAATACTGTAGATCAATGTAGTTGCAGTAATAGTAAATTTTATATTAAAGCAGCTTTTTTGTTGACATGTTCTATGGTATACAATCTGTTGCATTTATTTACTGGGAAGAAAAATAAAGATGTTCTATTGAAATTCTATTTTACCTTCAATTTGATTCTAGAAAGGAAGAAACATGATTGTAGAGCTGCTAAACTCTGAAGATCCTCTCTCAGCACAAATCCTTCTGATATTGAGAGTTAGATTCTGACTGTTTAGTTTACAAGCTGTCACCAAGGTAACTCTCTTTTGGGTATTTTGTACAGTGAATGACTGAACAAAGAGGCTTAGCTGGGCTGGGCAAGCAAATGAGAAATCTAGATCTTAGATTAACAAGCTTGAGGTTTGCAGCAAAATTCTAAGAATATACATCACACATAAAATGCATTATCTCACTTATTCTTTAGGTAACCATGAGAAGATGAATGCTTTCTGGAAAGTTGATAAAAATAAATGCTCTTTCTTTGCAAAAAAAAAATCTTAAATTATCTGTTAGACATGTTTGCTGATTGAATATTGGCAGGCTTCTGGCTTCATCTTTTGAAATTTGAAAAAAATATGACAGACATCTTACCATTTCAACAGAAATGAGTTGAACATGTAGTCTTCTTCTCCCTTTTTTGTTTCTCTAGGTTTTACCATTCAGAACCTTGGCTCTGTTTACTCTATGATCCACCCCATTTCTAAGAGATCAGTAAAGAGGGTGTGCATAAGTGCACCAGCGTGCCTACCATCCCTGTCCTACTGTCCCCATTTATTTGTACTCATTTCCTGTGTTCATGTCCATGTTTATACTTATACCTGTTATCTTGTACATGGTTGACAAAATAAATAAAATAAAATCTCCAAGGTCTAGGTTTAAGTAATACCAGTACTTACTCTGCCATTGCTAAGATCTTAGTTTTCACAACCATAGTACATAAACTCAGTCCTATGATCTTTATTTTTGATGAATATTATTTAACCACTTTAATTCTATTCTCTATTAACTTTTGTTTTAATTGCATCCCATGAGTCAGAATCCTTTCTGAAATGTTTCCTGTAAACCGTCTTGAGTCACCATGTGTGAACAGGCGGCAATATAAATTTCCTAAAATAAATAAAATAAAATAAATAAAAGTGAATGACCCTGCCATTCAATATCTGGATTGGGCAACTCAAATGTGGGCTGGATTGATAATAAGCAGATAGATGTAGCTGGTTTCTATGTTTTGTTTGTTTGTGTGTGTAGGAGGGACAGACAGACAGACAGACACAGACAAAGCATGGCTTTTATTTACCTATCTGTTGCTCAGAAATAATTGAAACGAACCTTAAAAGGAAACCTATCTTCTACGTATTGAATTTGTGTACTGTACTTACAAGAAGAGACCCACTTCTTCTAAGTACGGTACTGAGGTGGCACAGAGAAAAACAAACGCCCCAAGGCCTAGACCAGGGGTCGGCAACCTTAAAACACTCAGAGCCATTTGGACCCGTTTCCCACAGAAAAGAAAACACCGGGAGCCACAAAACCCTTCCCTGCCTGACTTGTTTCTTGAGCGGCCACAAAACTAGCATATGTAATTGAATTAAACTTTGTTTTCTTCTGAAACTTTTCTTGGATTTATTCATGGTTGGCCTACTGGGGGGTTGAAAAGCTCGATAAATCACATGCTGGTGAGTGTTGCACATTGGCGGTTGTGACACATATTTTTGAGTGACAGGGTGCCGCAGCAGAGGGGTGAAATAGCCACATGCTGCTCCAGAGCCGCAGGTTGCTGACCCGTGGCCTAGTCTCTTTTGCCTCAGCATCAGGGTCTACCCCTCTTTCACCATATAAAAGTTCCTAGGATGATTTAAAGCCACCCACGTATTCTTTGAGGCGCAGAGGAAACGATGTACCCCATCTTTATTTCCCACAGGATAACAGCTGGAGCGCTTTCTTTTTTTCTCTTGCCCTTTCAGTTTCCCCCAATCGACTTGCTCATCACGTTTGCGACAATAAACTAACATCAGGACCAATGGAGCTTGACTCCCTGACCACATTCCTGCAGTTTTTCCTGACAACACAAGACGGACCGCCAGGGACTAATTCCACAAGCCTCTTCATCCCAAGTCTAAACAGAAACACCCCCACCACACATACGCAATACGGCGACCCAGCAACAAAAGGAGGGGGGAGAAAATCCCCTCAGACTCTCCGGGCCTCAGGGAGAGATTCCTCCCCCCCCCCACGACTCTTGCCCCCAACCCCGCGCCGCTGTGCCACGTGCCGCGCCGCGCGCCGCCTTGTCTCCCTCCCATCATGCCCTTCGGGACGCTGCTTCTCAAGATGGCGGCCGACAGTGAGGTTCGTTCGTCGGTTGAAACCCCCTCCCCCACCCCCTTCCCTCATTCCCCTTTCGGGCTAAACGGGAAAGTGGCGATGCGGCCCCGGTGCTCTTTAACCCTCTTCTTTCTCCGCTCGGTGCCTCACTTGGTCACTTGCCTTCTTTTTTCTTTTTTTTTCCCCACAGCCGGAGTCCGAAGTGTTCGAGATCACGGATTTCACCACCGCTTCCGAATGGGAGAGGTAGGTGCCTCACCTTTCCGCGTTGTCTTTTTTCCCCCCTTCTTAACCTGCGCTGGCATCGATGCAGTTAATGTTTAGGGATCCCCCCTTGTTGCCCCGGGTCTTTCGTCTGGCTTCTGTTTTTGTATTTTATTTTATTTTTGTATCTGGAATTGCTTCGCAAATGCAAATGTAATGTAAATGGGTAACTTACGAGAAAGAGTTTGTTGGGAGTGTTGCATTGCCGACAGTGGTTGGTCACATTGGGGGAGAGGACTCGTAAGGACAGCATTTGTGAGGAAAATATAGGTAGGACATTCTAAGTATTGGGGAGTGCATACTTACTTACCTGCTGAGTGAACCCAGGTTGTTCCATGGAAGGCCCCTTTTTGCATAGCGTCTCTGGTATTTAAGAGATACCTATATAAATATCTTCCGTAGATTGATTATACCGTTATTTACTTAACATTGGACAGGTGAAAAAGTTTCCAGTCTTATGTTGCTTGCTATTACTTGGCAACTCAGGTATAGTAAGGATATTATTTGTGCTGGGTGAATGATTGAGTTCACAAAAGATACTGAAGACAAATATGACAAAATATTTGAAAAGCATGTAGAATAAATGCTGATACAATGCCTGTAATATAAAGTTGCTCCGGGTAGTTATTTATTTCTTTATTTATATTTCAATTAGGTTGCCAAACTTGTCAACAACTTTGGGTAGTACATAGAATGAAAAATAAAAGTATAGAGCAATGGTCTTCATCACAGGCTATATCAACTTCCAGGGTCCTTGCTACATTTCTAGGGTAGCCGCAGTAAGTTTTTGAGAGAGCGATCGAAACTTAATTGCCAGGCATATGATATTTGTGTCATAATTCACATTCTCAATACTGATTTATTGTCTGCATAGAATTAATCATTTTTGTTAGTCCCTCCGGAGAGGGGCGGCATATAAATTTAATAAATAAATAAAATAAATACTTTGTTTTTATACAACACAGTTTAAATTAATAAGAGGGCTAGCTTGGTTTAATGGATAAAACATCTGGCTAGAAATTGGGAGACTGTGAGTTCTAGTCCTGCCTTAGGCAGAAAGTGACTGGGCTAGTCACTTTCTCTCAATTCTAGAAAGGAGGCAATGGCAAACTATTTCTTAAAAAAAAAAGACTTGACAAGAAAACTGCTAGAATAGGACACAGTTGAACAGAATTTAAAAATGGTTTGAATAGAAAAGTGCATTTTTTCCCCAGCTAACGGTGACGCTGAGAGGAGTCACAAAGAGAAATGAGTCTCAAAGGGTGCCCTGAATAAAAAAAGGTTGCTGTTGAGCAGTGAGGAAACTAGCATTAGGATTGTTTGAATCTCTGAAGATGGAAGGCTGCTGTTTCATTAGGTCAGCGTTGTGACAGAGAATTATTCCCTTTCTGGGTTCTATCAGGTTTCTTGTTGAAGGGATGTGACTCAGAATATACAGAATATATCAACTGTCTGAAATTACAGGGTGCAAATATGAATTATCTTTATTAATTACAAAAGTGTTATTAATAGTTTCTATTTAAGAACCTATTTCAACATTTATGTAAGGATGCTCTGAAATTATGCTATATTAAGCAGAAATATATCTAGGTATGACTAATGAGTTAAGTAATTTTTATATTTCAGCTACTGTCCATATTTATTAGAAATAGTTATCTGTTAATTCTGAGTATGCTTTCTTAGAAGTAAATTCCATTGCATTCAATAAAACATTTTCTACAATATTTATAGGAAAATTAATCAAGTTGGCATCTCAGTGCAATAGTATTTTGTATGCGCTATTGCTGTGTGTTTTTTCAGTATATTTGTTTTTGTTCAAAGCAAAGATGAGGAATAGCATGTTATGACTTCAAGCTGTAATAATTCTCTCCATCAGATCAAGCTGTGATCTTTAGCAAATGTCATTAGACAGTGATAAAGTAGATGAAATTGAGTCACCGTTCCAAATGAATCAGAGGAGACAATAGCTACGCAACTTGCAAAACAATCGACCCGTCAGTTTGGCTAAACTGAATTTTAAAAATCTGTTTTTGATTAATTCATATCATTATTAGGATCTGATTCACCATTTCAAAATGCATTTCAAAATAAATAGTCCTCAATTTAAAGCCCTTCATTTAATGATTGTTTGAAGTTACTATGGCACTGAAAACAATGATTTATGATTGTTTTCACACTTATGACCATGCAGCAACTCTGGTTACCCAATGATGGTTGCAGTGTTCCAGGTCATGTGATCACCATTTGAAACCTTTCCAGCCAGCTTATGACAAACAAAGTCAATGGAGAAAAAAGTCAGATTCACTTAATGATGGCATAATTTATTTATTATTTATTTATTATATAATTCACTTAATGGCAGTGATTTGCTCAACAACTGTAGCAAAAAGATTATAAAATGGGGCAAAACTCACTTAACACTTGCCTAACTTAACAATGGAAATTTGGGGCTGAATTTTGGTCGTAAGTTGAAGACTATGGGTCAGCACTGCTTTTGATTTCCTTGTTTATTAACTTGTGTTGAGTTATGCCTGTGCCTGGAATGCCAATTCAGGATAATGACATTTACTTTTAATGCTTTGTGTGATATTTTCCTAATAATGTTTAATTCTTAAATACATTTCTTCTATAAATTATATGTGCTTGCTTAGCCTTTTTTTTCCTGAATATGATCAGTTGTAGATCTAAACAAGACTTTGTGTTGATTCCTGTTCTTTGGAATTATTTTACCATAAATTAGTTCATAAGACCCTAGCTCTGATATATGGTTATATATAGCACATTGCCTTGATCTTTTTGTGATCCATCGTTTGATAGCTGTTGTTTTAAACTTTGGAAAAAATTAATTAAATATGAATTTTCCTTTAAATTAAGCAAAAAAAGGTATGTTGTTGGATTATGTTTATTTTTAGAAACATGGATTTTAATACTAATGATTTTCAAACATTTTCTCATTAGATTTATTTCCAGAGTTGAAGAAGTTTTGAATGACTGGAAACTTATTAACATTTCTTCAGGCAAATCTTTAGAAAAGGTAAGGATGTTTGCTTTGGAATTATTTAGAGGCCAATGTAAACATAAGAAAAAGTAAATCACAGTGAGTCAACATGTGAAAATATAGTGTGGCCTTAATTTAAATTAACAAAATAATTTTAGTTGCTAGTTCACTAGTTAGGAATATTTGGTGATTATTTCTAGTAAAAAGGCACTGTTGTTTCATATACTCGGAATATATTTTTATTACTGAATGATAAAGATGTCATCTTTACAAGATACATAACATATAAAGCAATTATTTCATTAGATATTTTTCAGATTCGTTAAACATCAAAAATAGAATGCTGTTCCTAAGTGTCAGGCAAGCAAATGTGTACTTGTGAAATCATTAGGAGCTGAGTCAGTTCCAGTTCAGTTGATTGCTCTGAATGTTTTGAGGAGTTACACAAGGAAAATTAGAATCATCAGCTTTTAAATTATACTAATAATCTTTTTTGTTTTTCTGTCTTTGAGCTGTGATAGCTTTTATGAAACATTTTAAGAAAATATTTTATTTTTTAAATAATTGATTTATATCTGCTTTGATTTAAAAATGATACAAAAGTACTAATCAATAGGTTAGGAAGAAAGAGCCAATGGAGGTTCAAAGGAATGAAATTCTATTTCTATTTTGTTAAATTTTTCATAATAAACATAAAAATGCTTTTCAGAGTAGCAATGGATTTTTACTATGGCATTTCCTATGAAATGTGATTAAAAGTATTTCAGATAACTTTTCTGATCACATAATTATGTCTGATATATAGGGTGTATATACCACTGAAACATGGGAAGAGAAATCTGATGAAATTACTTTTGCTGATTTTCGATTCTCCGTGACGCATCATTATCTAGTCCAAAAATCAACTGATAAAAATGCAAAAGATGAACTAGTAGAAGGTGGGTACATTTTTAAGTGCTCAAAAAAATCTTTAGTTCATAGCATCTATTTTTTTATTTATTAAATTTATAAGTTGCCTATCTCAGTGTCAAGTGACTCTGGCTAGCCCAGAACATCAGTTTTTATTGTGATACACTGTGAAGTTAGTACTTGTAGACAATGTTATACTCTAATAAATTACATATTTGATAGCTTGCTCATTAAAGGAGCATATAGATATATGGTAACATTTTTAAAAAGAAGGCATCAACTTCCATTTTCGTTAGACAATTGAAGAGGGAAATATATAGGTTGATAACTGATTTGGTGTAGTTTGGTACCAGTTTGACCTGGCACAAAGTCAGCTGGATGATCTTGGGCCAGTTACTCTCAGCCCTAGGAAGTAGCAATGGCAAACCACTTCTAAAATCTTACCTTAAAAATACAAGGACTTGTCCAGGGACTGACTGACTCAGAGGACCCAAAATCAAAATCAAGGGCTGATGTGCTTATTTTTTATTTAGTAGTTGTAAAAGTGTATTTACGAAGACAACTAGTATTTGCAATTTTACAATAATTAAACCGATTGATGTCTTATTAAATTTAATTAAAATCGTTTATTTGGACTAAAAATCAAATTACCCATGTTGGCTGTTTAATCAAATTCTTTGTTCTGCTTGAAACTTTAAAGACTTAATTGTTTCATCTTTAATGGTTTAACAGATGCTCTTCCTGTTGCTATGCAAGATCTTCTATGCATGAACAATGATTTCCCTCCTAGAGCTCACTGTTTAGTAAGATGGTATGTCTGTTATTTAAAATCTTACATTTTAATTTAAGAAATTAATTGTAAGAATTTTTAATGATGATTTAATAATACATTTCATAGACTAATTATTTATGCCACAAAATGCAAGATACCAAAAAGAATATTGTTAACATAGTGGTTTTCCCTGATGTTAGATCATGTTTAATCTTTAGTGGGGCTTAGCAGAGAGACCATTGTTTTAATATTTAAATAATAGTGAGAGATAGATGCATCTTAATCCCCTTAATCTTTGAAATCTAAATTTAGTGGAATATTTCATTTGTTCTAGGTATGGCTTGCGTGAACTTGTAGTTATTGCACCAGCAGCAAACAATGAGGCAGTTCTTAGCGAATCCAAATGTAATCTTCTTCTGAGTTCAGTTTCTATTGCATTGGGCAACACAGGCTGGTAAGTAAATTTTTATCAATAGAAGAGAATATTTGTAGCTCAGGGTTGAACTGTGGGTCCTTGCTGCTTGATTGTTTTTGTGCAGGTGTTTCATTATCCAGCTAAATAACATCTTCAGTGCTGGAAGGGAACAGGACTAGACCTCTGTTTATATACAGCGGTAAAGTTAACTTTTATAATCCTGCATTATTTGTTGTAGCAAAGTAGGTGCACATGAAGAACCTTGTTTTACTAGCTTGCAGAAACAAGACAAGATGCTAACCACAAGCAGAAAAAAAAATATATATAAAGTTGCTTCTTTGCTGAGTTTTCAGTGTGGTTTTTTCCCTCAAATGCTACATTAGTGATTTTAATCAGTCTAGTCCTCCAAGAGTACAATCATCTTTATTTGAAAACATTTTCAATATTTTTCAGCCAGGTGCCAGTATTTGTGCAAATTCATCACAGACACCGGAAAATGTATGTTGGAGAGTGTCAAGGTCCTGGAGTCAGAACTGACTTTGAAATGGTTCATCTTCGCAAAGTACCCAGTCAGTATAGTCACTTATCTGGATTGTTGGATATCTTCAAATCTAAGATTGTGAGTATAGTTTGTGTATGCACGTGGTAGGTGCATGAAGATGCCCCAAATGATCTTCCCAAAAGTAGCAAGTGCAGTAACTCTTATGCTAGTTAGTTCTCAACTTACAACCACAGTAGAGACCAGAAAATAAGTTAAGTATTGTGTTCATTAAGTGAGGCACCATCTGACTGTACCTTTTTTTGCCTTGGCTGTTAAGAGAGACATCAGTTGACCTTCTGCCAGCTTCCCTGTTGACTTTGCTTGTCAGAAGCCAGATAGGAAGGTCAGAAATGACTTATGTGATTGCAAGATTCTGGAACTATTGTAAGCGTGAGCTGGTTGCTAACCACCTGGATCACTATCGTGACCTCAAGGATGCTGCGATGGTTGTAAATGCAAGGGTTGATTGTACGTTACTTTTCCAGGTCTCTACAGTTTTGTGAACAGTTCTTAAATGAATGGTCATTAAACAAGGACTACCTGTATTTTGAATGGGCCACTTTAGGTGAGGTTACTCAGAAATGCCATGCAGATTAAACATTTTTGAAGATTGTGCTATATCATGTACCATTTATAATTTATTCAGACTTTAGTTTTCCTTAGTTTTTATTCCTACTGTTTTTGATCTGATTAAATATGAACAGTATACTGTAAGTAGGGAAAGGTTTCAAAATTAAAGTTCTGCCTTTTCACTTCAATACAGAATGATTAAAAATGACTTGTGTTGTTCTCTGTCACATATCCAATGCCTGGGGAAAGTCTTTCATCTCACAAATTATGTCATTTCAAATAGAATGTTCACAAGAGATACATTTTTTGTGAATCAGTCTTAGTTTGAACTTTAAAGTGGTTCAGATAGACATTGCTAGAATTCAGCTGTTTGCGAAAAGTATTCATATACAATTTTGAAAATCTATTCTTCAGAAATACTTTCTGTTATATTATCTGGGTTAAAACATAAGATTAGGAATGTCTAATGTTTTGGACCTCACATTTTTTGTAATTATTATTATTGATATGTTTTCCAGGGCTGCCCGTTAACTCCACTCCCTGCAATTAGTATAAGTATTAGGCTTACATATATACTTCAAGATTGGCAGCAGTATTTCTGGCCTCAACAACCTCCAGGTAGGAAACCAATTTATTTCTATTACAATTTCATGTTGTGGAATTTAGTACAAAATTAGATGAGAACCAAAGAAACATGCAACAAGAATTCTTTTCTTCTTTCCTGTTTTGTTTATAGGACAAATAAATTAAAAGTTCAATGTATATTAAATACGTGACAGCTGCTTTGAGGCTAGGGTAAGGGGAAAAAAGACTTTTGTTCCTCACTGCAAATCACAATAGCAAAAGAATAATTTTATTTGTGGGTCCTTGGCTGTTTTCTTGCAGACCTAGTTGGTAAACTAGGTAGATGTTACTTAGTTTGATAATGAAACGTCTGCAAGAAACTCAGAGAGTACCAAGGATTCCACAATTCCCCCTTGAGCTACAAATATTTTCTTCTATAATTTTGTCTTTTTTTGCAGTTTTTTTAATTTTTCTTAATTTCTTAAATTATATTTTTAGCTTTGTGACATTTACTTCTGATTTCTGGCAGAAAACACCTATTGGGCAAAATTTATTTACCTAGCGACCACCGCAAAATAATATAAAAAATATTCCAATTATGCTCATAAGTTGAGTATTACCTGTAAAATG